>NC_073389.1:34026454-34730204 GCF_028641065.1 Leucoraja erinaceus
ATAAAAAATGTATTTAACTTTGAATGATTTTAACACCTTTTTTCAAAACATTATTACCCATGATTAATCCAAGGATACCAGTTTATTAAAAAAAAAAATGCGTAGGAAGGAACTGCAGATGCTGGTTTATACCGAAGATAGACATAAATGCTGGAGTGACGTTTTGGGCTGAGAATCCTTCTTCAGACTTTGAAGAAGGGTCTTGACCCTGAACATCACCCATTCATTCCTTCTCTCCAGAGATGCTGCCTGTTCCGCTGAGTTACTCCAGCATTTTGTGCCTTTCTTATTTTTTAAAAAAATTGCTAAGTACAGGAGTATGAAAGTACAGATTAATTCATTGAAATATTCATATATAATGTAAAATTACATAAATATAACATTATCCTCATAGTTAAGGAAACCAAGATATTTCTAATTCTCTCGCCACGTTACTCAATTCCTGTTAAGCAATGCCTGCTGCATTTCTGAGCAACTCTCCAAACCTATTTCCTTCCTATTTTCTGCTTGAAAGGTCTGCCTATTCCTTCATTTAGTTTCAATGCTCCAGTGTGGGCTTTCAGAAACTCCAAAGCAAAATAGATGTTATGCAAACACAAGAATTTACATAATTAGTTGTGGTTTTAGATCAAAATGAACGGTGTAAACAATGTACTACCATTTTGGAGATAAAAACTTAGTTTGAAAATGAGCTCTGGACTATTCCAAGATCAGAGACTCTTGCAGCTATCTTGACTGTGCTCCCTCCCTGCTAGAATAGACTCCATTCCATTCTTCCAGTTTCCACGTCTCCATTACATCCGCTCTGATACGGTCTATCTCCATGCCAATCATTCCAGTGTGTCTCTTTTTTCTTCAGTTGTGGTTTCCCCTCCATCATGGTTTGAAGGGCTCTTAACTGAGTCTGTTTAAACTCCCACACATTTGCTCTCACCCCTTCTCCAACATAGGGAGAGGAGCCTGAGGTCGTGGTACATATAGGTACCAATGACATAGGTAGAAAAAGAGAAGAGGTCCTGAAAGGAGAATTTAGGGAGTTAGGAGGAGAGTTAAGGAGAAGGCCCACAAAGGTAACAATCTCAGGATTATTGCCTGTGCCACGCGACAGTGAGAGTAGGAATGGAGCGCAGTGGAGGATAAATGCGTGGCTGAAGGACTGGTGCAGAGGGCAGGGATTCAAGTTTCTGGATCATTGGGACCTCTTTTGGGGAAGGTGTGACCTGTACAAAAAGGACGGGTTGCACTTGAATCCGAGGTGGACCAATATCCCGGCGGGGAGATTTTGAAAAGGCTACTAGGGAGACTTTAAACTAGAACGGTTGGGGGGGGGGGACTCCAATAGAGAAAACTAGTATACAGTGTGTGAGGCAGGAGGCAGAGAAGGGAAGCACCCAGACCCAACATGTAGGGGAGAAAGAAGAAACATATAATAAACAGAGAATAAGAGATGGTGGGTTTCTTAAATGTGTGAGCAGAGAGACAGAGGGGTGTAAAATGAGGGTAGAAGCTATAGGTAGCAAGGTGAAAAGTAAAAGTGGCAGGCAGACAAATCCAGGGCAAAAATCAAAAAGGGCCTCTTTTCAACATAATTGTATAAAAATAAATTGTATGAGTGTTGTAAAAACAAGCCTGATGGCTTTATGTCTCAATGCAAGGAGCATTTATAATAAGGCAGATGAGTTGAATGTGCAGATAGTTATTAATGAATATGATATAGCTGGGATCACGGAGACATGGCTCCAGGGTGACCAAGGCTGGGAGTTGAACATCCAGGGATATTCAATATTCAGGAGGGATAGACAGAAAGGAAAAGGAGGTGGGTTAGAGATTAACGCAATAGAAAGGAAAGACATTAGCTTGGAGGATGTGGAATCGATATGGGTAGAGCTGCGAAACACTAATGGGCAGAAAACGCTAGTGGGAGTTGTGTACAGGCCACCTAACAGTAGTAGTGGAGTTTGGGATGGCATCAAACAGGAAATTAGGAATGCGTGCAACAAAGGTAAAACAGTTATAATGGGTGACTTCAATCTACATATAGATTGGGTGAATCAAATTAGCAGGGGTGCTGAGGAAGGGGATTTCTTGGAATGTATGACGGATATTTTTCTAAACCAACATGTAGAGGAACCAACGAGAGAGCAGGCTCTTCTAGACTGGGTATTAAGTAATGAGGAAGGGTTAGTTAGCAGTCTTGTTGTGCGTGGCCCCTTGGGCAAGAGTGACCATAATATGGTTTAGTTTTTCATTAGGATGGAGAGTGACATAATTAATTCAGAAACAAGGGTTCTGAACTTAAAGAAAGGTAACTTTGAGGGTATGAGACGGGAATTGGCTAAGATAGACTGGCAATTGATTCTTAAAGGGTTGACGGTGGATATGCAATGGAAGGCGTTTAAAGACTGCATGAATGAACTACAACAATTGTTCATCCCAGTTTGGCAAAAGAATAAATCAGGGAAGGTAGTGCATCCGTGGATAACAAGGGAAATCAGGGATAATCAAAACAAAACACGAAGCATACAAATTAGCCAGAAAAAGAAGCCTACCAGAGGACTGGGAGAAATTCAGAGTGCAGCAGAGGAGGACAAAGGGCTTAATTAGGAAAGGGAAAATAGATTATGAAAGAAAACTGGCAGGGAACATAAAAACTAACTGCAAAAGTTTTTATAGATATGTGAAGAGAAAAAGATTAGTTAAAACAAATGTAGGTCCCTTGCAGTCAGAAGCAGGTGAATTGATAATGGGGAACAAGGACATGGCAGACCAATTGAATAACTACTTTGGTTCTGTCTTCACTAAGAAAGACATAAATAATCTGCCGGAAATGGCAGGGGACCGGGGGTCAAATGAGGTGGAGGAACTGAGTGAAATCCAGGTTAGCCGGGAACTGGTGTTAGGTAAATTGAATGGATTAAAGGCCGATATATCCCCAGGGCAAGATAGGCTGCATCCCAGAGTACTTAAGGAAGTAGCCCCAGAAATAGAGGATGCATTAGTGATAATTTTTCAAAACTCTTTAGATTCTGGATTAGTTCCTGAGGATTGGAGGGTAGCTAATGTAACCCCACTTTTTAAAAAGGGAGGGAGAGAGAAAACGGGGAATTACAGACCAGTTAGTCTAACATCGGTAGTGGGGAAACTGCTAGAGTCAGTTATTAAAGATGGGATAGCAGCACATTTGGAAAGTGGTGAAATCATTGGACAAAGTCAGCATGGATTTATGAAAGGTAAATCATGTCTGACGAATCTTATAGAATTTTTCAAGAATGTAACTAGTAGAGTGGATAAGGGAGAACCAGTGGATGTGTTATATCTGGACTTTCTGGACCTCTGTAAATGACAATTCATGCGACAGAACTTGTTCATGTTAACACTGAGCATTTTTGTTCACCAGAGGTATCAGGTTATGGGGCAAAGGCAGATACTCGATTAGCCATGTCATTAAATAGCACAGTAGGCTGGAGGTGTAAAATTGCTGACCTTATGCGGGGATAAGAGATTTAGAAATGATTAGAAATGACTAAAAAACAACTATTGATGTAAGATTGTTGACTTGATTGTCATCGTTAACTGTGCTTGTGGTTTCAGTGGCTTAGAGAACTAATGTGAGTGAAGCGGATGCAGTATCACTGATAACATTTCCTATGATATTTCATATTGGTTCCTGCTGCACATCTTCTTCCTGTTCTTTTCTGTATCTTTGTGGGAAGTTGGGATTCTGTTACATGGATCTAATTTGAAACCCTCGGCTCAACTCCACCCAATGCCATCATGTTCATCGTGCTTTGTGCTCTCATTGACCTTTGTTGCCATCTTCAGCAGCTCAGGTTAAACAAATTGTTGTCCTTTTCTTCGATGTTGGCCTTGCTTATTAATCACCACAGCTATCAGAGAGCTCTGTACCCTCCAAACTCGGATCTGTTTGCGAATACTGAGCATCTTCTCACTAATACTAGTAGTCATGCTTTCAACTCTTGGGTCCTGACCTCTGGATATATTTCCGTACATTCCTCTGCTCCACTGCCTTGTGCTCCTCCTCCAAGTCATTCCTTAAAAGTTACAACCCGGAAATTAAATTGCGTAATTTTGTTGACAAACAGCACTCGTACCAAAGCTTCATGTCTCTTATGATGCAGTCCTAAATATTATGATTGTTACATTTTGAGGAATGGTCTTTGTGTTTGAGTTGAGTTTAGTTTATTGTCACATGTACCCAGGTACAGTAAACAGCGTTAAAGGATTAGAGGGATAACGGTGTAAATCAACATGAATGTGAGAAACCACGAGAATTAATGCAAAACCTTAACAGAGAGTAAAATAATCTAAATAAAAAATATATTTATTTGTATAGCTATTTTGACAGGCCATTTTAAAATCATACATAATTCTTGTTACCATTTGAATAGTACAATTTTTTGCTGAATTTTACTCTTGAAGTCTTACTCTGCCAGTGCAATGACATGAGCATAACACATTTAAGTAGGGATATGTAACCATGTTGTCACAGTTACACCCACATTTGCTTTAAATTGCAATGGTTTGATAGCCAGTTGGTGCAATGTTTTGAGAGCCAGGCTTCGAGACATTACTGTAGTTGATCATGAGTTCTATAATTTAAGCTGTTTATGTGTGCTAACACTTATGGCAGTCTTATGAGAGTCAGGGTAAATGCCTCTCCCTCCCTCTCCTTTCCCATACCCTCAGTCACTCCCTCCCTTCCTCCATCAATCTCTCCCCTCCCTAATCTCCTCTTATCCCCCACCTCCCCTACTCCTTATCTCCCTCTACCCCATCCACTATCCCTCCTCACCTCCCTTACTGCCCTCCTCTCCCTCTATTCCTCACTCCCTACATCCCCCACTCTCCCCCCCCTCTCCCTCTATTCCCCCTCCTCCCCCACCTCCCTCCTCAACTCCACTTTCCTACCCTACCCCCTTCTCTCCCTCAACCCCCCGCAATCTCCCTCCTCACCTCCCCAAGTATTTCCCACTGCCTACCTCCCCCCCTCCCCCCCTCCTCTCCCTCTATTCACCCTCCTCCCCCCACTGTCCCTCCTCACCTCGCTCACTGTCCCCCTTTTTCCTCCCTACCCCCTCCTCTCTCTCAATCTCCCCACTCTCCTCCTATCCTCCCCAGAATCTCAAGGTTGCAACCGTCAGCCTCAGAGCCAGCCTCAGTGCTCATGCCCCAGATCGTCAGTGTCCAGGCCCCGGATCGTCGGTGCCGGCAGACGCAGCCCCACCCGCTCTCCACCTGGCAGAGCATCAGTGATGCACACTCTGCTCACTCCGCTCCTTCTTTATTCTCCTCGCTAGGCGAGGCAGGCGCCGCCTGTGACTGACAGCGGACGCAGCCAATCAGTGCGACGATGGTGCAGGAAGGGGCGTTGCTGCCCCGGCTATGGGGGAGATTGACAGGAAAGGAGACCAATCTGCGTGGTGGTGACTGACAGAAGAGGAGACCAATCTGCGCAGGCGCGGTTTTAAAGATTTTTTAACCTTAATAACTTTTAAAATATACCATAGATCGGAACAAAACTTGTTGCACTTGCAGCACAGGAGATTGGTAAGGTGGCGAAAAATCGTAGTGCTATCCTGTACCATTTTTGCGCAAATAGAAAAACCACGCAAACTAGAAGATAACAAGATCAGAGTTTTAATTATATCCACCACCAAGTGGGACCCGTTGGGCCTTGTTCCCCTAACGCAATAATCCACCACTCACCCATTCCCCCAATGCAACCCGCTTCCACCACCCACCTGTTCCCCGAATGTAAACCGTTCCCCCAACGCAATATTCTACTACTCACTCATAGCCCCCACGGGAGGCCTGGTCCCCCAACGCAAACCATTGGGCAGGGGCAGGGGTGTTTGAGCGGGGGGGGGTGGGGGTGTGTGGGAGCGAGGTGTTTGTGGGTGGGGAGTTGTTGTGGGGGGTGTAGGCGGGGAGGAGCGAGCTCAGAGAAAAGACAGGGGAAGAGGCATGGGGAAGGGGGTATCACGGGAGAGGAGCCAACAAGGGGGACCAGAGGGGTAGTGGCTGGAATTGGTGGTGCGATGGGGACTCACAATGGGCGCAGGTCACTGGTCTTCTTCTCCGTTGGGATCAGAGTCTCCGCTTTCTGTTTGGCGACATCTGTAATATCTCCGACTCTGGGCTGGGCTGGGCCTCTGACTCTTGGTTGGGCTGTGTCTCCCACGCTGGGCTGGATTGGATCTCCCAAACTGGGCTGGATTGGGTCTCCCCCGCTGGGCTGGATTGAGTCTCCTACACTGGGCTGGGCTGGGTCTCCGACGCTGGGCTGGGTCTCTGACATTGGGCTGCTTGGGACTGGGCTGCTTGGGGCTGGGCTGCTTCTGGTCCCTCCGGAAATTGTGTCCGGTTGGAAACCTCCAGGGCCATCCTCAGCTCCAGTAAAGACACGATGGTGCAGGAAGGGGCAGACCATCCTGGTGAGTGACAGGGGAAGAAACTAATCCGCGCAGCGCTGAGCTGCAGGAGAAGAAATTGATCTGTGCACGCGCGGTTTTATAGATTTTGCAAACCTTGCTAACATTTATGACATTCAATCGATCGGAACAAAACTTGGTGCAATCACAGCACAGGAGAACGGTGAGTGAACTGGCGAAAATTCGTAGCTCTATTGCGAACCGTTTTTTTGCGCAAATAGAAAGACCGCACAAACCGGACGATGACAAGATCAGAGTTTTAGGGATGGATGGATAGATAGATGGATAGATAAATAAAAATCCCTTACGCTGAACTAGAGGATTAAGATGTATGTAATACATGGTGACTTGGTCATTTGGATTCGGAACTGGTTTACGAGGTTAATCCCCAGGATGGCTGGACTATCATATGAGGAAAGATTGCAAAGACTGGGCTTGCATTGACTGGAGTTTAGAAGCATGAGAGGGGATCTTTTAGAAACATATAAAATTATAAAAGGACTGGACCAGCTGGATGCAGGAAAAAAAATCCCAATGTTGGGGGAGTCCAGAACCAGGGGCCACAATCTAAAAATAAAAGGGAGGCCATTTTTAACTGAGATGAGAAAAAACTTTTTCACCCAAAGAATTGTGAATTTGTGGAATTCTCTGCCATAGAGGACAGTAGAGTCTAATTCACTGGATACATTTAAAAGAGAGATAGAGCTCTAGGGGCTAGCAGAATCAAGGAATATGGGGAGAAGGCAGACATAGTTAATGATTGTGAATGATCAGCCATGATCACAATGAATGGCGGTGCAGGTGTGAAGGGCCAAGGGCCTCCTCCTGCACCTATTTTTCTATGTTTCCATGTTTCTAACACAGAGGATTGTGGTGGAAGAGTGTTATTCTGGCTGGAGATCTGTGACAAGTGGAGTTCTGCAGAGATCTGTGCTAGGACCTATGTTGTTTGTGATATATATAAACAACTTGAGTATAAACGTATAGATGTCTTGGTTAGTAAGTTTGCTGATGATACCAACATTGGTGGAGTTGTGGACAGTGAGGAAGGCTGTCAAAGTACACAGTATTATATAAAATGTAGATCAGTTACAGAAATAGGCGGAGAAATGGCAAATTAAGTTTAATCTGATGGAAAGCGAGTTGTTGCACTTTAGGAGGAGGAATGTAAGGGGAAAATATACAGTTAATAGCAAAATCCTTAACAGAGGATCTTAGGGTCCAAGTCCATAGCTCCCTGAAAATGGCACACAGCTAGATAGAGAGGTACAGAAGGTGTATAATATGTTTGCCTTCATCAATTCCTTCCTGTAATGGGGTAACTAGAAGTGTACGGAATGCTCCAAATGCTGCCTAACCAAAGTCCTATAACAAAGTCCTATAGCAACATGACTTCTTGCCTCTTATAGTTAATGTCTTGACCTATGAAGGGAAGCATACCATTTGCCTTCTTTATCACTGTTTTTCCGCTCATCTCCTTTAAATACTGCCTCTCTCACCTTAAAGTTATGCACGCTATTCTGTGTCACTTCCAACCTGAGAAAAAGGTTCTGACAATCTACCCTATGCCTATTATAATTTTCTATCAGGTCTCCCCTCAGCCCGCAATGTTCCAGAGAAAGCAATCCAAGTTTGTTTGGTACATGCTGCCATGCATGGCAGATGCAGATATGATAGTGGCATTTAAAAAGGCTTAGCATTGACCTGGATTAGTATAGTTAATTGAAGAAGTTAAAAGAGGAAGTGTTATGGGGTATCGCATGGTCAAAAGTCGATGGATCTCAGGGTCTGGATGCAATATGTTCCAAGATACTAAAAGAGGCTTGGGAGAGATCTGTAGAGGCTCTGACCATTATTTTCCATCCCACCCTGCCTATAGGAGTAGTGCCAGAGAATTGGAAGACCACTAATATGGTACCATTGATTAAAAACAGACCATTTAGTTTAATTTCTGTGGTGGACAAATTATGGGAAGCTATTCTAAAGGGCGGTAATAAAGCTTCATTTAGAAAGGCAGGGATTAAGCAAGGACAGTCAGCATGGATTCATTAAAGGAAAGTCATGTGCGACCATTTATGATTGGAATATTGCCAGTGAGGTCCAAACGATCTCAGTATCTTACTTTTTTTTTGGTATATGTTAATGATAAACATTGAAATATAGGGAGCACTATTCGTACAGAAGCACCTTGCAGAACAGGGCCACCTTAAATGTCATAGGATAAGCCAATAAGGTGGTTAAAAAATGTCCATGTGAGGTTTTCCTAGCTGAGGCATTGCCAGGGAGTTTATGTTGGAACAATGCTTGTTAGTCAACAACTTGAGTACTAAGTAGAAACATAGAAACATAGAAAATAGGTGCAGGAGTAGGCCATTCGGCCCTTCGAGCCTGCACCGCCATTCAATATGACTATGGCATATCATCCAACTCAGTATCCTGTACCTGCCTTCTCTCCATACCCCCTGATCCCTTTAGCCACAAGGGCCACATCTAACTCCCTCTTAAATATAGCCAAAGAATGAATGAATGAATGAATCTCTTTATTGTCATTGCACATGGTACAACAAAATTTAAAAGTCAATCCCACGGTGCGATTCACAAGAGCAGTTTTAAATATATAAGATAAGGTAAAAAAATACATACATATAATAAATTTAAAAAAAAAAAAAAAAAAAAATTACAGATAAAGAACAATAGCAGCTGAGGTAGAGCCCTTCAGTTGAATGTGAGTGTTATTTTTTATTTTGCATTATTAAGTTCATGTATGGCTATGGGGTAGAAGCTGTCTCTGAGTCTGTTTGTGCGTGTTTTGAAAGACCTGTACCGTCTGCCAGAGGGCAGCAGGTGGAACAGGTTGTGTCCAGGGTGGCCTCAACTGGCCTCAACTACTTTCTGTGGCAGAGAATTCCACAGATTCACCTTACTGCGTGAAAAATAAAATTCTCATCTCGGTCCTAAAAGACTTCCCCCTTATTCTTAAACTGTGGCCCCTTGTTCTGGATTTCCCCAACATCGGAAACAATCTTATTGCATCTAGCCTGTCCAACCCCTTAAGAATTTTGTACATTTCTATAAGATCCCCCAGCAATCTTCTAAATTCCAGCGAGTACAAGCCGAGTCTATCCAGTCTTTCTTCATATGAAAGTCCTGCCATCCCAGGAATCAGTCTGGTGAACCTTTTCTGTATTCCCTCTAAGGCAAGAATGTCTTTCCTCCGATTAGGAGACCAAAACTGTACGCAATACTCCAGGTGTGGTCTCACCAAGGCCCTGTACAACTGCAGTAGAACCTCCCTGCTTTTGCTATGAATGCTAACATACCATTTGCTTTCTTCACTGCACCTGCATGCCTACTTTCAATGACTGGTGTATCATGACACCCAGGTCTCGTTGCATCTCCCCTTTTCTTAATCGGCCGCCATTCAGATAATAGTCTACTTTCCTGTTCTTGCCACCAAAGTGGATAACCTCACATTTATCCACATTATACTGCATCTGCCATGCATTTGCCCACTCACCCAACCTATCGAAGTCACCTTGCAGCCTCCTAGCATCCTCCTCACAGCTAACACTGGCCTCCAGCTTCGTGTCATCCGCAAACTTGGAGATGTTGCAGTCAACTCCCTCGTCCAAATCATTAATATATATTGTAAATAGCTGGGGTCCCAGCACTGAGCCTTGCAGTACCCCACTAGTCACTGCCTGCCATTGTGAAAAGGACCCGTTTACTCCTACTCTTTGCTTCCTGTTTGCCAGCCAATTCTCTATCCAAATCAATACTGAACCCCCAATACCATGTGCTTTAAGTCTGCATACTAATCTCTTATGTGGGACCTTGTCGAAAGCCTTCTGAAAGTCCAGATATAACACATCCACTGGTTCTCCCTTATCCACTCTACTAGTTACATCCTCGAAAAATTCTATAAGATTCGTCAGACATGTTACCTTTCATAAATCCATGCTGAATTTGTCCAATGATTTCACCACTTTCCAAATGTGCTGCTATCCCATCTTTAATAACTGACTCTAGCATTTTCCCCACTAGCGATGTTAGACTAACTGTTCCCCGTTTTCTCTCTCACTCTCTTTTTAAAAAGTGGGGTTCCATTAGCTACCCTCCAATCCTCAGGAACTACTCCAGATTCTAAAGAGTTTTGAAAAATTATCACTAATGCATCCACTATTTCTGGGGCTACTTCCTTAAGCACTCTGGGATGCAGCCTATCTGGCCCTGGGGATTTATCGGCCTTTAATCCATTCAATTTACCTAACACCACTTCCCGACTAACCTGGATTTCACTCAGATCCTCCATCTCATTTGACCCCCGGTCCTCTGCTATTTCCGGCAGATTATTTATGTCTTCCTTAGTGAAGACTGAACCAAAGTATCTTCATTACTCTGTGATTTCATTAAAAAACTTAATGTAGTAATTTAAATTGTTCTGCCTAACAAAGGACACTGGTGACTTTCTTTATTAGCTTTCTTTTTGGGGTTGAAAAAGCCCATTTTTCCAATTAGTCTTGATAGTTGTATTCAAAGGTTCGCATCACCGCTGTTTTACTGATGGTAGACATTTAATCTTACATTACTCTATTTTTGAACAGGGGTGCAACCCTCCAGCCATCTGACATTATTCCTGTAACCAGGGAGAATTGCAGCCTGAGCCATTGCAATTTCCATCCTTACTTCACCAGCAGCCCATCCAGACTGGGTATCTTCTACATTGAGCATTGGCAATGTTCTCAATAGCTCCATTTAAAACAAAATTGTCTTGGACCCTAATCCGTCCCCCTCTTCCTCTAGCCTATGTTCTACATGTTTATAAAAGAACATGACATTTTGTTATTGGGCACACACTTACCTGTTCTCCAGCATTCATTTTGACATTCCTGTTCCATTTTCCTCTTTTAGTTTAGTTTAGACACACAGCATGGAAACAGCCCTTTTGACTCACCAAGTCCATTGATCACCCGTTCACACTCGTCATATGCTATCCCACTTTCTCATCCACTCTCTACACGCTAGCGGCGATTTACAGAGGCTAAAGAACTTACAAATCTGCACATCTTTGCGATGTGGGAGGAAACCGGAGCATTCGAAGGAAACTCACATGGTCACCGGGCGAACATGCAAACTCCACGCAGGCAGCATTCAAGGTCAGTATCGAACTGAGGTCTCTGGCGCTGTGAGACGGCAGCTCTACCAGCTGTGTCACTGTGCTGCCTACACTATGTTCCCTATGTCCATTCTGGTTTGCACTGAATTATGAGTGAACTTTAGAGACATCAGCTTCAAGCTTGTGATTCACAGACAAGAGCCTCCAGCCCATGTAGCCTTTCCTAAGAGTCAAATTCTCAGTTCTATCATTCTTTAGCATTCTTTTTTTCCTCTATCTGTTTTTGCAAGATGCAGATCAGAATTAAATTGTGTTAGTGGGGAGATGTTTGCCTTCTCTGTTATGGTTGGAACAAGCTGTTAACCAAACCACAAAAATTACTAACTATGGGGTTTTCAAATGCTGCATTGAACATTGTTCGTGCCACATGTTTAATGAACATCTAATCATTGGAGGCGCAAATTACACCCTTTGTTTTCTATCCCATCATTAGTGGTGATATTTTAGGAGTACCTAGTGCTGTGGTAATGTGTGATAAAGTCTGTGCTGCCTCCTCCCTAATCCAAGGTGCTTGGCAGCCCAGAGTCCAGCTGTGTTTCTCTATATCATTGGAAACTGTAACCTTCGCTTTCCCTCCACCATCTGATCAGGTTTGAACAGATCAATTGTGGTCAATAGGCCAGACTGCTCTCCTGCTTGCTCTGCCATTTACAGTAAAAACTCCAATAATCTGCAATGATTGTTTAGAAGTTCAGATGGTTAGCATTTCACTCACTCATTAGTCTGGAATGTGAGGCAAAGAGGTCTCTGAAACAATGCTTTAGACAAATAATGACAAATAATGGTGGTGGCCAAGAGATGCTGCGGGTGGAGAGAGAGGGCGAGTTGCTGTTCAGGTCAATGTCTTTGTATCTTCTAACAGACCTTTAATTCTCCATATTCAAGCCACGTTCTAATCAACAATATATAAAGATTGTAGAAATTAACTTATTTTGTACCCTCTCGGCCAGAATCTTATAAAACTATAACTGTGTGAAAATGTGGGTTAGAATAGTACTGTTTGTTAAACCAAAGCGAGTTCCTGAAATTTAATTATCACTGAAATTAGTTAACAACAGGATGCACGAGGAACTTTGACATGTCAGCACATTGTCTTAGATGGCTGAACTTACAAGAGCTGCATTAGTGGGAGCTCTCGAGTAGTTCTCAGTGGTAATAATGTTCTGTTTATCCTATCTATGCCTCTCATCTATATTACTAAAAGTCTGTTCTTGACTGGTTTTGGCCATCTGTGCTTCGATTTCTGAGAGAACGCCCCCACCTACGGCCGTCATTTTTGGCCACCTTGCTCAGAGCCCCCCTCCGCCGTATGTGTGCCGAGGATTTTTCCTGTTGATGAAAAATGACAGAGATATTAATGTTTTTACAAAATTCCCCATTCTCTCTGCTGCCCCCGCTGGAGGCAGGGGAAGGAACTATAAAACCAGGAAGTGGTGTGCCTCAATTAGTCTCTGCAAGCTGGAGCTCTGTCAATTAGTCTCTGTCACTCTGAGCTCTGAATGACATTGAACAAATGTCTACAGCACTGTGAGTACCCTTAATTTGGTTTGAAAATGAAAATATAGCTAGTTTGAAGTAAAAAAACACTGTCTGCAAATGGTTGGGGTTGAATTAACAAAGCACTCTCTCTCTCTCTCTCCCCTCTTCTCTCTCCCACCTCTCTCTCCCTATCCCTCTCTCTTTCTCTTTCTCTCTCTCCCCCTCTCCTCTCGCTCTCTCCCCCTCTCCCTCTCTATCTCACCCCCTCAATCTATCGCTGTCTCCCCTTCCCCCTCCATCTCCCCCCTCCCCCCTCCTTCTCTCTCCCCCCCCCCCTCTGTCTCTCTCCCCCCCCCTCTCCTCTCTCCCCCCCTCTCTCCTCCCCCCCTCCCCCCCTCTCTCCTCCCCCCCTCTCCCCCCTCTCCTCCCCCCCCCCCCCCCCCTCTCCTCTCCCCCCCTCTCCTCTCCTCTCCCACCTCTCCTCTCCCCCCCTCTCTCCTCTCTCTCCCCCCTCCTCTCTCCCCCCTCCTTCTCCCCCCTCCCTCTCCCCCCCCCTCTCCTCCCCCTCTCCTCTCCCCCCCCTCTCCCCCCCCCCTCTCCCTCTCCTCTCTCCCACCTCTCCTCTCCCCCCTCTCCTCTCTCCCCCTCCCCCCTCCCCTCTCCCTCTCCTCCCTCCTCTCCCCCCTCTCCCCCTCTCCCCTCCCCCCTCTCCCCCTCCCCCCGCTCCTCTCCCCCCTCTCCTCTCCCCCCTCTTCTCTCCCTCCCCTCCTCCCCCCTCCCTCCCCCCTCCCCTCCCCTCCCTCCCCCTCCTCTCCCCCTCTCCTCTCCCCCTCTCCTCTCCCCCTCCCCTCTCTCTCCCCCCTCCCCCTCTCTCACCCCTCTCCTCTCTCTCTCCCAATCCCTCGTTCCCTGTCTCTCCCTCCTCTCATCTCCCCCTCCCCCTCTCTCTCCCCCTCTTTTTTCCTCCCCTCCATCCCCTCCCCACCGTCCATCCCCCTAAACCCCCCTCCCCTCCACACACCCCCTAAACCCCCTTCCCTCCCCCTCCCTGCTCCCCACCTCTCCCCCTCCCCTCATCTCACCCCCCCTCTCAGCACACCCTCTCTCTCCCCCTCCCTCTCTCGCCCACCCCCCTCTCCCCCCCTCTCTCCCCCCTCTCTCTCTCCCCTCCCCCTCCCCTCCATCCCCCACCCCCACCCTCCCTCCCCTAAACCCCCTCCCCCCCACACCCCCTACCCTCTTCCCTCCACCCTCCCCCTCCCTGCTCCCCACCTCTCCCCCTCACCCCCCTCTCTCAGCACCCCCTCTCTCTCACTCTCACCCCCTCTCTCTCTCTCCTCCCCTGCTCCCCCACCTTTTCCCCCTCACCCACCCTCCCTCTTATCCTCCTCTCCACCCCCCTATCCCTCTTGCCCCTCTCTCTGTGTCTCTGTCTCTGCCCCTTCTCTCTCTGCCCTCACTCTCTACCCCCCCCTCCGCCCTCCTCTCTAGATGTGACTGCAAGTTGGGGGTTATGCGTAAGTAGATAGGATGGTTATGGGGTAAAAGGAGCAAATTAATAATATTAATATAATATCAAGGTGGGTAATTAGTGTGAGTGCAGGGGGGGGGGGGGGGGGGGCGGGGGTTAGTTAGTGTGTGACGCTGCATGCCGCCTTCCCCCCCACAACCGCACGTTGGGGGAACAGACCCAACGGGTCTGCACTTGGTCTAGTAATTTTATATAGTTCTTTCAGGTCTCCCTGCAACCTCTGGAATTCTACAGAAACAATCCATGTCTATCCAACTGCTCCATGTAGCTAAAAACCTCTAGACTTTAGACCTTACTTTAGACTTTAGAGGTACAGTGCGGAAACAGGCCCTTCGGCCCACATATTCCAGGGAGAACATTCAAACTCCATTCAGACAGCACCCGTAGTCAGGATCAAACCTGGGACTCTGGTGCTGTAAGGCAGTAATTCTACCGCTGTGCCTCTGTGCCACCCCAGACTAATCTAGGCATCATTCTGGTAAATGTCCTCTGCACCCTTCCCAAAGCCACCACGTCCTTCCTATAATGGGGCAACCAGAAATGAACGTAATATTCCATATGTGGCCGCACTAAAGTTTTATGAAGCTGTATCATGATTTCCTATCTTATACTCAATGCCCTATGAGGTAAGCATACCATATGCCTTCCGTACCACTCTATCTATTTTTGTCGCCACATTCAGGGAGTCATAAGGGACCACAAGATCCCTTTGTATATCAATGCTGTTAAGGGTCATGCCATTAATTGTATATTTTCCCCATACATTCGACCTTCCAAAGTGCAATTCCTCACGCTTGCTCGGATTAGACGCCATCTGCCATTTCTTTGCCCATTTCTGCAGCTAAGCTGTATCACTTTGTATACTTTGACAGGCTTTCTCACAAACCACAACGCCAACAATCTTGATGTCATCTGCACACTTACTACCCGTCAATATTTACGTCCAAGTCATTTAAACAGCATCAACAGGTATTCGATTTTTTTAAACTTCAGCTGGCCAGCTACCCTGAATTACTTCGACCTGAAGTGTCCTGTCACGATAACCTGTGATGCCTCACAATACGGGCTGGGCATCTGCCGTTGGGACTGTACTACTGTATCATATGGGACACACCCAGGGATAGTAATGGAGAAAGATAAAGCTCCATTAATCCGGCACAGTCAGTTGAACTGACAGAATTTTCAGGCTATTGTTTGTCACTGCTATTAATACCCAAATACACATCTACATTTTTTTCAATAGTACACATGAATCTTTTTTTCAGTGAAGCCAGTAAATTTAAAGGGAGCACAGGAAACCAAACTAGCTGAGTTTGTGGGAAGCAAAGCATTTAAAGGGGCTGCAGATGACAGGGCCCCTGTGAGTTTAAAGTGAGTGTGTGAATGAAATAGGGTCCTGACTTTTAAAAGAGAGAAAGAGAAATATCAGCTGGTGAGTCAGATGTTGAACCATAAACAATTCCAAATAGTAAAATAGCAGATTATCAAAGTTTTACTGTACAGTGAGAGACAAAACATCAAATTGTCCTTTGAATGGCTTTGACAATACAACACTGCAGAATGGAACTGAGACAAAATAAACAGTAAAAATGGAATTCCAGATGTTATACCTTGTGCTTTATGACTAAAGTATAGAGCAAACCAGACTTAGTGAACCATAAGATTTGAATTTCAGTTTCTGCCTCCCTTTAACAATTGACCTATAGGTGGATAATAATGCCATGTCACCATACTGAGCAATGCACCAAAAACAGCAAGCGGAAAATATCAGTCATATTCTCGTACAAAATATTTTCTATTTCAACAAAAACTTCACCACATTTATTACTCTCAGAGTTTTAAAAATATTTAATAATTCAATAACAATAATTGTAATTTGACTCTCTTTGAGATATAATATTTTTCAGTTTTAATACCATTTGCAATGAATATGTTAATCAAATTCCTGTAATTCTCTCTTAGTTACCTGAAAGTGACTCAAGCTAGCCTGAATAATTGGAATAATTTAGATGATTCCATAAGCCCTAGTGGTGATGACGTGTGTTTCAAACTACCATCTTAAAATCCAGGATTGCAATCTTGGAAAAGCAGTGTATTGAATCATTGTATTCTTTCAGTTTTCTTCAGGATGAGACTTTCATCATGGCAGTTGTTGAGAAACTGAAAATAAGAAAATTCTCAAAGTGATTTGACTTGGGACCACCAGGAGACAGTTCTTTGAGCACCATCTTGTACTTTGTAGTTCAGTTTAAATTAGAGATACAGCGCGGAAAAGGCCTTTCGGCACACCGTCCACACCAACCAACGATCCCCTACACATTAACGCTATCCTACATATACTAGGGACAATTTACACTTATACCAAGCCAATTAACCGTTAGGTCTTTGGAGTGTGGGAAGAAACTGAAGATCTCAGAGAAAACTCACGTGATCACGGGGAGAACGAACAAACAGCATCTGTAGTCGGTATCGAATCCGGGTCTCCGGCATTGCAAATGCTGTAAGACAGCAACTCTACCGCTGCACCATCATGCCGCCCTTAAGACAGGAGTTGTATTAACTCTTCTATGTTCTATAACAGAATCTGTAAAGGATGCTTAAAGCTTAATTACTTGTTGAATTAAAACAGCTGAGCACAGAACCCATATGGAGTATGTTTAACAAGTTCAAACATATCCATATAATTATTCAAGGGTGCTGTAATTATTTGCACATTGGATAGTAATAGTATTTCTATTTTAACTATGGTTTTAAAATATGCAAATGGAAAAAACATATAGACCAAGAAATTCATTGGCAGTGGGGAAAGAGTATTAAAAGGTTGTTGTGGGCACATTACCAATTGGTTTGATCACGAGTACTTTAGAGCAAAATATAGTAGTGTCTGAGGTGTTGGCCATTACACTGTGGTCTTTACACAGCTTCTCTTGATTGCTAGCCATGACTGAAAGTTTTGGGTACTTCTGGGTCCAAGGGATCACGGAGGGGAGAGAGGTTTGAATGGGTTCAATCAGGACCCTGATTCAGGGGGCATTTGGGGATTGAAGTTGGGGGTCAGATTGGGGAGCTGGAGTAGGGGCCATGAGTGGTTAGTCAGAGCTATGGAGCAAGAGTTGTAGAACAATTGAAGAGTTTGGTCATTCAACTGGAGATTGATGGTTGGTTGGGAAGTCGGAACTGAGTTAACGGCGATGAAATGTCTTTTGGGGGGTAGGAATAGTTATTGAAGTGTTGACTCATTGGATGTTGACTGGTGGAATCATGGATAGTTGGGGGAATGGTACGGGTTAGGGCCATCATCAGGGGATGGAGTGAGAGGTGATAAAATTGGTGGATAGTATGGTGTTGGTATTGTAGGATAAGGATAGGAGGTAGAGAGGGGCATGTACCCGAATAGTAGGTCTTAAATCTCTGAGAACTAAGCTATTAAAATAAGATTATGTGAGAGAGCTGAAAGCAGGTGCAAATCTGACGACTGACCTAATTTCCCAGCCAAAGTTTGAAAGGAGCAGGAAAATACATCATTCCTTCCACAGTTGAAATGGGAGTCTCCCCATCGACACAGGCAGGCTTAGTGGCCAGAGTGCTTGGACAGTGTTGGTAGTGGCATGATCTGACCTGATCAATGCAAATGGATTCCCCACTGGAAATCATGAATTACTACATGTGGAATCCTGGAAAAAAACACCACTTGGAGCACTATTCATAGCACAAAACATTTCAACAAGAATAGTTATAGTAAATTATATATCTGTTCCTGATTTACTAACTCCTTAGGAGAAGCTCTCTGCAGCCAGGATGGCAGATTCCCATTTCACTCTCTCCATGAACTCCCTCAGCTGAGGCTTGGGTCTGACTTAGGCAGGTGTCGGCCAATGCTCAGTGAGAAGATTCTGGGATCATTTGCTATTCACTTGGCAAAAGTCCATTCTGACACTTCGGAGATCTGAGTTGCCAAATGCCTTCTCTTTTACCCGGCTGTTTGCAAGAGGAGGGAGGTTTTCTTGGATTTAACCCAAGATTGTGCTTTTTTCACTATAGCGTGGAAACAGGCCGGTTGGCCCATTGAGTCCACATCAACCATTAATCACCTGCACACTATGTTATTCCACTTCCGCATCCTACACACTAGGGGCAATTTACAGAAGCCAATTATCCTATAAACGTGTACGTCTTTGGTGTCAACTTGGAGGGGTTGCTGAAGACTGGTTAATGGTAACTAGTCTGCCCGGAGGAGCTGTTAATGGAGGGAGGACAGAGGAGGGAATAAGTACATAAGATACAGTCGCAACAGTTGCTTGAAATTAGAAATAAAGCAGAATGTGGGTTAAGACAGGCAGGTTAGGCAGTGTCTGTGGTGAGAGGTAACAATAGGTTACATCATAACTGGTCAGAATTGAAAATTACAAAATACAGATGTTGAAAATCTGAACAGAGGTAGAAAATGCATGAGACACACAGCAAAGTTCAATGGTATGTTTTCCATGCATTTTCTGTTTCTGTTCCAGATCTGTGGAGACAGTGTCTATGGAGAGATGAATGGAACCAATACTTCAGGCCGATGACCACCTATCATAAGAGGTCATTGATTCAACCCTGCCCCATTTCCCACGGATATAACCTCTAAACCAGCCGAGGACCACCAGCTTCCCTGCTCTTGCACCAGAACCTGACAATTTTGACACAAACTGAAAAGGGCTATGCGCTTTGCCCCCTGCTCTACTTTCTTTCCACCTCTTTATCCCATGACTGTGTGAATCAGCTAAGCACCAACACCATTTATAAATTTGTCGATGACACTACTGTGGTTGGTCGAATCATGGGTGTGGGGATGAAGATGACAATAATAAAACATCTAGTTGAATGATTCCACAACAACAAACTCTTGCTCAACATCAAACAAACCAAGGGACTGATCATTGACTAGAAAGGGGAAGTCAGGAGACCATGTATTGTATCTGTTTTAATTGATGGTCAGCTATGGAGAGAGTTAGCAGCTTAAAATTCTTGGGCACTAATATCTCTGATGACCTATCCTGGGCCCAGCACATAGATCTTACCATGAAGAGGGCATGCCAGTGCCTCAACTTTCTTAGGAATGTCTCTAAATACTCAGGCAAACTTCTACAAATGTACTGTTGAAAGTATCCTGACTAGCTGCATCATGGCTTGGTGCAGCAATTTCACGACACAGTAACAGAAGAAGTTGCAAAGTGGTGGACACAACCCATCCCACCATCAAAAGCATCTTCATGGGGCACCACTCAAGAAGGTGGCATCTAAAGATTCCCACCATCTTATTTTCACTGCTGCCATTGTAAGACATACGAGCCTAAAGTCGCATGCTACCAGTTCAGGAACAGTTACTTTCCTACAACCATCTGACTCTTGAACCAACCTGTGCTTCCCCAAATCCTACCGTGACAATGGAACACGAGGACCACCTCTTGCACTACCATGAACTTTATTTCTAATTATGTTTTGCGCCACTATGCTATTTTTGCAGTCATAATCTTTCCACTGTCTTTTATGTACGATTTATGAATAATTAAGGTATAATTTATGTTTTATGTGTTGTCTAAGTCTATGTGCCTGTGATCTATACCGCACCATACTTGTGAATGTGACAATAAACTCAGTTTGATTCGGAAAGATATCTTGGAAGTGCTGATGGGCAAAGTCATTCTCAGAACACATAAGATGGAGCCAGAACTGCTGGAAGAAGGGAATGGAGTCTGCACGGGGTTGGGAGTAAGCATTAAGGTAGCAGTGGGAGCCTGTGAACTTGTAATGGATATCGGCTGCTCCAGAATTCCCAGAGATGGCGATGGATATAGTGATTTAGAAAGGGAAGAGACAGAGATGGTCACATGAAGGGTGGCAGGAAGGGAAACAAAACTGTAATTTTCCATATGAGAGCATGAAGCAGCATAAGTGCATAGGAAAAGAGGTGATCAATAAGCTTTAAATAGAATCAAAGTAAGGACTCTGCCTCATGTCCCACAAGGAGATGGGCACAACATGGATCTGTACCAGTTCCCATATTGCATCTTGAATTTGGAAGGTGGGTTCAAGAAATTGTTCAAGAGATGCTGGCACAAGAGACAGCAGATGCTGGCATCTTGAGCAAAAAAACACAGAGTGCTGGAGCAACTTAGTGGATCTGTGGAGGGAAATGGACAGATGGAGTTTTGGGTCGGCACCTTTCTTCAGACTGACAGAATGATCGAGGGAGACTGGTTGGACCAGGGTTCAAGAAAGAAGCAAAAGTCCTTGGGTAACCTGGTGAGGGATGGAGGTATGAGGTGATTGGAGTACATGGTGAAAATGATCCAGACGATTCCAGGGAACCGGAAACTCTCAAAGTGATGGAATGTATCAGAAGTATCACTAACGAAAGTGGGAAGAGATTGGAAAAGGGGA
This sequence comes from Leucoraja erinaceus, assembly GCF_028641065.1. Lineage (NCBI taxonomy): Eukaryota > Metazoa > Chordata > Chondrichthyes > Rajiformes > Rajidae > Leucoraja > Leucoraja erinaceus. Next base: position 34,047,516 of record NC_073389.1, read on the forward strand.
GAAAGAAGAAATTCAAAGTAGGAAAAAGTAAGTTAAAAAGTAAGTTATACTTTGTCCTGTGGGACAAAACTTCAGATTTCCAGCATCTGCAGTTATTTTACTTTTCAACTATTGTAAATGGTACACTTTTAAAGAAATGCAAGGCCAAGGAATAGTGGGGGTGGGTACACGTAAATCTTTAAGGCAGGAAGACAAGTAGAGAAGGTTGTTAAAAATGGATGGGACTCTTACCGTTACTAATGGGGCACAAAAGTGGTGATGGTAATTGAAACTTTGACAAGGTCATTGACTGCTACTTTAACACTTACTCCCATCCTGCTTCCTGACAAGGAGCATTATGTTCAGTTACAGCACCATATTTTAGGAAGCATATTGGAATATCAAAATGCAGAAAAGAATTGCTAGGATGCTGCCTGTGATGTGAAACTTCAGTCAAGTGGTGAGGTTAGAATAGGGTAGAGGAAAACATTTGTTAAAGATGTTTTCAAGGACTAAATAAAGAAATTCTGCTTGCAGCAATGAGTTCACAGATTTAAGGTAAAAAAAAAAGCTGAAGTAACTTGAGGAAGGTCTTTCTCTTTGAACCGATTTGTGATCAGGAATGAATTCATGGAATGGTAAACAGATTCGATAGTAACTTCAAATTGAGGTTTGGGTAAATATGTGATGGAAACCTTTTTTGTTTGGAAAGAGGGAGTGGGATTTATCACACAGTGCTACCAAAGAACTGGGAAAGACCCAATGGCCAAAATGAATCCTCCCAAGCAGTAGCCTGGGCCTACAAATCCTCGGTTACTTGCAAGCATTTACCAAGATGGTTTGCCTTTAGTGAGAGCTGGTTCCCAACACACGGAAAGTGGTACACGATTTCCAGTTCATGTTGCGAACCTTCGTCTTGGGGATGTTGAGTGATAAGCCCATTCTCCAATGTGCTTCTGTGAACAAGTCAACGATGACTCAGAGCGAGCATAATCACAAGCGTCATCTCAATACTGCTGTTTGACTAATGTGTTTGGGGTCACATTGGTACAAAGTATAAAGTATAAAGTTTCTTTTATTGTCATTCAAACTTTTAGTTTGAACGAAATTGCGTACCTTGCAGTCATGACAGAAAATAAAATAACAGACAGAACACACAATGACCACAGTTAAACATCCACCACGGTGAGTCTACCAGGCACCTCCTCACTGTGATGGAAGGCAAAAGTCTTAAAGTCCTTATCTCTTCCTTCCTTGTTCTCCCTCTGCGTTGAGGCGATCCGATGTTGTGCCCCCCCGCGGGGTGATGGTAAGTCCTGTGGTTCAAACTCCATGGCCTGGGGCGAAAGAAGCTGCCGCCCTCCAGTCCAGCGGACGAAGCTGTTGTTGCGGAAGCTCCGTAGAATCGGTCACCAACCTGGGACCTGAGAGCTCCCTGCGAGCTCCCGATGTTGTCGTCTACTGAGCCCGCGCCTAAGCTTCAATGCTCCAAAGTCAGGCCGCCGCCACAGTGCCACCACAGCCCCGAAGTCGGCCAACTTCGCGATGGTGAGTCCTGGCTCTGCCTCCGGAGCCTCGAGGTCGGTCCCAGTTGGAGGCCGCCAGCTCCGCGATTAGGCCTCAGCGCAGACAGAGACGCAGCTACGACAAAGAAAAGGTCGCATCCCCCCCCCCCCGAAGGAAGAGACTAAAACAAGTTTCCCCCACCCCCCACACATACACAACTAAAAATAAACTAAAATATACGTCCAACAAGACAAAAGAAAACAAAAAAAAAGAAAAAGACAGACGAACTGCAGGCGAGCCGCAGTTGCATGGCAGTGCCGCCACTTCCGGAACATTGTACATTGGTTTAGTAAGCTCAATAATTTGAACCATTTCCCATTTATCCTCTAGATCAGGAGACTTCCTGGTTAACTTTTTTCTGATTGTATGCCTCGTTGTCACCTTCCCCTTAGCTAACAATGATCTATTCTACATTTTCCTTGAACTTCTTCCACTTTGATTATCCTTGCATATCTTTATGACACCCGGTCGCCTAGCTCAGTCTGAAGAAGGGTCTCGACCCGAAACATCATCCATTTCTTCTATCCAGAGATGCTGCCTGTCCCGCTGAGTTACTCCAAAATTGTGTGTCTATAATCTGAAGAAGGGACCTGATCCAAAACATTGTCGGTCCATTTCACTCCACAGATACTAACTGACCCACAGCTTTCCTCCAGTACTTATGTTTTTTGCTGATTGAGACTATCTTTATTTATAATTCCCTCCATGCCCTTGGATTTTCATGATTACGTAACTTCCTCCAGGACTCATGTATGGTATGATTTGCCTAAATAGAATGCTAAACATAGTTACGTATGACAATAATAACTCAATAACAATAACAGTGTGATGAAACACTAAAAATCTGCATTCCACCAATGTTGATCTCTTGACATGCCCGGTTTTCTCCTTCCCACCACCCAAGGTCTGTCTTCAGCTTCTTGGGCTCTGGTCTCAAGTATTTCCGCTCTAATCTGTTCTATTACTGTCGCCTTTAATTTAGAGATACAGCATGGAAACCTTCAGCCCACCAAGTCTGCGCCGACCAGTGATCCCCACACATTAACACTATCCTACACACACTAGCGACAATTTTACGATTTTACCAATTATGGTGCACGGTGGCGCAGGAGTAGAGTTGCTGCCTTACAGCACTTGAAGCGCCGGAGACCTGGATTCGATCCTGACTATGGGTGCAGTCTGTACGGAGTTAGTATGTTCTCCCCGTGACCTCGTGGGTTTTCTCTGAGATCAGTTTCCTCCCACACTACAAAGACGTAAAATGTTTGTTGTAAAATTGGCTTGGTATAAGTATAAATTGTCCATAGTGTGGGTATGGTAGTATTAAAGTGCGTGGATCGGTGGTCATTACGAGCTTGGTGGGCCTGTTTCTGCACTGTATCTCTAAACTAAACTAAAAACTAAAACTAGCCTACAAATCTGTAACTCTTTGAAGTGTGGGAGAAAACCGGAGATCCAGGGGAAAACCTACGCAAGTCACGGGGAGAACGTAGAAACTCCGCATGGACAACACCTCTAGTCAGGATCGAACCCGGGTCTTTGGCGCTGTAAGGCAGTAACTCTAGCGCTGCACCACCATGCCCGCCCTACACCATTGTCTCCTATTTTAAGACACTTTACACCTACCACTTAATCACTTGCTCTAACATCTGCTCACGTCGCTCATGATATTATTGTAAATTACTTTGCAATAGTTCAGTATTTTGAAGGTGCTTTGTATATGCAGGTTCTTGTTGTTCCAGCCTTTAACTCAGCAGTGTTATTTTCTTCGAATGGGAGTGAGTCTATGTGCAGATTGGAAGACAACAAATAATGAATAAATTTCATCGAGTTTTATTAGTGATCATTTCCAAGGATGGCAGCAAAGGATTACTATTACAAATCAGAATTGGAGTTGGAGTAAAGAGAAGCATTTTCTTTGAATTGGCCATGCAAAATTATGGTATTGAACATGTGGTATCGAACAGTACAGCACAGACCCTTTGGCCCTCAATGCCTGACTAATCCTATCTTCCTGCACATGATTCACATGACTCAATTCTCTGCATATCCATGTGCTAATCAAAAAGCCTCTGAAATGCCACTAACATATCTGCCTCCACCATAACCCTTGGCAGCACGTTCCAGGCACCCACCACCTTCTGAATAAAAAAACTTGGCCTGCACATCTTCTTAGGTTTTGGCCCTCTCACACAGCTATGCCCAATTGTCTTTGACATTTCCATGCTAGGAACAAGATTCTGACTGTCTACCCTGTTTATGCCTCTCTATATATACTGTTATCAGATCTTCCCTCAGTCTCCCATGCTCCAGAGAAAATAATCCTAGTCTTGAAGTTATAGAGTCATACATTTGCTCTGCCATGTTAATTATTATTGTTCAAAGCAGTGCTGCCACTGTAGTGATATCTAGAAATTAAGATACAGATTTACTGCTCAGACCTGGCTTGCTGGAGGAGGGTGGCATTGTGGTCATGCAAACACAAAGTACTGCAGTTGTTTGCAGTTGATCCAACACCATCATTTTAAGGCAACAAGAGTTGCCAGCCTTGCCCAGGAAACATCTGCGTCTAAAGACTGAATCAAAATGAATTAACGCATGATAAAAATTCTGTGGAAAACTTATTAACGGAGTTGTGCGTAGTAAGTGGCAGGTTGGTGTGCCAGAGGCTTCCTCCTTATCTCTATCCATCAGTGATTCTGTTAGAGATGGTTTTAATGTTGAAGGTGCAGACTATCTTAGACATCTGTGAATAATCTACTGGATCACTGAATAACCATTCAAAAGTAAAGCAAACAATATATCTTGCTAAATAAGGCAAACATTTAGGTATTGTTGCAACATCGTCAAATAACAAAATGCTTTTTGTAGTAGTCAACATTTTAGAAACTTTAAGTGTGTCAATAAGTTGTCTCTGATATTTACACCTACACACGGGCTTAGATATGTTTACGCACAGCCCCCAAAATTCCCCTAACCTACCTTATCAGTTCATAATACTCCAACTTCTAGTCAGCAAAACCAATATCCTTTTCCAGCCATGTAGACTCGAAGTTAATAAACTATGATCAACATTAAAATATCTCACAGTCACAGCTTCTAAAAACCGCACCCTAATTTACTTCTAGAATGAGTCAAAGTTTCCAATGCAGCAACGATATTGTAATTATGTTATAATCAAAACCTCAGTACGTGGCTTTTACGCTTCTGAGACATAGTGTGAAATTTATCGGCTGTGTGCCTACAGAATATTATCAAGACAATTCAAATCTCTGAGATCATTCCACAACGACATTGAATATTGAATCATTTTGTTCACATATCTTGTCCTCAGCCTTGTCTCTTCAATAAACATTCTAATAACTCGTATCTCATCTGCTTATTTATTTGCATGCTGTACAGAAGGAACTGAGCTCTGAACCATAACAGCTATGAAAACTACAATTCATATGTAATAATTGTCCAAAGCATGTTAATCTATAGTTCTAAGATTTTGATTGTTATGTAAGCAGTGCCTATTGTGCGATGTTACCTCTACAAACTTAAAAACTAGATTTTCACATTTTTAGAATTTATATTTAAATAATTTGTTTAAATTTTAATGCAGTCAGGGTTGTCAGTGAAATCATGCAGAAAAAGTCCCTCCAACGCAATCTTGTGTTTATTGCTTCCAATTTTGCAAACTTCACACAAGCTATCACTTCCCTTGAGAAACGTGGTGAAACATTAGTGAATAAGTACTTCTCATCTGTAATATATGTCTGCAGAAGGGTTTCAGCTCGAAACGTTGCCTATTTCCTTCGCTCCATAGATGCTTCCCGCACCCGCTGAGTTTCTCCAGTACTTTTGTCTACCTTAGTGAATAACTTGCCGGTTTTCAACAAAGTAACTGACGATATTCATAAAATTGCTGGCGATGTAGGTAAAGACATACAAGTAAAATGCGAGAGAGTGATTTTAGGTAACAAAGAATTTGAAGAAATACAAAACATAGCTAAAGTTCTCAAAGGTAGTTGTAATGCACAAGATATCGACATAAATATAGAGTCGGTAGCTTGTTTCGGGTATGCACCAGTGACCTCAGATGAGGTAGAAAGACGTTTTTCACAACTGAAGCATATTCTGTCTGAGAGACAGCATAGTTTAACACCAGATAATTAAAAAAAAATGCTAGTAATTATGTGCAAGCAGGCAACTTTGGTTATTTAATGTCGTATACCTTTATATTATCATTTTTAACCATATTTTGGTGGTGGAAATGTATGCCTTTTTATGCCTTTTTTTTGTCAATAAATGGCTTCCTAGTGCCTTTTTGGTAATTTTATTATGCTTTTTTTGCCTGCCTATTTCAGAGTATTTTAGTGCCTAAACATTCTGGCTCTAGTTATAACTCTGCGGGAAGCTAATAAGCAGGCACAAAATTCTCCTCACAGTGCAAGGGACAGTAGTGTTATCAATCAACTCTTTCTGTGGTGAGGGGCTAATCCAACTGTGATTGCAGTATTAGTGAAGAGTCACAGCCATGAACTTTAACGTGTCACCGATTGGAAAGAGGAGGGTAATCTGCATGTCTGCATGCCAAGAAATCCTAGTGTACTCCAAAGGGTTTGGTAGATGGTACAGCCCCAAGTTGCAACAAACATTTCTGTTGGTGGCTTTGCTCTGGGAACTTCAGTTGGGCTGAAGAACCTGTTTCCATGCTGTACCTCCAAAACTAAAACTCAAGGTTCAATTATTGGAGGAACTTGGGGAGGATATTGGACAATTTGGGGAATAAAAACCTGCTGTACTCTACTTCTTTTGGTGGCTGGATTAAGTCAGGCCTGGCTGCTCTGCAGTAGGTTTAGGCAGGTATTGAAGTCCAACATTTTGGAAGAGGTTAGAGGATTAGAATTTGGACTGTGTCCAGCATCACGTGTGTGTACAAGAATGGACTAGGGTCAGGACAGATAGAATAAACATGGGGGAATGGGGTGAGGGAAAGATTAGAGACTGGGATCAGGTGATCCCAGGGTTGTCTGCTGACTGCCAACTCGAGATGGGGAGGTTGCAATGTGAAGGCAAGGGCATAAGGGAAACGTAAAGGATAAAGGTAAATAATTAATACCTGGCTGGTATCCTAGTCCCGTGTTTCAAATAGCTGTCTCGGGAGTATTAAATTACAAATATTCATGGGTCAATGGGACCAAGTTGCATGGAGAGTACTGGCATCCTGTACAGTACTAATGTGGGAATCATGCATAGAAACATCTGGCCGAATTACATAAGTGACTTAAAGTGCCCTAAATGTGATTGCTTTAGTGATTCACTCTGGGAAGAACTATTTTCAGTTGCAAAACACTGAAAATATACAGCATTTAGGAACCATCCCAATACTATCCATGCAAAGAAAATAACTTGATTCTTTGCAATTCAAATAATCAGTTGCATGAGTCTAGACTACCTAATGTTCAATACATTGATGTCTCTTTCCAATCATGTTTAAAACATGAGTTTGTTTACATTATACGTGAATGATTTGCATGAAAATGTGTGGGCTGATTTATAAGTTTGCATATGGCACAAAGATTGATGAAGTTGTAAATAGGGAAAATATTTGTCAAAGGATAGAGTAGGATACAGATCAGTTGGCAGATGGTTTAATCTGGACAAGTTTGAAGTGTTGCATTTCGGAAGGTGAAATGCAAGCGGAAGGCATGGAATAGCAGGACCCTTAAGGGCCTGTCCCACTTAGGTGATTTTTTGGCGACTGCCGGCGACTAGGCTGTCGCCACACGGTCGCCAGGGTGTCGCCTGTATGGTCGTGAGTAGTCTCCTCAGTCGCCCAAAGAGTAGTAATGTTTTCTGGTCGCCGCTAGATTTTGAAATGTAAAAATGTAAATTTGGTGACAGTCGGCGACCGTGGGCTTGTCGTAGCTTGTCTTCTCCTGAAGTAGGTGCTGTCGTAGGTTGTCGTAGGTTGTTGCCAGGATGGCGTAGGTTGTCACCAGGTGACGTAGGTTGTCGTAGGTGCTGACTTTGGTGAATTCCATTGTTGTAGTCGCCAGCAGTCGCCTAAGAAATCGCCTAAGTGGGACCGGCCCATTACTCCAGTCGCCGGTTTTTCGGCAACCTGCTACAACTATGACAGTCGCCGGCAGTGGCCTAAAAAATTGCTTAGTGGGACAAGCCATTTCGGAGCATTGATGTCCAGAGAGATCATGGTGTGAAATTACACTGCTCTAACATATAAAGAGCTTGATAGGCAGGAGAACTGCTTTTGGATGTATGTTGAATTGTTCCCAATTGTTTTGTTGTTGGGAATTGTTCAATCACTCCTGTAAAACCATATTACTTATTATAAAACCCTGCCTCTGTAAACAGCCTCACCATTTCATATCTGGACGCAGCTTTCAGTGTTAGTATGGCTGAACCAGAATAAGGTACATTTTATGTGCATCAATCTCTCCCAAGAAGTGAAAGTAATATAAACAGCAGAGCTGAAAATCTGCTATAAGAATTCTGAAAACCAGTAAAATAACCTTGCACTGCCAGAGACCCAGATTCAATCCTGACCTTAGGTATTGTCTGTGTGGAGTTTGCACATTCTTCCCGTGACCATGTGAGTTTCCTCTGAATGCTTCAGTTTTTTCCACATCCCAAATATATGCAGGTTATTTGGCCACTGAAGCCAATTAACCTACAAACCAGTACATCATTGAAGTGTAGGAGGAAACTGGAGAACCTGGAGATAACCCACGTAGTCACAGGAAGAACGTACAAATTCTGTACAGACAGCACCTGTAGTCAGGATCGAACCCGGGTCTCGGGCGGTCTAAGGAAGCAACTCTACCGTTATGCCACAGTGACACCCTATTCAATAGTGGTGGAATCTGGAGGGGTTTTGTTGATGGGAATGTGGGGGAATAAAATGGGATCAGTGTAAAATGGGTTCCCGATGCACACGGTGGGTCATTGAGCATTTCCATTTGTTTTAACTTCATGACTCTGTCAAATTCAGTCATAGCATACATGCTAGTGTCTAACCTGAGCACACTGCTCCATCCCTATAAGACGTGCAGGCTTAATTGGTGAAAGCCACTATTGGTGCCCTGTGCAGTACTCTTAGCACAGGTTGGATGCAACAATAATTATAATTTGCAGACAACAAGATGAGGTTCTGTATGCTTTTCAATGACCAACCGCATGTTCATCGTGTACCGCACCTCATGCCTAGTTCCCACCATTGAATTTAGCCCCAAACACGTTCATATGATCATGTGATAGGTGTAGAATTAGGCTATTCAGCCCATCAAGTCTACGATTCAATCATGGCTGATGTATCTCTCCCTCCTATCCCCATTCTCCTGCCTTCTCCCCATAATCTCTAACACCCATGGTAATCAAGAATCAATCTAACCCTGGCTTAAAAAATCCACCGACTTGGTCTCCACAGCCTTCTGTGGCAAATAATTCCACAGATTCACCACCATCTGAGTAAAGACATTTCTCCTCATCTACTTCCGAAAAGAACGTCCTTTTAGTCCTAGACCCTCCCACTAGTGAAAAGATCCTCTCCAGCCTTTCACTATTCTGTACGTTTCATGAACACACAATTGCAAAAACTCTCCTGTTTTTATTGTTGCTTACACTTATAACATTGAAATATATGTTCAAAATAAGATATAACACCTTTAGATCTCATTGAAGATTAATTATTAGTCGTCAAGTCGTCAAGTTTATTTGTCACATACACATACGAGATGTGCAGTGAAACGAAAAGTGGCAATGCTCGCGTATTGTGCAAAAAAACAAACAATCTACAAACAGAATGGAACAGAATCACATATCCACATACAGTATTACATATTTGTGGGAGGGAAGAAAAAGGAAAGAAAAACAGCAATTTTAAAAAGACACCACACAACAGTAAAATGGTACAGTAAAGTTAGTCCCTGGAGAGATAGGAGTTTACAGTCCTAATGGCCTCTGGGATGAAACTCCTTCTCATCCTCTCCGTTCTCACAGCATGGCAACGGAGGCGTTTGCCTCACCGTAGCAGCTGGAACAGTCCATTGCTGGGGTGGAAGGGGTCTCCCATGATCTTGTTGGTTCTGGAGTTGCACCTTCTGATGTATAGTTCCTGCAGGGGGGCAAGTGTAGTTCCCATAGTGTGTTCGGCCGAACACACTACACTCTGCAGAGCCTTCTTGTCCTGGGCAGAGCAGTTCCCAAACCAAATCATGATATTTCCGGACAAGATGCTTTCCACAGCCGCTAAGTAGAGGCACTGGAGAATCCTCAGAGACACTGTGAACTTCCTCAATTGCCTGAGGTGGTAAAGGCGCTGTCTTGCCTTACTCACGAGTGCTGCGGCGTGTGATGTCCATGTCAAATCCTCAGAGATATGAACTCCCAGGTATTTAAAACAGCTCACCCTATCCACAGTATCCCCATTTATCTTCAATGGTGTGTACATCCTCGGATAATGTGCCCTCCTAAAGTCCACGATCAGCTCATTCGTTTTTTTGATATTCAAGAGGAGGCTGTTGTCCTGACATCAGAGTGCCAGATCAGCCACCTCCTCCCGGCAGGCCTTCTCATCATTATCTGAGATCAGACCCACCACCACAGTGTCATCAGCAACCTTGATTATCAAGTTGGAGCTGAACCTAGCCACACAGTCATGTGTGTACAGGGAGTACAGTAGGGGGCTGAGGACGCAACCCTGGGGAGATCCTGTGCTCAGGGTGAGGAACTTCGATGTATTTCCTCCCATCTTGACTACTTGGGGCCTGGTGGTGAGAAAGTCCAGGACCCAGGCACACAGGGGGTGTTGAGTCCCAATTCCAGCAGCTTTTCAGCCAGTCTGGTGGGGACTATCGTGTTGAAGGCTGAACTGAAGTCTATGAACAGCATCCTCACATAGCCCCCCTTCTGGCTGTCAAGATGAGAGAGAGCGGTGTGCAGAACCTGGGAGAAAATTGGTCAATAAGCACACGTTGAAACGTGAGGAAAATTACCTTGCATTTATAAAGTACACTGATAATCTTGTCGCAGTTGGTAGGGAGCCTGAATTGGAAGAAGCTCAGTTATAAGGTAGTGTGACCATTATCAGATAGCCATACATTTGGGTAATTCATCCAACTGGTCGTTGCAAAAGGTAGAGGATTTGGTGTGTCACACTTATGCTGCTGCTCACCTGCTCCAGAACCTTTTCATCTTTCAGGCACAGTGTGTTTTGCCATGAGAACAAGATGCAGGAAATTCCACACTCAAATTAAACCAATTCTCAATTTGCTTTGATGTTTTTGTTCTCATGCAAAATGTCCTCAAGCGTGTTTTTGATTTGCGAATGGCATTTGTAGAGAGCAACTATGTTTGGTGCTCCCACTGCAGTTCAACACTTGCTTCTACTGAGTTAACATGAAGCGGTCAGAATTAATTACACAAATTGAAAGACTTCATTCAGACAGACAAACATATTCTAATACTACAGAACATGGAACAAACAAGCATAGAACTACTCCATCGTTTGGGTCAGAAAGATTACCATTTGAATATATTTCCATGTAGTTTTCATGGACATGAACTAAATATATCTAATTGTCCCACACAAGTGAAGAATGTTATGACTTCAGTTGCACAGTGCACAACGTTGGTATGACTGCATACAGAACCTCATTGTGTGGAAACAGTCTACAGCTGCAGTTACATTACACAGTTACTGTGGGAAGTGCCTGCAGCTTAATGAACTGAAGTTCAGGTCTAGGCTCTGGAGTGAAGTAGAGTAAGATTCCGTGTAGGAGTTGATTGACCTCGTGCAGATTGTAAATCCACTTGAAGATGAGAGAGACGGCAGATGCTGGAATCTAATGAAAACTGGAATGCTGGAAGAACTTGATAATATCTGGGGAGACAAACAGTGCAGGTCAACATGTTGGCTCGAGACCCAGCATCAGGACTGAGAGGGAAGAAGAAAGATTGCCAGTGTATAGACGTATGGTTGGGGCAAAGGAATAGTATCTGATAGGTAATATTGGGTGGAACTAGATGTGGAGGGGATGATGTGCAGATAAAGCCAGGTGGGGGGGGATTGGGGATTTCTTTACTCTCAGTCCTATTGCAGGGTTTGGAACTGAAGCCCCAATTTATGTCTGTTTGTTTTCTCAGATGCTGCTTGGTCTGCTGAATTCTTCCAGCATTCTCTTTTTGTTGTAAATCCACTTCATTACGAACAGCTGTTTATGGAGCGCTCAATTGTACCAATAAATAATGAGAGTACTTTGTTGTTGATACAGGTTGGGGGTAAAAAGTTAGTACGTCCACCATAACAGGAGCCTCACGTTAATGTCTCACCTGGGTGAAGTCAACTGAGGTAAATGGATTCAATGATTCAATTATAACTTATTGTCAAATGTACCTACTATAGGTACAATGAAACGCTTTGTTTTGCATACATCCCGTTAAAATCATGTAGCAGACCTCACCTAGACAGTACACAAGTGTTGCCATGTTTTGGCGACGCCAAAGTTACAAAAATTCACCAAAAGAGAGGTTGGACAAATTTGAATTGTTTTCTCTGGAGCATCAGAGATTGAGAGGAGGCCTGGTGGAAGTGTATAACATTACAAGAATAAGTAGACACAATCTTTTTCTCAAAGTGGATTGTCAAAGACTGCAGGACATGGTTATAAGATCAGAGGGGTGAAATTAAAGGAGATGTGTGGGGCAGGTTTTTCTAACACAGAGTGTGCCTGGAATACACTGCAGGGGTCGTGGTGGCAGGTGGTGTTCAGAAGGGTTTTAGATAGACACATTAACATGCGGCAAATGGAGGGAAATGGAGCACATGCAATCAGAAGGGATTAGTTTAAGGTGGCATCATGTTAGGCACAAACATTGTGGGCTGAAGGACCTGTTCCCCAGCTGTACTGTTCTATGTCTGTTTTTAATAGCTGTTATTAATATTAAAATCTTGCCTGCGACCTTTTGACAATAATCAATATGAACGTGCTGTGATATTGTTGTAGCCGCTTGCACATCTGGATTGGTCCTTTCAGAGGTTTTTCTCAGCACATATGAGATCATGTACATCGAGGGGCTAGGATCTGTTTACCTTTATCTGCACTAGGCCAGTAAGTAAATCCTTTGGCCACTGCATCATATTCACAATGTCCGCATGTTCCACAGGGAGGTCCCTTTTGAATGTCACTTTGCAGTTCCTTTGGAATCATTGGATCTACGATGAGGACAGCTTCATTCGGACCTGTGCCTGAATTAGTCATTGCACATCACAATACCTACCCTATGTTCTTATGCTTGCCTCAACTTTTTTGTGTAGCTCTAACTATTTCTATTGCAATGACTAGGAAATAGTCTTCTAGCACTTGTAAGGATAAATCTTGATATCTGTGGCTCCTTCATTGTGACGAGCTTAGCATTTGGTTTATATATTCTGACTTCAGGTGTCATCATCATTAAATTCATTAAGATGACCTACATCTGATTCTCATCATGGTCATCATAGGTTAAACAAAGTTTAGTATCGGAATGGCTAACAAAGATGTGTGGACTGGAACCACAGATGCTGGTTTATACCGAAGATAGACGCAAAGTGCTGGCGGAATTCAGTGGGACAGGCAGAATGACTGGAGAAAAAGAATGGGTGACTTTGGGTCAGTACCCTTCTTCAGTCTCAGGCCAACAAAGATCTCTGGTCAGTATCTAGCACAAGGGGAGTTCCCAGCAAACCACCCGCACTAGATTTAAAACCTTGTAAAATCTAAATGAAATAGTCAACATCTCCTTCTGAGGGTCGTTAATCCACCTATAAACTAAACATCTTCTGCACAAAGATGCAATAGATTTTTAAGCTTGGCCTTGCTTTGGTGAAATCATCTGAACGCTTCCTCAAGGTGATGAAAGTGTTGCTCATCTGTGGCTGCATCATCAGAACTGCCTGGACCATCTTATTCAGAGCAACAAGCTATTTAGTGGAGGAACTCAGGGGTCAGGCAGCATCTGTGCAGCAAAATGGGTAATCAACAATATCCTCTCAACAGATGCTGCCTGACCCACTGAGTTCCTCCAGCAGATTATTTATTGCTCCAGATGCCATCATCTGGAGTCTCTTTTGTCTGCATCTACCCACACGGTAGGTGCTCGTTGACTCATACAGCAAAGAAAGGCCCTTCAGCCCACTGAGTCTGCCAACCATCAAGCACCCATTTAATCTGTGTTGACTTCTCACCACAATCCCATTGACCCTCCACCCCCAAGTCACCTACACAGTGGAGGCAATAAACAATGGTCAATTAACCTTCCATCTTTGGCAGGTGGGAGGAAACCGGAGAAAACAGGAGAAGCCCACAGTCACAGGGAAAATGTACAAACTCTACCCAAACAGCACCGGAGGTCAGGATTGGACCAAAATTACATGAACTATGAAGGAATAACTCTATTAGCATTGTTTCACTTTCCAGCTAAAGTTTTAGCACATGAAGTACCCCGGTACTTGTAATATGAATGTGTGTTTTGTGCTCTTTGATGCCTGTGCATGAAGCATATCCTCATACTGTTCCAGAAGCTTCTTTAAAAATGGTCATAATGTATTCACCATAAATATATTCTTCCAGCTCACCATCAATACTTTCAACCAGGCCTTCACTGCAAGCGTTAGTTCGTTCATCTCTGCCCATTTTAAAGAGCTCCACGCATCACCTCTCATGATGTCCTCAAAACATGTCACCAGCTTTCACGTGTTTTTTGACACATTTTTAATCCAATGCATACTGTGTTCAATATTTGTATCAATATCTTGCCACGTGCTCTTGCTTTCTACAGTTTAAGCATCTTGATGACCTTAACTGACACGTTTGTCTGAATGGTTCCCGGTGCAACAATAGTAGGGTTTCTTTCCAGATGCATTAATTGTGCCACTCACACTCACGTGATCCAGCCTCAACACCATTGTTCTGTATATCAAGTCACTCTACATTCTGTGCCTGTCAAATTTCCTTTGTTTAGGGTCCATTTCCGTATTTAGTCATAGAGTTATACAGCAAGGAAACAGGCCCTTCGGCCCACTCTTACATACTGAACAATATGCCTTGCTGAGCTAGTTCCACACCTGCATTTGACCCATATCCTTCCAAATATTTCTGATCCATGAATCTGTCCAAATGTCATTTAAACTTTGTAATTTTACCCACCTCTACCACTTCTTCTGGCAGTTCATTCCCGTACTGTGTGAAAAGGTTGCTCCTCATGTCCCATTTAATCATTTTCCCTCTCACTTTAAACCTATGCACTCTAGTTTTAGTTTCTCCTATTATGGGAAAAAGACCATCCACCTTATCTATACACCATAAGATTTTATAATCTTCGCTAAGGTTAATCCTCAGCCTCCTCCTCTCCAGGGAAAACAGACACAGCCTATTCAGTCTCTCATAACTCAAGCCCTCCAGTCCCATAAACATCCTTGTAAAACCTGCACCCTCAGTATCTTAATCACATCCTTCCCATTGAATGGTATCCAGAACTGCTCACAATATTCCAGAAACCATCTCACCAATGACCTATACAACTATAATATGAGGTCCCAACTCTTGTACTCATTGCTCCATCCAACAAAGGCAAGCATCCCGTACATATGCCTTCCTCACCACTTTGTAGCTATCTTTCAGTTTCAATCAGGCATCAGATCTAGTTTGTGTAATAACTTGGACTGGGTATACTACATCCACATGTTAGTCCTTCCACAGCTCATTTTGCAGTATGCTTTCCAAGAATGCACTGAAGCTGCAATAGATTTTTTAGGACAACACTATAATCACTAACCTCTGATAATCACTTCCAGACCTATTATTTTGCACAATCTCCACTGGCTCTGGATTGAATTGATTTTGCAGCTTTTCTGTTACTTTGTTAAATGGGACTTCAATTGACCTGTGGGCTTGCCAGGTAAGTGCGCCAACATCAATTTAGTATTTGGCCTATTTCTATCACCTTCCTTTGTGCACGTCTGTCCTCATTCTGAGCATTTTCATCTGCATCCTTTGTTTTTGATGATATTAATTACTGTAAGGCACATAATTCATTTGATATATAAATCAAGCGATTCTCATACTTTCCCATAACTACCAAGATTGCCAATAGGAAATGAAACTCATAAAACTGCAGATGCTGGAAATCAGAAGTGGCCAGTTCTGATGCAGACAGAAAGAAAGAATAGGTTTGCTAAAGTTGGAGAATTCAATGTTGAGTCCTGCAGGCTGCAATGTGCCCAGACAGAGGGTAAGTTGCTGTGCTTCAAGTTTGCGTTGGATATCATAACGGTGCAAAACAGTCACCTTATCTGTGTTTGGTTTGAATTGGAAGAAGTCCAAGGGAATCGCTACTTCACCCGGAAAGACTTTGGGTCCCTGGGTGGTGAGAAGGGGAAAGATGAAATGGCAAGTGTTTCATTTCCTGCATTTGTACGGGCAAGTGGTATAAGACCCGATGTTGGGGGAGTCCAAAACCAGCGGTCACAGTTTAAAAATAAGGGGTAGGCCATTTATGACTGAGATGAGGAAAAACATTTTCAGCCAGATAGTTGTGAATCTGTGGAAATCTCTATCACAGAAGGCAGTGGAGGCCAATTCACTTGATGTATTCAAGAGAGAGTTACAGTAGATATAGCTTTGAAGGTTAACAGAATCAATGGATACGGGAAAAAAGCAGGAACAGGATCCTGATTCGGGATGATCAGCCGTGATCATATTGAATAACAGTGCTGGCTCGAAGGGTATACTCCAGCACTTACTTTCTATGTTTCTATGTAAGACAATGAATAGTTGGTGGAAATGGGAGAGAGAACTAGGGAGCCACAATGGCAGTGATCCCTTGAAAATAATTAGAGAGGAAGGAGAGGGGAATATGTACCTGGTGGTGACATTTTGTCGGAGCTGTCAGATATTACAGAGGCTGATCCATTGCAGTGGTGGTGGAAGGCAAGGGGAAGGTACGGTGAAGGGGTTGTCACTGGGTGGGGAAGATTCCTGAAAGAGAAAAAGGGCCAGAGGCAGAGGCGATGAAAGAAGAGATCAAGATCACGGTGGGCCCGGAACTCGTTGTGGTCATAGGGGTATAAGGTAGGACCTATGCTGAGTGAAAATCTGACAAGGGTAAGGGCAGGGCCCAGTGGGGGTCAGAGAGGTGGAAGGAGGCTTAGGGTGGCACTGTGGTGCAGCAGTAGTTGCTGCCTTACAGCAACAAAGACCCGGGTTCAATCATTACTACGGCTGCTGTTTGTACGGAGTTTGCACATTCTCCCTGTGACCACGTGGGGATTTTCTGAGTGCTCCGGTTTCCTCCCACTTTCCAAATATGTGCATATTTGCAGGTTAATTGGCTTTGGTAAAAATTGAGGTCGGTAACGTGATCGTCGGTCGGCATGGACTCGGTGGGCCAAATGGCCTGTTTCTACGCTGTATCTCTAAAAACTAAACTGAACTAAACTAAACTTCTGTGGGGGGGGGGGATGAGGAGGGTTCAGGGGGGATGGGGGGTGTGGGGGGGAGGGGTGGTGTAGGAATGGGTGGGTGGTAGGAGAAGTGGCTTGGTTGGAATAGAAGAAAGGGCAGCAGGACCCAATGGTACCATTATTGAGCATTTATGTTGAAAGGGTGGGGGGAGGCAGTAGGACCCAGGAGTGTCAGTCCATGTGATGCAGTTGTTGTTAGCAGTGTGAAGGCCCCTAACGTGGAACCAATAATATGGTTCCTGCAAGTGTTTCTGTAGAAATTGGAGGAGTCATTGGAGATTTGCTGAACTTCCTTAGTCTTCTGAGGCATTGGTGTGCATTCTTGGCTCTAGCTTCAGTGTAGTTGGTCCAAGACAGATTGTAGGTAATATTCATGCCAAGGAACTTGAAGCTCTCCACCATCTGCACTTCAGCACCATTGATGCTGACTGGGGCACGAGCATCACCTCGTTTTCTGGAGTCAGTACCTGGCTCCTTTGTCTTGCTGACATTGATGGAGGGGTTGTCGGTGCGGTTGCCAAATGTCCCATATTAGGGCTAAATTGGTTTGTCCTGTACGGGACCACCCTTGTCCCGTATTTGCCCGCTACTAATCGGGTCGAGGGGACTGTTGGGTCGGATCGTCGCATCTGGCCCCGCCTTACCCATTCCGACATAGTCCAGCCCATAGAGTGCAGCAGCAGTGCCTCGCCTGTGGCCCCTCGGCAGCCCGGCCAGCTGTTCGACCTTCGGACCTTTGCTTACCGCCGACTTCTCATGGCCGATCATCGGGTAATGAGTTGGATGGGACGCTGAACTTTGCGCGCGACGTTGCGTGGGCCAAAACTCCACAGCTGGCCCGCTAGCTGGGTTTGTGTGCAGTCCAGCACTCAGGCATGGCCGAGTCGGTCAACTAATTGCCGTTGGGAATTTGTCCCGTATTTTGTCCTTTTGTCCATTATTTGGGAGTGAGAAAGTTGGCAACCCTAGTTGTTGGCTTGATACCGTATTACTAAGCTCTCTGTCTCCTTCCTGTACTCTTTCTTATAATTGTTCGAGATCCAGCCCACTTTGGCGGTGCCATCTGCAAATGGAGTTAGTGCAGAATTTGGTCGCACATTCGTGAGTGTATTGGAAGTATAGGAAGGGGCTGAGAATACACTGGTGGCATTGGTATTGAGGATTATAATGAAGGATGTTTTGTCACCAATCCCCACTGATTGTGGTCTATAGGTTAGAACGTCAACAATCTAGTTGCAGAGGGGGAAGGTGTGCCGACATAGATCCAGGGTTTTGGAAAGGGCTTTGGTTGGGATTATGTTATTAAAGGCAAAGCTATCATCAATAAATAGCTGGCTGATATAGGTGACCTTGTTATCCAGATGCTCCAGTGATGAGTGTAGGGTCAGGGAGATGGTGTATTTTGTGGACCTCTTGCGACATGGGTAAATCACAGTAGGTCAAGGGTCTGGGAGGCTGGAGTTAATGTGCACCCTGCCCCACCTCTCAAAGTACTTCATGATGGTTGAAAGGGACTGGATCAGGGGAGAAAGGATAGAATTAAGGTGGGAAGAAATAAATTGAGCAGGGCAAGAGAAGCTTGAACCAGTTGGCTTGGCTGAGCTGTCCTGCTTCGGATAGCTAATAAACCAGAATCTGCAATTCCTTTCTTCCATGCTCAACTCTGCACCTTGGACCTGCCATGATTAATTGTCAGCTTCTCATACTCACCTCCCCAATTCAGTCCCTTGAGGTTACTTTGCCACTGCTCAAGATTACAAATGATTCTCTGCCTCAAGCACTAAGTGACTCGCTGCTCCAACAAACAACTGTCAAATGATTTTCAGTGTGCTTATCACATTACTTGTAGGAACTTGAATTCCCGACTGTGTTCATTTTCATTTAAATCTGCCTTGTCCACGTTACCTCATGATGCTCCTTGTCTCCCACAAGGGATATCCTCCCCTAGCACAGAATGCAGCAACAACAACTCAAATAACCCCACAGCATTTAGGACAAAGCAACCCACCGTAGTATCTAAATCCTGGAAGATCTGCCTACCATTACCGTGAGAGTAGGGTACTTTCACCAGAAAGACTACAGGTTCAACAAGGTGACTCACCACCTCCTCAAGGGCAATTAAGGATACGTAATAAATGCCAGCTTTGTTGTTGATACCCAGATCCTGATGTGAATACTTAGGGACGGCACAGTAGCGCAGCGATAGAGTTGCTGCCTTGCAGTGCCAGACACCCGGGTTCAATCCTGACTCCAGGAGCTGTTTGTATGGACTTTCTATGTTTTCGCCGTGTGGGTTTTCCCTGGGAGCTCCACATTCCAAAGATGTACAGGTTTGTAGGTTAATTTGCTTCGGTAAAGATTGTAAATTGTCCCTGGTGTGTAGGATCGTGTTGGTGTACAGGATGATTGCAGATTGGCGCGGACTCGGAATTAAAACTTTAATTCTTTAACTCAGAATTAAAACGGGCCACCTGTTCTCCCTGCCTTCTCCCTCCTGCAACTTGTGCTCGTTTCCTCAATTTTCCAGTGCTGATGTTGACTGGAATTGTTGACTTTTGATTTCCTTGCAGATGCTGCCTGGCCTGCTAAAAGTGTCCAACATTTTCTGATCCTGATAGCACAAACTATCAGTTGCATTTCTTAAAACTGCTATCAATCAGCACTTTTGTGTCCCAGCCAGCGAAGTGGGTTTGTAGTAAATTATATTTCCCTAAGTTTTGACCATTCCACAACTTGTCTATAGATGAACAAAATGTTCTGCCACAGATGTTTTTGACTTTTTTTTAATGTACCATTTGAATGATAAATTAACCTTCTGGGAAGCATTTGAGGAGCATTATTGTAGGTGATTGGATAATCTTCTTTCATAATGAATGAATACTTCACCGACATTACTAAAGTAGATTGTGTGGTCATGATCTCATTGTTATGGATATTGAATTGTACAGCAGAGAAATTAGCCCTTTGGCTCATAATATCTATGCCGACCAGTATGCCTATCTGTACACTGTGGACGGCTTGATTGTAATCATGTATGGTCTTTTCACTGACTGGATAGCACACAACAAAAAAGCTTTTTACGTGTACCTCAGTACCTGTGACAATAAATAATCCAAACTAAACTTTACTAATCCCACTTGCCTGCATTAATTTCATATCCCCAATGCTCTGCTCATTCAGGTATCTGCCAAGATAACTCTTAAATGTTGTTACTATTCATTTCTTCACCACCTCTTCTGGCAACTCATTCCAGACACAAATTACTCTTTGTATGGAAACATTTACCCCTCAGATCCCTTTTAAACCCACCCCCTCTCTCCTTAAACCCATGCCTCTTGATTTAGGCACATTTGCAATGGCAAAAAGACCGACTCTCTACCCTATCTGTGCCTCACTCATGTCATATTTTATATGCCTCTCTCACATCATATCTTAGCCATCTTTGCTGCAGCGAAAACATACCTAGCCTGTGTAAACTCTTCGTATAACTCAAGCCCTCCAATTGAGGGAACATGCTTGTGAATATTTTCCGCACCCTCTCTGTAGCATGTCAACCAATTGTTATTTCAATATTTTACATGAAGATAATGATTCATTTGGAGATACAGTGCGGAAACAGGCCCCTCGGCCCACCAAGTCTGCACGGACCAGCGATCACCCCGGACACTAACCTATACACACTAGGGACAATTTTTACAATTTATCGAAGCCAATTAACCTGCAAACTCATACGTCTTTGAAGTGTGGGGAGGAGACCAGGACACCGGGGAAAAAACCACGTGGTCACAGGGAGAATGTACAAACTCCATATAGACAGCACCCGTAGTCAGGATCGAACCCAGGTTTGGCGCTGTAAGACAGCAACTCGACCACTGCCCCACCTCTGTGAGATATTCATGAGCTGTAAAATGCTTTGGAAGTGGGGAGAGGGGGATCTGACAATGAATAGCATGATGAATAGGCAAGTTCTTTCAATGAATAAATCTATTTCCCACATTCAGGTTGTTCACTTTTTGTTTGCGTCAATAAAATGCTTTGCCCAGCTGTATTCCTGAAGCTAGTGACAGTGGAGCATGGTGCAAACCTGATGAAAGCAACATTAAAAATAGAATTTTAACATAGTAATCAATTGCTGTGGGATGGCTGGTTACAAAAATATGCAGTTGTTCCTGGATGTGATTATTATTCAAGCACATGTGTGAAGATTGATGGTACTCAGTTAAAGGAAGAATAAATTGAATTTTCTTTTTAAAAGGAAAGCGATTTTAAAAGCATGTTCCTTTTTATCAATTCCTCCTCACCAATCCAGGGAACATCCAGTACCTCCTTTGTAACCCCACGAGCTCAAACTGTCAAAGAATAAATGCCGAAGTTATGAAATTTCCAAGCAAGTAGTGAGGAACCTTTACTTTCTGTCAGTTCCTGTGGGTCTAAAGATCCTTAAGTGCATTTTTCTTTTTGGAGTCTTGTCTGGGTTAACATTGCTGGGTAATATATGAAAGGGAGATTGCCTTTGAAGTGAGTTTGAATATATTATGTGATTACATTCTGTGTATTTTTTCATCTCAATTTATCCCACTGTGCAAAATCTACTGATGTGCAGCAGTGTCTCACTGTGATTTAATGCTGATACAGTGGATCTAGTTGAAAATAAAAGTCTGCAATTATATACGGGCTTTCCATTTGCCAAATGTTAAAGAACTGAAATGCAGCAAACAACTGGAATGCTGGAAGAAGTCAGCAGGTCTACCAGCATCCATACAGTTGAATTGAAATGAATCGAAAGATCGAGCATGGTAGTAGTAGACCCTTTGGTTCACCAAGTCCACGCCAATCACCTGATCGCACCAGTTCTACTGTATGTTATCCACTTGCGAATCCACCCCCTACACAAAAGGGGCAACTTACAGCGGCCAATTTACCTACCCAACCAAACCCGCATGTATTTCGAATGTGAAAGGAAACCGGAGCCTCGGAGAAAACCCACGCGGTCACAGGAAGAACTTCACGCAGACAGTACCCGAGGTCAGGATCGAACACGGGTTGTTGGTGCTGTGAGGCAGCAGCTCTACCAGCTTAGCCACTGTTCTTCCAGCATTGTGATTTTTGTTCCTGGTTCATCCATCGGCAGTCTCTTTTGTCTTCATACAGAAAAGCAGCTCTTTTATCACAGTCACTTCAACTGTTTTACTGAAGATTGAGAGATAAACAGGTAAAGTGCAAGTCATAGTAACGCATTATTTTCTTCTTGTACACTCACAAACTTTGTACGTCACCCACACTTCTCACAATCCCTCCACTAAATTCTCAGAGAGAAGAGTGACATATAATTCTGGGTATAAAAATTTAATTCAGTTGGATATTAAAAAGGTATTTCACTGTTACTCCATCTCCTGCCAACCCCCCAACTTAATTTCTTCCCCGGCTAAGTTGCTAAGGCCAGTTCAGGCGGTTTGGAACCGTTGCACTGTTTTTTACCCAAGATGATCTTCTCACCATGCATTCACACCGTGTTTTTCCACCATTGTGTCATTGCTCTTTCCTGCTCAAAAGCTCATTGATACCTTTGTATCTTCAGACTTGACAATTGCAACGGACTCACGGGAGTCCCCATCTTCAACCTTCCATAAACGCTAGGCCAAAATCAAACTGCTTTTAAGTCCTTACACCATTCCTCTCCCCGCCACCCTTCCCATGCCATCTCTGTGATCTGCATTGATTCTTTGGGTCATGTGCATGGCACTGTTGCTGGGCCCCAGTTCCAATTGCTCCATCATTGTCAACCATGCTTTCAGCTGCCAAGGTCCTATGCTTAGGAATTTCTCCCCGACACCGCCACTTCTGCAGTACGCATTTACTTCCTTTAAGATGCTCCTTAAAATTACAGTTTGACAACATTTCTCTGAAGAGTCACGGGAAATCTAACTGTAGGAAGGAACTGCAGACGCCGGTTTAAACTGAAGATAGACACGAAATGCTGGAGTAACTCAGCAGGACAGACAGCATCTCTGTAGAAAAGGAATGGGGGATGTTTTGGGTTGAGACCCTTCTTGAGAACAACATAGCACTGGGTATGCTATTTCAACTGGATCGCTAATTGTATGTGTTCCAGAAAGTGCTAAATTTGTACTACCTTTACATTTCTGTCAGAATTCATTGATGGATGGCATAGAAGACTACTGACTAAAGGCTACTAAATGGGATAAGTATAGATAGATTCTTGATGGTTAGCATGGGCACGGTCTGTTTCTGTAATGTACAACTCTATGAAAAACTATTGAGATTTTCCATTGGTTGTAAGGCCCATATACCAATATACAAATGTTAAAAACATCATGTTTTAAAGTTTTACAAATACACCCAGCAATGATTAAAACAGCAACTTGCTTTTTAAAAATGTATTGATAGCTGCCACAAGCATGTAAATCTCTTGCTCCCTTCCAGGTTTGAAGCATCTCAAGTTTCCCTTTTGTTCTTTCTTCCCTTCCCCCTCTTTCCCTGCCTTTGAACTTGCTTAAAATTTGTTACATTGCATTTATTGCCCATCCCCAGATGCTGGCCTTGCCAGCGACAACCACATCAATTGAATGAGCAAAAAAATGTTTGTGATCTCATATGCGGTCGAGTATCGTTAAGTGGCATGCCTTACCAAATGCATCACCAGTGCGAAACAATTAATCACACTCTCACTAATCTATCTGCATCTTCTAGTTCTAGGCACTGTTGATCTCCCTATCTAGTAGCATTAGAGCCAATCAAAAGGAATTCAGCTGGCTAATTCCTGGGGTGAGAGGGATGTCCTGGAAAGAGAGGGTAAACAGTTTGGGACTGTATTCCTTGGAGTTTAGGAGAATGAGACATATAAGCTTCTGAGGGGGCATGACAGGGTGGATGTTGAAATCCTTTTACTTGTGGGAGAGTCTTCAAATGAAGAAATATTGTTTGCTTGGACGGCATACAACTCAGCAGTACTATAATTGATTTCTCTAACTTCTCCAACCTTGTTTTCCCTCTCTCTCCTTCCCTCCCATATCCTAGTACTCCGACTAGTTCTACTGAGTAAATATTACTGATTGTATGCCGCATTGTCTCCTTCCCCTCAACTAACTGTGAAGCATTCTATGTTTTCCTTACCATTATCCACTTTGATCTGCCGATTTCACACCTTACCCTTCTATATCTCTAGACTCCCTCTTCCCTGACTCTCAGTCTGAAGAAGGATCTCGATCTGAAATGTCACCCATTCCTTATCTCCAGAGATGCTGCCTGTCCAACTAAGTTACTTTAGTATTTTGTGTCTATCTTTGGTATAAACCAGCATCTCAGCTCCTTCCTACAGACAGATATCATTCTGCCCCAAAGCAAGGAATACTTGCTTACATTGTCCATAGTGCATAAATCTGAAAAGACTGCAGGTGTGTGGGAATTGAGATGAACGGGCTGACTAGGAATGACAGATTCTTTTCTTTACAATGAATTTCACCATAAGCCACACACCTGCAATCTTTTCGGATTTATGCACTATGGACAATGTAAGCAAGTATTCCCGACCGCCGGCCTGCGGCCTATAACATCGTGAAGCCGAAGTCTCCGGTAGGAAGCGGCCGATTTGGAACCTCCAAGCCGCGGAGTGTCCGCCCGTCCCGACATCGGAGTTTCGAGCATCCCGACGAGATGGCCTGTACATCGGGCCGTCCGTAGTTCATGGCCCCGACCACGGATGAACAAAGGAGGAAGACTGACTGAACGTCATTGCCTTCCACCACAGTGAAGAATGTTGATTCCACTGTGGTGGATGTTCATTCTATTGTGTATTGTGCTCTTTTTGATCGCGTGGCTGCATGGTAAGTCAAATTCCACTGTACCTTAATTGGTGCATGTGGCAATAAATTAGTACTTGAACTTGAACTAGTTGCAATTTGTGGAACCAGTCATTTGAAATGGAGGTGCGCAGATTTTCTTTGTGCAGAAGATCCTCTCTACATCTAAGAACTAAGGAGGATAACTTACTAGAGGATTTAAAGAAGAGAGAGATGCATTTTTGAAATGTCTGGTTGTTAAAGACTATGGGGAACTGGCAGAAAAGAGGAGTTGAGGCCAGCGTGGCAAAGAAATGATCATATTGAATGGCAGTGCAAGTTGCTCACTTCAACTCCTACTGTCGCGTGTATTCCTAATGCTCATAGGCTGTAATAAGCATAGTACTGTTGCAAAGCTAACAACTATATCTCACACTGCCAGCTATTTAACCAGGGCCAATAGAAATGTTCTGCGATGCTACAAAAATACTCGAGACATCATGTGGAGGCAATGACTGCCATTTTGGGATGTCTGTTTCCGAGTCTGGCTTATGGTGAAATCATTGTAAAGAAAAGAATCTGCCATTCCTAGACAGCCTGTTCATCTCAATTCCCTCACACCTGCACTCTTTTTGGATTTATGCACTATGGACAATGTAAGCAACTATTCCTTGCTTTGGGTCAGAACAATGCCACAGCTAATTGAGCTGCTGCCTCTTGCAGCTCTCATTCAGTGGTGAATGGCGTTTGTACATTCTCACTGCTTGGGTTCTCTTTGGGTGCTTCAGTTTCCTCCTACATCCCAAAGTGGTGTGGGTTTGGAGATACATTATCCCCAATATAGATGAGTGTGGAATCTGGGGGTGTGATGGTGTAATGTGATAAGGCTGAAATGAGCAGTGCAGCATTAGTGTAAAAGGTTGTTTGATGTTTAGCATGATTCAGTGGGCTGCAGGGCCTGTTTCCCTAGTGTAGGACTTCATGACTTACGTCATTTCATTCCTCACATCACCTTGCTCCTCTTGTTTTGTTTTCCTATTTCAGGCACTTTCAAACTGCAACTGGTCAGGCAGTGAAGAATTACAGGTTACAGGATGTGAGTCTTTATTTTCCACGGCATAGGACTACAAGGGCAGAGAGATTATAAACACTGATTAGGTTACAGCGAGAGCACAGTGGTCATACCGTTCTGCTCACCTCACTACAGGAAGGACGTGGTAGCACCAGAGAAGATGGAGATTACAAGGGTGATGCTTGGGTGGAGATGATAGTTATGAAGAGAGACTCTCCAGATTGGGCTTGTTTGCTTTGAAGCAAAGGGAGCTGAGGGGAAGCTTGACTGAGGTGTATTAATAAAAGAGAGGGTAGGAAAGAACTGCAGATGCTAGTTTAAATCAAAGGTGGACACAAAATGCTGGAGTAACTCAGCGGGACAGGCAGCATCTCTGGAGCGAAGGAATGGGCGGCGTTTCAGGTCTCAACCCTATCTATCTAGAGAAGGTAAACAGGTTTAACTAGTGGACAACTAAGCTGTAGAATGTTTGGAGGCGTTGAGTAAAATACTTTGTGCTTAACAAGTAGTGAGGGCCTGAAAGCGTGGTAAAGGCAGGACAGGATCCTAATGAACACTTAAAGAGTCATAACCTTCATGTTCAGGAGCCGAGGTCAGGAAGTTTGATTGTCTCAAACTTCAGCCTGCAAGGATGCAATGGACCGAATGGCCTCTGTCTGTGCCAGAAAAATCTGTTTTCTATGATGAAGACATCCCTTTACTGATCTCATAGCAACCTGCTCAACTTGCCTTGGGAAAGCAACCAACAGCATAGGGAAAGCAGCCGACATAATCAAGGGCCACTCACAACCTGGTTGTTCACTCTTCTACCATCTCCCATCAGGCAGAATATACAACAGCTTGAAAGCATGTACCACCAGATTCAAGGTCAACTTCTTCTCTGCTGTTATCATCTCTCTTGAACAGACCTCTTGTAAGCTAAAGATGTAGTCCCAATCCTCCAATCTACCACATTCATGCCCTTGCAATTTTCTTTTTTTACAGCATCTTCTCTGTAATTGTAAAACAATATTCAGCAAGATTTGATTGTATTCATGTATGGATGGATACATTTTACAGGAGCTCCTGTGCTGAGCTTGGTATGGGCTTCCTTACATTGCTACTCATCTGACGTGCCACTGTCTGTAAAGGGTTTTACATGTCCTTCAGTTGGGAAAGGAGTATAAAAGAACGCAAACATCCAATATTTCCCCGGCAGCCCCTTTAATATTATTTCCAGGCTAAGAAGCTTAATGTTGATGGACGTGTTACTGTAAAATGATCATAGTTCTCCGTATCTCTAAACCTGTTATGACGGACATAAAAAAGTAAACTGAAGAAGGGTCCTGACCCGAAACATCACCTATCCATGTTCTCCAGGGATGCTGCCTGACCTGCTGAGTTACTCCAGTATTTTGTGTCTCTCCTTCATAAAAATGCAAAGTGATTTGGTTGTCCAACTGGTCAGTAATATGTGCAAAATTGAATTAATTTTGAGTAAGTTACTGCTGTTGTTGTCAGGATTTTAGCTTTAAGTAGCAAAGGTCATAATGATTGGATGCTTTTGCCAACTGATTTCAAATTATGCCAATAACTTGATGTGCTTTGTTAGTACCACAGTGCAGAATATTCCTCAGTGAAGTAAAATATAATGTACAATCCAGTCAATGGGGCAGTAAATATGTATCCTGTTAGCCTAGCCTCCAACGCCGATATCACATCACAGATCTGACTGGCCATGTTAATAAAGGCAGAGAAGTAATGAAATCATAGGTACACAAAAAAGCTGGAGAAACTCAGCGGGTGCAGTAGCATCTATGGAGCGAAGGAAAAAGGCAACGTTTTGGGCCGAAACCCTTCTTCAGATTGGTTGAAATCGTGTTGGGATTAAGGGGAGTGGTGCTGGTCTATACGCTATTAAAATATGTAATCACTCTTACTAATGCTTCTTTCAGATGACTGAGTAAAATAACATCTTGGCTGATTGGAAACAGCTTCTGTGTTGATGTAGGAAGATGCCAGCTCCCTGAGAGTCCTCTCCCAGAAGGCACTGGGGTAGCAACAGAGGGACCGAGACAGGAAGAAACAAATGGTATTGGAATGTGATTTATTTGCTGGTCTGAGTGGCAACAACTGTGGCTCCCAAAGGCTGAATTTATACCCCACGGCCACTCTCATGAGAAGCTCCACTGGGCAATTCTCATTTAGTGCTATCATGTTTATGCTGTGACTGATAAGTCTGAGCTCTTGCCACCAATATGGCTCACTTGGTATAGGTGTATTGAAAAATAAATGTTGCAAATCTACAGAACCTTTCCTGTTCTATGAAAGACTGAAATGCCTTGGAACCAATGGATTACTGTGGATAATTGTTGTATTGTATGAAACAATGCGCATCGGTTGAGAAGCCAATGTTGTAGTGGCATTAATGAGTTTAATTATAAATGCGATTAACTACAATTTACAAGGCAGTAAGCACAACAATTGAGATTTGTTCCACTACCTTAAAGCTACTCCTTCATTCCTTAAGGGAATTATCATATACCACTAACTCCACATTGCATCACAGGAATAGGATATCAGGTTTCCTTAACAATGGATAATTCTTTAGACAATTAACCTGTTTATAAACATATTACCATCTTGTTGCTCTCTGACTTTTGAATTGACTTTAAATTGAGTTTGCCAATAATTGATGTGCTTTGTCAGCATCCAGTTAAATCAAACATCAAGTTCTTTCCCAGTGGAGTTACGTACGACACAGCCAGCCAGGAAGTGGATAGGTAACAAAAAAATAGATTACTGGAAATCTTCAGCAAGTCAGACAGCAACGGTGGAGGAAGGAATAGAGTTAAAATTTCCAGTTCATCATATGTTTTAATGGAGCTAAGTATGTATTCTGTTAGCCTGGTATTCAGTATTTATACCCCATCTCAACCCAGACCAGCTATAACATGGGCATATGAAAATGGATTAAGATTAAAGGGAGCAAACTCTCCTGGTGTTGGTTTAACGCTGCTAGCAGTCTTCAAGAGTCACAGTTTAACACAAGTTTGTTTTGGAATACCGTGTGAGGCCAATTTGTCCAAAGCATGCAAAATAGCAACTAAGACAAATGTTTTGGTAACATTAATTGAAGGATAACCCGTGAGGTGAGCTTTCCATATAACCATATAACAATTACAGCACGGAAACAGGCCATCTCGGCCCTACAAGTCCATGCCGAACAAATTTTTTTCCCCTTAGTCCCACCTGCCTGCACTCGTACCATAACCCTCCATTCCCTTCTCATCCATATGCCTATCCAATTTATTTTTAAATGATACCAATGAACCTGCCTCCACCACTTCCACTGGGAGCTCATTCCACACCGCCACCACTCTCTGCGTAAAGAAGTTCCCCCTCATATTACCCCTAAACTTCTGTCCCTTAATTCTGAAGTCATGTCCTCTTGTTTGAATCTTCCCTATTCTCAAAGGGAACAGCTTGTCCACATCAACTCTGTCTATCCCTCTCATCATTTTAAAGACCTCTATCAGGTCCCCCCTTAACCTTCTGCGCTCCAGAGAATAAAGACCTAACTTATTCAACCTATCTCTGTAACTTAGTTGTTGAAACCCAGGCAACATTCTAGTAAATCTCCTCTGTACTCTCTCTATTTTGTTGACATCCTTCCTATAATTTGGCGACCAAAATTGTACACCATACTCCAGATTTGGTCTCACCAATGCCTTGTACAATTTTAACATTACATCCCAGCTTCTATACTCAATGCTCTGATTTATAAAGGCTAGCATACCAAAAGCTTTCTTTACCACCCTATCTATATGAGATTCCACCTTCAAGGAACTATGCACGGTTATACCCAGATCCCTCTGTTCAACTGTATTCTTCAATTCCCTACCATTTACCATGTACGTCCTATTTTGATTTGTCCTGCCAAGGTGTAGCACCTCACATTTATCAGCATTAAACTCCATCTGCCATCTTTCAGCCCATTTTTCCAAATGGCCTAAATCACTCTGTAGACTTTGGAAATCCTCTTCATTATCCACAACACCCCCTATCTTGGTATCATCTGCATACTTACTAATCCAATTTACCACACATTCATCCAGATCATTGATGTACATGACAAACAACAAAGGACCCAACACAGATCCCTTTCGCCTCATCTTTGATTAGTACTGTCAGATAGTTAACATCTCCTGCACAAGCAAAGCACGCCTTTGGTTTAAAGTATCATTTGTAAGGTGTCATACATGTTGCATTCCTCAAATCCCTTTCCATCCAGTCATTAACATTTAATGGCTTTGAGGATGCTTGCAGGAAAGTTCATCTTTTTCAAGTGAGTCAAGATGTTTTATTTATCATATGCACTGGATATGAACCAGAACAATGACATTCTTACCTGTTGCAGTTAAGCTTTGCATTATTCTATAACCAGTCCATGGGCCAGAAGATAGGACATTTTATGTTTGTTTGAGCACCATATTAGAGTCACAGGGGTGCTTGTGTGAACTCATAACCTCAATGAAGATTGTTTATTTGCCAACATGATCTCCTTGTGGATATCGCTTCCTATCATTCCTGCTTCTGATACGATCACAGTCACACTGCAAACTTCAGAGCTGTGCAAAGGGCAAAGGTGGGGAGATATTCTGCCAATGGGTCCGTCACTGCTGGGCTCCTGAGTGATGCTGAAAAGAACAGTTTTGAACGATTCAAGTATCCATTGGAGGTTGTCGATCACAACGGTTGGTCAACCCTACTCACATGGAATCATAGAATCACTATTGCACAGAAGAAGGCCATTGGACCATCAAGTCTGTGCAGGCTCCTTTAGAGCAGTCTCATCAGTTCCATTCCCTTCTCTTTCCCCATAACCATGCTAATATGCCTGTCTCATATGGCTGCCCTGTACCCTTTTAGAGGCCTGATTGACTATCCCTACTAGATCAGGCACATCTATATCACTAAAAGTCTCATCTTGACCACTTCCTGTCTGGCTGTATATTGATTTTAGAAAAAATGCTATCATATATTGCTATGATTTTTGGCCATCGTACTCACAGTCCTCCTCCGCTGCGGCAGCCCTGAGGATTTTTCCGATTGATGAAAAAAAAAAAAGTTATGAGTGTTTAAAACATCTTGAGATCAGCTGATTGCTCCTCTCGCCTGTCAATCACTATGATTAAGGTAACGCCCCTTCTGAGTGAGGGTGGGGGCAGGACTATAAAACCCTGGATGCCTGGACGTGAGTCAGTCACTCTGGAAGATCGTGAGGGAGAGTCCATAACTGTGATTCTAAGCTTGTGAATGAACTGTGTCTGCAATATACTTGCAATAAATGATTTGTTAGCCCAATGAATTGTTTGGGAATTTGGTGGTCCACACTCTGCTTGAAATGTTATGAAATTGAATTTGGTGGCATGTACTCTGCTTGAAATGCTATGAAATTGAATTTGGTGGCCTGCACTCTGCTTGAAATGCTATGAAATTGAATTTGGTGGCCTGCACTATGCTTGAAATGCTATGAAATTTAATTTGGTGGCCTGCACCCTGCTTAAAATGCTATGAAATTGAATTTGGTGGCCTTCACTCTGCTTGAAATGGACTTTCAAGGAAGAGCAGTGACTGAGCTGCCAGCCCACCAGCCCTGAGCGACTGAGCTGCCAGCCCACCAGCCCTGAGTGACTGATCTGCCAGCCAACCAGCCCTCAGCCCACCAGCCCTGAGTGACTGAGCTGTCAGCCCACCAGGCCTGAGTGATTGAGCTACCAGCCCACCAGGCCTGAGTGTGAGCTGCCAGCCCAAGAACCCATTCGGCCCACAATGTCCATACTAACACTCTGGAAACCAGTCCCTTCGGCCCACAACACCCATACTAGCGCTCCAGAAAGCCCCCCCCCCCCCCCACTGGCCACCAATATTGGAATTGGTGGAGAGGTGGAATATTGCGTTGGGAGACCAGCCTTCCCGTGTGAACATGGGACCCACTTAGTCTAGTTCTACATTAAATATGAATTCCCTAATTTCCCCACACTCTGTAACTTTTAACCAGAAGTTTAATGAATGAATGAATGATACTTTATTATCATATGCAACGAGTCACAGTGCTATTCTTTGTTTTGTATACCCAGGGTATGCAAAGAGTTGCCACATAAAGGGCGCCAACAAAGTTACAAAGTATTTCATTTTACACAAACCTTTTTTAACAAATTCTAATTGTAAATCTGTACACTTTCCCCATCACATTCCTTGTATCATCCACTAATGGCAACAGCTGCCTTCTGCTTATTCTAGCTAAACTTGTTGAGATGCCTGGCATCCCTGTACAATCTCTTCTCAACTTCCTTTGCATCTTGCTGGGATGGGAGTCACCCTTCACTTTGTTTTTTTTTACCTTGAACTTTTTCTGGATTTAATTAATTGATAAAATTGGGGCAATTTTCTTTGTAATCTGGAGTTAGAAGAGTGGATGTTGGAAAAGTATAGAGTTATTATTTATTCAGACCATTGAGTCATTGCAATGGCAAATTGCTACTGTTACATTACAGGGTCATTTTTATGGTCAATGTAGCCAAAACAAGACTGGATCAATGTTGACGGTGGATATGAACAGCTTACCTGCTCTTTGAATGAAGCCTTGGATGCTAAAAAAAGATCCGTGCCTTGGTCTAAAGCCTCATCCATAGGCTTGCAATAGTTCAGCAGCCCTTTGGTACTGTACTGACAGCGGTATAGCAAAGATCAGTGATTCACAATCGTGGTGTGGGTGGGCTTCAACTCCCAAAGTCTGACTCGGATATGCATGCTAATGAATTTGATAAAATAGTGATGGAAAAAATTAAGACACTCTTCATATATACTCCACACCTCCCTCAAGTACCTCATCTGTGCTTCCACCTACCCCTTGACCACAGTATAATTAAAAGTACTTCAAATTTAGGAGTATTTCAGGAATGAAGTAGGAAGATCACCTGAATTGTACTTTACTCCAAAAGTACTCTTGCTTCTATCCTATTTATCAGCAATCTATTCTGCTTATTGTCAGTCTGTTACTCCTTCTGAAATCTAGATATGACATTCTGCGGGCATTAATCTGATAACACTCCTGGAGTCTGTCCATTTTGGGAACAATATTATATTGGACAGATGATGAAAGAGGTTATGCAATAGAGTCTTTGCACAATAAGCAACATAGACTCTGCAAAGACCATTAGGAATGGTGTAATGTATGAACTATGAAAACAATAAGCTGTGAGGATCATGGAGCTGGGGACAGTTGGAACATATCGTATAGCACGTTGATGTAGAATTTACATGGTTTGAACTTTGTTTAGCCCCTAAACAGTCTAGTTGGACCAACCAAAGGGGATCCTGTTTCTTTAATTTTTTTGATTTATGATAATCATTTTGCACAGTTGGTAGCGTGGATCAACAGAGTCCTCATATTCTTTGAAGTGCATTTCAAATGCATTGCCAATTTTGAACAGTTGCACTATTTCTGGCCAGCATCTCACTCCCCATTGTTTTTAATAGGGATGCTGTATTATTGGCCTGCACTATACTCCAGTCATCTTTCTGTAGGTGATTTTGTTGATGTCAGCACATATAAATGCATTCATTTTAAATCAAAAATGTATCCTCGCAGTACTGCTAGGAGAGGAAATGTATTATATAATGTTCTGGCTGCAGTCTCTTTAAATTTATGAAAAATGCCAAACGTTTGCCAAATTGCTCTGGTTTGTGTTATCTTCAAATAGATTCGGATTAGATCTAATGGAAAGCAAGACTTTCATTCATAAAGAGTCGAGCTAATTCTTTCAACAAATAACCAGACCTAAAGCCAAAATACACACAACAACTTTGGACACAGTCTGGATAATCTCCACACGAGGAGGACTCTTCCATGGACACTGTTGTTCCCTCATAATGCCAGCTTCTGTGCTGTGTTGAGTACAACAACACAATCT
This sequence comes from Leucoraja erinaceus, assembly GCF_028641065.1. Classification (NCBI taxonomy): domain Eukaryota; kingdom Metazoa; phylum Chordata; class Chondrichthyes; order Rajiformes; family Rajidae; genus Leucoraja; species Leucoraja erinaceus. Next base: position 34,081,398 of record NC_073389.1, read on the forward strand.
TATCGTGGCTTTCTCATACCATATTTTAATATCTGTTTTTCATGAGTCATTTTAATGAGTGCAGTAGTAAAATATAAAAAAATGATGCAAAATAGGAACAGATGTAGTTGGGCAATTACTGTGCAGAAATCTAATGCTTAAACAGACTCTTGCACAGACAGTACAGTGCATTTACACAATGTGAATTGGTATCTCTTGGCTTACATCTTTCCTGGGCTTGTAAAGGAAGTAGATTATTTTTTGAAAGACAATGTAATTGAGAGGTATGAGGAACTGGCACAGAGAGGAGATGAGATCCAGGGCTGGTCAGCCATGATCATATTGAATGGAGTGGAGGGTTTGAGGGGCCGAGTGGCCTACCTCTGCTCCTATTTTCTGAATATAAAACTGGATAGTAGGTTGACAATATGCTCTTCTTTCTCAAGACTGATAAGCAATATTGGTAGAGCAATGGAAATGCTTGTTAAGCAGTTTGATTCATATTTTTTCAATATTGCACATGGCTATTTTATCAATGAATGATTTTGCTGAAGGCATCAACAGAACGATCTTAATTCTGAGTGCCAAGTCCTCCATCCTATCACACTTGGGTAAATCCATAGTTTGAACTGCCCATCACATAATCTATCTGAAATCAATTACTTTCACATGCAGTTAGAATTGATTATTGACTGTTGGACTTGCCACCATTGGTCCTGTTGCCCAGAGACATCTTGGTCTGATGGCAAGACCTTATTTTTTTAAATGTGTTTAATGGATCCTGTGGTGCTGAGGTGTGATGAGTTAACTGTGAATTGGGGCTGGGGAGACAAGGGAGAGACTCATTCAGCTGCTATAGATGCAAGCTGCCAGTTGCTAGAGGGATATGAGATTGCCTGAAAGTGATAATAGCATAACATACCAAGCCCAAATGAGATGAATATACGTGAGTATTTGATGGACATGTTGGGCCAAAGGGCCTGTTTCTGTGCTACATCACAATGCCCATAATCTCAACACAAACTGTCAAACATCCTAGCCTCTCTTTCCCATTGAAATTGAGCCCATGCATTCAACATAGTGGGATTGAAATGTTTCTATTAATCCCATGACATCTTTTATTATAATTTTAACTTGCAAGAGAGAGAAATGATCTTAACGACTTGACTTAGATGTCAGAATCTATCCAGTTGGTTAAAGACTTGTTTTTCCTAGTTTAGCAACCCAATGATGTTGTTTATTTATAACATAGTTTATTTATAACATCCATGCAGCCATGGATGAAAAATATTGTTGTGAGATACAAACTCTCTCCTTAAATGTTTGCCATTGCCGACCATTCATTTTAATTTGTAATCTGGCCCCAGTCCATAGCCAACTCACTACTCATGCCTACTAAATTTGTTTTGCTCAAATTTAAGATAATGGTTTTGGATTTAAGTAAATCACGATCCCTGCCTCTGGCATAATTTGCCAAGAAGTTTCATGTATTCATTATACCTATAAGACGTGGAGTTTACAGCAGTATTTGTTTATAAATTGTTAGGATCCCAAAGTAAAAGTTAACATAGCTTCTCATACAGAAGAATGAATATAAAACCAGCTGCATTAGAATAACTATCAGGAAAATTAGCAGAAGAACCAGTTACTAATTAAAAGAAAAATTCAGACTTGAAGGGTGCAAGATGGCATCTAAAACGTGGCCACTCTTGTATACTGAATTAGCATGGTCTACTGTTTTACACTCTTAAACGTAGTATGATTATGCGTATTGTATAGTAGGATTATCATTGAACTGTATGCAAAAGAAGAATTTCACTGCACTTAGGTACACGTAGCAATAAAGTACCATTGAACCATTGAACTTATCTCACAAAAGATAACTAACTTTACTTTCTTCAAATCATCTAAATGCTGGACATAAACGAGGCATTTTGTTTTACTTACTTTGCATAATATTTATGTAAAAATTTAAATATTTAGGTGCTTTAATGAAGTAGTTAACTTGATAATGAAAGTAAAATGTGGTCTACTCTGGATACATATGGTTCAACTGACTAAACAAGTTTCATGATTACTTTACCTCCCTTGTAGATGTGACATATTTTCCATGATAATTTGGGAAATACAATGAACAGAAATGGGAGGAATAACCTACTGAATAAATTTGTTTAAAGTTATAACAAGTCAAGGCTCCACTGACCTGACACCCAATTTTAAACTCTAATCCATTTATTATAATGTTTTTCTTGAATCCTAAAGTGCAATCACCCTGCAGAACTATCTCTTTATCTATGTCACAGAAGATTTTTTTAGATTATCTGTCCATCAATGAGAAAGTTTACTCTTACCATTTAGTTTCTCTTCAAAGAGTCTCAGAATCAATATTGCTTTAAATAAAAACAGATATTTTGGGGAAACATTCAGCAGCTCTGGCAATATCTGTGGAAAGAGAAACATGGTTAAAGTTTCAGGATGAACAGTTCAGATGAAAGATATTCGGCCTGAAGCATGGACTTTGTTACCACTCGAACAACACAAAAATTGGTGGAGATACGGACAATGTAGAAAACCGTCAAAGCATACAGCAGGTTATAGATCAGTTACAGATCTTTTGCTGCACTACAGACTTTGGTTTTGCACCATAGTAGTTACCTAGTCTTACTGTTATTAATTTATTGTATAATTGATTATTATATATTTATCTGTGTGTTATTGCGTTAATGGGCCTGTTAAGCTGCAGCAAGCAAGAATTTTATGCTCCATTGTCAGTACATATGACAATTAAACATTCTTGATTCTTGAGATATGGGCAGAGAAATGGCAGATGGAGGTTATTGGCAGGTACTTAACTGCATTGATGTGCAGAGGGATCTTGGACCATGTCTGTGGAATTATTTGCCACAGAAGGCTGTGGAGGCCAAGTCAATGGATATTTTTAAAGCAGAGATAGATAGATTCAATTAGTACAGGTGTCAAGGGTTATGGGGAGAAGGCAAGAGAATGGGTTAGGAGGGATAGATAGATTAGCCACGATTGAATGGTGGAATAGACCTGATGGGCCAAATGGCTTAATTCTGCTACTATCACTTATGACCTTATGATCTCCATGAAAGTAACAACACAAGTACTTCACAAGTGTCAAGAGCTTGTATAGTTCATGTGCCTTAATCGATTTGGGGCATAAAGTATAAGTTTCAGGAAATCATGTCACAGCTTTATTAAACGTAGGTGAGGCCACATTTGGAGTATTGCGTGCAGTTCTGGTTGACCCTTAACAGAAAGGATTCGGAGGCTTTGAGAGGGTGCAGAAGATGTTGACCAGAATGCTTCCAGGATTAGAGGATATTAGGTATAGGGAAGGGTTGGACAAATTTGGATTGTTTTCTCTCAAACTTAGGAGGCTGATAACTGCTTGATCAACTTAACTGCTTGATATTTACCTTGACATTATTATACCCAACACATTATTGAAGCCTTTGCAATTTGTGTGCTGCTCCCTCAATTATCCAATCTCCTGATTTAAATTGTTTCATATAGTCTACGAAGATGTTTTAACGCTGTCCAAATTTTTCTGATACTGTTGCCTTATTAAAAGCAGGATTGCTCAACAAAGGATTCTGTTTTTTCCCCCCAAATTCACCGACAGGTGGGTTCATCAGAGGTGGGCGAAGCAATAAAGAAAAGGTTTAACACCAGCTGTTGCAGGTCAGCAGGACAGAAGGAGCTACAGGTATATCTGAAAGCAGAACATGACTGGTCACCTCAATCTAGGCCTGCAGCCAACGTCAAATGGGTGATTGTAAGCTTCAGCCAGAACATGCATTTATTGGGTTTGTATCATAAAATTGGAAATTTAAATCAGTTATGCATAGTTTTGAATTAGAAGTTTAACACTGGCCTGTGTCAACCATGAATGAAAGGGTGGCAACAATGTTCTGCCTTATCATGTTCTGTATCTTCTTTCATTTTGGCTTTCTCATGAATCGTGTATCTAAAAACACTAGAATCTACATTGATGTCTATAAATTGTCTGACTTCAGCTACACTACATGGAATTTTTACACCCTGGAGTGACCTCCACGCATGTCACCTCCAAACTTCATATATATCCAAAATGATGCAGAAGATATTACTTAGTGGTGCATCACAGTGGCGCAGTAGTACAGTTGCTGCCTAACAGTGCCAGAGACCATGGTTCGATCCTGAGTATGGGTGCTTGTCTGTATGGAGTTGTACATTCTCCCTGTGACCTTTTGGATTTTCCCTGGGATCTTTGGTTTTCTCCCACACTCCAAAGTCGTACAGGTTTGTAGGCTATTTGTAAAAATTGTCCCTAGTATGTGTAGGATGGTGTTAGTGTGCATGGATCGCTGATGGGCCGAAGGGCTTGTTTCCACGCTGTATCTCTAAACTAAACTAAATCAATCTAAACTAGGGGAAGAAAGCTGGAAAAGAGAAGGGTCAGGACAAAGCCTGGCAAGCAATAGGCAGGTACAGGTGAGAGGGGATTTTGATAAGCAAATGGTTAGACAGAGATGAAAAGACAGAAGGTGGGAGACAAGAACATTGAAGATTCCCAATTTGTCCAATAATCTGCATATCAACTCCTCCCCCCCCACCCCCCTCACCTGTATCCACCTTTGTTCTGCCCCTCCTCTCTTCCAGCTTTCTCACTACCCCTAATCAGCGTGAAGAAGGGTGCAGACACAAAATGTCACCATCCATATTCTCCAGAGCTGTGCCTGACCCGCTGAGTTGCTCCAGCGCCTTGTGTCTATTTTTGTGAAGCAACATCATCTGTGCTTGTGTTAAAAAATGCGAGTTAACATAAATGTATTTATTTTATTATTGCCTTCACATGAATTTTGTGAATAGATTTTTATTCCACATCTTAGATTTTTTAATAGTAATTTGTGAATTTCTGTTACCCAAACTGTTGCAACACAGGCGTTGCTTGTATTGAGTTTTACAGTGGCTCAAATCCTCATGGAAATCTCCCTGAAATCAATAGCTTGGACAGAATATGTTCATGAGTGCAGCAATTGGTTTACATTTGATATCATTCACCAACTTTAACAAGAAAAACAAGCAACTTTACTTCAGAGAGCATCAATTGCGGAAGAAAGGTCTGTAAATGCCAGCCTTCCTGTTTTCAATTTGGATTGAAATCTGGCGTCAGTATGGTTCATTTATTATCACACCAGCTTCTGTTTGTCCAAAAATCAGCTTGGTCTTTGGACATAATGGCTTCCAGGGTGAATTCATCACTCCTATGTTTTCAACTGGAAACATAATAGAGTTTGCCTGGCTTCCTATCAAGCCAACAACAGGCTATCTGATCTGGACCTCAGTGACTTCTGCCCCTGGTAGTTGTTCATATGCATATATCTATATACATTGCAGCAATGATTCACAGTCCAAATCTGAAAATATGATCCAAGGTTCTTGAGGAAATCCAGGAATTCCCTCTCAGAGCTGATTATTTTGCTGGATCCTTTCTTTCCTTCCTCCAGAGAGACTGGAATGGAAAATAGACAATAGGTGCAGGGGCAGGCCATTTGGCCCTTCGATCCAGCACCGCCATTCCATGTGATCATGGCTGATCATCCACAATCAGTGCCCCGTTCCTGCTTTCTCCCCATATCCCCTGACTCCTCTATTTTTAAGAGCCCTATCTAACTCTCTCTTGAAAGCATCCAGAGAACCTGCCTCCACCACCCACTGAGGCAGAGAATTCCACAGACTCACCACTCTCTGTGTGAAAAAGTGTTTCCTCGTCTTTGGTCTAAATAGCTTACTCCTTATTCTTAAACTGTGGCCCCTGGTTCTGGACTCCCCCAACATCGGGAACATGTTTCCTGCCTCTAGTGTGTCCAAGCCCTTAACAATCTTATATGTTTCAATGATATCCTCTCATCCTTCTAAACTCCAGAGTGTAAAGCCCAGCTGCTCCATTCTCTCAGCATATGACAGTCCCGCCATCCCAGGAATTAACCTTGTAAACCTATGCTGCACTCCCTCAATAGCAAGAATGTCCTTCCTCAAATTAGGGGACCAAAACTGCACACAATACTCCAGGTGTGGTCTCACTAGGGCTCTGTACAACTGCAGAAAGACCTCTTTGCTCCTATATTCAATTCCTCTTGTTATAAAGGCCAACATGCCATTCATTTTCTTCACTGCCTGCTGTACCTGCATGCTTACTTTCATAGACTGATGTACAAGGACCCCCAGATCCCGTTGTACTTCCCATTTTCCCAACTTGACGCCATTTAGATTGTAATCTGCCTACCTGTTTTTGCTACCAAAGTGGATAACCTCACATTTATCCGCGTAAAACTTCATCTGCCATGCATCTGCCCACTCCCCAACCTGTCCAAGTCACCCTGCATTCTCATAACATCCTCCTCACAGTTCACACTGCCACCCAGCTTTGTGTCATCTGCAAATTTGCTAATGTTACTTTGAATCCCTTCATCCAAATCATTGATGAATATTGCAAATAGCTGCGGTCCCAGCACCGAGCCTTGCGGTACCCCACTAGTCACTGCCTGCCATTCTGAAAGAGACCCGTTAACCCTACTCTTTGTTTCCTGTCTGCCAACCACTTCTCTATCCATGTCAGCACTCTACCCCCAATACCATGTGTCCTAATTTTGCCCACTAATCTCCTATGTGGGACCTTATGAAATGCTTTCTGAAAGTCCAGGTACACTGCATCCACTGGCTCTCCCTTGTCCATTTTCAAAAAGAGTTACATCTTCAAAAAAATCCAGAAGATTAGCCAAGCATGATTTCCCCTTTCTAAATCCATGCTGACTCGGACTGAAAAAGAAAAGGGTAAGGGAAGCTGGAGGACTGAACTTATCTACTGTAGATCTTTGTGGATAGAAACATAGAAACATAGAAATTAGGTGCAGGAGTAGGCCATTCGGCCCTTCGAGCCTGCACCGCCATTCAATATGATCATGGCTGATCATCCAACTCAGTATCCCGTACCTGCCTTCTCTCCATACCCCCTGATCCCCTTAGCCACAAGGACCACATCTAACTCCCTCTTAAATATAGCCAATGAACTGCCCTCAACTACCCTCTGTGGCAGAGAGTTCCAGAGATTCATCACTCTCTGTGTGAAAAAAGTTCTTCTCATCTCGGTTTTAAAGGATTTCCCCCTTATCCTTAAGCAGTGACCCCCTTGTCCTGGACTTCCCTAACATCGGGAACAATCTTCCTGCATCTAGCCTGTCCAACCCCTTAAGAATTTTGTAAGTTTCTATAAGATCCCCTCTCAATCTCCTAAATTCTAGAGAGTATAAACCAAGTCTATCCAGTCTTTCTTCATAAGACAGTCCTGACATCCCAGGAATCAGTCTGGTGAACCGTCTCTGCACTCCCTCTATGGCAATAATGTCCTTCCTCAGATTTGGAGACCAAAACTGTACGCAATACTCCAGGTGTGGTCTCACCAAGACCCTGTACAACTGCAGTGGAACCTCCCTGCTCCTATACTCAAATCCTTTTGCAATGAAAGCTAACATACCATTCGCTTTCTTTACTGCCTGCTGCACCTGCATGCCTACCTTCAATGACTGGTGTACCATGACACCCAGGTCTCGCTGCATCTCCCCCTTTCCCAATCGGCCACCATTTAGATAATAGTCTGCTTTCCCGTTTTTTTTGCCACCAAAATGGATAACCTCACATTTATCCACATTATACTGCATCTGCCAAACATTTGCCCACTCACCCAGCCTATCCAAGTCACCTTGCAGTCTCCTAGCATCCTCCTCACAGCTAACACTGCCCCCCAGCTTAGTGTCATCCGCAAACTTGGAGATATTGCCTTCAATTCCCTCATCCAGATCATTAATATATATTGTAAATAGCTGGGGTCCCAGCACTGAGCCTTGAGGTACCCCACTAGTCACTGCCTGCCATTGTGAAAAGGACCCGTTTACTCCTACTCTTTGCTTCCTGTTTGCCAGCCAGTTCTCTACCCACATCAATACTGAACCCCCAATGCCGTGTGCTTTAAGTTTGTATACTAATCTCTTATGTGGGACCTTGTCGATATGTGGCCTTATTATTCTTATCATCAGCACCAACGTGTTAGAACTGAGTGTAAGGAAATTTAGTTAGAAACATAGAAAATAGGTGCAGGAGTAGGCCATTCAGCCCTTCAAGTCAGCACCGCCATTCAATATGATCACAGCTGATCATCCAAAATTCCTGGACTCCCCCAACATGGGGAACATTTTTCCTGCATCTTGCCTGTGCAATCCCTTAAGAATGTTATATGTTAATATAAGATACCCTCTCATCCTTCTAAATTCCAGTGAATATAAGCCCAGTCGCTCCATTCTTTCATCTTATGTCAGTGCCGCCATCCCGGGAATTAGCAATTCATGAGTTGGGTGTCACTTGGGGGATAGCCAGCACATTGTTGGTATGTCATTGCAAGACTGTGGTGACACAGTCCACTTGCTTCAGGCATCAACATAGGTGAGGGGATGATTCTCTCAGGTCCACACGGACTGACAATCATCACTATCAAACATCACTGCATGCGGTGAGAAGGCATTCAGTTATGTTTCTAGAGCACAGAGAATGCATGCCTGTCCACGAACTTCTGCTTTATGATGGTATTAATCACCTAGCCCAAAATTGGCTTATTTCACAACATCCTTTCTAGTTGCATGTACTCTTTTACCAAACACTCTGGAGATTGAGAACGGTTAGAGCAAAATCCAATCCCCTGGATCATTGAGCAGCAAAAGCTTAGTCGAATGTACAGGCTTGTGTGTCGCTGCCTGCTATATAAATACCAAACCACACTGAACCACATTTGTACCTAACACTGAATTTGCACCTATTTATTGAATGAATGGGCCACGGTGGATTTGCAAACATAGCAAGGTTGCACTTTGCTCTGAAGCCTGTCCTGAACATGCTTATTCTACAAGGACCAAAATGATCTACTCAGCTTGGCCTGGACATCATCAAATGTTTGTCAAGCTCAACACTACTTCAACATGCACCTCCTCTGCTGCTGCGTGCCGAGCCATACAAAAGAAGAAGCAGCAGCAGGAAGGAACAATGTTATTTATGGTCTTTTACAACCAAATGGCATTGGCATGCAAAAACACAGAGAGCATTGATACTGGCAGCAACGCACTAAAAATAGATTGCGTGCAGCTATCAAAAAACCCGTTGTTTCATATGGGAGAACGCTAGAAATTTATCTTGAATAACTGAAGCAAAATTACGGTCTAAATTACATGTTGATTCAATTTAATTTGATATGCACTGTATGACATTACAGTAAGCAAAAATGTTTTGAAAACTACAGAAGATTCTACTTTTTAATGTAACTGAACTAAACTTGGGTTGCATTTAAAGTCAATAGTAGTACCAGTGTGAAAAATATAACTAGAGTTAATAATCATAAAGCCAATTTTCTGGTTGCATTCTAGTGTGAGGTGAACTGATTTTACAGTTTGATTTCTCATTATGACTATGACTAAAGGGCCTGTCCCACTTCCGTGTCCTTGGCACGCAAATTACGCGACCTCGTGGTCGCGTTGAGCCGAGACGGTTGAGCGAAGGTCGGGCTCGAATACATGCGTACGCACAGCCGTCTGGAGCGCGTGACATCATTTGAAGATGGACACATAGGTGGAGTACCTCAGCAGGACCGGCAGCATCTCTGGAGAGAAGGAATGGGTGACGTTTCGTGTCGAGACTCTTTTTCAGTCTGAAAAGACGAGTCTTGACCCAAAACGTCACCCATTGCTTCTGAGTTACTCCAGCATTTTGTGTCTATCCTCAATTTTCTTGGCCCCACTCTGAGAGTAGAAATGGGGGCAGATGCGAACCACAACGGCCGTGAGCCCCAGGCGATTGTTTGCCTGCTTCTGCTGCTGTTGGAGGTGAGACGTTGCGTCGTGCCAGGGTCTTGGGCCTGTCCCACTTTGGACGTCAGTTCCGCCACAGGCCGTTGGCGCGTGAAGATTTCGTTCACTACAAGAATTTCGGAGCCCCCCGCGATGTCGGGACCAGCCCTGCACAACTCCATACCCCTCCGCGCTTCTAAGTGGGACAGGCCCTGCACGGCCGTACGGTGCCCGTATGCCTCAAGCGACCACAAGGTCACGTAATTTGCGAGCCAAGGACGCGTAAGTGGGACAGGCCCTTTATGCTTCTGTTCAGTATTGTAATTGCATGGGGTTGGGAATATTAAGTTTGAAACTTTTCACTTTTAAAATATCCCACCATGTTTTCAAATCTCCTGTGAGACTCATTGTCATCCAAGTCTGAAACCTCCTCCAGTCCTGAAGCCTCTGAGAGTGCAGATTGCTCTGATTGGACTTACTGCAATTCTTTCACCTTACATCTCCGAATGTGTTTGCAAAGTCAATATTCCAACCTCTGGAATTCTGTCCCGAACCCTCTCTGCTTAATGGAGGTGATTTAACGGGATGGTCATTTTAAACCAAAGTGTGTTGAAATTTCTTCTAGGAGACCTGGTGACTCTGAAAATCTCTGCCTGAAAGAGGCAGAGGTGTGATCCTTGGAGGTTTTTTAAAGAGGAGATAGATACATTCAGGGGATCAAGGGATTGAGAGCTATGGAGATCTGGTGCAGAGGAATTGAGGCCTGGAACAGAACAGACATCAACAAAATGAAATTCCAGGCAGCCTACCCCTGCTCCAATTTTCTTGGGTTCTTACACGTTTATACTTCTCCATCCATTAATACATTCCCTAAACCTTTCCACCTTCAGGCCGTGCTTGAATTAAAGCACGGGGTAACCAAATGAGATGGGAGCCTAAGACCATGATGTCACTAGGATACATCCACACTGCAGGCCTATATCTTAAAATTGACAGAGATCCAAATTTGTTTTTTTATTCGTTTCTCGTGGACCTGGTTTTCTGCCAAGCTTAAGTTAAAGGACATGCAGTTAAGATCTTTATGCTTGTACCCTAGTGACAGCATGGCCTTTGGCTCCCATCCCCTTTGGTTATTCTGCGCCTTAATTCAAGAAAGACCAAAGGTATAGGGAATGTATAATGGAGGGAGGTATAAAAGTGTAAGTACGCAAAAATAGGAGATGACTGTCTGAAACCATATTGGTGGGGAATCCTTTGCAGAAAGCTGACATTGGCTTCCCCAGATTAGATTCCACCATCACCACTCTCTGCTAGTGCATCAGGATCTGGAGCCTGGAACAGAGGCTCAGAAATTGGTATCCATCCCCATTTCCAAGTCACAGTGCAGGTATCTCGGGTACAACTGAAATGACAAGAAACTGGAAAGGTCACAGAGACAATATTTAACAAATGTAATAAATGATCTGCCTATTTTTTACATTGGGAACTAAAATATATTTTTCCCATTGAGTAGTGAAAGCTCAGACATTGAGTTGTGACTAGACGGTGTCTATGGACGATTGTTTCAGTGAAAATTATCTCATGTGGAACATAAGCGGAACTTTAGGGTGGCACAGTGGCACAGTGGTAGCGTTGCTGCCTTACAGCACCAGAGGCCTGGATTTGATCCTGACTATGGGTGCTGTCTGTACGACCACTTGGGTTTTCCCCGGGTGCTCCGGTTTCCTCCCACATGCCAAAGATGTACAGGTTTGTAGGTTAATTGGCTTAGGTAAATTTGTAAATTGCCCCTAGTATGTTGGATAGTGCTAGTGTATGGGGTGATCACTTGTGGGCCAAAGGGCCACACTGTACCTTTAAACTCTAAAGTCGAAATAAGCAATGAGAAGCGAATGGGCATTTATTGTCAACAAAACATTCTTTATTCTGGGGACTGTACGTCTTCACATTTCAAATCTGGGAGTGTCTCTCTGTTTCGAGTGATCTCCCTGCTTTAGCACTGCATCCGTATGACTTTTGGAATCGCATCTTCGAGAGTGTTACATTAAACAGCAGCAACATATACAGTAGAGCATAAATTTTGCATTAGGTAGAAAAGAATATTGGGTGATGAATTTAGAGAGAAGCTGTGAGAAAAGAGCAGATCACCCCGCATGACCCTTCGAGATGGGAAAAGTCATTTGGCTCATCTTAGTTTTTCTATGCAAGTAAATGCTATAGAGTCATAGTCATATAGGCCCGTCAGTCCCCCCTACTCATGCTGACCATGATGCCCATCTACACTAGTCCCACCTGCCCATATTTGGCACATATCCCTCTAAACCTTTTCTATCCACGTACTTGATCAAATGTTCTTTAACTGTTGTGAAGATATCATTATATCCCCCACTCTCACCTATTCCTCGCCACCACCATCCGTGCACCTACCCAGCCCCCAAATAATGTTACCGGTTAGTTCTTAAATGATTCTCGGGACTTCACCTCCACTTCTCTGTTTAAATTCCAAGAGTTGTCTGCAAGAACAAAGCCTCTGATATTCCTAAAGTTATGTTTTACCTGTATAAACCTGTATACCTGTTATATTTACAATATTATCTTTCTTGCCCCCATTCTGTAAATGAGTGGCAGAATCTGAGGAGGAGTTGATGCGTATGTGGGGAGATTTAAACATGGCATTAGTTTAGAATTGGTGCAAAATGTGTGGTTGAAGGTGCCGGCTCAGTGGGCCAAAGGCTTGCTTCTGTGCTGCAAAATGTTTAGCAATCTATGAAGGAAATGGAACCGATGCTTGGTACTTTCACACAGAATTGTAGATCGCAACTAGGGCAAACGAGTTCAGACCTCACGTGAAATTAATGCTGTAGAGTGTTCGAGGAGGACTCTAGAGATTTCCCCTTTAATTCTTAGGTGTTTACTTCCATCTAGGTTTGTTGAAACCCTGGAATTCGTTGCTGTTGGCGCTTGGTCCAGGCCGAGAAGGACTCTTGGAAAATGAATATCCTCAATCAGCAAAACAACAACAAAAATGGATGGCCTAGTGGAAAACTGGAGGATGACACATGAGCACGAGCTTAAAGATCTGAAGAATGCAAATTGTTTATTTATTTCAACCAGAATGATAACATGGCCAGAATTAGAGGGGATTGACTGACGCCAGTGAGAATGGAAAAATGATGCCAAAGAGACAGCTTGCTTTGGGGTGAGTGAGCAAGCTTCAATTATATTTGCAAATCATTGTATATAATGTCGCAAGGTAGAATACACTTTCTTTATTGTGCTTTGACTGTAAACATTCTTCATCAGCTTATTGTTTTTCTGATTACATTGCAATTAATTGTTTATGAAGTATTTTTTCTCATGTCCTGCAGATGTGAATGCAAGAAAAGTAAATAACATGCAATTTTTTTTGCTTCCTTTCATATGTTTAGGCATCCCAAACACTTTGCATGATTCAAAGCGCAATCACTGTTGTACAGAGGAAATATTGCAGCCAATTTGTTTATTAAAATTGGCTGCATTTTGGGAAGGGTGCTTTATAAAAAGCAAGTGAGGCATTCCTGAGAACAGATGAGAGGTCTGAAGCGCACAATGAACTAATAGCCAATAATTCTAATGCAGGCATCACGCCAAATTCAAGTAGCCTGCTTGCTGTAACAATCTCTGCGTACAGCTGATGGTAGGGACCTAGTTAATTGGCTGTATGCATCAGTAAAAGTTACTCCACTTAAAGTTATCCTGCACTATTTAAAGCTATGATGCAGTTCTTAATGTGGTGATGCATTATAGCTGGAAAATGTAGGAAGTGAATTTAACCAGGGAATTGGTCAGGGATAGCACGACATGAACAACAGCAGGCTCTAACGTTTTTGAAATGTGATCAGGAGGCCTTTTTTTGGAGGAGATGGCAAGTAGAAGAGATGATCTAAATACTTAATATGGTGGGGGCTTTCTGCAAGTATAACCATATGGAGGATAGTGAGATCAGTGTGGAATACACTGATATGCTAAAACAATTTGAAATCTAGAAGAGGATGTTATTGGGTCTCTGAAGGGTCATAGAGTCATTGAAATATACAGCATAGAAACGTGCCATTTGGCCACCATACACACCCACATCAACCCGTTGATTACCCTGTCTTGGCAAGAAGACTGGTCATTCACCTTATCTATGCTATGCCCTCATATTTGTATATACATCCATAGAGTCACCAACCCAGCCTCCTACACTCCAGAGAAGAAAGCCCAACCTAACTAGCCTCTCCTTATAACTAAAACCTTTCGGTAACTATGTGCCTGCACCCGTGGTTTCTGTTCTTCAATATCCCCAAGGCCCTATCATTTCCTTGGTATGTGACCTTCTAGCCTAAGTGGTTCAAATGGTAATTTAGAGACTTCTCAAATGCTGTTAGTGACCCTGCATCTACTATTCTCTTGAGTACTGTATTCTAGGTACTCACCTCGGGCTGAATCTGTGGATGGAATGGACAGATGACATTTCAGTTTGTGACCCTTCTTCAGACTGCATTTTTCAACCAATTTGCCTTACTCCATGTGATGTTAGGGAAGGGCTGGGAGAACCGGATGCAGCAATGAAAATGGGACTAGACAGCATTCTGGCCGGAGAAGACCAGCGCTCCAGAGTGGCTAGACTGTAACCCAGTAGTTCCAGTGGAGTTACAATACTAGCACTGCCCAGTAATGTAGAAGAGTAGCACATAGAACATTGACTGTAAATACAAGAACAGGCATTTTGGCCCAATGTCTGTGCCGAACATGATGCTCAGATCAACTTTTATCTGCCTGCACATAATCCATATCCCTCCATTCCCTGCATATCCATGTGTCTATCCAATAGTCTCATGTGCCACGGTTGTATCTGCCTTAAAAAGCAGCTCCTTCTGTGTAATAAAACTTGCCCTGCACATCTCCTTTATACTTTGCCTCTCTTACTTAAAGTTAAGACCTCTAGTATTTGATATTTCCATCCTGGAAAAAAGGTTCTGACTGTCTATCCTATCTATGCCTCTCAGAATTTTATATACTTCTATGAGGTCCCCAGCAACCTCTGGCATTCCAGAGAAACCAATCCAACTCTGTCCAACTACTTACCGTAGCTAATATCACCTAATCCAGGCATCATTCTGGTAAACTTCGGCTAGACCCTTTCCAAAGCCTCCACATCCTTTCTATAATGGGGTGACCAGAACTGTATGCAGTACTCCAAATGCAGCCTAACCAAAGTCCTACAAAGCTAAATCATGACTTCCTGACTCTTATACTCAATGCCTAACCTAAGAAAGCAAGCATACTTCTTTACCACTCCATCTACTTGTGTGGCACGTTCAGGGCGTTATAAACTTGGACCCCAAGGTCTCTCTGTACATCAATGATGTTAAGGGTCATGCCATTAATTATATATTTCCCCTTACATTTGACCTCGCAAAGTGCAACTCCTCACACTAACTCGGATTAAACTCCATCTGCCATTCCTCTGCCCATTCTCCAGCAATCTTGGTGTAATCTGCAAACTTAAGGGCCTGTCCCACTTATGGGTCCTTGGCATGCAAATTACGTGACCTCGTGGTTGCTTTGAGCCGCGACGGTCCCGCAAAGGTCGCGTGTGATTTCATGCGTACGCACAGCCGTCTGGAGTGCGTGACATCATTTGAAGATGGACACAAAGCTGGAGTAACTCAGCGGGACCGGCGGCATCTCTGGAGAGAAGCAATGGGTGATGTTTCGGGTCGAGACTCTTCTTCAGTCTGAAAAGAAGGATCTTGATCCGAAACATCACCATTCTTTCTCTCCAGAGATGCTGCCGGTCCCGCTGAGTTACTCCAACATTTTGTGTCTATCTTCAATTTTCTTGGCCCCGCTCTGGGAGTAGAAGTGGGGGCGGATCCGGATCCGCAACGGCTGTGAGCCCCAGGCCGAGGTCAGCAATCGTTTGCCTGCTTCTGCTGCTGTTGAAGGTGAGACGTAGCATCGCGCCAGGGTCATGGGCCTGTCCCTCTTTGGCTGTCAGTTCCGCGACAGGCCGTTGGCGCGTGAAGATTTTGTTCGCTACAAAAATTTTGGAGCCCTGCGCGATGTAGCACACAACTACATATCCCTCCGCGTTTCTCAGTGGGACCGGCCCTGCGCGACCATACGATGCCCGTGTGCCTCAACGCGACCACGAGGTCGCGTAATTTGCATGCCAGGGACACGTAAGTGGGACAGGCCCTTTACTAACTATCTGCAAAGCTACTGACCAAATGACTAAGTATGTTCACAAAATACAAGACAATTCCAATCTGACTAATACTGCTAATTTGAATGCAGGGGATCCTCAGTGTCCTCAGTGCAGCGTTCCAGGCATAAACATCTTCAGCTGCTTTGTTAATAACTCTTTTCACTCACCAACAAAACACCTAAGCCAGCATGCAACAAGACCTAGGCAATATTCAGGCATGGTCAAGCAATGGCAAGCATGGCAAATGGCAAGCAATGCAGCAGAATGGCCAAGTGCATCAAACTCTCTTTTGATGCAATTGGCCATTTTGCTGCATTGCCATTGCTAACAATTCACTCCCAGCTATTACTGGCATCTCCATTGCCAGCCACCGACTGCTAATAACCTGGGGTCCACCATTTACCTGAAACTCAACCTAGACTAACCACGTTTATTCTGTGGCTACAAGAATCTTCAGAGACTGGTTCTCCTGCTGCGAGCAGCTCACTGCCTGACACTTCAATACCTTTCCACCATCTACAAGGCACAAGCCAGGAACATGATGACATACTGTCTGCTTGCCAGGATTAGTGCAAGTCCAACATCACTTAAGAAGTTAACACCATCCAGTATAGAGCAGGTCACTTGATTGGCATTCCATCAATGGCACTAAACATTCATTCCCTCCACCATTGGCATATAGTGACTGTAGTGTTTTCCATTTACAAAATGCACTGCAGTTACTCGCCCGGCTTCTGCAACAGCTCCTCTGCCACTAAGCAGGATAAGACCAGCAAAAGCATGGAAACATCCAAACAAGTCCCCCTCCATCTCGGAAATATACTGCCGGTACTTTGTCACTGGGTCTAAACTCTGGAATTACCTACCATATTGTGGGAGTATCTTCACCAGAAGGGCTGCATGGTTTTTAGAGATACAGTACAGTGCGGAAACAGGCCCTTCGGCCCACCGAGTCTGCACCGACCAGCTATCCCAGCACACTACCCTAGGGACAATTTATACTTACTATATCCAAAGTAACCTACAAACCTGTACGTCTTTGGACTGTGAGAGGAAACCGAAGATCTGAGATAAAATCCATGCGGTCATGGGGAGAACGTACAAACTCTGTATAGGCAGCACCCTTAAGCAACAGACAGATCACAACAAGTTAATTATTAAAACAAGAAATCTCTTTAGAGCTGACATATTCTTATTGAGGTATGGTACCAAGAACAAACTGCAGTCAAAAAAAATACTTGAAATTAAAGTGGCATTGTTCAGATTCAGATTCAGATTCAGATTCAGATTCAATTTTAATTGTCATTGTCAGTGTACAGTACAGAGACAACGAAATGCATTTAGCATCTCCCTTGAAGAGCGACATAGCAAACGATTTGAATAAAAAAATAAATAAATAAGTGTCCGGGGGGGGGGGGGTTGGTGGGGGGTGGTGATTGGCGGTGACAGAGTTACGTTGTTTAGTAGAGTGACAGCCGCCGGAAAGAAGCTGTTCCTCGACCTGCTGGTTCGGCAACGGAGAGACCTGTAGCGCCTCCCGGATGGTAGAAGGGTAAACAGTCCATGGTTGGGGTGAGAGCAGTCCTTGGCGATGCTGAGCGCCCTCCGCAGACAGCGCTTGCTTTGGACAGACTGAATGGAGGGGAGCGTGGAACCGGTGATGCGTTGGGCAATTTTCACCAGACAATTTCAGACAAAGCGGTGATGTAATGTATGAAATCCTGTTCTCCATTTGCACGTAGCAAGCTTCTGCAGGCAGCCATGTGATACAGCCTGGCCAACCTCCTCAGTTATTGATAAATATACCTCTGTCCACCCGGAGTAATTCCATGCTTTACCAGAAAGCAGTCTGACCAGCTACTTACAAACAACTAACACAGTCCTGACTAAATATATCATATGACAAAAGACTTTCTTGATCAGGTAGCACTTCCTCAGTAGAGCACTGAACCAGCTCAGATTATGTTAATTTTCTGGGGTGTCACTTGGACCTATAGATTTACCACTTTTGAGACAATAGCAAAACCGACATCTCAGATGGTATATATATGGGATAGATGGACACAAAATGCAGGAGTAACTTAGTGGGTCAGGCAACATCTCTGGAGAAAAGGAATGTGATGTTTCGGGTCAGGTCCTTCTTCCGGCCTTTTGTCCTTTATTCCTTTTTTCCAGAGATGCTGCCTGACCCGCTGAATTTCTCCAGCATTTTGTGTCTACAGTATATTCGGTACAAACCAGCATCTGCAGTTTCTTGTGTAGGAAAGAACTGCAGATACTGGGTTAAATCGAAGGTAGAGACAAAACGCTGGAGTAACTCAGCGGGCAGCATCTCTGGAGAGAAGGAATGGGTGACGTTTCGGGTCGAGACCCTTCAGACTGATGTCAGGGGAGTGACCCACTGCCCTGACATCAGTTTGAAGATGGATCTCGACCCAAAACGTCACCTATTCCTTCTCTCCAGAGATGCTGCCTGTCCCACTCAGTTACTCCAGCATTT
The DNA here is from genome assembly GCF_028641065.1 of Leucoraja erinaceus. NCBI lineage: Eukaryota > Metazoa > Chordata > Chondrichthyes > Rajiformes > Rajidae > Leucoraja > Leucoraja erinaceus. The sequence goes on from NC_073389.1 coordinate 34,100,008, forward strand.
ACTCCACCAGTTACTCCAGCATTTAGTATCTCTCTGCAGTTCCTTCCTACACGGTTACAATAGGGTGTTTGATACAGGTTATAAGTAGAACCCTATTAAGCTAAAGGCTAATAGTCCATTTGTCTTTTCAGTTTATTTTTGTTACATTTAAAATATTTGATATACATGGAGTGCCAAGTCACTCTGCTCCCCTATATTTCCTAACTTCTCACCAGTTTGAAAATGGTCCAAAAATTTGTCTCTTTTAAGTTCAATGTGAATGATCTCACACTTGCCTGTATTAGCTCCATCTGCCGTAGCTTTGCCCAGTCATTTGTCGGTCCGCCCACACACTCAATCTATTCAAAATAACAGAGTCTTATTTATTACTGAGAAAGTAGTTCAAACCTTTGCTGACACCCTTGGAAGCACTGCGCTATAACATATGTTGTTCCTTAAACACTGAATGTAAAGGCTTTGTGAAATTTATGGGCGCACTCATAAAGATGTCACAGATTTTCTGTGGCCTCATCATCTTCAACTAGTTTATTGAATAAAAATGAATCCGATGAAAAGTCTGTGCAAAGTAAAACAAAATATTATGTAGGCTAGATTTGTTGAGAGTACATCAAGTGGTCGATAATCCTGAGGATTAGACATATATATTAATTATTTACCCTCCACCTTCTATAAAAGAGAGATAAAAGCATATATTTTTTAGTATGCTTAAAATCCTTTGCTCCATTTATGCACGTTGTGTTATAATTTTAACTTTGTATAAAACTGATATCTACCCAGCCGCCTGTTAATCACACCACATGGTTGGCCCTTCAAGTGAAGTCAATGAAAGAAAAGTTTAGCTGGATGTATTACTGGACGGAGTGGGGGCAATTCAATAATATCCTTTCCTCCCATCCCTATTTTCTTCCTGTGATTTAAACATAGCAGCCTGTGTGATAGAGTTATATGGTATGGAAACAAGCCCGTTGATCCACCAAATTCATTAACCACCCATTTACACCTATCCTACATCAATCCCTTTTTATTCTTACACCATTCCCATCAACTCCGTCCCAGATTATACTGTTCACCTAGAGGTAATTTACTGTGCCCAGCTAACCTACCAACCAGCAAGTCCTTGGGATGTGCCCTGTTCTGATGTTAACTTTCGTCAACCAGTGGCCAAGCTCTGCATTCGTGGGTGAGGGCACAACGGAACAAAGTGGAATCAAACGCCCTCAATTTTGATTTGACTTTGGCTGCTGTCTGCTTTGTTACATGGCTACACTTTGAATGCAATCTCCTCGTTATGCAGCATTCTGAGGTTGTGAATGGCATCGTATAAATGCAATTCCTTTTGGTCGAATTGCTTTGAGCAGCAACTCTGAATATTGCCAGCTACTGTTCCCAAGTGAGCCTCCCAATTTTTAGCAGCAACCATCTTCCGGTCTGTCAAGTGAAAATATCAATTTAGTTAGTGTCAGATCGTGCTTCTCTGGTGATTTTTATGCCCTGGAAATGTGGCTGAAATGAACAAGACTGGGACTATTCGGATTCCTTTCACTGAGATTCCTAATGCTAATGCAGAAGATGCTTGTTCCATGTTTCTCGGTGGACATTCCTTCAGGTCCTGAGGGTGATAGATCAATGCATATTCCAGTTATTTTTTTCTGACCCTTTTGCTTACAAAGCACGGTCGGAATTTATATAATTTGAGGGAAAATTTGTGTCATTATGGAAAATAAACACTCATTATCATGATTCATCTTTCAACCAACATGGCCAAGACAGATTAAGTTTTATTTATTTTGCTGTGTCTGGAACCTTGTTGTGTGCAAATTAATTGCTGACTTTGTCCAATGACAATGCTTCAAATCCAAGTTTTTCACTGGATTTGAATAGATTTTGGGATTGTGATGAGAAGCAGATATTAAAATAAAGTTATTGTTCCTCATCAGATAACTGCTGTGTTGACATAACACTCCATTTAGATAAATGGGCATTGAGATAGTCACATTTTTCCCTTGCAATTATGGTGGTGCATAAGTACAAAAACTGGATTGAAACATGTTACATGTAATGGTTGAGATCATTGTCTTATTAAAGTTGAGTAATAGTAGAAAACTTTGGGTCAGTTTGCCCCTGTGTTTTTGAGAAGGAAATTGTGAGATGCATAATAAGGTTGGTAAGCTAGCCTTTGCATAACATCTCTGGCTGACATCTATATTACTAAATCTCTGATCTTGACCGCTTTTGGCCTACTGTGCTGCGATTTCCGACAGAACGCCGCCACCTACCGCCGTCATTTTTGGCCACCTCGCTCAGAGCCCCCCTCCGCCTTACGGGTGCGGAGGATTTTTCCCATCGATGACAAATCAGAGAGGTATTAATGTTTTTTTTAAATTCACCATTCTCTCTGCTACCCCTGCTGGAGGGAGGGGGAGGGACTATAAAACCAGGAAGTGGTGTGCCTCACTCACTCTCTGCAAGATGGATGAAGCCAAGGGTCACGTCTCTCTGAGCTCTGAATGACACTGAACAAATGCCTACACAACTGTGAGTGCCCTTAATGTGGTTTGAAAATGAAAATATGGTTTGTTTGAAGTAAAAAGGCACTGCCTGCAAATGGTTGTTTGGGTGCTTTGGCTTGAAGTTGAAAGGCATTACTAACTGCAAATGGTGGCTTGGGTGCTTTGGCTTGAAGTTGAAAGGCACTACTTACTGCAAATGGCGGCTTGGGTGCTTTGGCTTGAAGTTAAAAGGCACTACTGCAAATGCTCTTACTTCCTGTTTGCACTGTATATTGATTTTAGATAAAACGCTACACTTACGGCTGTGATATTTGGCCATCTTACTCAGTCCCCCCTCCGCTGAGCAGGTGCAGAGAATTCTTCCCATCAATGAAAAATAAAAGTTTTGTATTGTATTGTATTGTATTGTATTCAATTTATTGTCATTGTCTCAATTTGAGACAACGAAATGAATTTTCCTTACAGGCAGTATCATTAAAAAAAAAATCACAAAGAAATTATAAAAAATAAATAATAAATAAATAATAAAACATATTAAAAATAAAATTGAAATTGAATTAAAATTTTAAAAAAAGCACAAATACAGAAGTCCACGACACAACATAACATAAATGGCACCCAGGTGAGGACGGCACCATAGTCCAGCCAGCCTCCCCTCCGTGTTCATCCGTGGACGGGGCCTTCCAAGCACCCGCAGTCGCCGCCCCGGGTGGCCCGATGTTCAGGCCCTCACGCCGGGCTGGTGGAACGCCGACCGCCGAACCCCGACGGTGAGCAGCCTCCTCCTCAGCGGCCCGGACCTCCTGATCAGCCGCCTCCCGCTGCCGGAGTCTGCAGCTCCCGAGTCCGCAGGTCGAGCCGGGCAGAGTCACAGGACCCCGCGTTGATTAGTCAGCGCCGCCCGCGTTGGGAGCTCTGCAAACCGCAGCTCCGTGATGTTGGTGCAGCAGGTCCAGCACTCCGGGCTCCAAACGGCGACCCCCGGTAAGGCATCACCAGCCCCGCGATGTTCCAGCGCTGTCCCGCCGCTGCTGGAGTTCCGGTCGATCCCGGCAGGAAAGGCCGCGCCAATCCAGGTAGGTAGGCCGCTGTGGGGGGGGGGGGGGAGGACGCGACTCGAATAATAGTCGCGTCCTCACCAGGAAGCGGCTGAAGGACGGTATCCCCGCACCGTGCCCTCTTCCCCCACATAAAAACACCAAAAAAACACAAAAAAAATACACTTTTACATAACTAAATAAACAAAAAAACAAAAAGATACCGGGCTGTAGGTGGAGGCTGCTGGCACCAGCGCCACCGGAAGTACAATACAAGTAGCTTGCAAATGGAGAAACTTGGGGGCCAAGTGACTTAAAAAAAAAAAAATTAAGGGTCTCAACCCAAACCATCAGCTATCTATGTTCTCCAGAGATGCTGCTTGATCTGCTGACTTACTTGAATCCAGCTTTTTGTGTCATCCTTTATTGTTGGTTTTTGAACTGACAAAACAAAACAGTTTGATAATCAATTTTCTACAGAGCATAAAAATAATACCCATAGAGATGAACAGATGGTGCTCTAGCAAACCATAATATCTAATTAATTTCCCCCATTTTCGAAAATTGTAAAATAATAACATTTTCGTAAAAGTGTTATTAGTGTTTAAAAAATGTTGAGAATCTCTCTCCTGTCAATCACGCCCTGAAAGCCACACCTTTTCTGGTGGGAGGGGGAGGGGTTATAAGACCCGGAAGTGTGGGTGTGGCTCAGTCCCTGCATGATGGGGGAGGGAGAGGTCATGACTCTGTCTGAGCTGTGAATCAACTGAACACACTGAATGTCTACTGAACTGTGAGTTTGGTGTTTTGTGCGGTTTTATCGTGGTTTCGCCCTGCATGAAATGGTATGAAGCTGCATTTGAATTTGGTGGCCTTGGACCCTGCTTGAAGTGGAATAAAACTGCACTGAATTTTGTGGCCTTGCACCCTGCTGAAAGTGGTATGAAACTGCACTTGTATTTGGTGGCCTTGGATCCAGCTTGAAGTGGTTGGAAACTGTACTTGAATTCGGTGGCCTTGCACCCTGCTCATAGTGGTAAGAAACTGCACTTGAATTTGGTGGCCTTCAACCCTGCTTGAAATGGTAGGAACATGGAGTTGAATTTGGTGAACTTGCACCCTGCTTGAAATGGTAGGAACATGGATTTGAATTTGGTGGACTTGCACCCTGCTTGAAATGGAATTTCAAGGAATAGTCATGAGTCAACTGCCAGCCCACCAGCCGTGAGTGAGCTGCCAACAGAGCAGGCTTGAGGGACTGAGCTGCCACCCCAAGAACCCATACCAGCATTCCAGAAAGCCCCCCCACTGGCCGCCAATATTGGAATTGGTGGAGAGGTGGAATATTGTGTCGGGGGACCAGCCATCCCGTGTGAACATGGGACCCAACGGGTCCCACTTAGTCTAGTAGTCACTATACTAGTCCTTGCACCAGTCTGAGGAAAGGCAGCACTTATGTTGCTATAAAAGAGAGAAATTAATATGCCTCAAGGAATCTGTGTGACAGAAAACTTATACTTACAACAGAATATTATGGCTTTCCCGACAGGATTACTGTTAACTTTACCTTCTCTCTACCTTTGTACTGCACTGGCCAAGACATTCCATTTGGACAAAATAAAGCTTGTTGCATCTAAAGGAAGCATTTCTGTTGGTGTCATTAATAGCTGCAATACCTTGGCATCTCAAGACATTGGCTTTTCTGCTTGTAGTTTCACTCCTGACTTAACATCAGAGGACCCACTGATGGGCTGATTTCACCAAAGTGGATATTATTCATGAGGATGAGATTTAAATTTCCCCATTTGATTGGGTGCTAAAATTCACGTAGATTAGAGTAGATTAGAGGTTGTGCTTGGTGACAAAGTTAACATCCTGAAGCCAACCTGATTTACAGCCAGTCAGAAGCAGACCACAGCACAGTGATGAAATTCTTTCCATTCCTGACTTAACCTCACCATTACCACTAAAGTAATAATACCAGCGATGCTGTATGGGCAGCACAGTGGCACAGCTAGTAGAGCCACTGCCTCATAGCACAAGACACCCTGGTTTGATCCTGACTTTAGATACTGTTATATGGAGTTTGCACGTCCTCCCTGTGACTGTGTGTCCCATGGTTTCCTCCGGTTTCCTCCCACATCCCCAAAGACATGAGTTGGTAGGTTAATTGACCACCATAAATTGCCCCTAACTTGTAGGTGTGGGAAAATCAGGGGTTAGTTGACAGGACTTGAGGAGAAAAAAATGATATTAATATAGGATTAATACCAATGGGTGATTTATACCCAGTGTAGACCAGGTGGGCTGCAGGGTCTGCTTGCAAGCCGTATCTCTTTTAAGTGCATTTGAGGTTTTGTTCTAGACACGGTCTATGTTCACTTTGGCACTCAGATACCAAACAGGTCTCGCCATATTATGAAACAAACTGTGTCTTGTGAATACGTTTAGAGTTAGAATGCTATATCTCAGTTTATTCTTACACATAATGACACATCAACAAAAAAAATTGCTGCATCCTTGTTTTGGTTGTTTACTGGCAAATATCTATTGTGAGCAATGTAACTGCTGTAGCCGTTAAATAGGAGGGTCCCTTGTGTTTCAGTAGAACTGAAAGGGTGGGGGAGGAGAACTAAATTAATCTTCTATTTCAATTCTGATTAGTTTGTGGTCAAATGGTTGTAGCTTCTGCAACCCAGGCACGGTATTTTCAAACCAGCTTTTGGAGATGTGTGCAAGTTGCAAATGATCTTTTTCGGGTAGACAATAAATTGGCATGCACTTTCACTCCGTTGCATGCACAAATACCAGGCACGAGATGCTAACATTGAACCTTTCTCAAGGTTGGGACTTTGACTGCTGCAGAGAAAGAAGCCACTATGTTGCTTGAATCAGGAAAGAGTGACGGTTTCTACAGAAGTGACATGGAAAAGGAGGTTACGGTTAGTGGAAGGATGAGGAATGGTGACGGGGCTGGTTGGTGTCATGCTGCAAGAGGGAGCAGTTACCAGTGAATAGGCATAAGATCATGAGGTGCTTTGACTGCCCAGATACACAACGTCTCCCATGCCCATCACAACTAGTGTTGCATTTGTTGGTATGGACTATTGCCTTGCTCTTCCTTTGAGCTGCACTGGCCTCAGGTGAACTCACTCCTGCCATAACCTCAGTGCCCTGACCCTGAGATAAATTTGCCTGACCCTAATGTTGGAAGACAACAACCTAATAATTGGGTTGTTGGTCTTGCTGGTCTGTTGTGGTGATCTGCTTATCTCCATTCACCTAAACATCCATTAGGCTTCCACCAATGTGGAAAGTAAGTGCCCTTGTTACAGCCAGGATCCTATTAGCTATTTGAATCTTAACCTAGCACAGAGTACTGTGGCTGAGGAGAGGAGACTACGCCAAAAGTTGAAGAGGACGAGACGTGGTGAAGATATGATGGGTAAGCTGATTCAGTGTGAGGCTTGCAGGATGTGGGATGACTGGTGCAGTGATGATGCCTCTGGCTGCTACAACTGTGGAAAGTGTGTCCAGGTTCAGCTCCTGAAGGACTGTGTTGGGGAACTGGAGAAGCAGCTGGATGACCATCCGGGAAAATGAGAGTTTTGTGGACAGGACCTACAATGAGGTTGGCACGTCAAGGATACGGGAGGAGCAAAGGAGGGTGACTGGGAGAAAGGGAAGTAACCGTGGAGTGCAGGAATCCCCAGTGGCTGTGCCTAATGAAAACATGTACACCCTTTTGTGAGCTGTCGGGGCAGACGACGCTTCCAGTCCGAGCGGCGGACAGGTCAGTGGCTCCAATCCTAGCGATGAGACTCTAATGGGGAGTCCAACGTCGGACAGAGCTATAGTGGTGGGTGACCCCATTGTCCGAGGTGCGGACTGGAGATTCTGTGGTGGCAGGCAAGACTCGGGGATGGTCTGTTGCCTCCCTGGAGCCAGGGTTCAAGATATCATGAACCCACTTCAGAACATCCTCAAGAGGGAAGGTGATCAGCCGGATGTAGTTGTGCACGTGTGCAAAAACTATGTCAGGAAGAAGAGGAAGGAGATTCAGCAACGCAAGTTTTGAGAGTTAGGAAGAAGACTGAAAAGCAGGACTTCTAGGGTGGTTATCTCTGGATTGCTTCCAGTAAGGGCAGGAACGGGGATGGGGGAATCTGAATGTGTGGCTGGGGAGCTCGTGCAGGGAGCAAGGATTTAGATTTATAGACCACTGGGATCTCTTCTGGGGAAGAGTGACCTGTACAAAAGGGACAGATTACACCTTAACTGGAGAGGGACCAGCTTTCTGGCAGGCAGGTTTGCTAGTGCTACACGTGTGGGTTTCAACTAAATAGTGAGGGGGAGGGGTTGACAAATTGGGAGTATAAAGATGGAATTAAAGGGGAAGTGAGTAGAGGAAAACTTTCACAAGACTCCCGAATTAATGGGAAGGAAAGTTCGAGAAGGGATAAGAGAAGGCAATTCTGGATTTAGTGTTGTGTAATGAACCGGATTTGATAAGGGAACTAGAGGTAAAGGAGCCATTAGGAGGTAGTGACCATAATATGATAATTTTTCATCTACATTTTGAGAGGGAGAAGGGAAAATCAGGTGTCATTATTACAATTGAACAAAGGGGACTATGGAGCCATGTGGGAGACGCTGGCCAAAGCTGACTGGAAAGATACTCTAGCAGGGATGACAGTGGAACAACAATGGCAGGTATTTCTGGGAATAATACAGAAGGTGCAGGATCAGTTCATTCCAAAGAGGAAGAAAGATTCCAAGGGGAGTAAGGGACGACCGTAGGTGACAAGGGAAGTCGGGGACAGTATAAAAATAAAAGAGAAGTATAACATAACAAAGATGAGTGGGAAGTCAGAGGATTGGGAAACCTTTAAAGAGCAAAAGATGATAACTAAAAGGGCAAAACAGGGAGAAAAGATGAGGTATGAAGGTAAGCTGGCCAAGAATATAAACGAGGATAGTAAAAGCTTTTTTAGGTATGTGAAGAGGAAAAAATTAGTTAAGACCAAAGTTGGACCCTTGAAGACTGAAACAAGTGAATTTATTATGGGGAGCAAGGAAATGGCAGACGAGTTGAACAGGTACTTGGATCCGTCTTCACTAAGGAGGATACAAACAATCTCCCTGATGTACTAGTGGCCAGAGGATCTAGGGTGACGGAGGAACTGAAGGAAATTCACATTAGGTAGGAAATAATGTTGAGTAGACTGATGGGACTGAAGGCTGATAAATCCCATGGGCCTGATGGGCTGCATCCCAGGGTACTTAAGGAAGTGGCTCTAGAAATCGGGGATGCATTGGTGATCATTTTCCAATGTTCTATAGATTCAGGATCAGTTCCAGCGGATTGGAGGGTAGCTAATGTTATCCTACTTTTTAAGAAAGGCGGGAGAGAGTAAACAGGGAATTATAGACCAGTTAGCCTGACAACAGCGTGTGATCGATTATAAAAGATGGAATAGCAGCGCATTTGGATAGCAGTAACAGGATTGGTCCAAGTCAGCATGAACCTACGAAGAGGAAATCATGCATAACTGGTCTTCTGGAATTTTTTGAGGATGTAACAAGGAAAATGGACAAGGGAGAGCCAATGGATGTAGTGTACCTGGAATTTCAGAAAGCATATGATAAGGTCCCACATAAGAGATTAGTGGGCAAAATTAGAGCACATGGTATTGGGGTTAGCGTACCGACATGGATAGAAAATTGGTTGCAAAGACAGGAAACAAAGAATAGGGATTAACGGATCCCTTTCAGAATCGCAGGCAGTGACTAGTGGGGTACTGTAGACTCGGTGCTGGGTCTGCAGCTATTTACAATATACATTCATGATTTAGATGACCGCAGATTGACACAAAGCTGGGTGGCAGTGTGAACTGTGAGGATGATGCTATGGGGAAGCAGGGTGACTTGGACAGGTTGGGTAAGTGGACAAATGCATGACAGATGCAGTTTAATGTGGAAAATGTGAAGTTATCCTCTTTGGTGGAAAAAACAGGAAGGCAGATTATTATCTGAATGATGTCAAGTTGGGAAAAGAGGAAGTACGAGATCTGGGGGTCCTTGATCATCAGTCACTGAAAGTAACCATGCAGGTACAGCAGGCAGTGAAGAAAGCAAATGGCATGTTGGCCTTCACAACAAGAGAAGTTGAGTGTAAGAGCAAAGAGGTCCTTCTACAGTTGTACAGGGCCCTAGTGAGACCACACCTGGAGTATTGTGTGCAGTTTTGGTCTCAAATTTGAGGAAGGACATTTTTGCAGGGAGTGCAGCGTAGGTTCACAAGGCTAATTCCTGGGATGACGGGACTGTCATATGTCATATATGTCATATGCAGCTGGGCTTGTATACTCTGGAATTTAGAAGGATGAGAGGGGTTCTTATTGAAACATATAAGATTATTAAGGATTTGGACACGCCAGAGGCAAGAAACATGTTCCTGATGTTGGGGGAGTCCGGAACCAGGGGCCACAGTTTAAGAATAAGGGGTAAGCCATTTAGAACGGAGATGAGGAGAAACCTATTCACACAGAGGGTTGTGAATCTTTGGAATTCTCTGCCTCAGAAGGCAGTAGTGCCAATTCTCTGGATGCTTTCAAGAGAGAGTTAGATAGAGCTCTTAAAGATAGCGTATTCAGGGGATATGGCGAGAAGGTAGGAACAGGGTACTGATTGCGGTTGATCAGCCATAATCATATTGAATGGTGGTGCTGGCTCGAGGGGCCGAATGGCCTTCTCCTGCACATATTGTCTATTGTCTATTATCTATTTAAAAGACATGGACAGGTACATAGACAGGAAAGGTTTAGAGGGATATGAGTCAATCCCGGACAGGTGCGATTAGCGTAGATGTGGCATCTTGGACAAGTCAGGCCAAAATGCCTGTTTCCGTGCTGTATGACTATGACTATGAAAGTCTGTAGTGTGGATGCAGCTGGGAGATGCTTATCCGTATTGACGTGCTCTATTGTTCTGGGAAACAATGATCAGATCCAGGCTCAAAAACATAATGTTCAGCCTGCCATCCTCCCTGACTACCCCTCACACAACTTACCCTGCTGGCAGGAACTCCAGAATAGTTGTCAGGGCCCTGACTTGGTGGTCAACATTAGGATGCCTGTTCAGCAGCTCCACATAGAATGACGAGATGTTAACATTGCAGAGGCCACTGTACTAACAAGGGAGAAAATGTCAAAACCTAAAAGAGGAATTGCATCACCAAGTCAAAATAAAAATAGTTTGGCAGATGTTCTCTCAAGCAGTTATTTAGTAAAACCTTGGCTGAGCTTGCCAAAAGCATTCCAAGTAAAGATAAAATGCTGCTGGTTGCACAAAGCAGTATGATGGTCGGGAGGCATCTTGTGGAGGCTTTACAGGAGGGAAGGGGTTAATTAACTGTACAGGCTTGTCTGAAGCTAATCTCGAGCGCCAATCTACAGTGCAGTTCCTCTTATGAGTCAGATAGGTTTGCAGACAACCTTTAACAAAGGTCACAGAAACTTTGGTCTCGTATCATACCCTGGAACCCACAGTGCAGAGAGCTTTAATCAGGATGTGAGCAGCCCACACAAACACGGGAGTGTTCCCTCACAAACACAGATACCATCCACGCATCCCTCCACACCAGACATTTACAAACCAGTGCCCTAGATCATTTCTCGCTGATAACTTCAGGGCACTTGCACTCAGCAATTTAAAACATCAAGCTGAAAACTTTGACTGATCATCAGGAATTGGATACCGTTCATAATCGACACCCCATAAACTAGGCATGGAAGAGAGCACTTTTCTAGCTTTTCCACTAGCTCATGTTTTCGAAGAGAATTCTCAAATTACAATTGACGTCTTGTCAACAGTGTGTGATCTATTAAGTGCTCATGAAAACATGGGTACAAATAGAAACTGTACTTCCACTATTACAGAGACACAAGAATGCTGCCCTCAGTCTTTGTCCCAATATCTTACTGAATCAATAGCTGTGACAAAAGAAGGAAGGAACTTGGATCGTGCTTTCCATATCCACAAGCTTGCCTGTAGCTCTTAGCAGCAAAGGAAACATTTTTGATGTGTAGCCACTGGTGTTGCAGAGGGAGACCTGGGAATCAGTTTACCTGCAGTAAGATCCCACATGAAAAGAAACAGGTCACCTTGTTGCAACTTTAGAGGAGTGCCATGGAAATTAGAACACACCTGAAAAAGAGCATGGAGATTCTTTAATCCTCCTTCCAAAAGGGTGTAACTTTGATTGGGTGAGCACTGTTCATCCAGTCAACCCTTCTCACTACTGTACTGATGGTCAACTCTGGATAATATCACGAACAGATGACTGTCGAGTCCATCACCATCTGAGGTCAACTTCCAAACTGAATTGTAAAAACCCTGGTAAGTCAGGGCCATGTGGACTTGAGGATCTTCTACTGTGCACATATTCTATCCTTATCCCAGATGCATACATGTGCTCCTCAGTTTACCCACAGTGTCCTTTCACCAAATGCACAGCAATGTTCAATCCAATCCACCTTCCTGGATACTCCTCCATTTTGAACAGCTTTCACCAGGGGAGTAAACTTGAGCACCCGGTGGAAACTCATGCTGTCACAGGGAGATCATGCAAACTGCACACAGACAGCACCAAAGGTCAGGATCAAACCTGGGTCTCTGGCACTGTGAGGCAGCAGCTCTACCAGCTGCGCCACTATGCCACCTCTAGTACTCACTGTAAAATAAGTCTAGTGCCGGATATGTGCACAGTGTGTCCCTTTTGTCAGGGCAGGCTGAATGCAGTCCGAGCCCCAGTGCTGCAAATATTGGCCTGCAGGAGGATCATGCAGCACAGAAACAGGCCTTTCAGCCTATTGTGGTGCATGCCAACCATTAAATTCCTATCTTTGCTAATCCCATTTAACATGTAGAAACATAGAAACATAGAAAATAGGTGCAGGAGGAGGCCATTCGGCCCTTCGAGTCAGCACCGCCATTCATTGTGATCATGGCTGATTGTCCCCAATCAATAACCCATGCCTGCCTTCTCCCCATATCCCTTGATTCCACTAGCCCCTAGAGCTCTATCTAACTCTCTCTTAAATCCATCCTGTGACTTGGCCTCCACTGCCCTTTGTGGAAGGAAATTCCACAAATTCATAACTCTCTGGGTGAAAATGTTTTTTTGCTCACCTCAGTCTTAAATGGATTCCCCTTTATTCTAAGACTGTGGCCCCTGCTTCTGGACTCGCCCAACATTGGGAACATTTTTGTGGGAGATGTGGGAGAACTGGGAAGGGGGAGGGGAAGGAAGGAGAAAGCAAGGGCTATCTAAAATTAGAGAAGTCAATGTTCATACCGCTGGGGTGTAAACAACCCAAGCGAAATATGAAGTGCTGTTCCTCCAATTTAACTCTAGTTCTTCCGAAAGACTGATGCACACTAGTGCCTACACAGATTCACACATACTCTTTACCATTCACACATTACCCAGGCTCTCTCTCAATCTCACATACAATCTCTTTTGCTCTCTTTCTGAAACACAGCTACATCCCCACATATACTCATACAATGTGCTCACCCAGTCCACCACATGCCCTGAGGAAAGCATTAGCTCAGATGCACTCGACAATCCGCCCAACCCACACGCACATCCTAGTGCTCACACTGTCAAACAACAGTCCAGGAACACTCAATGAGCACCCAGACTGGTATACACTGATCACCCGCCGATGCACACAGACATAAACACACACAGATGTATGTAAACTGTAGTATTCATACACACGCATGGACACACACACACAAATCTATCCACACACATATATGTAATATATAGTATATCACCATGTATATCACTTCAGACATACATACTATAGTTTTTATCCAATACAATTCATCCGAACAGATGCACCATATTTCACAGGGAGCCATACACTTACTCTTTTGTTCATATGTTCCCCCTGTTCTCTTGAACTCTACTATTCATACAGTACAACTTGTGTCTTGCAGTTTAACGAGGCAATCAAATCTCATGTTTATTCTGATGTCCACACTGTTTGCCGTTCCTCTCCACACATATACCTGCCAACTTAATGTTGCCTAAACAATTGGTAAAATAACTGCAGAAGTACCTGCAAGAATTGACATGCTGTGCCACAGTGCTTGATATACCCTGTTGACTAATAATTAACTAATTAATACTGCAAGAGGTTTTATGGAAAATGATGACTATTTGATGTAATGAGGCTTTCTGCTGTGAAATACTTAGAAAATAATTACATTGTGAGTTTTCAGCCCAGTTATGTAAATAAAAATCATATGTCAGGCCGTGTCCTATGTAACAGAATGTACAATACCACAGCAAAACCCTTTTTTATTAAAAAATACTCTCAGCACCCTGAGCGATTTCATCATCTGCTTTTCCCATATGCATTTGCCAAAAAAATTAATGCTGCAAAAGAAATGAAGTGGGATTAAATTTCCTTCAAACTGGAATAGAAGTTTCTGCATCAGTTGAAGATCTTTTCTGAGTGTTGAAATGATAAAAAGAAAAATCGTTAATCTCCGAGTGTTCTTTATCTGATTGTAATTTGGGATAGCTCCATTCTCACCCTATCAAAATTGCTGTGAAGGGGTCAGTGGCCCTTGCAGTGTGTACCTGCATTCACCAGTTAGTAACAGTGTGATATGTTGCTGCATTGAGGGATTGTGTGTAAGAACAGTGTATGGTGGAACAACACGTTCTCTGCTGGCAAATCAATGCTTGAGAAACACATTGGAAAAAAGTTATCAGTGATGGCATTCACCTGTATTGCAGATGGAGAATTTAGGCCTAGGTTTGTTCAAAAGAGACTACTCCTTTATTACAGTAGATTTGTATCAGCTCTATAATTAGAATTTGCTTTTATATTGGGGATACCCTACTGCTCTTACTCATATCTACTGCATATTGGTTTACGTTTAATGTGTAACATTTGTGGCATATTTCCTTTTTGTCCCTCCGTTACCATCATACAGCTTTGGGCTGTCCTCACTGTCACAATTCTGTATCATGCTCACACGTTCCTGTCCAGTTAACTCCTGCAGGATTAGCTTAGTGCTACCTGGAACTTGCCTCGGACCTCCCAGCCAGCTCGCTGAACTAAGGGTTGCCTTGGAGCCAGGGTTCTCGCTGTCTGTGCCAAAAATGGCCCTGCAACCCAATGTCGGCCTGCTTATTATTCCCCCATTCTTAAACCCTGAGCCAAGTAGATCCAACTTGAAGCCCCAATGTGACTTGGCCTGGAGTTGGGCTCTGTGCATAACCACACACCTTACTGTGAACTGCTTACCGTCCTTTAAGTGTTTTTACATGCTGTTAAAATAATTGTGCTGGTTTTAAAAGCACTTTCCCAGATGTCTCTCACCATGGGAAAGGAGTTATTTTCAGAAAGGTTTATCCAAGAGTGACCTGGCAGGACCTGCATTGTTTAGAACATAGAACAGTACAGCACAGGAACAGGCCCTTCAGCCCACAATGTTAGTGCTGAACCTGATGCCAACAACAGTTTAGCCAATGCTGTTAATTGTACTTTGATCGATACTGAATCTCTATTTATTAAGGCAGAGGGGGAGTGTTCCTACCATTTAAACAATGCTGGTTTCTCCAGGTCATGGTTGAAACAGCTCTATCTTCTCTTCTGTAAATAATTTAAAAAATCACTTTGTTATTAAAATCATAAAATGGTGGAAACACTCAGCAGGTCCACTAGCAACTGTGGAAAGAAAAACAGTTACCATTTTGGATCCAAGTATCTTTGTTAGAACGGTTCTCATGAAAGATCTTCATTTCTGGCTCACTCCCCTACAGATGCTGCCTGGCCTGCCGAATGTTTCTAGTGTTTTCTGTTTTTCTGCAAGCTTTTCAGCATCTGAAGTTTTTGTTTTGTTTTTCATTCTCTTTCTCATGTTCGCCAACTCCTTGTTTTCACCCAACCAGCTAATCTCACCCCTCCCCATATCAATTATACCCAACGCAAACCGCCTTTTCATCTCAGCTCCTACTCATCACTCCTCAATCATCTGAAAACATTGCCGAGCTCTTCCCCAAGGGATTCTGGTATCAGTTACATCAATCCAGCCAGCCAAAAGTCTGGGGGGGGGGGGGGGGGGGTCAGTCACAGGATGTTGATGTCACTGGCAATGTGATATTTTATCATCCAGTCATAATGTGCTGAACTCTGAAGAGTCAACCACTTTGGTGGGTCATGGAAAGGTCAGACCAGGAATTATGTTTTTCAGGCCAGACAACTTTAGAAGCAAGTGAAAGAGAGTTAGGGTCTAGCAGAGCGGCCATAATGGAGCAGCCATTTTGAGAGGGGATACTTTGCTATCAGTGTTGCTGATAGTCAAGGTGTGGGTGAATATTGGGCTTTGGTGATGAGGTCATGCAGAATCAAGGTACAGAAACGTTTTTAAGGTTCACTTCTCTTTATGTTCACTAGATTTATTCTTCAGTGTGTATTAAGGGGGCTGTTATTAGCAATCAATAGACAGTGTGCTCCTTCTATCAGATGTGTACAGTGGTGCTGCGGTAGATTTGCTGCCTTACAGAGCCCAGAGAACACAGGCGCTGTCTGTACGGAGGTTGTAAGTTCTCCCTGTGACTGCGTGGGTTTTCTCCGGGTGCTCCTGTTTCCTCCCCTTCACTAAGGAGGACACAAACAATCTTCCTGATATAGTAGTGGCCAGAGGATCTGGGGTGCAGAGGAACTGAAGGAAATCCACATTTGGCAAGAAATGGTATTGGATAGACTGATGGGACTGAAGGCTGATAAATCCCCAGGGCCTGATTGTCTGCATCCCAGGGTACTTAAGGAAATGGCTCTAGAAATCGTGGATGCATTGGTGATAATTTTCCAATGTTCTATAGACACAGGATCAGTTCCTGTGGATTGGAGGGTAACTAATGTTATCCCACTTTTTAAGAAAGGCGGAAGAGAGAAAACGGGGAATTGTAGACCAGTTAGCCTGACATCGGTGGTGGGGAAGATGCTGGAGTCAATTATAAAAGATGAGATAGCCGCACATTTGGATAGAAGTAACAGGATCGGTCTGAGTCAGCATGGATTTACAAATGAGAAAAAACATGCTTGACTAATCTTCTGGAATTTTTTGAAGATGTAACTCGGAAAATGGACAAGGGAGAGCCAGCGGATGTAGCGTACCTGGACTTTCAGAAAGCATTTGATAAGGTCCCACATAGGAGATTAGTGGGCAAATTTAGGGCACATGTTATTGGGGGGTAGAGTGCTGGCATGGATAGAGAAGTGGTTGGAGACAGGAAACAAACAGTAGGGATTAACGGGTCCCTTTCAGAATGGCAGGCAGTGAATAGTGGGGTACCGCAAGGTTCGGTACTGGGACCGCAGCTATTTACAATATGCATCAATGATTTGGATGAAGGGATTCAAAGTAACATTAGCAAATTTGCAGATGACACAAAGCTGGGTGGCAGTGTGAACCGTGAGGAGGATGCTATGAGAATGCAGGGTGACTTGACAGGTTGGGGGAGTGGGCAGATGCATGGCAGATGAAGTTTAATGCGGATAAATGTGAGGTTATCCACTTTGGTAGCAAAAACAGGAAGGCAGATTACTATTTAAATGGCGTCAAGTTGGGAAAAGGAGACGAGGAAACACTTTTTCTCACAGCGAGTGGTTAGTCTGTGGAATTCTCTGCCTCAGAGGGCGGTGGAGGCAGGTTCTCTGGATGCTTTCAAGAGAGAGCTAGATAGGGCTCTTAAAAATAGCGGAGTCAGGGGATGTGGGGAGAAGGCAGGAACGGGGTACTGATTTGGGGATGGTCAGCCATGATCACATTGAATGGCGGTGCTGGCTCGAAGGGCCAAATGGCCTACTCCTGCACCTATTGTCTATTGTCTATTGTCTCCCACACTCCAAATACATGCAGGTTTGTAGGTTAATTGACTTTGGTAAAATTGTAAATTGTCCCCAGTGTATAGGATAGTGTTAAACCCCTTTCTCACGGGGTGACTTGACGCAAGATGTAACCAGAGTTTAACATCGTGGGAACCTCGTGCGATAACAGTACAGCATTCGTGGACCACCGTGGCGCTAACGGCAGGTAATCGTGTAACTTGGTGACTCGGGAGAAAATTCAAGCAAGCTTGAATTTCTCCAAGAGTGACTTGTACACTTGTGGTTGAGCATTGCAACATTATATGCACGTAGTGGCCAGTGTGATATCCGTGCGATATCCGTAATAACTCTTGCGGTTACCCGTGGGAACTCCTGCGAACGGTGAAACCGGAAGCTGGACAGAGGGGACAGAAGGTGAGTAACAATTGTCTTCTGTGCGATTGAATTTAAAAAATAAAGATTTGCATCCGCATATGGACATCAACTTATTCATGAGTTATGTTAATGATATTCAAGAAAATAACTATAATCTTTAAAAGGGACTATACTGAAAGGTCCCACATATTTATGGTCCGTGAGAAATTTTTCACATGTACTTCTTTGAGAGGTACAGCTCGGAGTCCTCGCCGACTAGCGATCGATGCCTTTCCGAAGCAGGGTCCGGAACGCTACCAATCAATGTTCTCCAGAGACCCGTGTAAAGGAGTGAACTGCACATGCTGGTTTAAAGCGAAGACAGACACAAAATGCTGGAGTAACTCAGCGAGTCAATCAGCATCTCTGGAGAAAAATAGGTGATGTTTCGGGACGAGACACATCTTCAGACTCAATTCCGATTAGGATGTCTGAAGAAGGGTTCCGATTCGAATCGCCACCTATTCTTTTTCTCCAGAGATGCTGCCTGACACGCTGACTTACTCCAGCTTTTTATGTTTTTCTTCCCAGATCTGACTTACCCGCTGAGTTACACCAACATTTTGTGTCCTTTTGTGCGTATTAACCAGCATCTGCAGTTCCTTTAGACATTACCTAACTTCAGATTTTAGAGATATAGCGTGGAAACAGGCCCTTCGGCCCACCTAGTCCGCGCCGACCACCTATTCTTATACACTCCAGGGACAATTTTACAATGTTACCGAAGCCGATTAACTTACAAACCTGTAATCTCTGGAGTGTGAGAGGAAACCGGTGCACCCATGGTCAGGATCGAACCCCGGTCTCTGGGGCTGTGAGGCAGCAACTCTACCACTGTGCCGCATGTAGTCAGATTTAATAAATTGCTGGTGTTCCTTCCAAAGACTTAGGCACATAATATTAGATCAGAATTGCATCTTTCCGCTAATAGAGTCAATTATTAGTCAATTAATAATAGAATCAATTATTGTTGGTGACATTCCACCTACAAATATCAGACTATTTTCGCAGAGGTAAGGGCCAATTAGGCATAGCAAAAGGTATGAACACTTTTAAACATTTTTTTCCGACTATTTTGTCAAATGCAAATACAGGAAGAATGATCAAAGTGCTCACATGGCTCACTCTGTTAGAAGCGTTCTGAGTTTAAATGTTTCGTGTATTTAAAGTATAAATGTTTGTGTGGCCAAGGGTGAGATTGAGAACAGCTGGGAAAGGGCGGAGGGGGCGTCACGAATAACAGCGTTTCCCTGGCCATATTATGGCCCATTCCCCAACCGTTACATTAATCAAGCTCTGTCTAACTCCGCCTTCACACCATCCCCCTGTGACATGGGTTAGTCATCGCTGGGCGGGCTGTGGGCCGAATGGCCTGCCAACGGGAGTCAGAGACTTGACACTGAGATCCATTATGCAGGAAGGAACTGCGGATGCTGGTTTTTACCGAAGATAGCCACAAACGCCACCTGTTCATTTTCTCCAGAGATGTTGCCTGACCCATTGAGTTACTCCAACATTTTGTGTCTGTGTTCACTATGAACATTGAATTATTTAATTTTAGATAACTTACTCTCTCTCTCCCCCGCCCACCCCCTGCTGCCCCCCCCCCCCCCCCCCCTCCTCCCCCATGCAGTAAATGTCGGTTAACCAGTCCAAGGTTTGCAACGATGGTTCCCTCTTGGGATCACACTATCCCTAGCCAGCAATTGGCCTATCAGGGAACCAAATATAGACATAAAGTGCTGGAGTGACTCAGTGGGTCAGGCAGCATCTCTGGAGGAAAGGGTTAGGCGACATTTCGGGTCGGGACCCCTCTTCAAAATACCCTGCTGAGGTCACCTGTTGTTGGCCCTGATTTGTCCCGGTCTTTTCTTGCTTCCAGTTCCCCCCTACAATTATCCCGAAGAAGGGTCCCGACCAAAAATGGAATCTATTCCTTTTCTCCAGAGATGCTGCTTGGCCCGCTGAGTTACTCCAGCATTTTGTGTCTAACTTGCTGATTCAGACAGTTTTTGATTATCAAGGATTATGCGCTGACTCTTTACTCTGAAACACACGTTGGAAATTTAAACTTGGGCGCAACTAACATTGCTACCGTGGGAACTCTTTAACTCAGTGGACAGGCAACAGTTAATTGTTGCTCCCTTCAGTTTCCCAGGGGGTCGGGACAGGACTGGAGTTGGGAGGGAAAGGTGGGGGAGGAGAGGAGGAGGAGACAGGTGGGGGGGTGTCTTCATTTACTGGCGGCGGGTGTCTGTCACTGAAACAGGCAGTTGAGATTTCACATCCACCTTGTGTGTGCCTCTCTCTCTCTCTCCCTCCCTCCCTCTCACACAGGCTGAGAGACGCTGCCTCTGTGAGTGTACGTCTCTTTCTCCCCCTCTCCCACGCACAGTAAGACCGAGGTAGTGTGCTCAGACCATCTGTGTCTCCAACATACACAGTAAAACTCTGCTTTGTGTGTGTATATACATCTCCCCTCATCTCTCTCTCCTCTTCTCCCCCTCTCTCTCCCCCCCCTCCCCCTCTCTCTTTCTCTCTCTCTGTGCCTCTAAATCTCCCTCTCTGTCCCTCTCTCTATCTCCCCCCACACACAATAAGACCGATGTATTCTGCTTAGTCTCTCTTCGCTCCCACACACACAGATAGACCAAGGTCATGTGCGCTCTTTCTCTTCTGCCAGTCACCCCGAAGTACATCACACTGCCTCTGTGCCTCTCTCTCTGTCTCTCTCCCCCTCTCTCCTAAGTAATGTGGCATCTTCCTGCAGTAAAGTCACGGCATTAGTACAGGCATGTCTCCAAATGAGCCAATTCAACCAAGGGAGGATATTTATAGTGTGTGAAAAAAAAAGTGACATCATTTGTGCCACGTGATGATTTAACTACACTTGACAGTTCACAATGTTCATTCAAGATTTAACAGGAAAGCTCGGGAGACGGACAAGTCACTCGCACAAATAACAGAAATGCCGAGTACCGTGGGAACTCTTTGTCTACCCCCCTGTTATATCGTGTGATATCGTGCTAGACCACGACCACTTCACTCTGGTTACATCTTGCGTCAAGTCGCCCCGTGAGAAAGGCCTAATAGTGTGCAGGCTGATCACTGGTTGGTGCAGTGTTGGTGGGGCGAAGGGCCTGATCCTGCGTTGTATCTCTAAAGTCTAAAGTATAAAGACTTTGTTTGCAGGAAGTGTATCCAATGCAGCTCCTCTCAGACCACATGGGTCAGTTGGAGCTGTAGTTGGACACACTATGGACCATGGAGACAACAGAGATAGTTAGAAACAGTAGTTTCAGGTAACCAAAAACTTGCTGGAGAAACTCAGCGGGTACATGGCTACACCAAAGGTTCAGCCACATAGGTAGGTGACTGCCAATAGAAACAGGTACAAGTAGTGCTGGCGTCTCCTCTTAAACAAGGATATCATTTTGGATATTGTTGCTGTAGGCTCTCAGGAGCAAACAGCAGCAGCATGCGGAAGCGGCGGGGCAGGGCTTGGTCTTGGTGAGCAATAGTGACTGGGGAATCTATAGTCCTGTGTACAGATGAACAAGACTCCTGGATAGTGCGTTGCCTCCCTCGTGCCAGGGTCAAACATGTATCTGATCATGCACAGGATATTTTGAAAGGGGAGGGTGAATAACCAGAGGTCATGGTCCATATTGTTACCAATGACATAGGTGGGGAGATGAAGATGAAGCAAATTCTCAGGATTGCAACCCTTGCCATGTGCTAGTGAGGCAAGAAATTGAAGGATAGTGCAGCTGAAGACATGGCTAAGGAGCTGATGCAGGATGGAGGGTTTCAGATGATTTGGATCAGTGGGCTGAAGTGGCCCACATGTGGCAGAAGTCCATGCACACTTTCATCTCAAATACCGCAATCATTCAAGAATTCAACTCACCATCGTCATCTCAAGGACAGTTATAGAGCAAATAAATGCCACTTTATCAATAATTCCCAGTGGCAATGGAAAAATAGAAATGAACTGAGTGGCCAGCCACATTACATCAGAGAGCTTAGTCAACCACATTGGGTTGGAGTCACATTGGGTTAGAGTTGACTCGGTCAGAATATTTCCTCATCTATAGGACAGTAAATGCAGTAATTTCATTACAATTACGACTGTGAAGTTTTAGCTTTCAGGGTGATTTTCTCGCTGCACCACTGACTGTAATTATCCTTCTCTGAAGACAGTTAAATCTTCTCATATCCATGTTTAAGAGATGAGACAAATGCTTTAGCCAAGTGTCAGAGGTGATGATGATGCCTGGAACTTTGGCTCACCCATTTTCGAGCTATCTCTGTGTACAGACATTGCTTTCAAAAATTATCTTTTACCATATCGACATTTTATGGACATTAAACAGACATAATCAATGTACACCATATTTCCTTTGATGGTTCTCAGCTGAAAAATTTCCAATACACCATTAATATGAATAAGATTGATAATGAGCCAAGATACTGGCAGATTTCAATTATCTATTGGACAGGATCTACTTGTAGATGCCAATTATCTATCCTTGTTGATGAGACATTTTAAATAAAGCATCAGCCCTCCTGACAATTATTTTAACACAATTTCTTTGAACTTTGGTATAGATACCCGTACTAGGACACTGATCAACACCTTCAGTCTGAAGGCACAGAAAGATCACCTCGATGATGTTATTTCTCAAAACAGCTGCAGTTTCCTGGACTTAGTTCAAACCAGCATCAGGAGTCCCTCTCAGAGTTCCAGCTGGTCCGAACTCCTCTTGGTTTAAAGCTATGAGGCAGGATGTTGTATTAAACAATTGACAAGACCATTGGAGGAGAATTTTTCAATTTCCATTTGTCACATCGTCTATCTTTTTTGGTAAATCAGGCGTACACTGGAAGGACAAATTAACTGCAGATGCTGTAGCTGAGTGATCATGAGGTAAGGTTCTTGCTATCTCTATCCCTTTCTCTGCCTTTTTCTGCAGCCGAGTGTGTCTTCCCTTGCCCAGATTCCTGCATCATCACAAATGCTTTAATTGCTGCGTTTAACTCACTCCAAGAGAGTCGGATGAAAAATGATGCCTTTGAGTTAAGTTATGTAAATTGAGAGTGAGCTCACTTGCCTGTTTTTCAAAAGGAATTTGATGTGACCAAAGAATATAATTAAATGGACTTATAAATGCTCAAAACAATGCTGTTCTAGACAAAGCATTGCCATTGTCATTTACAACAAGCACAGGGGCCTTGTTCAAGAGGGTTGGAGGAACTTTCCATCTTTCCTTTCGATTATCTTGAACAAGGATTTAGTTTGTTCAAAATACATGGTATAATACAAATTGTCAGGTGATATTTGTCAATGCTGAGTGGATGTTTCCCTGGCTGGGATGTCTAGACTGAGAGGCTACAGTTTCAGAGTAAAGTCACTACATTTGTTTAAGAAGGAGATAAATTTGTATTCACACCAGGCATGGTTGGGAGAGCAGGGAATATGAGGTAGATGAACATGAAAGACTTGATTGGCAGACTTGGCTCAAAGGGCTGATTGGCCTTCTCCTGCTTTTATTTTCTGGGAGGCGGAGCAGGGATGCCTTTTCGTTGTTTTCACGGCTTTCATCTTTACAATGCCCATATAATTAGAGTGGGAAGAGGCAGAGCGATCGTTTCCCACCTGTCCAATAGATAAAGTTAACAACGTGCAGGAAGATGCCTACCTTTCTTGAATATTCTCTACATGTGACTTCCTTGATTCTGAAGTATCACGATTGAGCTTGTGGTTTGCCCAAGGCCATCCCCACTTGCCCAGGCCTTATGAAGTAAGGACCATGACCAAACAATACGACCCAGAAGTGGGAATGGTGCCTCGTCTTGCGTCATATAAACACAGCAGTGGTTTTTGACAGAGATGCCAATGTCCCTGAGCTGAGGACTCGCTCTTTTCATTCCGTAAAGAAAGTGAGGGAGAATGTGTGTTGTAATTAGTTTAGTTTAGAGATACAGCACAGAAACAGGCCCTTCAGCCCACCGAGTTAACGTTGACTAGCAATCCCCACATATTAACACTATCCTACACACATCAGGGACAAGTAACATTGACAAGTAACGGGGTGATCGCTGGTCAGCGTGGACTCGGAGGGCCGAAGGGCCTATTTTGCGTGTTGTATCTCTAAAGTCTAAATGTCTATATCTGGCCTCCACCACCTTCTGGGGCAGAGAATTCCACAGATTCACCACTTTCTGATGGAAAACATTTCTACACACTCAGTTTTAAGTGACCAATCCCTTATCTAGCAAACCTTTTCAAGTCTCTCCCACTAGAAACATCTTAGCAGCTACCTGTCAAACCCCCTTATTATCTTATATGTGTGTATAAGGTCACTACCCATTCTGTAATCTAGGAGTACAGACCCAACTGATAACATGCCTTAGATAGACCCAAAATGCTGGATAACTCAACGGGTCAGACAGCATGTGTAGGAAAGAAATGCAGATGCTGGTTTAAATCAGATAGATGCAAAATGCTGGAGAATCTCAGCAGGAGAGGCAGCATCTCTGGAGAGGAGGAATGGGTGACTTTTCAGGCCCAGACCCTTCTTCAGACTGATGTGTTCAGTCTGAAGAAAGGTTTCGACCTGAAACGTCACCCATTCCTTCTTGCCAGAGATGCTGCTGTCCCGCTGAGTTACTCAAGCATTTTGTGTCTATGTTCGGGTCAGACAGCATTGCTGAAGTAAAGAAAAATAGGTTACGTTTCAAGTCGAAACCCTTCTTCAGACAGAGAGTCAAGGGGAGGGAAATTGCCTTGATAAGGTAAACCACATCACATTGTCCACAAACTCCACACACACGCAGTACCTCCCCCCTCCCTCATCACACCTTGGACCAGTCAAGTGCCCATGATATGACTTGCTCATGGCTCAACTGCACCTCGGCTCCACTTTCACACGTTTGATCTGCTTCCCCTGACACACAGAGAGCCAAGAACCGGCCAAGAACTGGTCCTCAATGGTGCAGTGAACCTCCAGCATCCTCAGCCATTTGTGTAAAGAGTTCCAGATTTGCATGGAAAACATGCTGAATGGTTTTTGCTCCTTTACAGCCAAGCTCTTAATGTTATTCCTTTTCCCTGGATTCCACCAGCACAGGAAATACTTTCTTTTTTCACAAATTCTTTTCCTCATCTTTAAATGTCATTCACACCACCCTCCAGCTTTAAGACTCAAGGCCATAAATCCGGAAGTGGCGGCGCTGGTGAACGGCTGCGGCTCGCCTGCAGTCCATTTGTCTTTACTTTTTTGTGTTGTTTTTTTTCGTTTTGTCTAGTTACGTTTTTGGTTTTTAGGTTGTGTTTATGTGGGTGGGGGGTTGAAACGGGGCTTGCTGTCTCTCCCTTCGGGGGAATACGACTTTTTTGCCGTATCCCCCTTCTCTGTCTCCGTCTGCGCTAAGGCCTAATGGTGGAGCTGGCGACTTCGAGGCTCCGGAGGCAGCCTGACAGGGACTTGCCCTGGGCTCGCTCCCATGAAGGCGGCCCAGCTCGGGGCTGGAACTGCGCTCCCGTGAGGGGCTGTGACGCTCCCATGAGGGCGGCCTGGCGCGGGGCTGAGACTCTCCCGTGAGGGGCTGTGGCACTCCTGTCGGAGTGGCCCAGCCCGAGGTGGAACGACACTCCCGTCGGAGTGGCCCAGCCCGAGGGTGGAACGGCACTCATGTCGGAGTGGCCCAGCCCCAGGTGGAACGGCACTCCCATCGGAGTGGCCCAGCCCGAGGTGGAACTGCACTCCCGTCGGAGTGGCCCAGCCCGAGGGTGGAACGGCACTCCCATCGGAGTGGCCCAGCCCGAGGGTGGAACGGCACTCACGTGAGGGCGATCCGGCTTGGGGCTGGAACAGTGCTCCGGTGGCTGGGACGGCGTTCTGGCGGCGGTGACCTGAGTCCTGGGTTTAGCCGCAGGCCAGCGGCCGCGTCCGCTGGACTGGAGGGCAGCAGCTTCGACCACCCCAGGCCGCGGTGTTTGAGCCGGCCCGTTTGCGGGGTTCGTTGAGCCGCGGGACTGTTTATACCATCGTCCGGTGGGGAATCGCCTCAGCGCAGAGGGAGAAGAGGAGGGAAGAGACAGTAACCCTAAGATTTTTGCCTCCACCACAGTGAGGAGGTGCCTGGAGGATACACTGTGGTGGATGTTAATTTGTGTTTATGTTGTTTATTATTGTATGATTGTATGTATGACTGCAGGCACGAAATTTTGTTGAGACCGTAAGGTCTGAATGACAATAAAGGTATTCAAATCAATTCAATAATTTCATGCAACTTGTTATAATTGAACCCATTAACTCCTGACGTATTTCTGCTGAATCTGCGACTACGGGCGGTGTCTGTATGGAGTTTGTACGTCCTCCCCATCACCTCATGCATTTTCTCCGAGATCTCCGGTTTCCTCCCACTCTCCAATGACGTACAGGTTTGTAGGTAATTTGGCTTGGAATAAGTGTATATTGTCCCTAATCTGTGTAGGGTAGTGTTAATATGCGGGGATCACTGGTCAGTGCTGACTCGGTGGGCCGAACGGCCTGTTTCTGGGCCGTGTCCCTAAACTAAACTAATCAAAACTAAACTAAACTAAACTAAATTAAACTAAACTAAACTAAACTGTCACAGCCTGCCCTCTCCTCATTCTCATCCACTTCACCTCCCAGTACTTTTCCACCGGTCCCTCCTTCTCCTCACCTGCCTGCCTGCCACTCCCCTCTCATCAGCCTAACTCTCCTCACCTGTTGCACTCAGTTGCCTCTGATCACCTATTAACCCGGTATATAGACTGTCCTCACCGTTCACATAGTGCCAGATTGTTCTCAGCATTCATGCAAGACTCTCCAGTAATTTCCCGACTGCCTACACGGATTCGAACCTGCCTGCCCCTGACCATTCCGTCCTGTCGTCTTCCCGGATAGCACCTCAGCCTTCTGTCCCGTACCTCCTGGTTTCTGTCTGCCTCTCTCCTGGGCTGTTTGGTGTATCCCTGCAATGGCTCCTCGACTACCTGCCTGATTTCGACTCTCCTTTCGTCTGTCCCTCGCTGGTTTGTTTGCATTGTGTGTTGGATCTCCTGGTTACCGGACCTTCCGCTACCCCGACTATGTCTCCTGCCTGCCCCTCTTCGGAACCCTCGCTCAATCCTGAGCCTCTGTGTGAGTACGGGGTACCCATTACTGTGTTATTACTCTGTGTTACAGTATCATTATAAGGTTCATTACCAATTATACCTGCCTGATTCTGTGCTGCTATTGGGTCCAAGCTATACCCGTTACATAAACTAAACATCCAAAACTCTTCTCTGAGCGCAGTGTCCGGAGCTGAATACAGTATATCAGACCAAAGCTCTGCCCAGTTCAGTCATGGTCTTTATGACATCCAGCACAAAAACACCATCCATCAAGCACCCATCTGTACTAAAGTGGTTTATCAGCCATTGAGTCTTTCTGCTGCTTTCAGATTAGAAGAGCAATTTTTTAGTCCTACCACAATTCAAAGACATCTCGCGTTCAAGTTCAGGTTTATTGTTATATGCACAATTACATGAGACACAGAAACAGACAAATTTTCCCTGTAGCAGCAGCGTGGTCACATAATCTCAGCCAGACATGTAAAATCAACAAATTATACATAAATTACACATACAATTCTAAAATTAAGAAGACTAGAAAAAAAATCAAGACAGTAGTGCAAAAACATAATTATAAAAGCAAAAAAAAAACAAGTGCAGAGTAGTGCAAGGGGGAAGGGCTGTAGCATTCCGTTGTTGAGGTTAGTTTGGTTCAAAAACCTGATAGTTCTAGAAATGTAGCAGTTCCTGAGCTTGGTGATGTGGTACATCAGGCTTCTGTACCTCCGGGTAGTGAGAAGAGGACATGGCCTAAGTCGTGGGGATCCTTGATGATAGATGCCGTCTTCTTGAGGCAGCACCTGATGTAGTTGCTTTCTATGGAAGAGTGGGCTGTACACATGATGGACTGGGCTGAGTCAACATTCTCTGCACCCACTTGCATTCCTGTGATTTGTAATTGCAATACAAAGCCATGATGTGATGAGTCAGGATACTTTCTACAGTACATCTGGAGCAGTTTGTTGGAATATTCAGAGACATACTGAATCATATGGTGAGGATTGAACGGCCCTAGCATCTGGGTACTAGTCCAGTAACTTAACTCTACTGTGGCAGTGCTCTTGTTTATTAGTAACAAGTGAGATTGAGAGCAACTTCTGGAATAAAAAGTAATTGTCAGTAATACTGACAGTAAAACCAATGGATTATTGTAAGGGACATTCTGGATCATTGATATCTCATGGAAATCTGTTGCCCTCCCCTGCCTGTACCCACTAAGAATGTTCATTCTAAACTGGCCTCTGGGCACAATGGTGCAGCAAGTGGAACTGGTCTGAAAGACAAACATTAACTCTGTTACTCTTTCCAAAGCTGAGTGCTTAGTTTAGTTTAGTTTAAATTGTTTAGTTTAGTTTAGAGATACAGCCCAGAAACAGGCCCTTTGGCCCTTTGATTCCTTGTTGACCAGTGATCCCAGTACACCAACACTATCCTACACACTAGGGACAATTTTATCAAGCCAATAAGTCTACAAAGCTGTACCTCTTTGTTGTGTGGGAGAAAACTGTAGCACCCAGAGAAAACCCATGCAGGACACGAGGAGAATGTACAAATTCTATGCAGACAGCACCCATAGTCGGGATCGAATATGGATCCCTGGCACTGTAATGCAGCAACTCTACGGGTGAGCCACTGTGCTCCCAGTTGCGTCAAGTGTCGCACAGGCAGGGGAGGACGACGGATTGCCTGTGCCAAGTGTTTCCAAAATGTTCCATCGTCTGTAGTTTTTCCTCTGATTTTCAAAGCTCCACAGGGCTAGGTTAAGATCAAACCTGTTGTTTTATCACAACCATGAAGTGCTCCACATGCACTAGTACCTGTCAAGATATATAGATCCTTGCATCAGCAAAAAAACAAACTGCTGGAGGCTACATCTGTGGAGGGAAATGGACAGGTGACATTACTGATGGGGATCCCTATCCAGGCTGATTTTTGCTCACCATTCTAGCATCTGCAGTGTATTGAGTTTCCAGGCCCTCGTTTTGTTGGCTTTGGCGTATTGTGGAACATTAAAGGCTGGGAAATGCTCAGCAGTTCGAGCAGAGTCAGTGGAAAGAGAAACACAGATGGCCCAGTTTATCAATCTGAAGCTGC
Source organism: Leucoraja erinaceus (assembly GCF_028641065.1). NCBI lineage: Eukaryota > Metazoa > Chordata > Chondrichthyes > Rajiformes > Rajidae > Leucoraja > Leucoraja erinaceus. The sequence continues at coordinate 34,129,136 of NC_073389.1, forward strand.
TAACATCTCTCCCAGATGCTCAGGATTTTCAGCATGCTGTTTTTATTTCTGTTTTTCAGCCTTCCTAGCATTTGTATCTGAAGTGACCACTTTACTTTTTATAACACCTGACCGATATCCGTTTTACTTCCTGAAGTTTCTTTGTTGTTTCAATTTCTTATTTCTAATGTTTACTTATGTTTCTATATTTCTTTACACTGTCCTTTACTCTAACTGCTCTAAAGCCTTCCCAACATTTGAACTGTTTGTCTCCCATTTATAATATGAGTATTATAAACTAAGGGCAGATAACTTCAAATAAAGTGTAGGTTTCCAGGAGTTAGGAATAGGGAGCTTCAAAAAACAACATTAAAATGTAGTGCATGGGAACAGCGTTAACAGTGAACTAAAAGTGGATGGTTAAATTCAGAGTCGAGTCAACAACATTAACATTAATGCTTTGGTGTTTTTATCTCGTTTTACACATGCCATTCAATATAATGCAGAATGGAGAGGGATTTCTGGTTCATTGTCCTGTGTTCTCTATGGAGACAGTTATTATAGGAAAGTGCTGTGTCTTTAAACAGCCAAAACTAGTAGTTGGGACCAGTGCCAAGAAGGATGGTCTTTTTATTTTCTTTAAGTCTCAAAGGATCCGGGTACTAAAAATATTCCGATAAGTTCTTTGCTGGTGCTAGAAAACAATGATGTTGCTGACAACAAAGACATTGATTAACTTTAGTTTACATGCCTAAAGAGCCCCACGTAGAAGGAGAATGAAAAGAGGGTAGGGGAGCTAGTGTTTCCACTGTTCTTAGTTGCATGAGCAAGAATGTTTTCTCCCTGAGCCTAGACAGATCCTACACTGCTCCATTGTCTGGAGCATAATGCGAGCTTCGGACAGCAGTTGCTGACTCAGCGCCAACACGGTTAATGAGCATATGCTTCCAATAACACTGCGGCTACTTATAGTGCTCGATGGCAGGGAGCCAGGCATTTAATGTTGACAGGACAACAAATTGGTGAGGAAAGTACCATCCTATCAGTTCATTCAAAGCCTGTGCAGTGAGATAACAGTAACGTCCCCCAACCAAAATTCAAGAAAGATTTGAAGAGTCAAACAGAATAATCTCAAAACCATCAATTTAACATGAATGAGATTAAAAATGTCAATAGAAACACCGACAAATTGTGTTCACATAATAATTAAGGCTGGGAGATAGAGTCATTTTGGCCGTAAACAAAACAAGAGAAACAAAATAAAATAGGCACATTCCTGAGGTTCCTTGTCGACTTGCTGTCGGCTGCTGACATCAACAAACCACCATGGATGGGATTAGCTCCACATGTGGGCTGACATCATTCAACTCCAGCACTGACGCCAGGAGTAGACCCCTGTTCATCAGTGCATTGTTTCTGAACTCCTCAATATTATGACCACAATGGGCTCCAACATCTGTGGGTTCAACGCCATCTTCAGCTCCCACAGGCTCCTCTTCCCCTTTGTCTAGCCCTGACCCTCCTCCAACCACTTCAACTATTAACCTCCTCCTCTCCGGGTCCCTCCCCAGTTTTATTTAGCTTACTTGGATCTTTGGTTTTGATCTTAGCTTCTTCTTCACCATCATCATTTTCAGGCTTGGTATCTCCAATGCTGCCCTCACTGACCTCTTGGAGAGCTGGGGCTAGTATTCTAAATCTTTTCCAGTAGTTACTAACCCTGCTGCCACTGGAAGCTTTCTCCACTTATCATTCCATGAGTTTTAGGATTCTGGTGTAGGATCATGGCATACCTGAGCAACCAGCTGAGTGCAATTAAAGACCTATCGTGGGGGTGGCGTGGGGGGGGGGTGCCAGGGTAAGGTGGTTAATGTTAATTTGATTCTGCTGCCAGTGGATTTGCAGAAACTGTACTGGTGGTTTTGTTCCAATGCCGTGAGGTAACATGGTGGTTTGTCCAAGTCTGACAAGCATCCAGAAGGGCTACAATCACTATTGTGTGGTAAACAATAGTTGGTTACTGGGTTTGAAATCTTGGTCTTCAAGTACACAGACTTCCAAAGGGTGTGTTGATTCACTGACTGGGGTGTTCAATGTCTGCCCACCTTTAAAGGTGTCTCTCGAGATTTGGGAACTGGTTCCTGTTGTCCAGGAGTTTGATGTGGACTTTTATTGCCGGATTCATTGTGGGAGTGCAGTGAGGGAGTGAGCAGGTCATTGGTTGGGGACCTTTGTTTTTGTAGATGTTGTCTTCGGCCCATTCTCAGTGAAGAAGGCGACTCTCGCTCTAATCATGAATTTGTAACAGCATTATCTGTGTACTGCAGCTCGATGACTGAGATTGGAATGACCTGGCTTCTGGAGTGGAAGTGACACAGTTGGATGTCACCTCCACATGAGGTCCACGATGCAGCAGAGAGCTGTTACAGATGAAGTTCGGCACTGAGATGAGAAAGGTTGAGAGAAATGTTGGGGACCATGGCACAGACTTGCTTGACACCATCCTCCCTTGAGATTAGGTCTCTTGTGAACCTATTGAATAAGGTCCCCTCTCGTGTGCCGAAATGTAAGATGTGGAAGGTGTGACACAGAGGCACAGCAGGTAGTGCCGCTGCCTCACATCTCCAGCAGCTTCACCCAGACTGTTGCCCGTGTGAAATTTGCATATTCTTCCTGTCCCCTTGCGGGTTTCCTCCATGTACTGTTTCTTCCCAATTCCCCAAAACAGGCTGGTTTGTAGATTAATTGGTTACTGCAGATTATCTCTCATGCTGGTGGGTAGTGAGACCATCAGGGATTTTGGTGGGTGCGTGAAAGATAACAGGGGAATAAGTGGAGGAATGAAACTGATGGGATTGCTCTGAGAAAATGGCCTTCTATGTCATATTCCTAAGCAAAGTCCTTCTTGGTTGGTGAAGTCAAAATCATTTGTTCGGCCTGCAGCAAACCATTATGGTGTTTGATACTGCTGCCTACATAGTTCTTGGATATTTCACACATGATCATGATTTAACACGTGAAGAACATCATGCCCACTGCTTCTCTCGATGGATCCACACAAAAAGTCAGGGAGCAGCTGTGGTATCACTGAGAGGAGTAAACTGAGGAGGACCCTGGTGAACCTAGTGAGATGGCAACAGTGAGGAGACCTCTCTGTTGTTAATGCAGTTATTTGAAGGCGGGCATAATTATGACATCTCTAATATCCCAGGGCAATCGAAGCTGTGAATTTATTCCTGAAAAATGTCTCCACTATGTTTGAAACCTTACTAGGGAATACCATCTGCTCCTTGGGTCTTTTTTTTTCAACTGAAGATGTCAGATGGGAGAGACATGTCTCTCCCCTTGTGTCGTTAGCCTCATAAATTCTGTGAGCCTTGGAAAATCAGTCTAATAAAATAAAGAGCACTCAGCTGTTTTTACTCTATTCATCTAGGTTCACTTTAAAATACTCTTCGTCCACTTTCACTGCAGGATTTGTTTGTTTCTAAAATAACTCCAGCATTTTTGTCACTCGCCCTTTCTCTTTCTAGGAGTTTATTTCGATGTGACGATTAATTAATGTATTAGGAAGTATTTCCAGTGTTACCTTTACAAACTTTGCTTCATTTATGCAGCACAACTGATATAATGCAAAGTGCTTTCCCTGATTGTCCTGGAACCATTAATGGACATTTTGCATCTAATTCCTGCAGTTTCAGACATGATTTCTGTTTCATGATTCCATGTTGACTGCCCAATCTTGTTGTTAATTTCTAATTGCTCTTTTACCACTTATTTTGATAATAGATTTGAGCAATCTTCTTACTCCTGATATCAGGCTAACTGGGCTGTAGTTCCCCATTGCCTCTCTCTGTCCTTCCTGAAGTAGTGGCTTACCTTCCAATCTGCAAGAACCTTTTGAGATCCCATGGAATTTTGAAGACTGATGCATCGCTTATCCTGTGCAATCCTTTTAAAACCATGGGACACAGGTCATTGCATCCTGAGGAGTTATCAGCTTTCAAGACTGTCAAGTGTATTTAATTGTCATATGCACCAACAACAGAACAATGAAAATCTTTCTGCTCCACTAATTACTCCAGTGCAAACTTCTTTTAACTTCACATTCATTCTACACCTATTTTTAAAAGCGTATTTGTGTCATCTTCTGTGAAGACAGATGCAAAGTATTTATTCCGTTTCTCAGCCATTTCTTTATTCCCCATTGTATTTCCTGCCTCAATCGACACAGAACTCTCAGTTAGTGGATCAAAAGGTTTGTGGATCAAAAGCTGGAAGGTGGGATAAGGTTGGGTGGCTCCTATCCAGCTGGGCCAAAGGGTCTCCTTCTGCGATGCAATTCTATGTCTGCACCCCATGAGAATGAGAACCCATGCAAGTTCCACAAAGGTAGAGCTTCTGAATGCATGCTTTTGACATGGTGGTGTGTTATGAAGTCATGCTTTTTCAATGCTCGACTCTTGGGCAAGGCCAAGAGCTCCCTCTCACCCGCAGTCTAAGAGCAGGATGGTGAAGATGGAATCATCATGTAACTGGCTCTCACTTTGGTATCTTCTACTCTGCAGTGTATACCATGTTTCCATTCAATGCCTGGCTGGGCCCTGTTAGGCGCCTTTTGTCCAAAAACAAAGACTCGGCTGAATGTTCGCAGGTGTGTTTGAGTAATACAACCTCTCTGTGTACGTTGTAACTAATCCCTTCTGTCGAAACCTCAATGCACTGAAACCTGTGTGTTCCTGGACACGTGTTATACAGGAGGTACAAACTTACAAAGCATTTTAAACGGTAGTGAGGAATTCTGACTTATTGAATGGGCATCAGTTTAAAAGTCAGTACACATAGTCAGTACAAAAATAATTTTAAGGGCATATCAATCATGTGGGAACAAACATTGTTGTGGTGGAATCCTCATTTAAAATTTTCATTTTAAACCTATTGCATAGCCCTAGGGTTAAAGACACTCGGTGGACAGCAGATGCTGGAATCTTGAGCAAGAATCAAAATGTTGGAGGAACTCAGCGGGTCAGGCAGCATGTGTGGAGGGAATGGACAGACATTGTTTCGGGTCGGGACCCTTCCGATTGACTGAGTAGTGGGGAGAAAGCTGGAAAAGAGAGGCAGGTGCAAGGCAAAGTCCGGCAAGAGATAGGTTGATTAACAGATGGGTGAAATAGTGTCGAAGGCTAGCGGTGAAAAGATGACAAAAGACAGTTTTGACCAAGAGAAGTTGATAAAGGTGATGACAAGTTCCGCCAGGTGGAGGAGAGTGTTAGTAGAGGAGAACTGATTGGGTTTCTGTTTAAAAAAGAACCAGAGGGCCCCGAGTCTTTCCTGAAAGAGAATGGAGGTGTAAAGGGGTGGTATCCATGGTAAATATGAGGCAGATGAGGCCAAAGAATTGGAAGTTATTGAAGTGGTGAAATGGTGTGTGAGGTATTCCAGATGTAGGTGGAAGGGACTGGATGAGAGGGAACAAGATAGAATCGAGATATTTGGAGATGTGTTCATTGGGGCAGGAGCAGGCAGAAACAGTGGGCTTACTAGGGCCTAGGTTTTTAGAGTCCGTGAAAATGTTTGTCTTCAGTAAATCTGTAGACCCAGCTTAATCAGAAAAAATGTTCCCTAGTGAATTGTAAATTGTCCTTCCAGTCTATCCTGCAGTCTTACCAAGCTTTTACTGTGAGAGTTACTTTACTTTAAAAACAGGGATATATATTTCCAGTTGGTGGTAAATACTGCGGATGCTGGAAATTGAAGACAAAACAGTGAATTCTGAAAACTCGTAGGATCAGGCTGTGTCTGTGTGGAGAGATACGGAAGGATTTTTAAGATAAAGGTAATATCTCTGACAGGGTGAGGGTAGGGCTGCCAAAGGGATACACTGCTGATGAAGTTATCGTTTTGAAAAGTTAATAGTTAATTAAGGTCTTTGGAAAGAGAGAGCCTAAGCAAAGGAACGTACAAGCTGTGAATTGTACAACTGTGCCGCCCCTGCTAACCATCAGAGAGTACTCTGCAAAGCAGTCACGTAGTCTGTGTTTGGTCTCTCCATTCTGAGAAACAAATACAGTACATTAGATTGGACAAATTGCAAGTCAATCACTGCCTTAACTGGAAAGAGAGTTTAGCTTCCTGGATGGTGACAAGGAAAGAGGTAAAAGAAAAGGTGTCACATCTCTTGTAACAGGGCATTTGATGAGCAACTTGTGCGAAGAATTTAATCGAATGAGGGTTTAAATTTTTAAGCACTTCAAACTAGTATATCAGTTATGTTTCTTTGTTTGGGAAGCTTTGCAAATGTAAAACCCATAGCATTTTGAGAACACATTTCAGAAACCAAAGACTGCAAAGCCAGGAAATTGAGCCTTGGGTTCCATCGGCATATTTCCAGCAAAGGGCGGCACAACGGTGCAATTGCTGCCTTTCAGTGTTTGCAGCGCCAGACCTGGGTTTGATTCCGACTATGGGTGCTCTGTGTACCGAGTCTGTACGTTCTCCCCGTGGCCTGCGTAGGTTTTCTCCGAGATCTTCGGTTTCCTCCCACACTCCAAAGAAGTACAAGTTTGGAGGTTAATTAGCTTGGTAAAATTGTCCCTAGTGTGTGTAGGATAATGTTAGTGTGCGGGGATCGTTGGTTGGTGCGGACTCAGTGGGCCGAAGGGCCTGTTTCTGCGCCGTATCTATAAACTAAACTAAACTAAAAATGGCAACTGTGCCAGCAGAGGGAGCTGGTGGGTCGATGTGGATCCATTGAATCTTGAGGCCATGTCAACATTGGTTCCGAGTGTGGGTCACGGAAACTAATTTGTGGAGAAAGGGAATGGAAGCGATGGGATTTAAATGCGGCCTGGCCTCGGGTCGCAATAGTGCTACAAAAAGAATTGCAGCTCCTCCTGACACATGCTAGCAGAATAAAAATAAAGACTTTGCCATTGGTGACTGTAGTGGACCTGGATTTAGGATAGTATTATTCGATTCAGAGTTAGTATTACAATGGCCTTGATATTGACACACCTCAGAGTTTGTGTTCAAATCTGTCTGAGCAATTGGCAAAATTTATATTTTCTTGTAATCATTCCTGAAATCTGGCCATTGATGGCATGGCCAGCATTTAATACAAGTTTTCCTTTGCCATTGTGAAAGTGATGGGCAACATTCTTGAACAACTTCAACACCGCGTGAAGGTAGCCATAGATTGCTATGTGAGTAGAGAACCCCTGAAGATGGACCTCACAGCATGAAGGAATGGAAGTATATTTCTAAGTCGGGTCGGCATATTATTGCAGGGCAGCCAGGATGCAATGTTGCGTAGATGGACCTGCTAACTTTTAAGGTAAAGGTTGTAGTCTTAATCAAATGTGTCAATGAGCATAGAAGTAACTGTTCTAAATTCTAACTGGTTCACAAATGTTCTTTGGGATTGATGGTAACTGTTGATTTACTGGTGACACTGCCACTACCAATCTCACTGAGTAACCAGGGGTGGGAGATGGATGGATGGATAGATGGATAAATAGATACTTTATTATCACATGTGATATGTCAGTGAAATTCTTTGTTTTGCATACCGTACACAAAGTATGCAAAGAGCCGCCACGTACAGGGTGCCGCCAAAGTCACAAAGTATTCATTACAATATCCAATGTCCCCTCTTTGTTCTCAGTAGCCTTCCCCATGCCAGGTCCCTCTTTATTCTCTTTGCTCCCCCCTCCTCCCCCCCCCTCCCCCCTTGCACTTTTGTCTGGAACTTAAAGACAAATTAAGTGATTTACATGATAGAATGACTTGTGAATTCCCCCCTGCTCTGTCAGCAGTCTAAGGGTTAATGTACAGACTTTCTTTACTCTTTGTGTAAACTCTGTTCCCCAGTACTCTGTTGCAGCCTTGGCTTGTACCACGGCATTACACAATTGCTCCAGTGCTGATATGCAAATGGAATGCATGATGAAAAGACAGGTCTGTCTCTCATAACTCAGACACAGTTTCAGCTTCCTTCTATCCACACTGCTGCTGCAGTGCGGGGCACGGACAAGTCATTATGTAGCACAGTTACGATCTTTACTTTGCTCTTGGCTGTGGTTGAAATCGCCTGTCTGTCTTACGCAGTGTTTTACTTGCTTTCTTTGATGCAATCTCAGCAGAGAGCTCAGTGAATGGATTTTCACAGCTGTGTTAGCTCATCATTCAAGAACATTCAGATATATTTGAATGAGTAGGCAATGGGTAATTTGACTATTTTTACAACCGTTTCATTTTTCTTCTCAGGCACTCCTTATGATATGAAAAGATCCTGCACCCAATTTATATACATCTCTGAATTATGTCATTGGTCTGAAAACCCTTATTGTTAGGGATCAGTTACCCTGCGACTCCTCTATGCCGATCAATTGGCCAAGATTATTTTTTTCCCCTACAGCGGTTGACCTCACAAGGTCAACTGTGAGTCCAGTTAATGGTAGCTCTAACTGAGGCTGAAGGTTTTGGCTTCATACTGTAACATTATTACTTTCTACGACCCAGATGGAGACTCTTCGTCCCATTGGTTGTATGCTAACTCTTAGTACAGTAAATCCATTATTCCCATTCCCATTCCCTGTCCTATTTCCCCTCTCTTTGCTTTAGACTTTAGAGATACAGCGTGGAAACAGGCATTTCAACCCAGCGAGTCCGCACCGACCAGCAATCCCCGCACGCTAGTTCTATCCTACACACTAGGGACAATTTTACGGAAGCCAATTAACCTACAAACCTCTACATCTTTGGGATGTGGGAGAAACTGGAGCACCCGGAGAAAACCTACACGGTCACAGGCAGAACATACAAACTCCGTACAGACATAGAATCATAGAAAATAGCTGCAGGAGTAGGCCATTTGGCCCTTCGAGCCAGCACCACCATTCAATATGATCATGGCTGATCATCCAAAATCAGTACCCCGTTCCTGCTCCCTCCCCATATCCCTTGATTCCGTTGGCCTTAAGAGCTGTATCAAGAGCACCCGTCGTATCAATAGCACCTGCCGTCAGAATTGAACCCAGGTCTCTAGCGGTGCAAGGCAGCAGATTTTACCGCTGTGTCACTGTGCCATCCTCCTTACTTCCCTGTTGCTCAAAAATGTGTTTTCTTTCACATATGCCCTTTCATTCATCTCTTTGAATCGTTTGTCACTTATCTATGCCAAGGGTAGGTTGCAGTGACCATTTAACCTACCAGCATGTCTTTGGTAGGTTTATAACCCAATCCTGAGGCAAGTCATAAACTGAACATCTCAAGACGTCTTGAACATGGGGATATAGATACAAAATAAAGGTCTAGTCATTTAAAACTGAGTGGTGAAGAAATTTCTTCTTTTAGAGCATAATGAACCTATGGAACTCTCTTCTCCTGAGGATGTTGGAGGCTGGATCTTTAGAAATTTTTAGGTGGGGACTGATAAATATTTGAAAGATCAAGGAATGGAGGTTTAAAGGAAACTGGCACAGAAGAGGAGTTGAGGCCAACATAGACAAGCCAAGATCGTATTGAATGAGGGGGCAGGCACGAGGGGTCAGTAGCCTACTACTGCCCCTATTTTCATATGTTCTTGTAAAACCTCAATAATCTCTTGGGAAGATGTGAGTAAATGCAAGCTTTTTTTTGCAGTACAGGGGTGTCTGGGCAACACGTATCACACAACTAATGTCTCTCGTCATTTCCAGACCGTTTGTGGGCTTATGTACAAATTAACTGTTGCCGAGCTCACATCCCCTGATCTGTGAGTCAACGCTGTGGCTGTTGTAATACTAGCCCTACCGTTGAATAGCAATTTTTACATTTAGACATCGAAGACACCTTGGAAGTACTTCATTGTTGTTGGGTTTCTCAAGTTTGTGAAGGGTGCTGTGGTTTCTTTTGATCCCATCTTGTAATATTTAGCAAGAGCGAAATGTTCTACCTAGCAGCTCCCAACGACAGTTCCAAACAAAAGCAAGCTCTGGTACTCAAACCTGTGATGAAATGCCAGGTGAACAGGGCTTCACTGGGAAGTTGCTGAGCTGTGTCAACCGTTGAAAACCTTTGATTACATCTCTGCTTTTAAACACCGCACACCATTTACTAATTATTATTTTGATCTGGGTTTCCATCTGCTAATGCCTGCAAACACCCAAAACTAAGGTTTAACATGGTCTGTAACAACAGACTGGTCCTGAATTAGAGAATTTATTTTTGGAAGTTCAATGTAATTTGTGGTTTTGTGTGAAAGAGTTTGTGCAAAAAAATCCCGCTGAATGCAAGCATTACCTTTCATGAAACAGATCAAAGACCTTTTCTTCTAAAGGTTTTCACTATCTCTGTTTAATGAGGTAATGATGTCTAGCCAGCTATTTACATGGTAGGTTGGGATGAATCGCAACCTCACCATCCTTCCTGAAGGACGCAATAAATAAAAAGAGTCAATTGTGGTGCATACATGTGATGGTTAAAAATGCTTTGACTGGATAAAGACAGCTTGGATCTATTAAAGCTAAAGTTTATATGAAATGGGTTTGCAATGTACGAACATAAATTGCCCGCAGGATTAGGATTAGACAGTGTCCCTCTTCCTTGCACTTGTTTTACAGTATATACTGCTTTCTTCCATTTAATCTATTTAACAGGTAACCAAATAAATTAGATCTGTCCTCAGCTTTATGCTCTGCCCCACTTATTGGCGACAGCAGGAATGTTTTATCCCTTCATGCTTCCTGACCTACCAAGGTTCCTCCCAATATATGATCCCAGTAATTGAAAATCAAAAGATGCAGCTATTGGAAATCTGAAATAAAAACGGAAAATACTGGAAACGCACAGCAGGTCAGGCAGCATCTCAGCTCTGAAACAATAACTCTGCTTTTCTTCCCACAGATGCCTCCAACATTTTCTGTATCTATTCTTAATCCCAGGAGTTGATTCAGCGATGGTCTCAGGCACCTAATTCCATCTGTATCAATCAGACTCATGACACAATTTTACACTTAACACCATGATAAATCTCACAGTGTCCATACAATGTCAGCTGCTCAGCCTCGACAGAAACATTACCCAGCCAAGCTACTAGCTATTTATTGACACACTTCTTTCTTGTAGCAGGAGTAAATGGTGTAATAGCAGATCACATTCATCAGAGAAAGATCCTTCTAAAAGCCCTCTTCCTCTTCTCCTACATTTGCTATCTACAGGTTGTAGTTGGCTTAAACCTGCAAGTCCATAGCATGCCTCTTTCCCATTATCATTAACCTACCATTCTATCTCCCTTCTTTTGGGTAGCTAGGAGTTTCCACAGGTGCAGGCAGAGCAGCAAGTGAAAGGTTTATCATCATTCGTTCTGCCACTCGCAGCCTCTGGATCGAAAACTGATCAGATGTGGGGCCGTGCATTAAGAGAGCCCAAATGCCTAGTCCCCAGAGGACAACTTTGGATTCAGTCACGGTTGAAGTCTTCATTGCAGCAGCTTGCAGATGGAGGCTAAGGGCTGCACATAAAGGAAACCTTGACACGTGAATCAACCACCAAGTACATGTGTGGAATGTCAAGTACAGGAGAAACCTTCTCCCTCCTTATGTGGGGTTTTGGGTGCAGCATGATATCCACCCTGTCCAGCATGGAAGTGGTAACCTGATTCATTATGTCACACCCAGTTTCAGCCATCATGTAACATTCAATGGCTGATCTCAGCTTCCCTTGCAGCCCAGGCAGATGATACCCAGTATTGGGTGCTGTAATGCAAGGACAGATGAAGGCTCTACAAGTTCACACTGTTGCCGTGCATGGCTCTGTGGGGCATGGAGGATGCCAAGGCACTGCAGCAGAACTCTGAGGCTGCTGAGGACCCGGTCTCGGGGAGCAGGAGGGGTGGTTCACATTTTGTAGTGTTGTGACATGGCAAAGAACCTTTGGATCATGTGACAACACGTCCTTACGCCTTTGTGCTTCAACCAATGTGAGAATTCCAGAGATTTAATATAACAGATCAGGGAAATTGGAACAATTCTGCAATATTCCCTCCATGCCCTTGAGGCATTAACGCTTGGAGAATCTTGGCTGTAAACCAATCCATTCAACAGATGGACAGAAAATTCTGGAGTAACTCAGCAGGACAGGCAGCATCTCTGGAGAGAAGGAACGGATGACGTTTCGGGTCTAAACCCTTTTGTGTCTATCTTCGATTTAAGCCAGCATCTGCAGTCCATCCTACACAATCCATTCCAAACCCATTTTTCAGTTTCTTGCCCAATGATCATTGAATCCATCCCTGATATCCAACATCCTCCAATATTGGTCTTCAACCCGTCCACTGATTCTGGTCTGGCCTCTGACCGTGACTCCTTCAATACCCAACTGCTAACACCCAGCCTAGAATCGTCAACTTCCTCTGGACCTCCAGCATAGTGGTCATCAGTACTTAAGGGCATTTCCTTTACGTGAAAATCTGAAGACAGTGGATGCTGGAAAACTGTGATAAGATACGATATGATACTATTTGATATAATAGAACTTTATTTATCCAAGGAGATCTGCTAAAAGCAAAACAGAAACCGGAACACCTGAGGGAAACCAACGCGGTCACAGAAAGAACGTGCAAACTTCACACAGACAGCTCCAGAGATCAGGATTGAACCCAGGTCTCTAGTGCTGTGTGGCAGTAGCACTACCAGCTGCACCACTGTGCTGCCTCTAGTAGTGTCAGTGCTCACTAGATGGAAGTCCAATGTCAGACATGTATGCGGTGTGTCCCTCCCTTCAGAGCTGGCTGAATACAATTGCAACTCAGTGCTGCAGGTATTGGCCAGCGCCTCCTCTTACCCCCTTGTTATGGGGGTCTATAGAGAACAATCAGTATTTACAGAGAGACCCTTGTGCGGGAGTGTGAAGCAGCTTAACGTTTTCACGGGTGATAAACAAAAAGAACCAGGGCTATTTCAAGAGTTATTTAAAAATGTTCAAAAAAACTAATAATTGTCATCTAGGGTTAAAATATAAAGTACATGCAGGTAGAGGCATGGACCAACTGGCAAATCTGGAAGTGGGCACACAATGGGAAACGTTTGGGAATCTAATGTACTTCAAAAATGTATTATTTTGGAGTCTGTTTCCAATTTGGTGGAACATATGCAATGAATGAAATTAATGTCTTTTGAGCCGCGTATCAGTCACAACCGTCTTCTCCCATGGTGAAGGAAGACCCTTGTCATCCCTTCCAATAAATATAATACTTATTGGATGCTGCAAGTATGCAGCCTTGCAAAGGTTTAGCAGTTTAACTTCAAATTGCTGCGAGCTCTAATGTTGTTTTAACTGTTGGCCAAGTAAAGTTGACTCCTCCCCTTCACATCTGCCATAAATTCCCTCCTCCTTAAAAAACATCCCCAACCACCTACACCTCTCCATTGAGCTTGAAAATGTTGATGACTTCCAAAACTTTCTGCAAGTTCCCATGAATCCAATGTGAACATGTCCAATGGAATGTTCTGTCCCTGTCACCTGCCCTTCTCAGTTTCCATGCACCCTTTGATGTGGTAGTGTCTTACCAGGTGTCCGGCCGAATAAGACTGCATTTTTATCTGTCCATTTTTCTGTACTGATTTCTCTTTCTACTTTTGAAACATTACTGCTGGAGTCTCCACGTAATCTGAGTTTGGTCCCTCCCATTGCTACTTTCCAATGACTTTCTCTGAGGAATTAACCTCAGATCTCACTGGTGGCCTTCCAACCATCTCACCACCATCTCCCTCAGCCCTACCACTGCCTCTAGCTGGCCAAACCAGCTGGCCGGCATTGAGATGCAACCTCTTCTGGTTAAACATTGGGAGGACATAAGCCAGATCAGTTCTTCGGGATTACCAGACGTTCACCGCCTGATTATTGAGTTTCCTGAGCTGAGCTTTCCATCTCTTCCACCTCCATAGTGTCCTCCTCTTCCACCACCATAGTGCCACTCATCTCCGGCTCAGCACTCCTTCATCTTGACATGAAACTGCCATTCATGTTTTTTTCTCAACTCCAGGTGTTTTTTCCAATGGAATCGGAGCCCATGCTCCCAAGCTCATTAACCCATCTAAATATTTGCTGCATTGTGGACTAACCCATAGAGCAGAGACAGTACAACACAAGAACAGGCCCTTTGTGCCATAATGTCTGTGCTCAATATGACCAACAATGATCTGCTTGCACGTAATCCATATCCTTCCATTCCATGCATTTCCATAGGCATATCCAAAAGGCTCCTAAATGCAAATGCTACTGTGGTATCTGCCTCAACAACCACCCCCAGCAGCATGTTCCTGCCATTCACCACTGTGTAAAAAAACATTCCCTGCATATCTCCTTTAAACCCATTGATCTTAAAACTATACCCCCTAGTATTTGATTTTTCTATCCTGGGAAATAAGGTTCTGACTCATAATTTTATATATTTCTATCAGGTCTCCCCACAACTCACCCATCCCATTTCCTCCAAACCATCATGCTCATAGGCTTGCATCCTGCAAGGCATCATTTAAAAATTTGCATCCATGATTTAAACCGCTCTGCTGCTTCATTTCTGTAACCTCTGCTAACCAACTCTCTCAAATTCTACTCTTCTCCAGACTTGGTTTCTTGTGCTCCTTTCCTTTGTTTACCTAACTGCCCATGGAGTGAGTCTTTGGTCATCTCTGTAGCACAGTCACAACTAGGAATCTTGTTTAGCCATTTCTTGATGTCAAATATAGGTAAAGTGTTCGGTAGTAATTGCTCCTGTGTGTGTATATATATACCCTGAGACATGCAAATGCACTTGATATGCTACATAAGTACAAAGTGCTGGAAATTCTTCCTTCACTTTATTCTCTTCCTTTATGCTTACCTCTGACTGGGCTTCCCACCATTTATTTTTTAATCAAAGGATTCTCATCCCAACAGATGTGGCCTATAAGCCATTGATCTGCCTGAGGTCAATGGCGCCACACTTATATCATAATATTTTTACAGTGATTATTATTTTTTAATCAATATCTGGTGTCGCTGGTAAGGCCACCTTAATGGTGCCTTGGGAAGATAGTCACAAACTGTTAGAACATTACAAATTGTTTTATTTTCAAGTCACACAATGGCCAGAGCAAGTAGGTGTGACAGATTTTTTGCCCTTATGTGTATTAATGAATTAGATGAGACTTTAATGAAGATCCACCAGTTTTATGTACATCATTATCAAGAGTAACTGTTGTTAAAAAGACCAGAGCAAAGGCATGTATGTTGTAAAGGACAATTAACTGGATTAATTGATGAGATAAATGAACCCAACATAGTTTGCATTACATTGAAAATAGTATAATCTATCTATGTATAATTAAAACTCTCATCTTGTTTGTTTCTTTGTATGTGTGCATGTCTGCGTGTCTGTGATTTGCGTGTCTGGATCTCTGATTTGGTGATGTCCTCAAATTACTCCAAAACGATACATGATAGCACTACAATTTTTCGACCACCTTACTCACAATTGTCCTGTAGTGTGGTGTATCAAGTTTCATTCAGATTGATGTTATATTTAAAAAATTTTAAATTTATAAAATTTACAACACCCCCATTTGAGAAAATGTTCTTCCCTCTGCATTGGCACTTGCAGCTATGACGTCACAATGGGATTGTAGCTCTGCTCGCTACAATGATGCTATCCCAGAACACAGTCCTGCAAGCCATAGCAAGTGCAATTGCATTTTTTAAAAGTTAAAAATGAGGGAGGGTGAATACGGCAAAATGAGCAGCCCTTGAGGGCTATGGGTGAGTGGTGGAATATTGCATTGGAAGAACGGGGTTGCCTTGGGGGAACGGTGTGTGGTGGAATACTGCCTTGGGGAATGGGTTGCATTAGGGGACCAGGCCTCCCGTGGGGGCTATGGGTGAGTGGTGGAATGGAACGGGTTGCGTTGGGGGAACGGGTTGTTTTGAGGGAATGGGTGTGTGGTGGAATATTGCCTTGGGGAACAGATTGCGTTGGGGGACCAAGCCTCCCGTGGGGGCTATGGGTGAGTGGTGGAATGGAATCAGTTGCACTGGGTGACCAGGCCTCCCTTATGACGGGGACCCAATTGGTCTAGTACTAAAAGTCTCATCTTGTATGTATGTATGTTCCCAAAATACAGCTATAACGGTACACGATAGCGCAACAATTTTATGGACACCTTACTCGCCATTCGCCTGCGTTGCGCAGTATCAAGTTTCATTATATTTACTCTACTTTATTTTAAAAACTTTAATTAACTTTATACCCTGAACGGGACGAATTTCAATGGGGTAGTTGCGCCTGGGTAGTGTGCTCCCACTTGCCGGGCTCGTCGACCTAACCTGCGCAGTTGGGGGAGGGTTGCCAGTCCCGGGTCGTCTCTATATATTTTTATAGATTGCCATTTTGATCTAACACTCGCACACACACACTTGACTGGCATCACAATTATTTATTTAGTGGCGTCATAACGGGGACACACACACACACACACACACGTCTAGTATATATTATATATATATATATATATATATATATATATATATGTATATATACAAAAAAATAAATAAATAAACACGTGCGTGTGGCATTTTTGTCTCCCTTGACCTTATAGAGGAGAGCATGGAGTCTGTTTCTTTTGAGATTCAATGCAGGGATCTGATTAATTGAAAACAGATACATTTTCAACCTGTCTACAAACTAATGGACGAGATAAAGTAAATCAAAGGAAATGGTAAATTCAGATAAAATTTGGGTACGGAAGGTGCAATTGACATTCATTTCTCCAACCATCAGCTTTGATTCCAAGGGAGTGGCAATGCATACCCTACCCCTATTCCTACAGGAGCAGGTGTGGGTCTAGTGGGATCTTAGATTCCAAATTCTGGAATAACTCAGTGGGTCAGGCTGCATCTCTGGTGAGAAGGAATGGGTGATGTTTCGTGTCGAGACCCTTCTTCATTCTCGCTAGTTCATGGCTAAACATGACTTTTAGATTATAAATCATAAGAACTTTGGAGTCATAGATAGTTATAGATTGATACAGTGTGGAAACAGGCCCTTTGGCCCAACTCGCCCACACCGGCCAACAATGTGCCAGCTACCCTAGTCCCACTTGCCTGCGCTTGGTCCGTAACCCTCCAAACCTGTTCTATTCATATACCTGTCCAACTGTTTCGTAAACAATGGGATAGTCCCAGCCTCAACTACCTCCTCCGGCAGCTTGTTCCATACACCCACCACCTTCTGTGTGAAAAAGTAACCTCTCGGATTCCTATTACATCTTTTCCCCTTCACCTTGAACCTATGTCCTCTGGTCCTCGATTTCCCTACTCTGGGTAAAGGACTATTCCTCTCACGATGTTGTACACCTCTATAAGATCTCCCCTCATCCTCCTACGCTCCAATGAATAGAGATCCAGCCCACCCAACCTCTCCCTATAGCTCACACCCCTCTAGTCCTGGCAGCATCCTCATAAATCTTTTCTGAACGCTTTCAAGCTTGACAATATCTTTCCTATAACATGGTGCCCAGAACTAAACACAATATTCTAAATGCAGCCTCACCAACGTCTTATCCAACTGCAACATGACCTCCATGTTGCAGTGATTAACAACACTGAGCCATGTACTGAGCCATGAGGTGACTGAAAGCTTGATCAAGAGGCAGGCTTTAATGTGCATGTTAAAAAAAGGAGAAAGAGGTGGAAAAGTTTAGGGAGGGAATTCTGTAGGTTACAGTCTTGTTATCTGAAGACACAGCCACCAATAGTGGAGCGTATCCATTGGGAAATGTTCAAAAGATCACAATAGAATCTTCATGAAGGAGTGCAGGCACCTTGGAGGGTTTGCACCTTTGCCCTATGACTGCATGAATTTCTCCCTTGATGCTCTGGTTGCCTCTCACCTCCCAGGCCTTGCGGGTAAAGTGGCCATTGGAAATTGTCCTAGTGCATGGCGAGTGCCGTTGGTGAGTTGAGGGGAATGTAGGGAGAATAAAATTGAGTTAATGTAAGGTGTGTAAATAGGTGCTTGATAATTGGGACATTGTGAGCCAAAGGTCCTGTTTCTGTGCTGCAAATAGCGATGACAGCTCTACTTTTGCCACTGGTGAAAGATCAAATGGTACTTCCCTGCACCCAGCATAACCCCACATCAAAAGTCAAGTAAAGTCCAGTTTATTGTCGCATGCACAAGGATGGTGAGGAACACGTACAATGAAATTTGTGCTTGCAGCAGCATCACAGGCACATAGACACGTATCACACACAAAACATAGATTATACAAAAATTACACGTTAATAATATAGGACTGTACAAAGAAAAGGACTGTACATAAAAACAAGACACTACTGCAAAATACACAATTAATGCATTACTCGTAGCAGGTACTTGGGCGAAGATTAAAAGATGTACAAAAGGGATGCATGTGTGAATGTAGTACCTCCTGGGGTTCATTGAGGGGATTAGTAAAGTGCCTGTCCCACTAACATGACTTTTTAGTGACTGTCTTCGACCTTCAAGCTCGAGGGCACTCGCCTGAAAAACCTTGAGCTGGATCGACCATCAATGATGAAACCGCGAGCCGGATCGACCGTCTGCACACACAAACACACATAGAAACATAGAAAATAGTTGCAGGAGGAGGCCATTCGGCCCTTCGAGCCAGCACCACCATTCATTGTGATCATGGCTGATCATCCCCTATTAATAACCCGTGCCTTCTCTCCATATCCCTTGACTCCACTAGCCCCTAGAGCTCTATCTAACTCTCTCTTAAATCCATCCAGTGACTTGGCCTCCACTGCCCTCTGTGGCAGGGAATTCCATAAATTCACAACTCTCTGGGTGTAAAAGTAAAAGCGGGGGCCAGGTTTCTATAAGATCACACAAACACATTGCAAAGGCGGGGGCCAGGGAAAGCGGGGGAGCGCTGTCTGAAATTCACACCCGCGATGAGCAGGAAGGTAAAAGACGGCTAGGCACAGTTATGGTAAGTCCTTTAGAGAGCGCGGAGAGGGTGGGGGGAGAGAATGGAAGAGAAGGGGGGGAAGGGGGTTGAAGATGTGGAGACGCTTTTAAGAAGCCAGACAACTTTTAACAAAGCTTAGCGGGCATTTAACATTTATGGTCGGTTTACTTACCTTTTTTTTCTAAACGAGCTTTACCTTCAACTACCTTCGATTTCCTTTGATAGCCTTTGATTACATACGACAGCATTACAACCTACCTCGACTAAACCTACGAGTAAAAAAATATCGATATTTTCCATGGCAACCTTTTTTTACTCGCGGGCATTTTTCAGCATGTTGAAAAAAACGCGCAATCTAGCTGAGGCCTCGAATACACGGGGACTACTCTCGATCATGAAGAAGAATTACAAAGACCTCCTAGGACCTCGTGTCGACCATGCTGCGAGTATGAGTCAAGGGCAAACTCTTCTAAACTCGCCAATTAGGTCGCCGCAGTGGGACTGGCCCTTACGGGCGTTGTATCTGAATTTAGGCCACAATATTGGACAAAACCAATGGAATTGCCGAGGCACAAATCTGGCAATAGTCTGCCTATATAACTGCAGGAAAAAAACTCCCCATCACAATCTCAGGGTATCCCAAAGGAGTGGCAAAGTGGAGCATCCAGCAACCCAGGTCCAAGCCTGACCTTAGGTACCATCTGTGAAAGCTCTATACTAACCATTCTCTGTCCCACCCACCCATAGTAGAGGATCCCAAGGATTCTCCACCCATTGTGAGAAGAACGGTCTCTCAGCTCAATGCTAAATGGCCTGGGACGTTGACCCTAGGTTCTAGATTCCTGTGACAGGACCTCCTCTCGAGTTTGATCATTCTCTCTGTGACCACATAGGTTTCCCTCAGATGCTCCTGTTTCCTACCACATCCCAAAAGCATGCAGATTGGTAACTTAAATGGCCTCTGTAAATTGCCCCGTGGTAGAAATTTGGGGAAATGTTTAAGAATGTGAATAAAATGAGATGGATGTTGGATTAGTGTAAATGGGTGGGCGATGTTCAACGTTGACTCAGTGGGCCAAAGAGCCTTTTTCTAAACTGTATCTTTCCATGATGCTCTCATTAGCCAATGAAATAGTCTTATTTTGAAATTGCAGTCAGGAAGTAGTGTGAAAATGCCATGGTAATGACTGAACAATGTATTGCAGCTGAAATGCTGGAAGCAGGCCAGGCAGCATCTGCGGAAAGAGAACAGCTAATGTTTCAATTCAACACCTTCGGTCAGAACTGGAAAAGAGAAGTAAGTTGGCTTTAAGTTGCTGATTAGGTCCAGGAGGGATGGAAAGAATAATGGAGTTTGTACGTTCTCCTCTGACCACATGGGTTTGCTCTGGGTGCAAGACTGGTTGCTGCCTTACAGCACCCGTGATCCAGGTTCGATCCTGATTATGGGTGCTGTCTGTATGGCGTTTGTACGTCCTCCCTGTGACTGCATCAGTTTTCTCTCGGTGCTCTGGTTTCCTCCCACATTACAAATACATACAGGTTTGTGGGTTAGTTGGCTTCAGTCGGTTGTAAAATTGTCTCTAGTGTGTGTATATTAGTGTCCGGGGTGATCACTGGTCAGTGCAGACTCGGTGGGCTGAAGGGCCTGTTTCTGTGCTGTATCTGTACCTCTAAAGTTCTTAAGGGGTTGGACAAGCTAGATGCAGGAAGATTATTCCCGATGTTGGGGAAGTCCAGAACTAGGGGGTCACAGTTTAAGGATAAGAGGGAAATCTTTTAGGACCGAGATGAGAAAATCATTTTTTACACATAGAGTGGTGAATCTGTGGAATTCTCTGCCACAGAAGGTAGTTGAGGCCAGTTCATTGGCTAGATTTAAGAGGGAGTTAGATGTGGCCCCCTTGTGGCAAAAGGGATCAGGGGGGATGGAGAGAAGGCAGGTATGGGATATTGATTTGGATGATCAGCCATGATCATATTAAATGGCGTTACAGGCTCGAAGGGCCTAAATATCTCTGATTGGGGCGAGCCCAGTGTTGCCATTGGGGATGTTATAGAGGTCCTGTTGATTGGGGCAATTAAGGAGAGAAAAAAATGGAATAAAGCTATGAGATGTGGGGTAGCTATAGAGAGAAGAGAGGCAAAGTAAAAAAAGGTACAAAACGTGGGGAGATCAACCATTCTTGCTGTCTCATCCATCTGTGATATTGACGCAGATATCCTCTCTTCATTAGCATGCTGATTATAGTACTATGTGCTATAGCTGTACATTTTGCAGCTTTTCGGGTTCCTTTGTCTGTTCTCACTCTCCAACTGCCCTCATCTCGTAGCATTCATTCTATTTCTTTCTCTCTCCTACTACCCCACTAACTATCCGACTAGATAACTACGACAATCCCTCTGCCAACCTGGTTAACCTTTCCTGGTTAGTCCCTTTGTCTTATTTATTCCTTTCCCCCTGTTTCTGCAACTTTCTCACGTTTTCTTTCTTTCCCAGTCGTGACAAAGGGACCATAATTTTGTTTCTATTTCCACAGATGTTGTTTGCATTTCCAGCACTTTCTATTTTCATTTCAAATAGCCAGCATCTGCAGGGTTTATTTTTCATTTTCATGTTTCAATTGACATTGGGTGAGGATAAATGCTTTATTCCCAATCTCATGGGATCT
This sequence comes from Leucoraja erinaceus, assembly GCF_028641065.1. Classification (NCBI taxonomy): domain Eukaryota; kingdom Metazoa; phylum Chordata; class Chondrichthyes; order Rajiformes; family Rajidae; genus Leucoraja; species Leucoraja erinaceus. Next base: position 34,150,761 of record NC_073389.1, read on the forward strand.
CTGACAACTATCAATGGGATCTTACCCGACGTTATATCTCCAACATATCAGCCTAGACCACAAAGTCATGCACACTCTTGCCCTAGGGATGAAATTTGAATCCACAAGTTAGAGGCACAGGGGCTACCTGTGAGCCAGAGCTAATTCATTACAATTCAATCCAAAATAATTCAGTCATTCTCCCCAACAATTCTCACTCTGCAAACGTACTAGTCCTGGAAGTCGGAGTCCTAGGCAGTGTTTTAAGTGTCTTTGTTAACTTCCTTTGCACCTTGGGAGTGAATTGGCCTGACAAAACATCAGTGTAAATTAAATCCACCAAAGGAAAGCAGCTGACTGTCAAGAAAATAAGCATTTACGTGAGAATGGGTGTGTTATGCTGCAGCCACAGGAGGTAAAGCTGGGCATACGCTTGGAGAGCTCGCTCCTAATGTAATAACACGTGGGAATGATCTTAGTTTCAGTGGGAATCTGCACGCCATTCCCTGCAGATCGTTTTAATGAGTCCAGATGGAGACTTGTATCGCCGAGAAAATTGGAGTTTTCAGTGCTCAGCGCTGTACTGAAATGATTACATTTTGGCATATTGCATTGACCCAACTCAAATCCATGGCCAAATCCACGGATGATTAACATGTGCATGCAATAGAACTACCTGCCACTCAGGCTCCCTGTGACCATTCTGTGCTCTGCTCTAGCCACTACACATGATTCCACGGGAATGAGGGGTAACCTTAGAAAGATAAGATCGTAACGGAGCGGCTTGGCAGGGTAGATGATGTGACGTTTTCACTAATGGGGGAGTCACGAACAAGGGGGCTCACGGTTGCAAAACAAATGGCTGGTCAATTAAAATTGAGGTGCACCAAAATTTCTTATCTCAGAAGATAGTGACTCTATGGAACTCTCTGCCCCGTGAGTGGTGGAGGCCGAATTATTTGTTGTGTTTATGGTGGAGATGGATGAATATTTGAAAGATAAATGAAGTGAGGTCTTTGGGGACTGATACAAACGACAAATTGAGCGCAGTATAGATCAGCCTTGATCATACAGAATGGCAGGGCAGGTTTAAGCGTTTAAGCAGGCTTAATCCTGCTCCCATTTCCTTGTGTTCTTATGTTCTCAACTGGGGCCCTTTACTGATGTACTTGGGCATAAAATGCACAGTATGTCCATAGCGTTGCTTAACGAGAAGACAGAAGAAAGTTGTGGCCTTGTTCTATTCTTGTTGAACTCGTGTTGAAATTCAGTACTACGTGCTCTTTGTACAGAACGCATCCCCACTGTCCAACCCTTGTGCTGAATTAGTACAAGGTAGATCAAACAGCGATACAGTGACAAAGGTGTTCAATCATAATTATCAAGGTGAGTTCAATTTAAAAACTTGAAACCCTGAATATGTCAACTTAGAAGCTTAAAGTTGGGGAAATCTGATGAAGTTTGGTAGTCAACCGGGCTTAATGGTGTTGATGTATCCTCTGAAATGGCAGGAAATGAAGGATGTTGCACTCTGGAGAGTTGCACAGCACTGATGGAGATGGTGCAACAGATGAGGTGTTGAACCAAGACCTCTGAATGGTTTCTCAGGTGGGTGTTAAATGTTCCTTTATATCCTTAATGAATAAGAGGGAGATTGCCTTGCCTGATATTTAACCCTTAAAGTGCACCATTAAAGACCAGGTTCTCTCACCATGGTATGTACAAACTGGCTGCTGCTGTAGTCACATTATACAGCCTGGGTGAACTTCAGTGGCACTTAATTGGTTTAGGATGCCTCCTGCTGGTGAGAATGACAACCAGCAAGTAAAGGACAGCATCCAGTGAAAGATGGAAGGACACAGACATCATCCAGCGATGCCGATCCAATGGGTTTCTTGATCACTCTTTTATACTGATACCCTCCAGTCATTCTCTTCCCCAGATGGAATCACTCCCTTTCCATCCACTCTACCAAAATGCTTCATCAATTTAAAGGACTTTATTAGGTCATCCATCACCAGTCATTTCTCAACATAAAAGAGACCCAGTCTGGTTATCCATTCCTGGTTTTTATATCTTTGCATTTTTAAAAGCATTCTCAAACATCTCTTCACCCTCCTCAGTGTCTCCATATCCATTTTTATGAAAAGATGACTGGAACTGAAAGGTTTAGTCCAAGTGTGGTCTAATCAAGATTCCACACAGGGTTAACATAACCCCTACTTTTTGATTGTTTCCCTTTGGAAATCATTTCTAATGTTTTGTTCCAGTTTTGTAGCTTTGCGTGATATGTATCTTTTCACTCACACCTTCCAAGTAGTAAAATGTCTAAGTGAATCAAGTGGCCTGCTTTGCTCTGAATGGTTACAGTCACAGATCCATAAAGCACAGAAACAGGTCCTTTGGCCCACCTGTCCATGCCAACCATCGAGTTTCTGTACTAATCCCATTTACCAGCACTTGGCCTGCAGCCCACCATGCCTCTGTGATTGAAGTGATTCAAGATGCTTCTTAAATGTAACTGCCTCCACCTACTTACTAGAGAGTATTATGAGCGAAAGGTTATACAGGCATTTGGATGGGCAAGGGTTGATTAGGGATAGTCAGCATGGTTTTGTATGTGGGAGATCGTGTCTCACAAATCTGATTGATTTTTTTGAAGACGTGACCAAAACAGTCGACGAGGGCAGAGCTGTAGATGTTAGTATCATGGATTTCAGTAAGGCATTCAATAAGGTTCCACATGGTAGGCTGCTCTGGAAGGTTAGATCGCATGGGATCCAAGGGGAGATAGCTGAATTGGCTCCATGGATGGAAGCAGGGGGTGATGGTGGAAGTTTGCTTCTCGGACTGGAGGCCTGTGACTAGTGGTGTACCTCATGGTTTGGTGCTGGGCCCGTTACTTTTTGTCATCTACATCAATGATTTGGATGAGACCATGCAGGACAAGATTAGCAAGTTTGCTGATGATACAAAAGTGAGTGGTTTTGCCGATATCTGAAGATGGTTGTGAAAGATTGCAGCAGGGTCTGCATCGATTGACCAGGTGGGCTGATGAATGGTTGATGGAATTTAATACAGAGAAATGTAATGCATTTTGGGATGTCGAACAAGGGCAAGACCTACACAGTAAATGGTATGCCTCTGGGTAGTGTTGCAGAGCAGAGGGATCCAGGAGTACAGCTGCATGGTTCCTTGAAGGTCAAGTTGCAGGTAGATAAGGTGGTCAAAAAGGCTTTTGGGCACCATGTTATAGGAAAGGTATTGTCAAGCTTGAAAGGGTTCAGAAAAGATTTACAAGGATGTTGCCAGGACTAGAGGGTGTGAGCTATAGGGAGAGGTTGAGTAGGCTGGATCTCTATTCCATGGAGCACAGGATGATGAGAGGGGATTTTATAGAGATGTACAAAATCATGAGAGGAATAGATCAGGTAGATGCAGAGTCTCTTGCCCAGAGTAGGGGAATCGTGGACCAGAGGAGATGGGTTCAATGCGAAGGGGAAAATAATTAATAGGAATCAGAGGGATAATGTTTTCACACAAAAGGTGGTGGGTGTGTGGAACAAGCTGCCAGAGGAGGCAGTTGAGATTGGGACTGTCCAATCGTTTAAGAAACAGTTAGACAAGTACATGATAAGACAGGGCTTGGGGGATATGGACCAAGCGCAGGCAAGTGGGACTAGTGTAGATGGGACATTGTTGCCCGGTGTGGGCAAGTTGGGCTGAAGGGCCTGTTTCCACAATGTATCACTCTATGTCTCTATGGCTACTTCTTAGGCAGTGTGTTCCAGATTACAACTACTGCCTTAATGAAAAATGTCTCCCTGATGTTAAGCCTCTTGAGAGTTGTCGCTGCTGCTCTCATCCGGGGAAGTGGAGACTGTTCCACAATTCTCCTGATTTGTGCCTTGTCCATGGTTTTAAAAGTTAACTTTCTCCTTCGAGGTCCAGGTCTGCATTTCCAGGCAGAGCTCCAGTGAACCCAGGGCCAGCATGACAGGGATTCGCAGTTTGGGAAATCCCATCATTGGGCCTGCCCCTCCATTTGTCCCTGCCTATTTAAAGGGAAGTAAAGCTAGGAGGAGCCACAATATGCTTATGACCTCTCTGACATATAACTCTGGGGAGAGTATCTTCGTGCTCAGATCCTGAAATATAGGTTAACCGTTAAAATGATGTGGGGATGAAACCATACACTTAGTGGCGATTTCTATTTAAAAAAAAAAACAATTGTGAACTTGTGGGCAAATATGATTCATGTGGCTGGGCAAAATAGTCGTCAGCAAAGCTCCTCCATGTCTGTGCTGCATGATTCCATGACTCCAGGTGCTAAAGGATGTGAGTTATCCAAGAAAACTGATGTCATTGCAAGGTGGGTTTAATGGCAATGTTGTAATCTGTGAGAGGACAGGGTGTACATGAAGCTGACCGGAGAGACTAGTGCTACACCAATGGAGGTGGTGCAAGATGTAGAGTGTTGAGTTAGGGGGCAAGTCAGGTGAATTATGCGAACACTATGGTAATGGGCGGCACAGTGGCACAGCAGGTTGAGCTGCTGCCTCACAGTACCCGAGACCTAGATGTGATGTTGACCTCGGGTGCTGTCCATGTGAAGTTTGCACATTCTCCCTGTGACTGCGTGAGCTTCCTCTGGGTGCTCCGGTTTCCTACCACATCCCAAAGTAACTTGAAGGTTGTAACTTAATTGGCCTCTGCAAATAGCCCCTAGTGCGTAGGGAGCAGAAAAGTGGGATGACATAGAACTAGTTTGAACGGGTGAATGATAGTCGGAGCGGACTTGATGGGACAAAGGGCCTGTTTCCATGCTGTATCGCCAAACTAAACCGCCTAATGGGTGGGCTTAGACCTCTATGTTTCTATGTTTCAGCTAGGACAACAATATTTGTTGTTACCAGCATCTTGACCTGGGTGGGAATTATGCAGAGATTTATAACCTAGGAATTGTAGCCTGCAGCACTGTTTTAAGCTGCAAACCTCGGGTCAATACACTGGGCAAATTGGAGATGAAGTGCCAATTACTGGAGAGCACATGTCTATCTCCTGCATCATTGGTCCGCCTTGTGACTTCATCACCACTGCAGGGAGCTCTTCTCTGCACGTGACCCCAGGACAGAGAGGTCATTGCTGAGGAGGGAGGTCAGCATGCGGAACCAATGCGTTACTGATCCATTGGTCTCACCGCATTTGGCACTTGATGAGGTTGGAAGAGATGCAGGTAAACCTCTGTCGCACCAGTCCTTGAACGGAGTCGAGGGGGGAGGTAAAGGGACAAGTGTTGCATCTCTTGCGGTTGCAAGGGAAAGTGCCCGGGGAGGGGGGTGGACCGAGAGGGAAGGGAAGAATTGATCGGAGGGAGCGGTCTTTGCGGAAGGCAGATATGGGGGGGGAGATGGGAAGATGGCTCACGTTGGAGGTGGCGAAACTTGGAGGATTACTCTTTGTAGCGGTGGGGTGAAAGGTGAGGACTAGGGGGACTCGCCCTTGTTGCGAGTGCGGGCAGGGGAGAGAGCAGTGTTGCGGGGTATGGAAGAAGGCAGGTGCGAAACTCATTAATGTGGAGGAACCCCCGTTCCCTGAATGCGGCAGGACTCTATCTCCTGCATCATAAATTGTGACAATCACCACAGGGAGCTTTCATCATTTTGCAGGAGCAGCATGAAACCAATGCGTTACTGATCCGTGCATTTGGCACTTGATCAGCACCAGCCATCGTGAGAGCATGGCTGCTTGCCCAGCGTGAGGGAGAGTGGACTCGCTTTCCTGGCGTCAGTGCAGGAATGATGTTTCAAGGCAGTCAAAACAAGGTTAAAACCACGGGACAGATATATAAATGTCAACAGTTCATCATTTTGTTTTGTTTCTTTTTAGGGCTAAACACTGCACACATTTACTGCAGCAAACATGACGAAAGGCCCATCGGTTGATTTATTTAAGTTTGGTTACACAAAAGCATTGAAAAAGAGCTCGCATGACCACATGATAAAATTATAATTAGTTAGTGTATGTGTCTGCACTAATAACTCTTAAGAGGGTGATGCATAAGGAATGGACTAAGTGTGTGACTTGGAACTTAAGTTAGAGTCAGCACAGGGCTTCCTGTCGCCGTGGGCCAGACTAATCACTGAAGGACCCAGGACAAATTAATCAGAATATAGAAACAAAGAACTGCTGGTTTATACTGAAGATAGACATAAAGTGCTGGCGTAACTCAGTGGGTCAGGCAGCATCTCTGCAGAAAAAGGATGGGTGATATTCCGGGTCGGGACCCTTCTTCAGACTTGGAAGTAGTATTTATCTAATGCTTAGTTACTCCAGCACTTTGTGCTAGAAATCAATCAGGCTGTGTGGAAAGGGGATTAGAATCCTAGGCATTATCAAGACTGCAGATTAAGCAAAATTATCCTTAGCAACTTGTGCAGAACCCCCACACTATTACACATCAAGTATAGTGTTGATCATGCAACAGTGGTTCTATATATACTACCCATCTCTCACTACCCAGGAGTAGTGGAGGTTATGCTAATTCTGAGTCCAATGTTGAACACAATTTTTTTTAAAGCTTTACGGTGCAGAGATTTACAGTATTAGACTGGCACAGAGGAAGGGTTTGTGTGGAGAAACTACAGGTAGCCCCGGATTATGACAGTTCTGTTCCTGAAATCTGTTCGTAAATCAGAAATGAATAAAAGCAGCATGTGGGAGAGAATCACAGACACAACTGTGAAGGGAGAGCAAGCAGACATGGGAAGAATGGTCTCATTGACCAAGAAAATTAATCAGTTCTGCTTGGCTCGATCCAGCCCATGATGGTTGCAGTGGCGTGGAGAGAGAAGGCATGTAGAAATGTCCCATTCATACCCAGCAGAGGATGCCTGCAGCCCTGCAGCAGCCAGCAACATCCATTCCCTTCCGTCCTGCCGGTCTCCTAATAAAGGCATATAAATTGGCCAGAGGAAGCAGCAAACTGGAGGACTGGGTGAAAATTTAGAACTCAACAGAGGAGGACATAGGGGATAATTAAGAGGGGAAAAATAAGAGCATGGAAGAAAGCTTGCGGGGAGTATAAAAGCTGACTCGAAAAGCTTCTTTAGATATGCAAAAAGGAAAAGATTTGTGAAGACAAATGTAGGTCCCTTATAATCGGAGACAGGTGAATTTATAATGGGAAATGGCAGAGTACTTTGGTTCAGTCTTCACTAAAAAAGACACAAACAATCCCCCAGAAATACTAGGGAACCGAGGATCAGGTGGGAGGGATGAACTGAAGGTAATCCACATTAGTCAGGAAATGGTGTTAGGTAAACTGTTGGGACTGAAGGCAGATAAATTCCCAGGGCCTGATGGTCTGCATCCCAGAGTACTCAAGGAGGGTGGCCCTAGAAATTGTGGATGCATTGGTGATCATTTCCAATGTTCTCTCAACTCTGGATCAGTTCCTGTGGATTGGAGGGTAGCCAATGTAAACCCACTTTTTAAGAAAGGAGGGAGAGAGAAAATCGGGAATTATAGACCACTTAGCCTTACATTGGTAGTGGGGAAGATGCTTGTCGAATGTTAAAGATGTTATAGCAGCGCATTTGGAAAGCAGTGACAGGATCGGTCAAAGTCAGCATGGATTTATGAAAGGGAAATCATGTTCGACTAATCTCCTGAAATTTTTTGAGGATGTAACAAGTAAAATGGATAAGGGAGAGCCAGTAGATGTGGTGTATCTGGACCTACAAAAAGCCGTTGACAAGGACCCACACAAGAGATTAGTGTGCAAAATTAGAGCACATGGTATTGGCGGTAGGGTATTGACATGGATAGAGAACTGGTTGGCAGACAGGAAGCAAAGAGTAGGAATTAACAGGTCCTTTTCAGAATCGCAGGCAGTGACTGGTGCGGTGCCGTATAGCTTGGTGCTGGGACCCCAGTTATTTACAATATATATTATCGATTTAGATGAAGGAATTGGATGTGACATCTCAAAGTTTGCAGATGACACAAAGCTGGGTGTCACATCCAATTCCTTCATCTAATCGATGAGCTCCGAGGAGGATACTGTGAGGCTGCAGGGTGACTTGGATAGATTGGGTGAGTGGGCAGATGCATGGCAGATGCAGTATAATGTGGATAAATGTGAGGTTATCCACTTTGGTGGCAAGAACAGGATGTAAACATAGTACACTGTAAACAATATAATAAATGAGAATAAAAATGTCAGTATGTGTATATATACTTACCTACAAATATACATATAAATATAAAAATATAATATATATATATAAACACGCACACATACGTACATACAAAAAACAAACCATAATAGTGCAATAAAAAACAATACTAGTCTATGTAGTTCAGAGCTTTGTGTTAATAGCCGAATGGCTGCAGGGAAGAAGCTGTTGCTGAACCTGGACGTTACAGTTTTCAGTCTCCTGTACCTTCATCCCGATGGCAGGGGTGACATGGCATCTGCTGGTTTCCTCTGAGGACAAGTGAGAATGGTCAATTTCTAATTCCATTCATTTTCCACTTACCACCAATCCTTCAATGTTTTTTCTATAATTTAGTACAAGCGGTCACTTAATCAGCTATTTCAGCCAGAGAGCTTGTCGAGTGATTGATTGGAAAATAGACTAGTGCTCCAGGGCATTCGATTTCAGCTAGGAGGCAGAGCATAGGAAGCTTTATCATTCATCTAACATATCTCAAACTGACACAAATGGCAATTGGTTGCTTAAGCACAACTTTTTATTGTCCAAAATCATGAGAGGAATAGATCGGGAAGACGCAGAGTCTCTTGCCCAGGGCAGGGGAATCGAGAACCAGAGGACATAAGTTTAAGTTGTGGAGGGAAAGATTTAATAGGAACCTAAGGGGTAACTTTTTCACACAAAGGGTGGCGGGTGTATGGAGCAAGCGGCCAGAGGAAGTGGTTGAGGCAGGTAACATAGGAAGTGGTTGAGGAGTAGGCCATTCGGCCCTTCGAGCCTAACCGCCATTTAATAAATATGGCTGATCATCCCAGTAGGTACCTGCCTGGATAGGCTCAGATTTAGCCAGGAATCTATGGGCCTTAAATGCAGGCAATGTAGGTCTCAACTGTGGCAGAGAGTTCCAGAGATTCACCACTCTCTGCGTGACAAAAGTTCTTCTCATCTCGGTTTTAAAGGATTTTCCCCTTTATCCTTAAGCTGGAAAGGTGGTCCTGGACTTCCCCAACATCGGGAAGGGCCTAGTTGTCCAACGATTTTGTAGTTTCTATAAGACTCAATGACTATAAATTCAGAGAGTAAAACCAAGTCTAAGTCTTTCTTCATAAGACAGTCCTGACAACAGTAACAACCAGATTCAATAATGTCCCAAGTTTGGAGACCAAAAACTTACGCATTCCAGGAGTGGTCCAAAGTTGTCAAGTTGATTATACTCAAATCCTTTTGCAATGAAAGCTATTTCTTTGCATGCCACCTCAACCATGAAAATCTACATCTCCCCCTTTCCCAATTTTTAATAGTCTGCTATCCTGTTTTTGCACCAAAATGATAACCACAATCCACATATACTGATGAAAATTTCCTGTATTATCCAGTGCAGTCTCCTTTTAACAGCTAAACTCACAGTGTCATCTTGAGATATTGCAATTCCCTCACCAGTCAAATAGGTACTAGGTAAGTTTAAGAAATGTGGACTCAGTGATAAAATGCAGGCAGGGAACAATGCCTGCAATTTTTCACATATCCAGGTGTCGAAACTAGTAATGTGATTCAAACCCAGTGGTCATGCCAAGTTGTATATTCTATATTATCAACTAAAATCTCTTTTATTTTGTGCCGGCAAAATGTGTCACTTTCCTGCTTTCAGTGCTGGTTTTAACAAAATACACATCTTCAATTCTCAAAAAGGTAAGCTAATGCCACAGCCTTCCCATTTTCACATATCCAGGTGTCGAAACTAGTAATGTGACAGTGGTCATGCAGTCTATATCTATATTAATAAAACTCTTTGATTGTGCCGGCAATGTGTCACTGCTCTGCTTTTTCCTATTTTCTTCTAAATGCTATGCCACAGCCTTCCCATTTTCGCATATTCTACTCACATTTTTCCAGTCTAAGCGTTAAACATCTTCCCGTCGCATTCCGATCTATATTTCCAAAGTTATTCATGATTTAAAGTTTCAAAAAAAGCCAAAACCGCTTTCTCAGAGAGCATCCAGTGATGATGTCACAATGCCTCTCACAGTGCACCAATCACAATAGGCTCTCAAGCTGTCCAGGCCCTGGCACTGCTCTACAACCTGGGCAGGTCCTGGGGCAGGGAATACGAGTGAGGGGAGGAGGATGAGGAAAATGAGGAGGAGGGAGATGGGGTAGGGTCTCTAACCCCTCCCTCTCTGCCCATCTCCCTCTCTACCCCCTCCCCCTCAGTCTACCCTTCCTCTCTACTCCCCCTCCACCTAACCCTCCCTCTCTACCCCCTCCCTCTCTCCCCCCTCTTCCCCTCTACCCGCACCCCCTCCCTTTCCACCACCCCCTCCCTCTCTACCACCCCTCCCTCTTTACCCCCCCCCCCCCCCCTCTCTAGGGAGTGGTGAGTGTTGGGACCTATGGGTGAGTGATGGAATATTATGTTCGGGGACCAGCCCTCCCATGTGACGCCGCGCCCCCACCCCGCGTTGCGGAATGGGACCCAACGGGTCCCACTTGGTCTAGTGTTTATTAATGAAGGATTTATGGTGGTGCTTCGATGGCATTTTCGGCTTTTTTTGTTATTTTTAGTGTGTTTAAAAAGCTTGTGTTAATGTTCTCTGGTTTGATTTTTGTGGAGGGTGGGTTAGGGGGGTCGGAGGAAACTTTTTTTCAATCTCTTACCTGGCCAGAGATGCAATTGTTTTCCAGGTCGTATCTCCGGTCGCTCTGCAGACTAACATCGTGGAGCTGGAGGCCTTGCTCAGGACTGACTTAGAGCCCCACAGCGGGGTGTGGACTTATCATCGGAGCCAATTCCTTGCCTGGGATTGTCGCTCCAACAGCAGCCTGCGGACTTTAACATTGAGGAGCTCGCAGTCTGGGGAGAGACCGAGTCGGGAGGGTCCAATGACGCAGAAGATTCGACTAGCCCCAACCCGGGGTAGATCCCACAGCGCAGGGAACTGAGATCCCCCCTGATGCAGGAGCTTGATCACCCCGACGAGGAGGCCCGCCGCCAGCTACGGTAGTAAGATCGTCCCGTCATTGGAAGGTTAGAGGCCCCCGAGAGGGGAAGAGATTGAACTTTTTTTCGCCTACCCTCACAGTGAGGAATGTGGAGGAGTCACTGTGGTGGATGTTTATGTTAAAATGTATTTTGTGTGTTCTGTTGCTTTTTATTAGTATGACTATATGGCAAATCAAATTCCCTGTATGTTGCAAAACATACTTGGCTAATGATTATGATTATATTGGCAGAGCACAAAGATACTGTTGATACTGTGAAATCCCTTTGCACCCACGTGAGAGGGGTCAGCCTCGGCTGAACATTGCATCCAAACAATTACATCTCTAACTCTTTGGTACAGATGCTGGTGTAGCAGTCTGAGTCGTTGTCTCACTGCTCCAGAGACTGGGTTCAGTCCTGACCTTGGGTGCTGTCTATATGGAGTTTGCATGTTCTTCCTGTGACTGCGTGGGTTTCCCCTGAGTGCTCTAGTTTAATTTTATGTCTCCACTAGTAATGTAATTGACTGATTAACGCAATAAACTCCTACCTTTTGATTGCAATCTCATGAGACAAGCCCTGGAGCACCAATGTAAGTAAGTGGTAAGTTAAAGATGGTTAGTGGAGCTTATCATTGGGAAAAGGAGGATTGGAATTGATTGGATTGTTCTAGCACAGAACAATACAGCACAAGAACAGGCCCTTCATCACACAATGTCTGTGCCGAACATGATGCCAAGATATACCAATCTCGTATGCCTGCACATGGTCCAATCACATCTGCCTGCACATAATCTGCCTCCATCACCACCCCTGGAAGGGCATTCCAGGCACGTACCATTCTCCAAAGGTGTAAATGTGCATCCCTGCATATTGTTAAACTTTGCCCCTCTCACCTTAAAGTTATGCTCTCTATGATATTTCCACCTCGGGAAAAGGTTCTGACTGTCCACCCAATCTGTCTCTCAGAATTGTATATACTTCCATTTGCTTGGAGGTTGAATGGTCTTTGCTCCAGTAAGCATGAGACACACTTAAGTAAATATTTACTCAACAAAGTAATTAAGCTATTCAGCAAAGGTCAGGTGAGGTTTGGCTGAAAAATGAATTACTTATTTGAACATCCTTCCCACATGTTTATCTCGAATGCTTTGTAGCAGCTTAAGGAAAGCTGGAGCACAGTGCAAGTAAGATGAAGCCATGAATATATTTTTAATTAAAGGGTCTGCCCCACTTAGGCGATTTTGTAGGTGACTACAATAGACTAATGCATTCGCCACATGGTCGCCACGTGTTTTACGGTGGTTGCCGGGGTGTCACCTGCATGGTCGTGAGTAGTTTCCTCAGTTTCGCAACAGATCGTAACGTCATTCTGGTCGCTGCTAATTTTTCAACATGTTTTCACAAAAATTAGCGGCGACATTTGTTTTGACCCCATGGATCGTAGCTTGTATTCTCGTTACGTGGGTGCGGTGGTAGTAGGCCGCCAGGATGACATAGGTTGTCACCAGGTGACATAGGTTATCGCCGGTGCTGACCGCGGTGAATTCCATTGGCGACTACCTACGTCAACATATGTCAACCGGCGACAGGTACCGGCGACTGAATTGTCTTCAGTTTTCAGTTGTTGCCGACAGGGTCATAGCTTGTCGTAGCTTGTTGCGGGTTGACGTAGGCTGACTTCGGTTGTTGTAGGTTGTCGCCTGTGTGGTCGTAGGCTGTGGTAGATGTGGTCGTAGGTGAGCGTCCTAATGGGTTGCCAGTTGTCGGTAGCTTGCCGTAGCTTGACGTCGACTAGGTGGTAAGTTGGTGTAGCATGTCTTAGACATTGTTGTAGTGCAGTCCAGTCGCTGGTTTTTCGGTGACCTGCTCCGCCTGTGACAGTCGCCGGCAGTCGCCTAAAAAATCGCCTAAGTAGGACAGGCCCTTAACTCCTCCACGCGGAGTAGCATCCTTCGTGATGTGCTGGTGCTGTTTTAAGATTCTCCCTGATAAACCCACTGACTGATGTTACCAGAAGGAGAATGACTTTTGCTAAACAACCTTCAAAGTGCACAGATAGTACTGGATAACGAAAACAAACACGTTTATGCATCTAAAAGATATTAGATTTGCAGACATTGCATGAAAATAACAGTTACTTATTGGGCAGAGTTAACATAGCTGAGATCTTTGGGATAGATTGTGTCCATGGTTTTGGAGAGTTGCCCTTATTTGATTGCACAATGTGTACATTTTTCCATTGTGACTTGTCTTATGAGTCCTGATTAATAATTGATACCATCTTTTGTAACCTTGCATGAACTCATGAAATTCCTACACATGTTATCGAGTCTTGACAGTCTCCCTTACCTGAGGAAATCAAATGATAAAATAAGTTTTATGCAGTGTTTGTTAGTATGGTTATGCTGTGTATAAATTCAGGCTGAGAACTAGTGTGACATGTTATAAAGGTAGAATTGAGGTAGGTTTGTGTAGAAAGGAACTGCAGATGCTGGTTTACATCGAAGATAGACACAAAATGCTGGAGTAGCTCAGTGGGACAGGCAGCTTCTCTGGATAGAAGAAATGAGAGGTGATGTAGGTTTCACTGAATTGGTGTTGAGCCATCACTTATAGGCAGGCGTATTACCATGTAATTGTTGGGATCAAACTGTCAGGCAATTCTGCTCCTCCTCTCTCCTACCCTTCACAATATCCCTCAACTTTGGGCCTAGTCCATTGGTGCCCAGTGACAGGTGGAGGTTAGTGGGTATCAGGCCAGTTATCAAGACGAGAAGAAATTGGCAGCCATTAAGAGAAAGTAGATGCATCAGTGTAGGACCTTTCCAGGCATTGAGGCATTCCAGAGCACTTCACTGGCAATGTGCCACACAGCTGAGATTGATGAGAATGGATTCTCATCGTCATCAATAATTCCGGACTAAACTGGAGTCTCGAGGCAATGACACGGATACCCGCAGATTCCTGACCCGCTGAGATACTCCTGCATTTGTGTCTATCTTGTAAACCAGCCTCTGCAGTTCCTTCCTACATATAGGACAAATGTTCTTGTTCTCATTCTTGTTTACGGCAGCACAGTGGCGTTGTTAGTAGAAATGCTGCCTCGCAGCTCCAGCGAACCAAATTAAATCCTGACCTCGAGTCCTGTCGGTGTGGTGTTTGCATGTTCTCCCTGTGATCACTTGGGTTTCCCTCTGATGTTCTGGTTACCTCTCACATCCCAAAGGATGTTCTGGTTAGTACATAGAACACAAAACAGTACAGCACAGGAACAGGCCCTTCAACCCACTGTGTCTGTGCCGAACATGATACCAAGATAAACCAATCTCATCTGCCTGCACATAATCCATATCGCTCCACACACAGAGAATGGTGGGTTCCTGGAATACGCTGCCAGGGGTGGTGGTGGAGATAGATATAATAGCGATGTTTAAGAGACTTTTAGATAGGCACATGGACATGCAGGATATGGACCACGTGCAGACAGAGATTAGTTTAACTTGGCATCATGTTTGGCTCAGACGTTGTGGGCTGAAAGGCCTGTTCCTGTGCTGTATTGTTCTATGTTCTATGTTTCAAACCACACATCATCAGACTCGGGAACAGCCATTCCCCTTTGTTACCAGGCTTCTGAATGCACCTTCCACAAGCTAGGGTACTAGCCTCTACCCCACTTCAGACATTAGACTTTGCTAAGGAACTGATACACTCCAATGCAGAGAACTATATTATGCACTCTATCTTCTTTACCTATTGTACTTGAGTTTGAACTGATTGTAACTCTGCGTGGTATAACTGGCCTGATTGGATAGCACGCAAAACAAAGCTTTGCACTGTACCTCAGTACAAGTGTGAATAATAAACAGAGCTGCCAACTTGATCATGCATTTTGCCAAATTCTCACACTCACGCTGATCACAGAATTTCTCATGCTCTGTCTCATTAGTTTTGAGAATTTCAAAACTAATATCAACTGCATGGGCCGTGGGTGTTGGAGAGCCGGGGTGGAGGGAGGGATGGAGCGGCGGGGACAGATGCGGACGGGGAGCTGGGCTGGTGAGTGTTTGCCGGGCTGGCAAGTCACTCGCTGCAGCTCCGGCCATGGAGCAGCCTCGGTGCAAGAGTCCCGGGCCGTCGGAGGCATCAGAAGCGTTGTGCCGCTGTCGTAAGAGTCTCTGTGCTGAATTCGCCCAGGTGACCGGCATGGACCAGGCTGTGGCTCAGTGCATCCTGGAGGACAACCAGTGGCTGCTGGAAATAGGTACCAAGCACTTGGTAGAAGCGGTGGAAGGTAGTGGCCGTCAAATGGGGGTGGTTGGAGAAAGCATCCTGCTTGCCTGCTAGATATTCACTTACTGTAACTGCAGAAAAATTTTTCCCGATGTTGGGGAAAGTTCAGAACCAGGGGTCACACAGTTTAAGAAAAAGTGGTAGGCCATTTAGGACTGAGATGAGGACAAACTTTCTTAACCCAGAAAGTTGTGAATCTGTGGATTTCTCTGCCACAGAAGGCAATATAAAGTCAGATGTTTACAGAATGGCAGAGGACATCGACATCTTTAAATTAAACTCCAACGGATGTTTTTATGCACTTTAAACCATTTGAATTTGTGCAGACCCCACTGCTTTCAGCATAACGTACCCCACATTTATTGTAAGATATTCACAAATGTTATGTCATTTCTTTTAGATCCAGTTTCTGATGTTAGCTAATTAACATCAGGTTGATGGCATAACAGGGAAGAGACGAGAGGGAAATGGCGCCTGCATGGGATGAAGTGTGACAGGATGTCTAACTTCCTGATGGGTGGAACCAATAGTAAATCACTGCCAAGGCTTCAAAACAGGCACAAAACACTGTAGATGTGGGAATTGTGCATTGGATTGTATCGGTCCAATCTCCAGGCAACTGTATTAATTTTCCGACCTTAACCCAAAACGCATGATGTACTGTTGCAAAAGTATTTGAGACAGAAGAAAAGAAACAAGTTAATGTATTTTTTTCCTACGTTTTTGATCCTGATCCTAAATATAAAATGTAGCCATCTGGGCCAATGGGATGGTCTCTTCAAAAAAAATGTCCCTAGGCTTACTTACTATGGCTGGTCTCCTTTCCTGTTAAACGTTATTAGGATTTGCTTTAGTTTTATTCAGAACTGCATTTTTAGAGTAAAATATAGACAAAATATTATTTTTCTGAAAATAATTTTATTTTTCTAACTTTTCTAAATCTCTGCAAAGTTGGCCTGGTCTCAATGAGTCTGTCTCCATTACAAACAAAAGAATGTAAACCACACCTGCATGACTCCTGTGTCTAACTGAGAGAGGTGCTCGTGTATTAAAACAAAATGTCATAAAACAACAGCCAAAACACAAGACTGAAAATCTGTGTGGAAACAGCTGGCCTGACAGTGGAAAATGGAAAGACTTTTCTCCTCTTCCACCCTCATTACATGGTTCCAGCTCTGAATTTAAAACATTAGACCATGAATTAATTGGCACTGGGAGAAGATCTGTTCTTTTTCATAACATTGAAATTATAGCAGAAGGTAAATGCTTTATAAAAGCATATTTTTTCCTGTGCTTGTCTGCATATTGTATTCATTTATAGGTTGAATTTATTGCAAGTGACCTGATCTAAGCTCTCCTGCACTCTTTCAGTGTGTGTGTTTTGTCATTTGCTGCTTTCTCCTTACATCCTTGGTTTTCCTTGCTAAGAAGGCTACACTTAAGAAAAAATATTACTTTGAATTGTAGGTAAAGACAAATTTACTATTACGTTTTTTAAGTTCATCTGAGGTCACTGCTCACAACAGAAGAAATGTGTAGCACTTTCCCAAAGATTGGTGCCTAAGTCTTTCTGGAATGCTGTCTCTGTCCCTCATGTACAGCGGACGCACAGTGGCATAGTGGTAGAGTTGCTGCCTTACAATGCCAGAGACCCGGGTTTGATCCTGACTGCGGGTGCTGTCTGTACAGACTTTGAACATTTTCCCTGTGACTGTGTGGGTTTTCTCTGGGTATTCCAGTTTTCTCCCACACTCTAAAGACGTGCAGGTTTGTAGGTTAATTAGCTTCTGTAAATTGTCCCTAGTGTGTAGGATAGAATTAGTGTAAGGGTGATCGCTGGTCGGAGAGAACTTGGTAGGTCAAAGGGCATGCTTCCACGCTGTATGTCTAAACTAAACTAGACTGGATCATATAGTGTAGGAAGCAATTGCAGATGCTAGTTTACACTGAAGATAGACACAAAATGCTGAAGTAACTCAGCAAGACAGGAAGCATCTCTGGAGAAAAAGAATGGGTAACGTTTTGGGTCAAGACCTTTCTGCAGGTCGAGAGTCGGGAGAAGGAAACAAGATATGGAAGGGAACAAAAAACTCTTAAACTAAAACGTACATGCATTGCCTCTTTCACAAAAAACAGGCTGTGTGCATCATTTAGTGAGAGTTAGATAGAGCTCTAGGGGCTAGTGGAGTCAAGGGATATGGGGAGAAGGCAGGCATGGGTTATTGATTGGGGACGATCAGCCATGATCACAATGAA
Source organism: Leucoraja erinaceus (assembly GCF_028641065.1). Classification (NCBI taxonomy): domain Eukaryota; kingdom Metazoa; phylum Chordata; class Chondrichthyes; order Rajiformes; family Rajidae; genus Leucoraja; species Leucoraja erinaceus. The sequence goes on from NC_073389.1 coordinate 34,168,488, forward strand.
TGATGGTGCTGGCTCAAAGGGCCGAATGGCCTCCTCCTGCACCTATTTTCTATGTTTCTATTTCTTCGGTAAACAGCAAAATGAAACACTAAAAAAAATCCATTCTCATCATAAGCACAGTTAGTGATATTAAGGTGTTAATCTATATATTGGTGATCGAGGTAAAAGATAATTTACCAGAACAGGTAGCAAGATGTTGGCTTGTGTTCCAATTCAAATGTTGGTGTAAAACAGATAGTATGGGATCAAGTTTGTGTTCCACACAACATTCAGTTCCATTGCACGCACTGCAGCTTAATAATACGCACTGTGAATTAAGAATTGGTGATCTTAACCACCCAGGTCTACACCAGACTAAGACAAATTTATACTCCCCTGGATTTGTAGTTTGCCAGATAAATCAATTGAGGTAATAAATGTAATGAAATAATTGGATGGAATATGCAGAAGAAATCTATATGTACTAAGGGGGAAATGAAAGGCAAAGGGACATCACATCTTTAATATTTGAACCATGGCATTCTGGAACAAAACTTGGAGAAGCATCATGGAATTAGGAATGCCCTTACTGAAATTAAAATTTGCAATTGTAAATTCAGTCTGAAGAAGGGTCTCGACCCAAGACATCACCCATTCTTTCTCTCTAGAGATGCCACCTGTCCCGCTGAGTTACTCCAGCATTTTGTGTCTTTCTTCGATTTGAACCAGCATCTGCAGTTCCTTCTTACACACTAAAATTTGTAATCCTGGAATTAGATATTATTTTCATGAATTAAGGATATGAAGGCATATGGATCACAGGCAGGCACATGGATCTGAGGTACATATATGACCCAATCTAATAGAATAAAATGGTTTAGGAAATTGAATTGTGTCCCTAAGTGTCTTTTAAATGCTGTTAACTGCCTTTACCACCTCCTCTGGCAGTTCGTTCAATATACCCCCCCCCCCCCAACCTCTGTGTGAAAATGTTACCCTTGGGTTCCTGTTTGATCCTGCTCCTCTCACGCATATTGGGTACTTTTACTTTGGGAGGCGATTGAAGTAAATAATGCTGTGGTTACTAGTAATGAACTATTCAGTGGCGCAGGTGAATTGCAACACTGGCATAATGTTGTTTTTGATGGTTAGAAAGCAAAGGTAGCTATTGAGGTGGGATTTAACCTTGTCTCTCAGGCATAAACTTTACAATGGTGATTCAGTGCACTTTGTAGTAAGTAGCCGAATTTTAATTTCCTTGAAATGGGAGTGATTACTTGGTATTTGTTATGGGTGGTTATTCCCTGATGACAGCTTCATGGCATTATACAAAAAATGGGTTAGTGTGGAGAAGAGGGTATCACAGTGGTGCAGCTGGTAGAGCAGCTGCCTCACAGCTCCAGAGAACCAAGTTCAATCCTGATCTGACTGCTGGTACTGTCTGAGTGGAGTTTGCATGTTCTCCCTATGATCATGTAGGTTTCCTCTGATATGCTCCAGTTCCCTCCTACATCCCAAAGACCTACAGGTTGGTGGGTTAGTTCGTCACTCTATGTTGCCTCTGTAGGTGAGGTGTATAATGTGAGAAGAATTGGTAGGAATTTGGTGAGAATATAGTGGGCTGGGGTGGATGTGTAGAAATGGTGCTTGATGTTTAGCACAGATTCAGTGGGATGAAGCATGCCTGCTGTACTTTAGACTTTGGAGATACAGTGGGGAAATAAGCCCTTCGGCCCACTGAGTCTACACCAAGGGACAATTTACAATCTTTTATGGCAGCAACTTTACAACTGCACCACTGTGCCTGCTGTATGCTTAGGAAACTTATCATCTCAGTTTTACACACAGTTGAATACATTGAAAGTATGGTTGGTGTTGTAGGAAAAATGACAGCTAAAATATACATGCCAACATTCCACAAAGAACACTGCAATAATGACTCAGATCTGCGCTTATACGTTGGTTATTGACAAATAATGATGAGGACAACGTGAGATATGCTCCGTACAACAGAGGAAAAAAAATTGAGATGACGTCGAATATAGAGAGGCACATCTTTACCCCCCCCCCCCCTCCCTGAGAGAGGGTGATCACAAATTTATTGCATCCCCAGTTCAGCTGCCAAATGGCAGCCCTTGACTGAACATTGGTCTCAGACTGTGCCTTATAATACAATCAGCATTATATATGTACCATCGAAAGCATCCTGACCACCTGCTTCACGGTATGGTACAGCAGCTGCACCACAGCTGACAGGAAGGCACTGCAACGGGTGGTGAAAACCGCTCAGCACATCATCGGTGCCCCGCTCCCTGCCATGGATGCCCTCCACCGAAAACGGTGTCTGAGACGGGCTGGGAAAATCATCAAGGACCCCTCTCACCCTAACCATGGACTATTTGCCTTCAGGGAGGCGGTACAGGAGCCTCGGGTCTCGCACAAGCAGGCTGAGGAACAGCTTTTTCAATAACACCATTACACTGCTGAACTCGGAGTCCTGTCGCTAGCTATCTTTAGACTCTCCCATGTGTATACATTTGTATACATTTATTGCCTATGTACCAGTTTAATTCATCCACAGTCCACACATTGTTAACCTTATTTTTATTTTTATTTGTATTTTTATTTTGTATTTTTATTTTTATTTCTACTATCTTGCACTATGACCAGACGCTAAACTGAATTTTGTTGTACCTGTACTCGTATTTGTGCAATGACAATAAAGTTGAATTGAATTGAATTGAATTGAGCAGTGTGCTTCCCATTGCATTGGACTTCATACACGGACTTTCATAAAAGAGGCAATTTGATGCAGTGATATCCATCAAACTACATTTAGTTTGTCACAAGAAGTTGGGGTTTCAAAGGACGTCAGGTTATTATTTTGTCCACAGCTGAGTTAAGGTCTGCTCCTTTGCCAGAAAATGGTTCTCATTTTAACAGATTTTCAGCTCCGGTTGCCAATTTCTCCTTGGTGAGGAGGCCCCCTTGGACCAAATCCTGTGCAACTGGGCGTCTGAAGGTTGATTGGTGTAGGTTACCCACTTGCAGGGTGTCATTTGGAAACCCACCCTCTAACTGGATTGTACCTTGAACAACATACGGGTTCTTCAAACTAAGCACAGTTTTGTGCAAGGGCCTCAATTGTCAAGCCCCTGCCTGTCAGCGGTGAAGGCACATGCAGAATGAGCAAATTATGCTCGAAGGTTGTTTTTGAAATGTTATCCATGTGCTTGTAAGGCATGTCAAAATATGCCAATACTCACTTGGCTCCCGCTGAGATCTAAACTTCACGTTGACAACACAAAGAGTAATTATTTCATTCATGGAACCCCAAGTTGATTCTTTGCCGGTAGTGGAGAATTTCAACTGCAGAAAATTTTTAAGATGCAGCATGGAAACAGCCCCTTTGGCCCATCGAGAACATGCCTACCATTGATCACCCATTTGCATTAGTTCTATGTAATCCCACTTTTTTGTCCATTCCCTATACACTTGGGGCAATTTAAAGAGGCAATTTACAATTAACGTACAAACACGCATGTCTTTGGGATGTGGGATGAAAGAGGAGCACCCAGAGGAAATCCATGTGGACACAGGGGGAACAGGAATATGTATCGTGTGCAAGGCACAAAGAATGGCACAATTTAATGGGGATGGCACAGTGGTGAAGGTGGTGGTCGACCCGGCACAATCATGCTCTCGGATGGTATCTGCATTGAGTTCTCTCAATCCTCCTGCAAGCATCTCGGTTTCTGTCCACATCACAAAGGCGTGCTGGTTGGTCAAATAATTGGCCACAGTAGATTGTCCGTAGTGTGTAGATAAGCAGTTGCATCTGGGGAGAGTTGATGGGAATGTGAAATGCAGAGGTTATAGGAAGAATGAGAGGATAAATTAGTTTGTTATGTGAGCTGGCAGAGACACAATGGTCTGCATGGCCTCCTGATGGTTCTTTCTTGGATCTGTATGAGCAGAGCTCGGCATAGCCCCTTTAACTGGGCACAGATGTCCCCACTCTAAGCCTACTCCCACAATGAAAAGAAAGGACGTGCCGCAACCAGACAACCTGACCTGTCACAACAGCCCATGATTTTTACAATGTGTCACATCCAAGACATCTTCAGCTAGGGAAGGAATAACTACAAAATATCTATTTTACTTTCTGGAATATTCAAGAGAATGTTCCTGTTGAGCACTGGATACTCAGCAGTGTTTGTAAGTGGGAACTGCATGTTCTGTGCAATTACAGAGTCATGAAGTCAAACAGCATGGAAACAGGCCCTTCGGTCCAACTTGCCCACACTGGCCAATATGTCCCATCTACACTACTACCACCTACCTGCGTTTGGCCCATATCCCTATAAATAGTTCCTATCCATGCACCTGTCTAAATGTTTCTTAAAAGTTGTGATAGTACCTGCCTCAATTACCTCCTCCGGCAGCTCGTTCCATACACCCACCACCCTTTATGTGAAAAGGTTACCCCTCAGGTTAATATTATATCTTTCCCCCCACTCCTTAAACCTATATCATCTGGTTCTCGATTCCTCTACTCTGGGCAAGAGACTATGTGCAACCGCCCGATCTATTCGTCTCATGATTTTGTACACAGTTGTCCAGGTTTCCTTGGGATTGAGATTTGATTGGCTGGCAGCTTTGCTTAGTGGTGAACTTGATAGAAAAAACATGAAGACTAATACATGTGTGGAATATATACCATGCCTTTCATGGCCTCATACTGACACCTTCAATTCAAAAGCTATCAAATGACCATCTTTTGGCCTCCACCCTCTCTGCCACCTAGACCAATCTGTTTTCTTTCTTTCTCAGTTCAGATTAAGTTTCTCCAACCTTCTCTTCCACAGATGCTACATGCCCTGCTTTTTCCAGCATTATCTGTTTGGCACCAGGTGATTATTTTGGACTACAACGTGTGAAGTTTATGTTCTGTTACCACTGTATAGTTCTTGTTTTAGCAGAGAAATGTTTTGATGTCTATGTATAAAGATAATCCAGGAAACATGGTTGCTAAATTGTATTTGACCCTGACAAAGTCCGACTGAGAGCAATGTTAGAATGACGATAGACACAAAAAGCTGGAGTAACTCAGCGGGACAGGCAGCTTCTCTGGAGAGAAGGAATGGGTGATGTTTCAGGTTGAGACCCTTCTTCTGACTTCTTCAGAAGGGTCCTGATCCGAAATGTCATCCATTCCTTCTCTCCAGAGATGCTGCCTGTTCCACTGAGGTATTTCAGTTATGGAATGGAATGCTATTTTATTGTCATTCAAACAACTTGGTTTGAACAAAATTGCATTTTCTACAGTTTTTTACATTACAAAAAAACCCATGACCCACACTTAACACAGTTTACATAAACATCCATCACAGTGAGTCTCCAACACCTCCTCACTGTGATGGAAGGCAAAGTCTTATCTCTTCCCTTTGTTCTTCACCCGCGGTCCAGCAGTCCAACTGCAGCATCTAGGCGAACTGTATCTATTATTTGTGTCTATCTTTGGTTTAAACCAGCATCTGCAGTTCCTTTCAATGCAATGTTACAATGATCAGATTATCAATTCAAGTGAAATTGGTTGGCCAGAACATCAGGGAGATCATCCCTACCTTTCAATTTATTATCGCATGATCTCTTACATCTACCCATTTGTGCTGCACAGAAATCTCAGCGTGCGCTCTGTGCAGGTCTCTGCAGTGAGTACTGAACAGGTAACCTTTGGGCTGTCAAAGAGCCAAGGTGTCGTTAAAATCTGTTGTTGTGTTTTGTTGGTGCTTTGCAGGACTTGTGGCCATGAACTCAGTGTCACTGCACCCTGCACCAGCTAGCAGTGTTGGTAAGATATTCTCTCTAAGTCTTCATTCCCACTAACTTTGGTGTCAGTAAGACACACAAAGACAGAAACATTGAAATAGGCCATTTAGCCCAAAAGATAGTGCTTTGTTCAGAGGTGTCCCTTCCACCCACCAGTGGTCACTCTGTAACCAGACTGCTGCACCTCTCTCCTTTATCTTTATCTGGGTTCCCATTTGATACATCCAAACAATTCTCCAATGTAACAGATCCCTGAGTAAAGGTAGTGCTCTGATGTCCGTACTGAACTTATTAAAGTAAAAAATCGATTATTTGGTATAAACTGATAGTTCAGCATCTGAGTCACTCATTAATGAGTAGTGTACAGGCACAGCGAGGGTCCAGATTGTTGCTGTAGCTAGGGTCAGCGGTTAGGATGGATAGGTGTAGCCGGAGCCAAGGTCCAGAGCACTTGCGTATTTTCTGCCTCCCTTTAAACCTACCGGGTTCCCTAGCAAACTTGTTATAGCACGATGTAACATGAGAAAAGGTAAAATAATGGTGCAATGCTGTATTATCTATACTATTACTAAAAAAACACATCGTGACCACTTCCGGTCTACGTTGTAAATAAATGTGTGCAAAAATGCTACCCTATATCACTCTGTTTTTTTTTGCTATCTTACTCACCGTTCTCCTCTGCTCCAAGTGCCTCAAGTTTTGTTCCGATCGGTGAAATACTAAAAAAAATTATTAAGGTTTAAAAAAATCGTGAGATCAGCAGATTGGTCTTCTTGCCTGACATCCACCATGAAGGTAAAGCCCCTTCCTGGGGCCATGAGAATAAAGCCCCGGAGGCCAGGGTGTGAGTCAGACAGCCCGGAAGACCGTGAGTGAGAGTTGAGTCCAGAACTGTGAATCTACGCCGTGCTGACTGAACTGTGAGTCTACAAGCTGTGAGTGAGAGTTGAGTCCAGAACTGTGAGTGCTCCAGCCGTTAGTGAGTGAATGTGAATCTACAAGACGTGGCTCACTCCGGAAGTCGCGCTCAGTCCAGAGGTCTGACCTAAGTCCAAGGCCACACTCATTCCGGAAGTCGTGCGTGAGTAGATTCCGGAGAGTTTTACTGTCATATGTACCAGATGTATGTGTGTGATGGAGAGTGTGTGCGTGTGTGTGCGTGTGTGTGTGTGTGTGTGTTTGTGTGTGAGTGTGAGAGAGAGATGGAGGGTGGGTGTGTGTGAGATGGAGGGTGGGTGTGTGAGAGATTGAGGGTGTGTGTGCGTGTGATGGAGGGTGTGTACAGAAACATAGAAATTAGGTGCAGGAGTATGCCATTCGGCCCTTCGAGCCTGCACCGCCATTCAATATGATCATGGCTGATCATCCAACTCAGTATCCCGTACCTGCCTTCTCTCCATACCCTCTGATCCCCTTAGCCACAAGGGCCACATCTAACTCCCTCTTAAATATAGCCAATGAACTGGCCTCGACTACCCTCTGTGGCAGAGAGTTCCAGAGATTCACGACTCTCTGTGTGAAAAACCTTCTTCTCATATCAGTTTTAAAGGATTTCCCCCTTATCCTTAAGCTGTGACCCCTTGCCCTGGACTTCCCCAACATCGGGAGCAATCTTCCTGTATCTAGCCTGTCCAACCCCTTAAGAATTTTGTAAGTTTTCTATAAGATCCCCTCTCAATCTCCTAAATTCTAGAGACTATAAACCAAGTCTATCCAGTCTTTCTTCATAAGACAGTCCTGACATCCCAGGAATCAGTCTGGTGAACCTTCTCTGCACTCCCTCTATGGCAATAATGTCCTTCCTCAGATTTGGAGACCAAAACTGTACGCAATACTCCAGATGTGCTCTCACCAAGACCCTGTACAACTGCAGTAGAACCTCCCTGCTCCTATACTCAAATCCTTTTGCTATGAATGTGAATCTACAAGATGTGGCTCACTCCGGAAGTTGCGCTCAGTTCAGAGGTCTGACCTGAGTCCAAGGCCGCACTCATTCCGGAAGTCGTGCGTGAGTAGATTCCGGAGAGTTATGTGTGTGTCAGATGGAGGGTGTATGTGTGTGTGAGAGAGAGAGAGAGATATGGAGAGTGGGTGTGTTTGAGATGGATGGTGTGTGTGAGATGGAGGGTATGTGTGTGGGTGAGATGGAGGGTGTGTGTGTGTGTGTGTGTGTGTGATGGGTGGTGTGTGTGTGTGATGGAGGGTGTGTGTGTGTGTGTGTGTGTGTGATGGAGGGTGTGTGCGTGATGGAGGATGTGTGTGTGTGAGCCCACCAGCCATGAGTGGGTGAACTGCCAGCCCACCAGCCGTGTGAGTGAGTGAACTGCCAGCCCACCAGCCGTGAGTGAGTGAGTGAACTGCCAGCCCACCAGCCATGACTGACTGAACTGCGAGTCCAAGAATCCATTCGGCCCACAATGTCCACAATCCCTTTGGCCCACGACACCCATACTAGTGCTCCAGAAAGCCCCCCAACGGGTCCCACTTAGTCTAGTTAGTAGCATCCAATTGCACAGAAAACCTACTACAAAAATGTCCCAATTATCAAGGTTTGGTTCAATTACCATAATATAATTAGGATTCCCAAATACATATATTCCCCAAAATGTCTGGAAAATACTTCTCTTGGTCCAGAGGGAAAAGGCCTGATCAGTTCTTAGTGCTGCCATGCATTTTTTCCTTTTGCAGGTTCTTAGGTTCATTGTATGCTCCTTCTTCCAGAGATCCTTCCTCTCCACAGTGGCAGGCACCAAGTGTATTGCTGCCATGGTGGACTGTGCCTTTAAGGACTAACAGCAGAATTGCTTCTCTTGCAAACTGCTGGCCTTGTTTTAAGGCTTTATTCTGGGCATAAACCACCCTAATGCAAACTACTTTCACAAATGTTTGAAAGGGTCTTGAATTGGTGCTCGGGCACCAAAAAATTCCCAGCTGAAATCCAACTGCTAATGTTTTACATTTTTGTTTTAATGGACTATTAACCTGTGTTGCCCTTCAGTAATTTGTGGTTTTGCGGCTCACTCTGTGTCTCTAGACCAAGGAGCATGTGGTCTCCCGGTCATTCCTACCAAATTATCACCATCTCACGCACAACTGCATTGCAAATAACTTTCCCACGACACGCCCACTCTATAAGTTTATTACTTCTGCCTTGTGTTTTATCCTCCCCCTGTACTAATGGCTTGATTTGGGGTTGTTCATAAATTCTAGAAATTCTATTTCCAAACAAAAGCTTTTTATTTTTAGTGTGCATAACATTGGGAAAGGGCACCTCACGGAGGTGTAATCGTGGAAATGGGTGCCAGGTTATAATAGAGGTGTGTTTTAACTGGCGTCTTAAAGGAAATGAGTGCTCCAGTATCCTGCTCAAATGTTTCCTGTAGCACTGTGTCACTTTCGTGTTTTTCTTCTACTTTTACTTGGCTTACTGCTGTCAGAATGAAACACTCAAATTGAAAGCCCTTTATATAATTTGACACAACAAGCTTCTGGGATTTGTGTCCCAGACTTGCTGAAAAGGTTGGTCAGAGCTTCTGTACTTCCACAAGTGGAAATATTCATATTTTATTAAATTGTTTCGTCATTCGGAAACACAATATTCACAAATGTTTGAAAAGGGATTATTGTTTTTTGCAATAGTAAAGGGAAATCCTGAGAAAGTGACCAGCTATAAGTTATCAGAGGTCTCACATACAGCAACAGGAGATTTGAGGGGAATGGAGGTGGAGAGCAATGCAACAGGATCAGTGCAGCAATGATCTGGCAAAGACACTGAAGCTGTAAAGCCTCCGCGACCTCCCTTGGTATAGGGGGCCTTCACTAAAGTGTGAGCGAAGAACAGACTGGTGACTTTATGGTGACGTGAGTGTTGTTGTGGTAAATGAAAAGAAGCAACTGATTAAGAAGCATCAAGCAGCACAATTTAGAAAGAGGCTCATTTGGTCCGATGTGTCATCATCAGCTGCTTGGATGAGCTTGCCAATTAACGCTGCTCCCACACTGCCACTTCATGGCTTTGTAATATTTTCCAATTCGAGTTGCTTGTCTTTTGAAAATTATGACTGACTCTGCTTCCAATACCTTTTAGAAACATAGAAACATAGAAAATAGGTGCAGGAGTAGGCCATTCGGCCCTTCGAGCCTGCACCGCCATTCAATATGATCATGGCTGATCATCCAACTCGGTATCCTGTACCTGCCTTCACTCCATACCCCCTGATCAATTTAGCCACAAGGGCCACATCTAACTCCCTCTTAAATATAGCCAATGAACTGGCCTCAACTACCTTCTGCGGCAGAGAATTCCAGAGATTCACCACTCTCTGTGTGAAAAAAGCTTTCCTCATCTCGGTCCTAAAAGATTTCCCCCTTATCCTTAAACTGCGACCCCTTGTTCTGGACTTCTCCAACATCGGGAACAATCTTCCTGCATCTAGCCTGTCCAACCCCTTAAGAATTTTGTAAGTTTCTATAAGATCCCCCCTCAATCTTCTAAATTCTAGCGAGTACAAACCGAGTCTATCCAGTCTTTCTTCATATGAAAGTCCTGATATCCCAGGAATCAGTCTGGTGAACCTTCTCTGTACTCCCTCTATGGCAAGAATGTCTTTCCTCAGATTAGGAGACCAATACTGTACGCAATACTCCAGGCGTGGTCTCACCAAGACCCTGTACAACTGCAGTAGAACCTCCCTGCTCTTATACTCAAATCATTTTGCTATGAATGCTAACATACCATTCGCCTTCTTCACTGCCTGCTGCACCTGCATGCCTACTTTTAATGACTGGTGTACCATGACGCCCAGGTCTCGTTGCATCTCCCCCTTTCCTAATCGGCCACCATTCAGATAATAACTTTCTTGAACTTGCTCCATAAAAACATTGGCTCGTCTCTCCTCTCTCGCCTCTCAGCAACTGAAAGTCAGCTTGAAGCTAAGGGTCGGTAGGTGCCACCACCTACTGTAAATGTGCTGGATTTAGACATGCTTTCCACAATCTGTATGTGAGGAATTCCCCAGTGTTGCTAATTATCGCAGGGAAATGGTGGTTTCCGACAAGCTACACCAGCTTATTTTAGTTTGCACAGTTTGGTGCATATCCCAGCTCAATGTTTAGTTTAATTTATTGTCACGTGCACCGACGTAGAGTGAAAAGGTTTTGTTGCGTGATAACCAGTTAGCAGAAAGATTATACATGATTACAATCGAGTCATCCACAGTGTACAGATGCACGATATAAGGACCAGAAAAGTTTTCGAACTTCTTCTTACCCCTTTTGAACATGAACGATGTTATTTGTATTATTTGAGTTACTTATTTGTTTGTTTTCCTTTGTGTTTTATTTTCTTTTTTTATTGCTTACAAGTTTATTTGGGTTTGTATTTTTTAACATGTTCAATAAATTAATAATCATTTAAAAAAAATAAAAAAATAAGTGAATAACATTTAGTGCACGATAAAGTCCAGTTAAAGATAGTCTGAGGGTCTCCAATGAGGTAGATAGTAGGTCAGCAACTGTGAGGTTTGGTCTGCAGCTGTGTGTTCGGCAAGACGCCGCAGGCGATCAGTGGGAACGAACGAGACCTTGAGGATGGAGAATTTGTCCTGTTCAAACGCAGGGCTCTGGATGGCGTGTCTGCGATGTGCATGTCTTTACCTTTTTTGTAAACAATGCAGAAGTCAAACCATTGTAACTGCATCATCATTTGCTGGGGCAGCAAGGATAGGCTTGCTCAGGATGGTGACTAGTGGCTGGTGAAGGTTTTGCCAAAGATAAAGTCTTTAAATTTTAAACAGGCAAAAACCATGGCAAGCAGTTCCTTCTCTATCTGAGCATAGCGTTGTTCAGTTTCAGTCAGGGTGCGTGATGTGTAAGAAATGGGCATCACGTCGACGTTGAAGGATGTTTGTAGGCATGCTGCGCCTAGCCCATACTGGGATGCATCGCAGGTGATAATGACTGGCAGATTGAGATTGAAGTATGCCAGTGTGGGCACGCTAGCTAGCTGTAGTTTTAAGGTCTCAAAAGCTCCTTGGTGTTGTGGGTACCAATACCATGCATTGTCCTTGTGGGTCAGTTGTCGTAGGGGAGCAGAAAGTTCACTGAGGTTGGGAATAAACTTGCACAAGCAGTTGACCATGCCGAAAAAATCGTTGTAAGCTGCTGATGTCGTTTGGGACCGGCAGCTCGTTGATGGCTGCAGTCTTTAGTGGATCAGGTTTTAATCCATTGCTGGTGAACACGTGACCGACGTATGTAACTTCGGAGACGCTGAACCTGAGTTTCAGATTAATGTCTCTGGCACGGTTCAATATCTTTTTCAAGTTGGCATCATGCTCGGTCACATCGCGACCGTATACTAGGATGTCGTCAACAATGATGGCACATGGATATTCTGTGAATAGTTGTTCCATTGCGCGCTGAAAGATTTCACTAGCAGAGTTGATACCAAAGGGCATTCTTAAAAACCTGTAGCGGCCGAACGGTGTGACAAAAGTTGTTAGGGCAGACGATGCTCGGTCCAACGGGATTTGCAAGAAAAAGCTTTTGGTATCGACGACTGAGAATACCGTTGCATTACCAATCTGTGCCGCTATGTCCTCAGTGATTCTCATCGGATAGTGTTGGCATTTGATTGCTGTGTTTAAATCTTTAGGGTTGACACAGATGCGTAATCTTGTTTATCTTTTTTTGTGGAGACGACCATAGTGGAGACCCAGTCCGAGGGTTCACTGACCTCGGCAATAATTCCGATGGCGATCATACGCTTGAGTTCGATGTGTATTCTCTCTCGCATGCCATGGGGGATGCGGTGAGGTGCACAAACTATTGGGGTGACAGTATGATCTACAGTGATCTTGTATATCATAGGCAATTTGCCAAGCTTGTCGTCAAATAAGTCTTTATAGTTGGATAGCATTTGCAGTGTTGGCTCCTCTGTCAAACAGAGTGTGTGGACAGGACGCCCAAAATAAACCAGATCCAGGTCGAGGCATACATTAATGCCAAGCAATGTTTCTGAGTTTGTTTGGACAATGTAGAAGATTAGGTTTTTTGTATGCTTGATGACAGTACAATTTAAATCAGCTTTACCCAACGGGTGGAGAACTCCCCCCCCCCCCCCCCCCCATAAGCATGTAGGGTGGAGGAGCCTTTTTTCATGAGTTCAGTGGTTCTTATCTTGTTGAACTCTTTGAGTGACATTACATTCACTCTGGCGCCAGTGTTGACTTTGGCATTCAAAGCCTTGTTATTGATTATCACGGACACTGCAGGACCCATCAGTTTGCCTGGGGAGCACAGGTTTAGGGAGAGTACAGTAGAGTCAGTGTCTGTGTTAGATTTCTCCTTGGAGCAGTGCTCCCACGCACCCTAATCAATTAGCAAAGTGGTTGAGTTCCTTGCACTTATATCTAGATACAAGTGCATGGATCATAGCTTCTGGACCCGCTAAATTCAACAGCAGCGATGACTTTAGGTCATTGGGGTCATTTCGGTGAACGATGTGGATAGAATGAGCATAGTCTCGCTCAAACATTCGCCAGCGCTCGGCTATATCAGAATCAAACACGAGTGGGCTTGGCTTTCGTCAAGAGTTAATCATGTCGTTAAAATCACTCACAAATAAAATCTGATAAACAAGATAAATCGCGGTAAACAGACGCGGGCTAGACCCGATTTTCTGACACCATGTAAATACCTTAGTCTCAAACAGGTTGAAGCACAAGCATCTTTATTGTCTAGTTCATCATTACCTATGCAGTACATCACACGTTCAGTCTACTGCAGCAACTGCCGGGCACCAAGCGGGTTCTTACACTATAAATCATATAATTAGACAGAGTTATAATTACTAAGCATTCTGATTGGCTAACATGCAATAGCCAATCTACAGTCACCTATTCCTTTTCTCCAGAGCTACTGCCTTACTCCAGAGTTACTCCAGCATTTTGTGTCTATATTCGGGGCAATTTACCTGCGGACCACATTTTGGGGATTTGGGAGAAATCAGAGCACCCGCTGACACCCACACAGTCACCGAGAGAATGCGCAAACTCTAAAGGAGTTCCTGGCAGGGGAATCTATGACCTGGGATTGACAGCCCAAGTAAAGGGGTGGGCTGTTTCGCACGAAGATGAGAGAAGGTTCTTCTTTCAGTGGGTGGGGAGGTCTTAGGGTTCTCTAGGGATTTCTCTTAGGGATTTGAGTATAGGAGCAGGGAGCTTCTACTGCAATTGTACAGGGTCTTGGTGAGACCACACCTGGAGTATTGCATACAGTTTTGGTCTCCTAATCTGAGGAAAGACATTCTTGCCATAGAGGGAGTGCAGAGAAGGTTCACCAGACTGATTCCTGGGATGTCAGGACTTTCATATGAAGAAAGACTGGATAGACTTGGCTTGTACTTGCTAGAATTTAGAAGATTGAGGGGGGATCTTATAGAAACGTACAAAATTCTTAAGGGGTTGGACAGGCTAGATGCAGGAAGATTCTTCCCGATGTTGGGGAAGTCCAGAACAAGGGGTCACAGTTGAAGGATAAGGGGGAAGTCTTTTAGGTCAGAGATGAGAAAAACATTTTACACACAGAGAGTGGTGAATCTGTGGAATTCTCTGCTACAGAAGGTAGTTAAGGCCAGTTCATTGGCTATATTTAAGAGGGAGTTAGATGTGGCACTTGTGGCTAAAGGGATCAGGGGGTATGGAGAGAAGGCAGGTACAGAATACTCATGGTGCTAGCTTAGCAAATTAACTCTCACCGGACATTTCTCTCGGTGGTAAATCCCTGGGTAACTGTCTCTGGGTACCTCTGGGTAACTCTAGGTAAAGCTGGGTAAAGCTGGGCCCATAACCTGTTGGCAGAGGTGCATTGTGCAGCGATTCTTGCAGCCTACCCAGTGCTAGACCAAAGATAATTCAGAGCAGTAAAAAACACAGTGGGGCATCCATCTTGTTCAAACTGGAAGAAAAACTTTATTTACACACTTGCTCACACATCAATTACAGTACCTCTCATTGGCTGTTATCATTGTCAGTTACTATTGGCTGCTATCATTATCAGTCATTCACCACCTGCACCAAGATTGTCTTGAGTAACAATACAACATTAAGATTAACTTCTTTACAATTGAGAGCATATTTTTCATATATGTCAACAGCAGGCTCGAAGGGCCGAATGGCCTACTCCTGCACCTATTTTCTATGTTTCTATGTTTCTACGTTTCTACCCAAGGCAAGGATGGAGGGGGGGGGACAGAGCATGGTAAGTGTAGATATTCCTTGTGGGGTTGCAGTGCAGTAGCACGGCATTAAAATAATCTTTCCTTGCATACCCAATGATGGTAACTCTCGGGATAATTTGGATCAATGATCAGATCAGGCTCCATCACTGAGTTCACTCAAAAACAGATATTGGACATCAGGGGTATGCGAATGGTGCGGGAAAATGGCTCTGAAGTAGATCTTGATGAAAAATAGTCGACACAAGTGCAAAACGGTCAACTCTTGCTCCTAATTCCAAGAGCTTATATGTTGGCTAGGCACTGAGGAACCAGCTGTGAGCTGTTGTTGACCATTGAACTCTTACGCCTGAGGCAAAAGCAAGGATTTTGGACAAACACTTCACTGCCTTATTAAATAGCACCAGCAGCAAAAACATGGTTTTCTTTGCTGATTAGGCTTCTGCACAAATGAAATGCAGCGGCATTAGAGGATGAGTAAACTCTACAAGCTGCTGGAAAGGGAGGCAGGAGTAGGGGGCTGAATCTGCCCAATATTTCCAAGGAACAATTCCATGACCTGACCCTCAGTAGGGAGCGACATTTAGGTTACATATACAGCAAGGAAACAGTCCCTTTCACCCAGCTAGTCCACACACACCATCGATCACCTGTTCGCACTAGTTCCATGTTAACCCTCTTTCCCATTCACTTCCTGCACACTTGAGCCAATTTAAAGAGGCCAATTAACCTACAAACCTGCACATCTTTGGAATGTGATAGGAAATCGGAGCACCCGGAGGAAACCTACATGGCAACAGGGTGAACGTGCAAACTCCACACAGACAGCACCCATGGTCAAGATTTAACCTGGGTCTCTAGATCTGTGAGGCACCAGCTCTACCAGCTGCGCCACAGTGCCACCCGTGTCTGAGACCTCTGGCAGTCTTCACTTTAGTCTGCCAGCTGTATCAGTTGTAGCATTCTTCAATGTAAGAGATACTTTAAGCAGTAGAAACTCGATTTGCCATCGGAGCTTGCCGTCTACAGGGAGCAGTTTCACACTTGTCCTGTGGTAAGCTGAACACACAGTGTGGCCAATGAAGAGCTGTGTTACCATCATGGAGCGCAAAGCTGGTGCGCTGTGTGTCTTCTGTTGAGCGGGCATGGGTCCCACTGTGGTTCCAAATTGAATTCAGACCCCGTTTGCGTGGATTTGTGAGATGAGTCACAGCCTCCGGTTGCATCCAACTTCTCTCCCTACAGAACTAGCTTTAGTCGCAGTCACATGCATTATGCATTACTGCTCTGTATTTGCTTCACATTCATGTATAATGTATATCTGATGCTGATCTCTGTACATGCGATCAGTCTTAACAGTGCAAGAAAACTCAATAGCACATCAGTATGCATTATGTATTTGCTGTAAATCATTATTAATGCATCCATCCCAGTTGGGTGTATTTCCTGGTCTTGAAGCAACACATCCAACTGATTAAGATAAACCATACACTTAATAGATTATAACAGTTACACTGTGTTACCTCAAAGCATCTGTGTTAAATAACCCAGTTCATAAAAGAGTAAAATATAACTGTACGCTTTCAATATCTATCCAAAGTCATTTTAAGAATACATTTTCTTAACTTTAATTATCTTTATTGAAAAATGGGAAGTAAAATAGTACAATTATGATTGCTGGTGTACCTAGTGGGATTCTTTTGAAATGCTTTCAAACAGAATTGAAGACAGATTTTGGAATGTACAAGGCAAGTATTAAAGGAACACTGGGTCCGACATCATTGCACATTACTGGAATAGATATGGTTTTATGGAATTCTTATTCTATTGACTTCAAAAGGGTAAGATATAAAATGGGCTGCGACAATCTGTTTTACTCTCTCATGTGAAGTCAAAGTTCCCCTTTCTATATTACAGCTGGCAGTGTGATTACGCTTTCTGTCTTGGTCTTACAATTGCTCAACAGGCTTTTACTGGAGGACAATGTTTTGAATTGATCCTTCCTTATTTGAAAGTACGGAGAAAGAGGAAATGAAGTGAGTGGGAGCTCCGCTTCGGTCTCTGTGCTCGTGAAAATAACTTACCCTCTAAAGGGAGAGTTTCACACTTGGCCTGTGGGAATTATCATGACCTGCACATATTATCAGTGAGACTGTGACGGTTACCCACTTCTTCACAGAGTGTGGATTTGTGAAGAGGGTCTGAAGAATGATGCAACATTCTACAGTTTGCCACAGTTGAGACTTTTTACTTTACTTTAGACTTCAGAGATACAGCGTGGAAACAGGCCCTTCGGCCCACGAGTCTGTGCTGACCAGCGATCACTATCCTACACACCAGGGACGATTTACAATTTACAGAAGCCATTTAACCTACAGACCTGTGCATCTTTGTAATGTGGGAGGAAGCCAGAGCATCTGGAGAAAACCCACATGGTCACAGGGAGAATGTACAAACTACGAACATACAGCACCCATAGTCAGGATCGAACCCAGGTTTCTGGCGCTGCAAGGCAGCAACTCTACTGCTGCGCCACTCTGTCATCATAACAGGCGAACAGCCTGTTCATCCTGACCAGCTCAGTAACAGGGGACTCTGATTCACTGCCTGTTCCCAGGTACACATTCAGAGACAGACATCAAGTGCTGCTAGATGATCATCAGCTCGGTGAAGATGGTCTTTGGTCTCCCAGCACAGCGAGATGAGCTTCTGGGAAAGTTGCCAACTGGCTCATTCCAGACCGAAGTGTATGTGATGAGGGACTCACTGAAGCTTGGTGCAACCAAAGCAAAGGCTTGGTTGGGAAGGATCACGGCCTATGCTCCTTCCGCTGCTGGACATTGAGGATCCGAGTACAGTGGGTCACCCCTCAAACAAGGAAAGGCATATTAAGCCAGGGAGGATTGTTTAAAGATAGGTGCGAACACTACTGAGTATGACATATGACATAAATGTATAGACACTGAGATTTAGATCAATTTTTATTTTTGCATATATTTTTTCAGTGCAATAGACAAAGTCCAATGTCCTTAATAGGGTAGAGATGAATTGGACAGTACCCTAGCTTATGAAACAACCATTCAGATGCCTGATAACAGAGGAGAGAAGCTGATCTGAGGGCTGGTGTTGCATGCTTTCAAGCTTCTGTACTTTCTGCCAGATGGGAGCAGGCAGAAAAAGGAATGACAAGGGTGGGACAAGTCTTTGATTATGTTGGCTGCTTTTCTGTTGCAGCGTGAAGTGCACGGATATATAGGCTTTCCACATGAGAGATTAGTGCGCAAAATTAAAGCATATTGGATTGGGAATAATGTACTGGCATGTTTAGAGAACTGGTTGCCAGACTGGAAATAGAGTGAGAATAAAGGGGTCTTTTTCCAAGTGAGGAACTACAGGGTTCATTTCAAGATCTCCTACTGTTCATAATATAAATAACCTTGATAAGGTCATAAGATCATAAGTGATAGGAGTAGAAATAGGCCATTCGGCCCACCAAGTCTACTCTGTCGTTCAATCATGGCTGATCTATCTCTCCCTCCTTACCCCATTCCCCTGCCTTCTCCCCAGGGATGAAGATAAGCAAGCAGGAGCAACAGATGGTTAAGGAGGAAAATGGCACATGTGCCTTCATTGTGAGAGGAACTGAGTACAGGAGCAGGGAAGTCACAGAGTTGACGTGGAAAAGCTTTTCCCACTGAGAGTAGGGAAGATTCAAACAAGGGGACATGACATGAGAATTAAGGGACTGAAGTTTAGGGGTAACATGAGGGGGAACTTCTTTACTCACAGAATGGTAGCTGTGTGGAATGAGCTTCCAGTGAAGGTGGTGGAGGCAGGTTCGTTTTTATCATTTAAAAATAAATTGGATAGTTGTATGGATGGGAAGGGAATGGAGGGTTATGGTCTGAGCGCAGGTATATGGGACTAGGGGAGATTATGTGTTCGGCACGGACTAGAAGGGTCGAGATGGCCTGTTTCCGTGCTGTAATTGTTATATGGTTATATGGTTATAAGTCTCACCTGCATTGTACAGACCCTAGGTGTTGAATACTGGAGTTTTGGTCTCCATTTCTGAAGAAGGATGTTCTTGCTGTGGACGGATTGCTGTGAAGGTCCACCAGGCCAGTTTTGAGATACAGCACAGATACAGGCCCAGCGGCCCACTGAGTCCACACCGACCACCGATCCCTAGACATTAACATCATCCTACACACACTCGGCACAATTTACACTTGTACCAAGTCAATTAACCTACAAACCTGTACGTCTTTGGAATGTGGGAGGAAACCGAAGATCTGAGAGAAAGCCCACGCGGTCACGGGGAGAACGTACAAACCCCGTACAGACAGCACCCATAATCAGGATCGAACCTGGGTCTACTGCCGCTGTAAGGCAGCAACTCTCCCGCTGTGCCACTGTGCCGCCCTGGTAACCTGGCACAAGAAGAGTCATTGGGATGATTGGGGTTATATTCGCTGGAAGTTAAAAGGATAAGAGTATCAATGAAATTTATAAAATCTTGACTGACCTTGAATTTGAAGCCATATTGCCAAAGCAATTGTGAATTTTCCATATTTATTCCTGGACCCGTGATCTGCTTTTTAGTGACCATTTTTAATGAGCTGTGGCATTTGCGACAAAACCAGTAACAGATCGAGGGCACTGAATTAGGCTGAAGGGATTATTGCAAAAATGGGCTTAGACTGGAGGTGACGTAGTTGTCATCTGGAATTGCACGGATCAAACAGTGTCACAAACGGCAGGCAGTATCCCTTTTCTGAGGATCTGTTTTGTATTTCTGCTCAATTTCAACTGGATTTAGTGGGGAACATCTGTTGGATCTGGGCCGCAGGCATTCCTGAACAAAGCCATATTTGAAAATGAGTGTTGTCAGCTAATTTTGGAGGCGATTAACATAGTATGTTTGCATTTTGTGTAATAAGAAGGATATGAAGCGATGATGGACAACAGTTAGGGGTCCTGTCTGCGCTGAAAGCCTAGTGTAGAGTTCTAGAGCCCACGTTTCGAGGTTGTTTTGTGTGACACATGTCTGTAGTGGAGCAGACTCATTTCATGCAGCGGGCCTGAATGAGCAAGTTTGTATTCTGGTCCAGACCCTGCATCCAACCTAAACCCAGCAGGAATCTATTGTACTCGGAGGTGGTCATAAGTTCATAAGTTATAGGAGCAGAATGAAGCCATTCTGCCCATCAAGTCTACTCTGCCATTCAATCATGGCTGATCTATCTTTCCCTCTCTACCCCATTCTCCTGCCTTCTTCCCATAACCCCTGACACCCATACTGATCAAGAATCTGTCAATGTCTGCCTTGCAAATATGCATTGACTTGGCCTCCACAGCCTTCTGTGGCAAATAATTGCAGATTCACCATCCTCAGGACTACCTGGCTTAGGCGGGACTGCAGGATTTAGTGCTGCTGGATGCCACCATGGGAGTCCTGAGGAGAGGTGCTTGGTGTTTGTAGTCCAACATGATGAGGTGTGTGAAGCATAAGGGAAGGGAGTCCCATTTCCTTGGAGAGAGAAAGAGTTGACTTCTCGGGTTGATGATCAGAATGGGAAAAACATAGAAATAAAACCTATTTAATGTTGCAGAGAAATGGTAGAAAGCAGAGGGAATGCCTGGGACAGGGTGACATGCAGAGTAGTTCCAGCATTGTTTTTATTTCAGGTTTCCCGTAAATGTGTGTTTTGGCTTTTCCATCTTGAGGAGATTTTGCACTTTTCTTAAACTGAGATGGGATGCGTTGATTATAACATTCAGTTTGTTCTTCCTTCCAGAATTCTCTTGAGTTTAACACACCAAACTTACCTCCAGCATGTTAGAGTCATAGAGTCAGAGTGAGGTACAGCAGGGAAACTGGCCTTAGCACCCTCTAGGTGTCAAGCATCAAACACTTTATTTTTACACTAATGCTTCACTAACTCATTTTGCTATCCCCCACATTTTCATCAACTATCTCCTCAATTGTGATCGGTTTCACTCTTTCCAGTTTCCAGACTGCTAATGTGTGCATGAACCCACATGTCATGTGGATGATCTGACCAACCATCTCCTCCTGGTGATTGACAGCTACATTTCAACAATGACTGTCCTCCAGGATTGACTTCATTGAGTGTCATTCTAATAGATCCTGGAGTGATGAAATGAACTGTAAAAATGCCGACTCTGTCGGAGAATGGAGCCAACTGAAAGAAGGATTCTTCAAAGTGCCCTATGCTAATGAGAGCTTGGTGTAATGCTTCAATGCTCTAAGCACGTTATGGCAACTGCCCCTAATTGGGCTTAAGTTTATAGAGCTGTGGATACAGATTTGGTGCCCATTATTGGGTAGAATTGTGGCGTTTACTGTGCCTCAGAAGTCTAAAGGCTTTGCACACCATAGTACAGCTATATCATGGACATCAAGGCTCAGCGTACATTGGTTCTGTGAGTGTACATTATTAGGGTCACCATTGTCCTGGGGTGGGAGATTGCAATCTTCACGTGGTCCGCCCTGTTTCGACGAATGCAATCAACCTGGTGAGCACAATCAAATAAGATCAAAGAGAACAAGTTGTCCTACAACTTTAGGCTGTGCAAGCCATACGCAAGAAGAAGAAGACCATTGACCTTATCAATAACCCAAGAACCACATGTCTAACCAATAGTTTAGACTCTTAACCATTGCAAACCATATTCTGTTTTTTTTTTATGTTTGGAATCTCTCCCTGCTTTAAGCTGAGTAGGTGAAACTGGAGAAACGCAGAGTTGTTGGCTGAGTGTCAGCATATGGTGGAGATGTGCGGAAGACCAGATGGAAGCAGGACGAGCCCACACTGCTTCAGTGCAGTACATCATCATGTTTGCCTCTGATGTGTGTTGGGTGGAGGCAGATTTGGATGACAGGAAAATCTTGAAGCTGGAACTCTCTTGTTCATGGTAGTTTTACTGTGCTAAGTGCTACACCATAATATGTTCCAGGAATGTAACTCTGTGAAGCTACTTATTCCCTTGAAAGTTTAAGAGGGTATTTTTCTTATTTTTTTCATTGCAAGTGTTGTCTAAAAACACTGCTCTGTAACGGAAAATGGTATGATGATGAACATGTCTCATCCTCATTTCATTGCAAAAGGATTTGAGTATAGGAGCAGGGAGGTTCTACTGCAGTTGTACAGGGTCTTGGTGAGACCACACCTGGAGCATTGCATACAGTTTTGGTCTCCAAATCTGAGGAAGGACATTATTGCCATAGAGGGAGTGCAGAGACGGTTCACCAGACTGATTCCTGGGATGTCAGGACTGTCTTATGAAGAAAGACTGGATAGACTTGGTTTATGCTCTCTAGAATTTTGAAGATTGAGAGGGGATCTTATAGAAACTTACAAAATTCTTAAGGGGTTGGACAGGCTAGATGCAGGAAGATTGTTCCCGATGTTGGGGAAGTCCAGGACAAGGGGTCACAGCTTAAGGATAAAGGAGAAATCCTTTAAAACCGAGATGAGAAGAACTTTTTTCACACAGAGAGTGGTGAATCTCTGGAACTCTCTGCCACAGAGGGTAGCTGAGGCCAGTTCATTGGCTATATTTAAGAGGGAGTTAGATGTGGCCCTTGTGGCTAAGGGGATCAGGGGGTATGGAGAGAAGGCAGGTACGGGATACTGAGTTGGATGATCAGCCATGATCATATTGAATGGCGGTGCAGGCTCGAAGGGCCGAATGGCCTACTCCTGCACCTAATTTCTATGTTTCTATGTTTCTTCCTTGCTGGAGAGACAGAGAATTTGGATCAGCACAATTTCTGTCAATAATTGTACCTACATTTTCACAAGGAAAGCAAAACTTACATTTATGGTAGGCATTTCACAACTTCAGGATGCTTCACATGCATGACCTCCAGAGCAGGCACAGTAGTAGTGAAGGAACAGTCTAGCCAACTTGTATTCAGAATAACCCAAAAACTGCATTTGATGATACAAGCTGATGTAATCCATAAAAGTGAAGGCTAAAGTGAAGGTGGGTTAAATATTAGCCAGGAGATATCTTCACCTCGCTATTTTTCCTCATCCATCTGAGAGGATGATCGGGAATTTTCTTCAAGGGTTTTCAAAAAATGACAATGGTGCAATAGTGCATTGAAGTGTCAGCATAGATTTTGGCTCAGTTGCCCGAAGTAGATCTTTGAAGAGATATACGCTTTTGACTCCACACCAATGCACCTACCACTAACTCATAGATGATGCTTGAGAAATATGATCAATAAGAGTGGAACCGGCCAGAAAGTGGAGAAGGAAGTTCCGTGGCAGACTAAGACAAGTAGTGAATGATGCTGTGAGCATGAACTTGCCAATGCCCTGCCTACATTGTGCATTGATTTGTGCTTTAAAGTACCAAGTTTTCCCACTCTTCTTTCCCCACAGCAACGACTAGTGAATTCAGGAGTCCTGTGTCGCAGCTGAAACTGACGTCCAATTCACGTTGTGCCTGCATTTCCCAATGGGGATAAGATCGATGATCCTGACAAATGATACAGATCATCATGCGATGTTGTGATAACCCTGGTGTTTGATTGCAGGCCTGATCACTCCGCTTAAGATGCACATCCCATCCTGGTCCAAGGAATAGATGCCCAGACAGTATCTCAGGCATGGTCCTTGCCTCTTCTTCACCGGGCAAATGCTGTGCCTGCTTCAGGAGTATTGACCCTCACTAACGACACATGGCATGGAAAAGCCCGTGTGCATGTTCGGGTGTATATTTGAGAAGCCCAGTTATAATTTTTCTGCCTAAAACAAATGCAGGTAGATCGGAGAATGTGCTACCTTTAATGAACCAGAAATAAGAAATGTCAGAAAACCGATGTGAGGTGCAAAACAAATACACTTGATGTAGTGGGAAAGGAAAGGAAGAATCTAAAGAGCTTTCAGAGCCAGCAAAAATGTTTAAATCTGAAAAGTATTGTCTTTCACTGTTGGACTTTGTGGAAACAGAGTCCCACTACTCCTGGCCCCGACCTACTTATGATATTGGGAAGAGAAATAATAATTAGCTTGTTACCAGTGTGGGGAGTAAATTGGCTGTTTTCATGAAACTGACCTCAACTGTGAGGTTAATCTGCCCATTTGGTGACCCCAATAAATATTTGTTTGTTCCTGATCCCCCCTAGAGCTCATGACTAATTTATGCCATGTGGCAGTAAATTGAAAGCATGTGCTTTAAGATGAATTGGGTATATTTCTTTCCACGCCCTCAGTAATCCCTCACTGAGAACAACTTAATTCTCATGACTGTCTCTAACTTTGTAGATATGACCGTTCACATTGTCACTGTATTCACAAATATCTCCCATCTTTGCATTTTCAGCCAGAGGTCGCACATCATGGACCAACGAGGTCAGCTCTCCCAATTTGCTCCTGGATGTTCAGGCACTAGAAATGAAGCAGGTTATAACTGCTTTCTGGATGCAAAACCTGGCATAAAAGAAGTTACTCTTAGATGTGAAAGAAGCCCTAGCTGAATGGTAGGTGCACGAATAATGTTTCCCCCTATGGAATGTCCAGAACCGGGGGTGACGGTCTCAATATAAGGGGTCAGCCATTCAAGGCTGAAATGAATATAAATTTCTTCACCTAATGAGTCGGTGATGAATTGTTGAAATTCTCATCCTAAGACTTTATAAGGGCTCAATCGCATATATTTACAATGATTAAGGGATCAGTGCAGGAACATTGTGCGGAGGTAATAGGTCAGCCATGACTATATTGAATGGCAAAGCAGGCACGAGGGCCCGAATGGCCTCCTTGTGTTTTTCGTGTTCTTGTGATCTGGGGGCATCTGTTTGTTGCTTTGTATACATTACTACAGACTAGTAGCAAAAGGAACACTCATTCGAGCACTGCACAAAACTTGCCATGAAAGAGCTCTGCCCTATCCCATTTTGGTGACTTTACACAAAATAACCAAAGCTTCACAAAGCATTCCTCATTTCCGATAAGGAACATTCTGAAACATTGTACACTTTCAAGGCTCGTTACTTGTGGCTTCACTTGAGCTACTATTTTTTAGTTGGACTTGCATCAAACACACGAGTAAAATAAATGACTCGGAAAGTTGCAAGTGGAGCTGCAAGGGGGAGGAAATGGTTTTCTAAGTAAAGGATTAAACTGGGTTGAGTTGTATATGGTTTTAGAGTTACTCTGTGCTATCTGTCTGAATATCATAATGTCATTGATGCACTCCCTTTGGTTGTCAGTAAGATGGTACCTACTGGGTGCCTACAGGTTTTGGTCATTTTACATTTGGAATCAAGCCATGTTCCAGGCTCACCAAGTCAAGGGGCGGAATGGTGGCGCAGTGGTAGAGTTGCTACAGTACAGCACCAGAGACCCTGGTTCGATCCTGACTACGGGTGTTGTTTGTACAGAGTTTGTACATTTCCTCCGTGATCGTGTGGGTTTTCTCCAGCTGCTCTGGGTTACTCCCACACTCCAAAGAAGTAAGTTAATTGGCTTTGGTGAAAATTGTAACTTGTCCCTTATGTGTTGGATAGTGTTAGTTTGTGGGGATCGCTGGTCGGCGTAGACTCAATGGGCCAAAGGGCCTGTATCCACGCTGTATCTCAAACGAAACTAAACTAAAAGCCCACAACAACCATCAAGCACCCTACTTTAGAATTTAGTTGACAATCCGCTTCTGAGTATCCCCCTTTTCATTCACAGCAATAGTATGGAATGGCAGGTGACTTCGCAAAATATAAGCATTCCTCTACTACTTTACACTAAAACCACACTCATTTATTTTTACTCTCCCACATTCCTATCAGCCCAAATTCTTTCATCCACATAGACACTGGGGGAAATTACATTGGCCAAATAACCTTCCAAACCACACATCTTTGGAACGTGCGAGATAACTGGAGCACCAGGAAGAAACCCACGTGATCATAGGGAGAATGTGTAAACTCCACACAGACAGCTACCGAGGTAAGGATTGAACCTATGTTGCTTGCGCACTCAGGCAGCAGCTCTACGACCTATACCACTCTGGCTTTCTTTGCTTTGGTTGTTAAGGTAACTGATGTAAAGATGAAACTGAGTCACTAATTAAATCCAGCATGGCTACATTAATCATATTGCTCTAAAGGCAACAGAATCTCACACAATAAAAGCACACTTTGTATTTCTCCACATGCTGAGGCAATTTGTGGGTATTAATGAATAAAGATGATGGTCATTTACTGCTTTCCAAGTGTTATTTTATTTGATCTAATTTGCTTTGAGCGTTCTGCAAAGGATGACAAAGTGATGAATGTATCTCCTTCACTTTTTGATTTTCTCATCTTGAACTATCAGAATATCACTTAAGAATAATTTGCATCCGTGCTTCTTAACAAAACAATACTCTGATTCCAGGAACTTGTCACAATCAAAAGCAAACCCCATAAATATAAATACAGACAAATCAGATAACAAATATGCTTTCATGGCAAGGACATGATGATAATGTTATTGGCTCAATCACTTACTGGGTTATTGTCTGATGCTTTTTGGATCTTTTCTTGCATGATTCATTATTAAGTGATGATTCATTGATATTGGAAGCCTAGCTTGCTGTCACATTCTAATGTGTATTTTATCCAGTGAAAACAAGGAATAAAAATGGCAAATATACTTTGGAGCAGTTGTGGTTTTTTAAAGCGTAAAATAAAGTTGGCACATTTCATTCAGCTAAATTAGGAATTTTTGAAGACATTGCATTCATTGTAGTTTACATATCTAGTAATTTTGGACAATTAAACAATTTACCAGTAAACAGAGGTATGTTGCAGAACTGCAGGTGAATAGTTGTGTTTTCGACTACAATGTGTTTCTCAACCTCAGTGACACCATCACAACAAGATCACAACAAGAGGGGGGGAATGCAAATGGAGTTTATGACATCTTGCCTAAGGAGGGGGGGAAGGTGTGAATTAATGTTACATTACCCTTCTGAGTTTGAAAAAAAGTATAATGGTACCTCAGATGACATCCGGCAGGCGGCGCGACTCTCGTCAGCAGCGGCCTCTGCAGCCTGTCTGCGTTTTTATTATTTTTTGTCTATGTTTCTATGTAGTTTTTGTTATTTTTTGTTGGGTTGTGTGTGTGGGGGGTGGGGTGGGAGGGAGGGGGTAACTTTTAAATCTCTCCCTGCACGGGAGACCCGACCTTTTCTTGTCGGGTCTCCGTTGTCGTTGGGGTTGCAACGAGGAGCGGCCTCCAACAGGAGAAGACCGGGGACTCTGGTGCCGACGACTCACCTCACCGTCGCGGAGCTGGCCGAGTCCAGAGCGGGTGGAGCGGTGGTGGAGCGCTGCTGCTGCTGCGGCCCGACCTCCGGAGATTCGGAGGCTGCAACTGCGGGTCTGGTGGACGGCGGCACCGGGAGCCCGCGGGTCCCTGGAGGGAGACCGCTTTTCAGGGCTCTCGCAACGGCGACTTCTCCCGCCCGAGTTGCGGGGTCGAAGAGCTCCTGGAGCGGGGCCTGACATCACCGCCCCGCGCGGCTTGGAATGGCCGCGGGACTCTGCGAGCGCATGCCAGGGGCTCTAACACCAAGACCCGGTGTGCGACCTCGCACCACCCGGCATGGCTTTAATGGCCGCGGGACAATCTCCATCGCCAGCCAGGGGCTTTGACTTTGACTCTGACATCGGGGGGGGGGGGGGGGGGAAGAGTGCAGTGGAGAGATAAGTTTTTTTGGCCTTCCATCACAGCGATGTGATGGATGTTTATGTAAATTATGTTGTGTCTTGGGTCTATTTGTTTGTAATGTATGGCTGCAGAAATGGCATTTCGTTTGGATCTCAAGGGGTCCAAATGACAATTAAATTGAATCTTGAATCTTGAATCTTGAATAAAGCAAATACAGTATGTGTCCTCATCAATTTGCATTACGTCCCACAGTGCTGACACAATTAGAAATCAACATTCTGATTGAGGATTTAGTTATCAATGTGCAAATTGCTCGTTTCTAAGCTTCCCCACAGTCTAGTTTCAGTAAAAAACACTAACTCAAGCACTTGAAACAACAAATGTTTATTTTAACAAAAGTGCAATTACAGTTCAACTACTGAACCTATCCCACTGTGGGTTTGATCATCGTATCTGCCTGATCAAGCCCTCTAGGCCTCGCTCAAACAGAGACATTCCAGAAAGTCACCCAGTCCCAAGCGCTCTCCCAGAAGATGGACGCTGGACCTCGTGGCAGCCAAAGATTATAGAGGAGCAAGAAATCCAATGGACTGCGTGACGTGTAGTACGTGACGGAACGTCACGGCCGCCATTTGTTTAGGCCAAAAGCGACTTCCGGTATGCCTCCCGGCTGTGTAATCCAAAGCAAAGATCCTCGAGTATCTTGTAGCGGGAACGGACTCCATCCACAGTTATACCAAAGCGCTTACATCAGGTGGCAGGGAAGAGCAAAGAAACTAGAGGCTATATATACATGAATGTGTGTCTGTGTGTGAGAGGTAAGTTAGAGATAATAAATAGAGATCATGGATCAGAAGCAACTTTGATTTAAAGCATCACTATTACTTTAATTGTCTTATGTAAGATGATGTACATAAACCATAAAGGCAATTATATATATATAATAATAAGTATATGCATATATATATACACATACATATATACACATAAATATACACATACATATGTACACATACATATGCATACATTTATATGCATACATATACACACATATATATATACACACACATATATAAACATATATATACACATACATGCATATATACACATACATATATATACATATGATCATTTTCCGACGATCAATAGATTTAGGATCAGTTCCTGTGGATTGGAGGATAGCTAATGCTATCCCACTTTTCAAGAAAGGAGCAAGAGAGAAAACGGGGAATTACAGACCAGTTAGCCCGACTTTGGTGGTGTGAAAGATGCTGGTCAATTATTAAAGATGTAATAATGGGGCATTTGGATAGCAGTAAAAGGATTAGTCACAACTGTTTACCATATATATTAATGATTTGGAAGAGGGAATTAGGAGCAAAACTAGTGCGTACATACCTTAATATTTAAATTCAGCCGATAAGTTGGTCAATGGTCATTTCTTGCTTTTTTTGAGACATGGATTTTTAAAATGTGAATGTCTCATTACAACACATTTGTGGGTCAGCAGTATTTTGTACCAACCCCCACAATTTCAAATAATTCTAAATTGAACTTCTTAAACAAGGAAAACACTTTTTATTTACATCATTTTGTGCGCGACATATACAGGGTTGCTGTGTTTTGCATATCAGCTAATTAATAAAAGTGATGTCAAATTCAACACATTTCAAACAAAGGACAAAATTTCCAACTTATGTACAATAACTAGACTAAGTGGGACCTGTTGCGTCCCAGCATCACAAGGGAGGGCTGGTCACCCAATGCAATATTCCACCTCTCCACCAATTCCAATATTGCTGGCCAGTGGGGGGGGGGGGCTTTCTTTGCGTTAGTATGGGTGTTGTGGACCGAAGGGACTGGTTTCCAGAGGGCTAGTATGGACATTGTGGGTCGAATGGATTCTTGGGCTGCCAGCTCAATCACTAAGTCCAGGCTACTCAGTCACTGAGGCCTGGCAGTACAGTCACTCAGACCTGGCAGGCTGGAAGCTGAGAAACTGGCAGAAATTCTGCCCAAAACAGGTGACAGGCTCTGTGAGAGAGAAGGGGGAGAGGGTGGACTGAATGGATTATTGGGCTGGCAGTTCAGTCACTTACAGCTGGTGGGCTGGCGGTTCACTTACTCACGGCTCGTGGGCTGGCAGTGCAGTCACTGATGCTGGAACCGATATTGCGCCAACCGACTCAATTTTAAATATTTCATAATAGAGATCCATTAACATGGTTAACATTTTATTTCCGACATGCATGGTAAGATTTACACAATTCACATTATTCTGTGCGCGAGATATACAGGTTTGCAGTGTTCAGCATATCAGCTAACCAGTGCAAGTGATGTACAATTTAACATATGTAACACAATGATAGCCCCACCCCTGCTTACACCAAAGAGCAAAACGTCCAACGTAGATACAATAATAAATAAATCGCCATTTGCATTAGTTTTGTGCAGTTAACAAATCACATTTTCACACAATGTACATAATACTTGCTGGAAAACTGGTCAAGTTCAAAGTGTAAAGAACAAAAACAACAGTTGGCTGACAAGTACTCTGGAGTTCGGTGCAGGAGATCTTGTCGACGAGTATTCTGGACCCACTGTTGACATCTGAAATTATAGGAAATATCATTTAGGATTAACTAATAAGAAAAAAAAATGATAACTACATGCCTGCAGAATGGATGATGTATCACTTAAGTGCAATTGTTTTCAGTTGTGTGGAGAGACCTGTATATTGAAGATGCATTTTCCCCCGAATATGTCAATTTACCTTAAATGTAGAAGAACTTATTAAAATCTTCTTACAAAGAAAATTAAGTATTTTCTTTGTCCTCTTTTGGACCTAAGGCATAGCAGGGCTGCCAACTCTCACGCAGAGGTAAGGGAGGGAGAGAGGGAAGGGAGGGAGAGAGGGAAGGGAGGGAGAGAGGGAAGGGTGATTGAGAGGGGAGAGAAGGGGAGAGAGAGAGATTGAGAGGAGAGAGAAGGGGCGAGAGGGAGAAGGGGAGAGAGGGAGAGAGGGAGAGAAGGGGAGAGAGGGAGAGAGGGAGAAGGGTAGAGGGAGAGGAGGAGAGGGAGAAGGGGAAGGGGAGAGGAAGGAGGGGGAAGAGGGAGATGGGGGCGGCGGAGAGGGGGAAGGGGACAGGGGAAAGAGTGAGAAGGGGAAAGAGGGAGAAGGGGGAGAGAGAGAAGGGGCAGAGGGAGAAGGAAGAGGGGGAGAGGGAGAGTGGAACGATAGGACATTATAACGCGCAGCCATCCCATTCCGACCAAAGATTATAGAGCAGAGCTCCTATAGTATCTTTGATTCCGACCGCCGCTGCCGAACCCCCCGGCCCACCATTGCACCCAAAGATGATAGCGCAGAGTTCTATAATCTTTGATTGCACCCCTTCACGGCGGGCTTGTGATCTTTGCTTGTGATGTCTTGACAATTCTAGGGACGTAACGGGTAACAGCCGTCGCGTTCTCGGACTCGAATCTGAGCTCGAAAAATCGCGTAGTGGGTCTAATGTGTCCCACGGGCCATATTTTGGAGACCAATCCCTTACAAGAACAAAACCAAAAACGTACAGAAGTGTTAAAATGATTGTCTTTATTATTGTGGTAAGTAAAGATCTATTAAAAATAAGTCTAATAACTTTTTAATGTACCGACAAACCTAGTTTCCCAATGGCCATTGAGGGGAGAACAGAAAATAACATTTTCACGACAGAATATCGACAGAAAATAATAATAATATTTTCCCACCTTTCTTTTTTATTGGGGAACCTATAGAATGACAGGTCGGATCGTTTAGATTTACGATTAGAACAATTGATAGTAGAGCAGTGAGATGAAGATTTAGATGAGGACACCATGACAGTGTGGGGGAAGCCCAATAAATGCCCTATAAAATGGCGTCGACAATCACACACGTCATACTACGCTTTTTTCGTGGAGTGGTCTATCTTGCTCCTCTATAATCTTTGGTGGCAGCGGCCGAACCACATGGGGGTGGTCTCTTAATAAACCAATTACAGATATCGATTAATCCCATACATAACAGACATTTCCCTAACCCAATAAAACAGCAGCTCAATACTTGTATTCAACCCGGACTTCTCAAGGAAGCCAACTTAGAAACATTTAGCCTGATCTATAAGAAACCCAGACAAGGCTCAATACCCCCATCCAATCAACACTCGGCAAAGCCAAACTCTCCAATATTATTCACAATTATTTACAAGGCGTCTGTCTAGTTTGCAGCCATCCAATCCATTCTATGCATTTTACACCTAATTGAGAGGGTTTGTAGATGTTCTTATTCTTTTCTTGCAAATTGTATCTAAGCTCTAGACACACTGGCACCCGCTAGACACACTCCGCAGCTTGTCGCATCTCTGCAGGGAGCAATTACAAATTGACCAAAACTCCCAACAGCCCTGAAGCTTTTACCCCATTTTGACATCCTCGCCCCTCCAATTTAGCCAGGATTAACAAATGGACCAAAAGAACTGCAGGCCATCAAATAGAAATAAGAAATGCTAACAGGGTTGAGTTCACTGTTCCTACCACTAGGTTGTAAGCTACCCAAATGAAATATGAGGTGCTGATCCTCCGATTTGCATGTAGCCTCACTCCGGCAATGGAGGAGGCCCAGGACGGAAAGGTCAGTATGGGAAAGGGAAGAGGAGTTGAAATGGTTGGCAACTGGGAGATCCCTTGGGCATGCTTACATAGATACATAGACAATGGGTGCAGGAGTTGGTCATTCGGCCCTTCGAACTAGTACGTCCATTCAATGTGATCGTGGCTGATCATCCACAATCAGTACCCCGTACCTGCTTTCTCCCCATACCCCTTGATTTTGCTAGCCCTAAGAGCTCTATCTAACTCTCTTTTGAATTCATCCAGTGAATCGGCCTCCACTGCCTTCTGAGGCAGAGAATTCCACAAATTCACAACTCTCGTGTGAAAAGGTTTTACCTTATCTCAGTTCTAAATGGCCTACCCCTTATTCTTAAACTGTGGCCCCTGGTTCTGGACTGCCCCAACATCGGGAACATGTTTCCTGCAACTAGCATGTCCAATCCCTTAATAAATTTATGTTTCTATAAGATTCCCTCTCATCCTTCGAAATTCCAGTGAACATGCCCATTCATTCCATTCTTTCATCATGTGACATCCCGAGAATTAACCTCGTGAACCAATGCTGCACTCCCTCAATAGCAAGAATTTCCTTCCTCAAATTAGGAGGCCAAAACTGCACACCAGGTGTGGTCTCACAAGGGCCCTGTACAACTGTAGAGGACCTCTTTGCTCCTATACTCAACTCCTCTCGTTATAAAGACCAACATGCCATTAGCTTTCTTCACTGCCTTTTGTACATGCTTACTTTCAGTGACTGATGTACAAGGGCACCAAGGTCTCATTGTACTTCCCCTTTTCCTAACCTGACACCATTCAGATCTGCCTTCCCGTTCTTGCCACCAAAGTGGATAACCCCACATTTATCCACATTATACTGCATCTGGCATGCATCTGCCCACTCACCCAACCTGTCCAAGTCACCCTGCATCCTCATAGCATCATCTTCAAAGTTAACACTGCCTGCCCACTTTCTGTCATCTGCAAAATTGCTAATGTCACTTTTAATTCCTTCATCTAAATGTATATTGTAAATAGCTGCAGTCCCAGCACCAAGCCTTGCGGCACCCCACAAGTCACAGCCTGCCATTCTGAAAGGGACCCGTTAGTGCCTACTCTTTGTTTCCTGTTTGCCAACCAATTATCTATCCATGTCAATACCCTACCCTCAATACCATGTGCTCTAATTTTGCCCACTAATCTCCTGTGTGGGACCTTATCAAAGGCTTTCTGAAAGTCCAGGTACACTACATCCACAGGCTATTCCTTGTCCATTTTATTGTCACATCCTCAAAAAATTCCAGAAGATTTGTCAAGCATGATTTCCCCTTCGTAAATCCATGCTGACTTGGACCGATCCTGTTACTGTTATCCAAATGCGCTGCTATTACATCTTTGATAATTGACTAGCACCTTCCCCACCACTGATGTCAGACTAGCTGGTCTATAATTCCTTGCTTTCTCTCTCTTGAAAAGTAGGATAACATTAGCTACCCTCCAATCCCCAGGAACTGATTCAGAATCTATAGAACATTGGAAAATGATCCACAATTTCCAGAGCCACCTCCTTGAGTACCCTGGGATGCAGTCCATCAGGCCCTGGGGATTTATCAGCCTTCAGTCCCATCATTGACAACACCATTTCCTGACTAATGTGAATTTCCTTCAGTTCCTCCATCACCCTAGTTCCTCTGTCCCCTAGTACATCTGGGAGATTGGTTGTCTTCCTTAGTGAAGACAGAACCAAAGTACCTGTACAATTCAGCCATTTCCTTGTTCCCCATAATAAATTCACCTGTTTCTGCCTTCAAGGGACACACATTTGTCTTAACTATTTTTTTCCTCTTCACATACCTAAAGAAGCTTTTACTATCCTCATTTATATTCTTGGCTAGCTTACCTTCGTACTTCATCTTTTCTCCCCGTATTGCCTTTTGTGTGGCCTCGGTGAGCTGAGCGCAAGTGTTCATCAAAACAAATGTGCCATCAGTAGAGGCTTCAGTGACACTGAGTCATGGAAGAAGTATCTGGGCAGGTAACTGAGACCTTGGTTGAAGGGATGGATTTAAGAAGGAGAGAGAGGGGTAAAGAGATTTGGGGAAGACATTCACAAATTTAGTGCTAAGGCAGCTGAAGGTAACAATCACAGATCTGGAGAAGCCCAGAGTTTTCGAGGTTTGACTCCTTCCTTCAAATGCATTCAGAACAGTAAGGGCAAGAAAATGGGTGTATGTTACAATTCCTGCGATCTCTGGTAGTAATTTAACATATGGGCTACTGCAAGCTCCATATAAGGGAAGTGAATTTGAACCATATTTGTTTCTACAGATGTTTACAATTGCATTATTTAACTGGAGTTTGATTTACAAATTGTTAAGTGATCCCAATCAACTCTATCCTTGCACTGGACCAGCTGACCTTGCAACATATTACGCCAATGTCCTGCCAAAAGTCTGCTTTTTTTCCAGAGAGCTAATGCATGCTGAATGTTTCTACTTTGTAGAGTGTCTTGTGTGATATGTGGTATATGGAAATGCCACATTTTGAAGCCACTAGTCTGCTTAGGCTCCTGAGAATCACAGAATCATAGCCTGGTAGGAGGACATTTGGCCTGTCTAGTCTGTACCAGCTCCATGCAAACACCAACCAATCAAAATAACAGCAGAAAAGGCTGGAAACGTTCACTAGGCCAGGTTGCATCTGTGGGAAGTTCATGTTTCAGGTCCAAGATCCTTTAGAGAACTTGAAGAAGAGAGACAACAAGTTAGAGCAACTCAGCTTGTCCACTCTACTAATCCTACCCCATATCCCTCCAAATTCTATACTTTCAGATATATCCAGCTCCCTTTTGAATTCTACAAGTGAATTTGCTTCTACTACCAGTCGTATAAGTGTATTCCAGCCCTAGCCACTTACTTTGTACCAGTATGTCTCTTTGGGTCAATTTGGTTCTTTGCCAATCACCTTTGTTAATGAGAACAGTTTCTCTCTATCTACTCTACTAGTATCCTTCATGATATTAAATACCTCATCTTGTCTGCTTGGAATCTCCTCTGTACTAACGAAACAAACACTGCATCTCCCAAATTTTTCTTCCGCATCCTCTCCAAAGACTTCACATCTTTACAAAAGCGTGGTGCCAGAACCTTTTACAGCACTCCTTCCGTGGTCCAACTAGTGTTTTATAAAGAATCATCTCGACCTCTTGTACATTGCCGTCTTTACAAAGATCGGGCTCATGATTGCATTTTTAACCACGTTCTCAACCTGCCCTGCCATTTCCAGTGAACTATGTACCCCAGGTTTCTGCTTTTGTACTTATTTTGGAATTGTGCCTTTATTTATCACTCCGGCTGAAGGTAACACATGCGTAAACCAGCGATTATGAACCCACACTCTGAAGTGTGAACCCACACACTGGTTGCTGCTTATTCACTTTGTGAAACCTATTGTTTATTCAATTACAATCTCCCAGTGAGGCCAAACATGGTTCTGAGATACTACATGGTCATATAACTCAGAAAGATCCCTGGTCCACCATTATGTCTGGAAAGCGCTGTTCAATTTTCCCACTTTCCTGCACATTTCCATGGCCCTGGAGTTGTCCGTTACCATGCATTTATCTGATTCTCCTTTGAACGAACTTAGCTTAGCTTCCCAGACCACAACTGCTTTTAATCATCATACATAATCATACTTCATTAGCCAAGTATCAACCCTAGACTGTGAGCTCCTTGATGTTAAAGTCCACAGGCCGCAGTTGAAGCGTCGATCCCAGGCAAGGGATCGGCTCTGATGGTAAGTCCACGTCCCCGCGGTGGGGCTCAAAGTCAGTCCTGAGGAAGGCCTCCAGCTCCACGATGTTAGGCCGCAGAGCGACCGGAGATACGATCTGGAAAACAATCACAGCTCTGGCAAGGGATTGAAAAAAAGTTTCCCCTGACCCCCTCCCCCAGCCCCCATGTAAAACAAACCAGAGATCATTACACAAACTTTTAAAACACACTAAAAATTAAAAAAAAAGACAAAAGGACAGACAGACTGTAGGCGAGGCTGCCATTGAAGCGCCACCTGGTGGTTTTCTCATCAAAACTATTCTCTTCACTCCCTCCTCTCCACCAAATCACACGTTGATATTCTTCAATATGTATTCTCATTACCACCTTCAGAATCAGTTTGTCCTTTTATGATCTATTGGAACCATAATGTTGCCCAGAGCCAAGAGAAGGTTTTGTGTGTTTAGAGTGGGTGCAGAATATTGCCTTATATTGCCTTACATCGCAAGGATTGGCCTTGACTGTGGAAGATTAGTGGGTGATCTAATTGTGGTGTTTAAGATGAGTAAAAGGGTAGGTAGTGTAAAACCACAGAAAGCTGTCAACAAGAGGATATGATCTTCAAATTAGAACCAGGCTGTACAGAGGTGATGGTGATGGTAGGAAGCTCATCTTCACAGAGTGTTGGGGAAACAAGTTTATCTCCTGCCTCCAATGTACTATTGAGACTGAGGAGCTGCTGAAAAATTTAGAACTATAAATCAGTTACATTTTCATTGGAAAGGATGCTAAGGGAAACAGAATGGAGGAGATTAGACGGGATTGCAATGCAGTTCCACCATTGTGTAATCAAGTGAAAGAATAGGATTGGGCTCCTATATTTTAATTCAAATACTGGATTAACTTTTACAGGAACACAGTATGATTGACACTATTGATATTTAAGTTTGGGAATGGATTGTGGATCTTGGCAAGGTTGTTATGTAAGTGTTTTCTGAAGACATTATAATGTGAATTGCATTGACTCGACAGAACATCGTGGATATCGCGGATATCGGTGACCAGCGCCAGACTGCGGTTTCGGGTGTCTTCCATCGCAAGTATAACATCCCGGGCGACATAGCGAGACCACCGGGGTCCCCGTGGATTGTTGTCGGGTCTAGGAGGCGGCGCAGACGGAGGAGGGAGAGGAAGCAGAAGCGAGGCCGCAGGTCCGGGGCTTTGCTAAGGCTAAGGAATCGACCACACAAGCCACCTCTACCGAGCCTGTATCTCTCCAACACCAGATCCCTGGTTCACAAAATGGATGACCTGGAAGTACAACTCGCCGGAAATCGATATGTCCGCGACTGCTGTATTATGATCATCACCGAAACCTGGCTTCACCCGGGGATACCTGATGCTAGCATGCAGCTAGCAGGTCGCTTTCTGCTCCGCAGGGACAGGACTATAGACTCCGGTAAGAGCAGAGGAGGGGGCCTCTGTATATACGTGCATGAGAATTGGAGCAACAACGGGACAATCATAGCCAATCATTGTTCCCCTGACCTCGAGTACATGTCTGTAAGATGCCGGCCTTTTTTTCTACCGAGAGAACTAACAGTCGTGATTGTCACGGCTGTGTATATTCCACCTGACGCCAATGTAAACAAGGCGCTCTCTCTCCTGCTGAACACCATTAACGAACAGCAGCGGGATCACCCCGAAGGTGTTCACATAATCGCAGGGGACTTTAATAAGGCCAATTTGAAGACTGTACTGCCGAAATTCTACCAACATGTCAAGTGTTCTACTAGAGGGGTGAACACGCTGGATCATGTCTACACCAATATCAAGCACGCGTATAGAGCCATCCCCCTCCCCCAACTCGGCCAGTCAGATCATCTCTCCCTCCTGCTCTCTCCAGCCTACACCCCCCTCAGACACAGTGCCAGGCCCACCATAAGATCTGTTACAACCTGGCCTGAAAATGCACTCTCCAATCTACAGGACTGCTTTACACAGACAAACTGGGACATATTCGAACACCAGGATCTGGAAACTCTCACAGAATCGGTGCTGGACTATATCAAGTTCTGCATCGGAAATGTGACTGTAGACAAAAACATACGGGTTTTCCCAAACCAGAAACCCTGGATGTCCAGCCAGGTCCGCACACTCCTCAGAGCCCGCGATGCTGCCTTCAGGTCAGGTGACAGAGCTCTGTACAGGGCTGCTCGAGCCGATCTGAAAAGTGGTATTAAAAAAGCCAAGGCAGACCATAAGAGGAGCATAGAGTCCCACTTGTCCAGCAATAATACACGGGAGGTATGGCGGGGCATACAAGACATTACCAACTACAGAGGCTGTGCCACAAAGTCAGAAGAC
Organism: Leucoraja erinaceus; assembly: GCF_028641065.1. Taxonomy (NCBI): domain Eukaryota; kingdom Metazoa; phylum Chordata; class Chondrichthyes; order Rajiformes; family Rajidae; genus Leucoraja; species Leucoraja erinaceus. Next base: position 34,207,001 of record NC_073389.1, read on the forward strand.
CTGAGTGCGCCGCTGGCAGAAAAGCTAAATTGCTTCTTCTCCCGCTTTGAAACATCACAACAGCAGCACTCACCTGCTACAGCCCTGTTTCCACCCTCACCTAGCTCCTGTACTACTCCACTCACTGTAACGGAGCACGATGTCAGACGGGTGCTCCTGGCAGTGAACCCCAAGAAGGCTACCGGCCCAGATGGAGTACCTGGTAAGGTGCTCAAAGCGTGCGCCCACCAGCTCACTGCCATCTTCACCAGAATTTTCAACCTCTCCCTGGCCCAGGCAGTTATTCCGTCCTGCCTAAAATCAACCACAATCGTCCCTGTGCCGAAGAAGTCTACCATCACCAGCCTTAATGACTACCGTCCTGTGGCCCTCACTCCGGTAATCACGAAGTGCTTCGAGAGGTTGGTCCTCCAGCACATCAAGGACTATCTACCACCAGACCTCGACCCCCACCAATTCGCCTATCGCCAAAACAGATCCACAGAAGACGCCATCACCGTAGCTCTCCACTCTGTGCTGAGCCATCTGGAGCAGGGGCAGAGCTACGTCCGGATGCTCTTTGTGGATTTTAGTTCAGCCTTTAATACAATCATTCCGGACATTCTCATAGGTAAACTGGTCACTCTCGGCCTCCCCACTGTCACATGTGCCTTGATAAAGGATTTCCTCACCAACCGGCCCCAGACTGTGAGACTCGGCCCCCACCTCTCCTCCACTCGCAGGTTGAGTACCGGTTCCCCACAGGGCTGTGTGCTAAGCCCCCTCTTATACTGTCTCTACACCTACGACTGTAGTCCGGCCCACAACAACAACCGCATCGTCAAATTTGCTGACGACACTACTGTGATCGGACTTATTTCGAAGGGAGACGAGGCAGCCTACAGAGAGGAAGTCCTGAAGTTGACAACCTGGTGCTCAGAAAACAATCTGGTTCTGAACACCAGGAAAACAAAAGAGCTCATTGTCGACTTCGGGAGGCACAGCACCGACTTAGCCCCCCTACACATCAACGGCGAGTGTGTGGAGAGGGTCAACACCTTCCGGTTTCTCGGTGTCCATATCGCTGCTGACATCTCCTGGACGGACAACACGACAGCGGTCATCAAGAAGGCTCAGCAGCGGCTGCACTTCCTGAGGGTCCTCAGGAAGCACAACCTGGACTCTAACCTGCTGCTGACCTTCTACCGCTCGTCCATCGAGAGCCTGCTGACATACTGCATTACAGCATGGTATGGCAGCTGCACCATGGCAGACAGGGAGAGGCTTCAGAGGGTAACCAGGACAGCGCAGAGGATCATTGGCTGCCCTCTCCCCTCCCTGATGGACATCTACACCTCCCGCTGCCTTAGCAGGGCAAAGAAGATCATCAAAGACAGCTCCCATCCTGCGTTTGGACTGTTCGACCTGCTGCCCTCTGGAAGGCGCTATAGGTGCATCAAATCCAGGACAAACAGACTCAGGAATAGTTGCTTCCCGAGAATTATATCTACTATAAATTCAAATTCACACATGCACTGACTACACCGCCCAACACGGACTTCCATCTGTATATATGTATATATGAATGTAGCGCTGCAGAATTTGTGCACCTATTCCCCCCCCCCATCTCCCTTCTGTTTTTTTTTTTTTCTGTTTCTTGTTTTTTTTTGTGTGCTTATTTTTATGTATGCACTGTGTTCGCTCCTCTTTCAGTTTCACTGTACATGTATAGTGACAATAAATGGCATATCTATATCTATATCTATATCTACTTGGATTTTGCTGTGTTTAGGTCGTCTTTCTTACAGTTTGGCTTTCTTACCAACCAATTGTTCAAGCGCTTTTGATTGCAACATGCCCCTTAATTTAGTTCAACAAAGAAACTGACAAGTTACTAAAGGTGCTTGCATTTAAACATGTAAATGCCAGCAAGTTCAGAACAGTCGTGTATGTGCATCAGAATGCAAAAGTCCTAGTTTTGGTGATAATTTCCCACTGGTGAATCTTGCACTCAGCTATGGCGCAGGATTCAAATTTCCTGAACTTCCCAGCAGTTGAACTTAGGATTCTACTTGCGGATTTTACAACAGGTCAAACTGGCACAAGTTCGGCCGAATTCACAACTGTAAGGAAGATATGGTGCAGTAGGATGTGACTCTTTAGTAATTATACATTTGCTGCAATGTTTCCATTCCTGTACTGTGGTACTATAGCAAAGATTATTTTGGAATTCTAAAAGCACAACATTCACTGTTCCTTTACTTTGGAAATTCTCAGGACAGATTTTTGAATACAGTGGGTGGGTCATGGTCTACACAATGCATTCCTTGTGTCCACTCATCACCTCTCATGACCAAAGTCATCCACTTGAACAACTGGTGCCATTGCAATGCCACAAAGTGGGAACTTAATTTATAAAAATATCCATTCAATTGAAAAAAATGCTTATTTTCACTTAACTTTCTCACCCAGATGGGGGCCTCATTCAAATGAATGGAGTCACATACCTGGCATAAAGCGAAAGCGCCTATTATAACATTCAGTCTCTCTGCTCAGTACTGGGTTCGAAAAACTGAGTCCAGTGGTGAAGAGGTAAGTCAGCTGTTCACTATCACTGGTGTCTGACCTCCACTAGCATTCCATATATAAATCCCAGGTACTCACATGCAATTCTCATCAGAACCAGAGACTGAGGATAAGAACAATCTGAGCCAGTTTCCCCTTCTCTGCCCAAACCACCTTGCCCATTACCATGATCTTTGTTATCAATCCTATCATTTACCTTGATAATGACAGGTTTAGCAACCTGTCGTATTCTGATCCTTCTCTATTGCCTTTCCTGAATAGTTACACTTGCTTTATCTGCTGATCACCGTGCCCATTCTGAAATCCAGTGAATGCTGGAAGATCAGAATCAATGAGCTCCCTTTCATGCAGGGTGCCAGGGGTTTGGGATGATGATGTCAGCCATCAGGTTGGGGGAAGTTCTCAGCTCTTAGTTCAGTTAATGACTGCAGTTCCATTTCTTTACCAACACTACTTCCTTTATGTCCCTTTCCTAGGATCCCTCTTATTCATGGAACCGTGAAATCAGGTACAAAGAGTTCATTTGATGGTTTTGCCATTATCTTAATCCCATTATAATTTCTCCTTTTTCTGCCTGCATGTTTACATTTGCTAATCCTTCATACGTACATCCCAAAGGGGCTTTTGCATTCTGTTTCAATGCCCTGTCCTAGTTAATGGCAGGGATTTGTACTTCTCGAGAAGCAATGTCGGTGCATGCATTGGCCTTGATGTTTCCAGACCCGGTCTATTCGAGGGGAAGGGCTGGAATAAGTTTGTGAATTGAGTTTCATGAAATTCTGCTCCACCAAAACTTGTCTATAATTTCCAGCCAGATTGCAGAAGGGCCCTTTTGAGATCAACTGAAGGTTTAAGCTTTATTAGGGAAGCATAATCAATTCCAAGGGGTTTCAAGGCATCCTGGGCTTGGGATGGGGTAATGGAATATCCATCCTGTGGTTAAATATTTGTCAAGGATATAATGGGGGCTTAGGACAATGAAACCTGTAGTCAATTCAACCAAGATTATGGATTGAGGTAACGTAACTATTTTGATGTAACCAGGGGATATGACTGCCAGTGTCATATCAGTGTCGCCAAAAGATTTAATTATTTATTTATTTATTTTTATTTATACTTTTATTAGAAGCCGTGTACAAAAGTGATATGACATAATACATTTATTGTACAGCTTCCATTTTAATTTTAGCAAAGATGAAATAGAAAAAGAGAGAAAGAGCAAGAAAGAAAGAAAGTGATAAAGAAAGTGAATGTGTAAGAATAGAATCCCTAAACTACCAAATGAGTGTAATCAAAGAGTGAGTAAGTAAAAAAACATAAAAAGACAAAAACGAAAAAAAGGAAAAAAAAAACCCCAAAAAGTGTTGATATACCTGCTTCATTTCTCACCACACCCATCACCCAGTCTTTAAATCGGTTTAATTCCAAAGTTGTGTTGCACCATACTATCCTTGTAATGAATCAATGAAAGGAGACCATATCTTTGAAAATTGCTCTGATTTTCCTGCTAAGACAAGTCTCATATCTTCAAGATGTAGTGTCTCAGACATGTTTGTAATCTACATTTTAAGAGTTGGGGGAGATGTATTTTTCCAAAATTTAAGTATAAGTTTTTTCAAAGATTTCTTTCCAAAAGTTATGGAGTTTTATGCAAGAGGCAAAGGAGTGTGTTATAGTTGCTTCTTGAGAGAGACAGAAAGATTTTGAACATTTTAAAATCTAGCAGCGACAAAATAAATGTTGTGACACTTGAAAAATCAGCGCACGTCATACGTCATCACGCAGCAAATTTTTCAGTGACCTGATACTTCAGTCAATGATGCCGGCAGTCGCTGAAAAAATCGCCAAGTGGGACAGGCCCTTTAATGTGCAGGGATCGCTGGTCGGTGCGGACTCGGTGGGCTTTCAATGATTTAACAAAATCACAGTTTCAATGATTTAACAAAATCTGAACTAAAAGTAGTAAACAGAGAGTTGGTCAGGCAGTATCTGTGGAAAGAGACTGATCTTCTACTTGAAACTTTAACTGCTTCTCCTTCCAGATGCTGCTATACATTTCCAATGTCTTCTGCTTTTTATTAATGATCTGTATGGCACTGGGAGACAGCAAGAAGAAACGTCCATCGCTGCTACTTGCTATCCAGCAATCTCTCAGGAAGAAACTTGTCCAGGATATAGTATGCAGACAGGCTTGGGATAAGACATAAAATAGTGTGCGGTTGAATAGTCTGTGAAGCTCTGGACAGAACAGTGGATGGAGAAAAACGCCAGTGGACCTGAATCCCAGCCTTCAAGAGAAATGGGGAAAGAAAATTAACTACATTAATTTCTGAAACCAAACTGTTTCTAATGAGGTAAAACTTGCATTAATGTTATTTTCAATTTACTAAAGGTTTTTTTTCCATTTTGACAAGTAAAACCACAATGAGGGTGGCTCATGCACAGATTAATTTCAGAATAACTGGGCCATGGCAGTGAGCATTATTTGTCACCTTAAGTTACTTTGAAAAGCTAATATTATACAGAGCCAAGATTTTGTCAGCTTTTTCTCTCCTACTACATCCAGGAGTGAAAAGGATTAAGTTTAATGAGCGTGGGAGCAGGTGGATTTGCGTTTAAATACACCTCATGGCCAAAAGCAGACTCCTGCAGATAATGGAAACTGGAAATCAAAGAAAACGACTGGAAAAAACTGTACAAGGCAGGGAGCATCTGCAGAAAGACTAGCCTAGTTAACATCAAGTGAATTATATTTGTCAAGATGGGAAAAGTAAGAGAAATCGGTAGTTGCAATAATACAATAAATAAACATACAATATCAGTTATTTTAGGTGGACCAAACAATGATAGTGAATGATGAAGTACTGAAGTGCAAAGTCCATAGCAGTTCAGTGCTGAGAGAGGATTGTGGTTATGGCTGGTTCAATGGCACTTAATTACCAAGGTACAGTGCATACATATCAGTAGGATTATTGCCATCCATAAGTACAATCCCTGATTCAGTAGAAAATGCATAGAAACAACCCACTGAGCCCATATGCAAGAGTCACCAAGCTTTGGCACAATTTTAAAAATTCCAGCTGCAGTTGGCCATGAAGACAAGTTGCAGCCGTCGCCATGATCCCGAACTTCCTGCAAACTGTCATCCCTCTCCTTGCTGGGCCACCTTCAGCCTTTATGCCTGGGAAGGGGGGAGAACCTGATGGTTGATTTCTTCTTCTTCTTGCGTATGGCGTGCACAGCCTAAAGTCGTCGGACAACTTGTTCTATTTGATCCTATTTGACTGTGCACTCCGGGTTGATTGCATGTGTCGAAACAGGGCGGACCACGTGAAGGTTGCAATCTCCCACCCCATGGTTGATTTGAAGAAGCTGTTCTTGAACCTCGAGGTAATTGTTCACAGGCTTCTTCCTGATAGTCGTGAGAAGGGAATGTAGCTACAGTAATACGAGTCTTTGCTGATATTCAATGGTTCAAATGGCAGGGCCTGCAAGAGTAATACATGCAAAAAGGATTTCACTGTGCAGTTGCATACGTGGCAAAAACATCATTGATCCATTGATTGACCATTTATAGCTACTGAGCATTTGTGAGAATGCAAAACTGACAAGAAGGGCTGTTGAAGACCAGTCAGCCCACTGTTGATTGTCATGGTATCTGCCGTATTCACCTTACATCGTGCTTGCATCAGGACACAGAAACCCCTGTTTAGGAATACATATTTTATAATAGAATTGACGAAGGCTGCCAGTAAATCTTGGATTAATGTAATGTGCGATAATGTATTAAAGGTTAAATTATACAATATATCATGGTCTATGTGACAAGAATTATGATGTGGTCACAGGACACACAAATTACTCTCAATGTTGATGAAAAATCATTGACCTGAGGTAATCATGGTGTTTCCCTCTCCATGGTGCCTGATCTGTAGATTATTTACAGCAATTTCTATATATATGTTCAGCATCTGCAGTATTTTGGTTTGGTCCTGTGGGATTTCTGGGTCTGACAAAAGGGCTCATGGACTTTGAAAAATCTCTTTGAGGTGAAACCTTCTTATCTCTTCCATCTTTGAGGGTCAAACATAAAGCCATTCTTTTTGAATGTTATATGATGTTCACAATTCAGTGTTTAGTTTAGTTTTGCTTAGTTTAGTTGAGAGATACAGCATGAATACAGGCCCTTCGGCCCACCATGCTGACCGTCAGTTACTAGTTCTATGTTATCCCAGCTTCGCATCCTACACACTAGGGAAAATTTACAGAAGCCAATTAACCTACAAATCTGTACATCTTTGGAATGTGGGAGGACACTGGAGCACCCAGAGAAAACCCACATGGTCACAGGGAGAACGTACAACCTCTGTACAGACAGCACCCATAGTCAGGATCGAACCTGGGTCTCTGTGGCTGTAATACAACAACTCTACTGCTGTGCCACTGTGCAGCCCATTGCAAATAAGCATCTTGACAAGGCGGATGATAGAAACATAGAAAATAGGTGCAGGAGTAGGCCATTCGGCCCTTTGAGCCTGCACCACCATTCAATATGATCATGGCTGATCATCCAACTCAGTACCTGTACCTGCCTTCTCTCCATACCCCCTGATCCCTTTAGCCACAAGGGCAACATCTAACTCCCTCTTAAATATAGCCAATGAACTGGCCTCAACTACCTTCTGTGGCAGAGAATTCCACAGATTCACCACTCTCTGTGTGGAAAATGTTTTCCTCATCTCGATCCTAAAAGATTTCCCCCTTATCCTTAAACTGTGACCCCTTGTTCTGGACTTCTGCAACATCAGGAACAATCTTCCTGCATCTAGCCTGTCCAACCCCTTAAGAATTTTGTAAGTTTCTATAAGATCCCCCCTCAATCTTCTAAATTCTAGCGAGTACAAGCCGAGTCTATCCAGTCTTTCTTCATATGAAAGTCCTGACATCCCAGGAATCAGTCTGGTGAACCTTCTCTGTACTCCCTCTACGGCAAGAATGTCTTTCCTCAGATCAGATGAGAGGATGTTTCCTCTAGTGGGAGAATGGAGAACCACAGCTACTGTGTAGAAATTAGACATTGCCATTTTAGATCGAGATAAGGTAAAGACTTTTCTTAGACGATCGTCAGGTCTTTTTAAAACTCTTCCTTAAAGGCCAGTGGAAGCAGAGTCTTTCAATATTTTTAAGCCAAAGGTAGACAGATAGTAGAGAAGCAAGGATTGAAAGGTTAGGGGAGAAGACAGGAGTATAGAAATTACTATCACATCAGCCATGATCTTATTAAATGGTGAAGTAGGTCATACAGTGTGACCTATTTCTCTGTATGTTTGCATGTAAATCGACATATTTTCTCAGAAGAAATGTGTGGAGACTGGTGACGTTTATGAGACACCGTACATAGGCTGCAGTGGTCCTTTGCTCTCAGGTCTTGAGTGGTGCTGCAAAATCTGCATTTCTTAGTGTTCCTATTACCCTCATGTGTAGGTGGTACATTTCACTTATGTGCTTTAGAGACCATTCCTGAGGATTAGAGGTCAGCATTGCTTCAGGTGAAAATCATCAAGTTAGGCATTAGAACACCAATGAATTAAAGTTTTTATGCTGGTGTTGAAGCTTTCACAGTTTATTACAAATGACCAGATTTGTTGAATTAAAATTTCAACATCAGGAATTGGTGGTAATTTTCTGTCAAAAGGGACATTATATGGATATTAGGGTGCGAGATTGCAACCTTCACGTGGTCCACCCTGTTTTGACGAATGCAATCAACTTGGTGTGCACAATCAAATAAGATCAAATTCGAGCGGTGCAGGCTCGAAGGGCCGAATGGCCTACTCCTGCACCTAATTTCTAAATAGAACAAGTTGTCCTACAACTTTAGGCTGTGCACGAACATACGCAAGAAGACATGGACATTTATCAACAATAGGTGCTTTGGGTCCATTTCCTTTGAATGTTCATTTATGAAAATATTGGAGATGGTGTACACGGCAGTTTGGCTGATGGTCATCTGTCTGAAGTAGGGTTTCTACCCGAAACGTCACCCATCCTTTTTCTCCAGAGATGCTGCCAGACCCGTTGAGTTACTCCAGTACTTGGAGTCTATCTTCTGGCTGATAATCAAGTTATCCAATGGAATGTCAAATAATCTGTTTTCAAATTGGCATGGGGAATCAAGGCTTTTCAAGATAAATCTGTGAACCATTCGCTGCAGGAGTGCAGGGGCAGGTAGAGGGTCTTGAGATGATGTTTTCTAGACTAGATCAAACATACCAATCATTTCCTAGTCTTTAGCAGATTGTATCAATCGCCTTACGCAGTGGGGCTTGAGAAAGAAGGGGCAATGCTTGATATGATTGCTCCCTCCCAGAACCACAGACACATGCTGCCTCCTGTGGATTTCAGCATATGCACAACACTAGAAACAGGTAACTACAGAATCATTCCAGATACAGATTTCCAATGTAGGAGTCCAACAATTGGGCTTGTATTCAGAGAGAAATTTGAGCTTCATGATTAGCAGAAGTATTATCACATGTTTGACTTTCAATTTAGAATCGCACCAACAGGTTTTCAAATTGATTTATGCCTCTTAGAATTTACTACATCAGCGGTGTTTAAAAGCAGATCTAGGTAGTCAAAAATAGCATGTAAAAAGTATAGGATGACTCCCTCTAACAATAAAAATGTTAAACGGCAAATGGAATATCTTATTCAACCTATAATTATGGGATAAATATATCGTATGTTGAAGTTAACACAACAGATGTGCAGCTTTGGTTTGTGTTTTATGTGGTTTTGAAAAGCCATATTGGAACTGAATTTCAAAAATAAAATGGCTTCTGCCAGCTGTGATTGTGGTGGGCTCCTTTGTTCTGTGACTGAATTGCAAATGCACTTCATCTGATTCAGAGAGAATTGCCTTTGATCTTGCGGAACCTGCCACTTGCCTCCTTCTTTGGACACTGGTGCCAGACGCCACGTTTAATCCCTCTTTGATCAGGTATGGAGAAGTATTACTTCTGGTAAACTGTGAGAGCTCATGCCCAGAGACATCAGTGGATTGTTGGCTGGGATCCAGAATGGTTTCAGAAACCTCTTTGTGGGATTTGCTGGTATATTAGAGGCGGATATTTGAATAATAAGAGCTAGTTTCGTGAAAACCAAAAAACTGCAGACGCTGGAAATCTGAAATAGAAAATGGTGGAAACATTCAGCAGGTGAACCAGCATTAAGAGAACGATCTTTGACCTGAAATGTTAGCTCTGTTTTGCTCTCTCCAAAGAAACTCTTCAAAGAGTATTAGTAAATGTTGGGAGTGATGTGTGCTGGAATCCCACTATCGATGCTTGCTGGAGAGGGATGGGTGCAGAAGAGGGATCCAATGCCATTTACTCACCAATAGCCTGTTCGCCGACTTGGATTTCACTAGGTATGCTTGGCTCCAATCCTTTCCAAACATGGATGAAACAGCTGAATAAGGTGAGGTGAGAGTGTCTGCCTCTGACATCAAGGTAGCATTTAATGGAATGTAATATCATAAGGAACCCAAGTCAAATTAACGTTACTGGGCATTAGGGGGAAACCATTTCAATAGAAACATTGAAAATAGGTGCAGAAGTAGGCCGTTCGGCCCATCGAGTAAGCACCACCATTCAATATGATCACAGCTGATCATCCAAAATCAGTACTCCGTTCCGGCTTTTCCCCCCCCATATCCCTTGATTCCCATAACACCAAGAGCTAAATCTAACTCTCTTGAAAACTGGTTGGGGTGACACCTCACACAGAGGAAGAGGGCTGTGTTGGTTGTTGGACAATTACCCTAGTCCCAAGAAATACACAAACATGACATGTCACCAATAAAGCATAAGTTGGCCATTCCGTCCCTTTGACCTGCTCTACCATTTAATAGGATCATGGTCGAGCCAACTGTAACCATGGGGAGGAAAGTAGCAGGAGGGGGATGGGTGAAATACATGGGAGCCCTGTTAGCTAGGGGAGGTTGTCCCATGTTGCTTGGTTCCTGTGTTTCCAACTAAACAATGTGAATAAGGATGGTCATAGTTCCCTTCCCTCCTCCCTCCCCCTTCCCTATCCTCTTCCCTCCCTATTCCCTCCCCCCCCCCCCATGGTATGGCCGTTCAAGGCGAGGGAAAACAAATTCGAAGGGAATTTGAGGGATTACTTTTACTCTCAGAGGGTGGTGAGTACGTGGAATGAGTTGCCAGAGGAAGTGATAGAAGTGGCTACCATTACAATATTTAAAAGACACTTGGACAGGTACATGGATATGGGCCAAGTGTAAACAAACAGGAGGTGCGTTGCTAGGCATCTTGGTAGGCATGGATGAAATGGGGCTATTTCTGGACAGTATAGCGCTATATGGTGTTTGCATTTTATACACATTTCCTGTTCTGGAAAATGACATTGTCCATTACTGCCTGCCTTAATAAAAGAATTCACTCATAGTTGCAATTAAACAAGCAAATAACGCAACAGGTTGTCCGTCCAAGCTATACAGTGATGTTTTTTATGTAAATAATTTCACTAAATGCTGAATTATGCAGATGAAGAGCAAGTAGCTTGCTCCATCTAGTGGAAATTTTAGGAATTACTCCAAATCGTTGTCGAAAGACTGAATTGATGTCAAGAGATTGTGGTCATGGCCGGATTACGCATAAGCTTCACAAGTTTAAGCTTAGGGCCTCGAGATCTAGGGGGGCCTTGGCAGGGCTGGATTTACCTATAGGCTTCATAGGCTGATTGGGAGGAGGAGCCTTACATAGGGGATCGGTAGGGGCCTCACGTGGAATAGCCTAGGGCCTCTCTTCATCTAAATCCTTCCCACCCGAACCACCCCTTCTCCGGGCACTTTTCTTTGCAACCACAAAAAACGCTGCACTTGTCGCTTTACCTCCTCGCTCGACTCCATTCAAGGACCCAAGCAGTCGTTCCAGGTGCGGCAGAGGTTCACCTGCACCTCTTCCAACCTCATCTATTGCATCTGCTGCTCTAGATGTCAGCTGCTCTACATCGGTGAGACCAAGTGTAGGCTTGGCGATCGCTTCGTCGAACACCTCCGCTCGGTTCGCAATAACCAACCTGATCTCCCAGTGGCTCAGAACTTCAACTCCCCCTCCCATTCCGAATCCGACCTTTCTGTCCTCGACCTCCTCCATGGCCAGAGTGAGGACCACCGTAAATTGGAGGAGCAGCACCTCATATTTCGCTTGGGCAGCCTGCACCCCTGCGGTACGAACATTGACTTCTCTAATTTCAGGTAGTCCTTACTTTCTCCTCCCCTTCTCAGCTCTCCCTCATCCCACTGGCTCCACCTCTTCCTTCTTCCCCCCCCCCCTTCACATCAGTCTGAAGAATGGTTTCAGCCCAAAGCTTTGCCCATTTCCTTCGCTCCATAGATGCTGCCTCACCCGCTGAGTTTCTCCAGCATTTTTGTCTACCTTATTATAGCAAAGCATGGGTTCAAAGAGGATTATCAGCATGTACCTGTTCACACTGTTATCTGAAAGAAAAAAAATCTGCTCAAATATATTCCAGAAAACCACCAGACGGCTGCCATATGGTGTACTTAGCAAGGGTTTAAGCAATGGGTGTGTCACAATATTTGTAATGAACATATATGGTAAATAATACTTTATAAGGCAAAGGGTAGAGCCTGGAACACAATTAAACTGTTAGGTCACAGCAGGTCAGGGACCATTTGTAAAAAAGGAATTCTGCCGAGTCTTCCTACAGTTTACAATTTGTTCCAGATTGTAGCATCTGCAGTCTCTTATGAATCCAAGGGATTTTCATCAATGAAAACACCACAACAGATGTTAAACTGTATTTATTGTACATATTTGCAGATCATTTTCATGAGATAAAAGCAAGAAATAATGGAAATGGCAGCTGTTTGTGCAGTATCTATGGAAAGAAACCTGTGCAGTTTAATGTTTCAGGTTGATGATCTTTCTTCAGACTAGCAAAATTCAGAAAATTTGTACTATTCAAGATACAGAGGGGGTGAGATGGAGAGAATATAGAGATTGTCCATTATAAGGTGCAGACCAAATGCATACCACGTAGATCAAATTAACATTTACACAGAAATGTGCTGAAGGCTTGTTAATGGTAGTAATGGTAATCTCTTTGGAGATGGTGTAATTAAAGTGGGTGGATGTGGAGGGAAAAAATGTTCTGTAAATCTGAAATAAAAAGGTGAATGTTTTGAAAGCCTAACTATTCACTCAAACTAGTTAGAAGAGAAAAACTGTTACATCAGAACTGGTCAAGGAATGAAAAGCAAAAAACTGCAGGTGTTGAAATTCTGGAACAAAAATGAAAATACAGGAATACTCAGCAAATTGTGCAACATCCATGAAGAGAGAATCAAAGCCACCCTGCCCTTCTGGCTCTTAGCTATTTCTGGTCACAAATATTCAAAATCACAGCACTGCTTTAAAACTACATTAAAATAATATATTTGTTGACAAAGAGATTTGCACACACATGCTTTTAAAAAAAATTAAACTTATTTTACAAACTTTACAAAATGATCTGAATATATTCCTCCAATGCATTTCTGGAAAATTAACTGGTGAAACCACGTCATATCAGTGGAAGATTGTTCAGGGCAAAGCATTGCAGACTGAAAATGAACTTCTGGCAGTTTAATGTTCAGTGACCCTCCAAGATTTCTCAGTGAAGTGCATGGCTGAGACTGATGCATGAAGCTTCTTTTCCTGGTGAGCGAGGTATCCCGAGGACTACGTCTTAAGGTGCCACAGCCCTGATTGAATTGTCTTTACAAGCTCATTACCGACAGGCAGATGGAATCATAGAAGCAAGAGAAAGAATTGGTCAGGAAGTAGAGGAAGAAGACACTGTGTCAGGACTATCTCTTGAATTCATCAGCTTGGATAGTGCTCCAAAAAGGACATTTAAAAAATATTAAGGTGCCAAGCAAGGCCGGGATGCAATAGAGCCATTCATTAACCGCACCTATCTAAAAACCTATCTGGCCACACATATAGCCTCCTGGCATAATATCCCATGCTTGGTATGTGAAGTGTCATCGGACTGTGCTCCATTGCAGTAGAAGGACTCTAGAATTTGGTCCTCCTCCCCTTTGTTTCATGGGCTTCAGTGTGCCCCTTCAATGCGATTCAGATTCCTGCAATCTGGAACGAGCCAGTTGGCAATATTTCCTGATGGACATGGGTCCGATAGGTCACGATGCAACAATCCACAGATAAAAGGAGCAAGTGCACAAACATCATGCTCATCTTGATGGTGACCTTCTTGTGTGGCTTCATCAAGAACTGCATAGAGCCAAAGCACGGGGACATCAATGGCATTACCTCATGAGGCTCTCTATCTGCCCCACTATCGCAAAGGATGGACCTGACACCAATGCTATACAATGTGCCAGTCGGCTGAACATTGCCACACCACCTATCCTTCGTGGAAAAGTTCCTCCAGAAAACACCTTTGACCACAAGTCCATCCTGCAGGGCAAGGTCTTGATGGATCATGCGAGGTGGTTCTCCGAGCAGACTGCCCAGTTTGTCTGGTGAAATGCCACATTGCCATGACTCAACAACAAGCACTAAGACTGGCTGGCAGTGAGTGGGACCTTCCCAGTAAGATCCTTCCTTTACCTTCGGAGTGTTATTACCAATACATGATGCTCGCTGGTCAGGTACTACGGAGAGGAGATGGTTGTCCACCTCTTTGCAAAGTGTGGATTTGTGAAGAGGATTTGGAGAAGGATGTAAGGATTCTAGTCACTGTTCTTTCTGAACAGGTCTGTTTCAGAGGACTCTTTGATTTATGGGCTGTTCCAGGGATACATTTAGAATATCAAGTGCTGCTGGAAGACTATCAACTCAGTGAAATACATTCTTTGGTCTGCCTGAAACCTAGATTGAAGGGAATGTTTCCAAAGGGAAGACCCTTGGCACAAGCAGGCTGCAGTCAGGCAGAAAAGAGGGGGTGAATATTGCATTGGCTGGAAGGAAGACAAGTCCCCAGAATGAATAGTGGTGCGCTAGTGGGATCAGGTGAGAACCACACTCATTTATAAAATCAGCAAATTATAATCCAAGGAATGTATCAATGATCACGTTGCATCTTTAATATTATTTGCATAAATGTTATGGATGTTATCTTATTGAAAACCAGATCTTATCGGGTGAAATGGTCAACCTGCAGTCAAAAAACCCACAAGAGCAAAAATTAGCCCCCAGTTAACTCCACTACCCACAACAATTAGTTGTAGCTTGAAGGAATACATCACATTCTATCAGTGATAATACTGGCTTTACTTGTCAATTCTCCATTCACCCATCAGTTGAAATGAGCCTTCACCATTCACCCCCATGCAAGATCACTCCGTTTCACTCTCAGTGCTACTCTCACTTACCTTGTTCTTACAGGTTGATCAAACTCATTGAGTAATCCCTACATTCAACACTTTGGCATTCACCCCGAGCCATAATTATCATTTTCTTCTTCCCTCATTCCAAGTCTCTGATCTTTGTCTTCCCTGGTTCTTGGTCTTCTGACCCCCATCTCAGCCAAGGTTCCAATTGCCTAATCTCCAGTTCCTACGTCTCCTCAATAAGAGGTCTTTTTCGTACAGAAAAAGTGGAAAAAGATTGCTTTAAGTTGAATGCTGCTGAACGTTCAATAACAATTTATCAATTGCTTATTAACAGCATCCGTCTTCCCATGTGGGTGGATACAGGTGGATGGAAAATATTTCAGGAATCTTCATTATTTCAAGAGGGCTGGAGACTCCAACATTAAACAGTTTTCCTGTACATTTGTTAAATGTACAGGCTATGAAAAAGGTATTCATTATTGTTTTCAATAATAAGCAAACTTTGTTATATACACAGGAATAGTGAGGTACAGGGACAATGAAAGTCTTGCTTGCAGCAGTATCATAGCCAATTGTATATAAATTCTACAATATAGTAAAACAAAAAAAGGTTGGTACATAAAACAGTAATGCAAACACAATTAAAAAACAAGTTCACAGTAAGGCAAGAGGTGGTTGTAGTGAGTGAGATAGGATTAGGAATGTGCTAATCTGTTCAAGAACTTGATGGCCATAGGAAAGTAGACACACTGCTGGAGTAACTCAACGGGCAAGCTGCGTCTCTGGAGAGAAAGAATGGGTGACGTTTCGGGTCAAGACCGTCTTCAGTCCTAGGTCATAGAATTTCTGGTAATCTGTAACTTCAATCTTCTTATCTACTGCTCGATGCTGGCAGTGAGAAAAGGGCATGTCCTGGATGGTGGGGATCCTTGATGATTGGTGCTTCCATTTTGTGTTCCTGTGCTTTGGAATTTGCCATACGAGGCCATGATGCATCCAGTCAGCTTTTACCAGTGCACCTGTAAAACTCTGTAACAGTATTTTATGACATATTGCATCTCTTCATATTTTTAAGAAAGTAGAGATTCTGGTCTTCTTTGTGATTGCATTAACGTGCTGGGCCCAGGACAGAAATTTGAGCTGCTAAGTCAATTCATCACCAATACGGCAGATGAAAACTGGCTTGTGGCCTCCCGACATCCCCTTGTTCACATTATATTCTGATATTAGGAAGTCAGTATTTTAGCAAAGTGAGAGAAAATAAATCTACACAAAGTACATCAATAGTAACATCCCCAACCTTCCTGTTCTTAACCCCCCCCCCGCCGCAAATAGTGACAATATCTTCTACACACAAGTTTCCTAGTTCTAGATTTACTATATAAAGATCCTTCCTCACTTGTACTATGCTTTGTTCTATCTATGGTCCTGACCGTCAGAAGTCTCAAGATGCAAATAGCTGGTTCTCATCGTTTTGAGATGTAATATGCATGTTGCACAAATTATGTAAACAATAAGTAAACAAGATTTGAATTCAGAGAAGATAGACAATTTATTTCAAATTCCTTTGTTTGCATTGCTACAACTACAAAATGTACTTTTGCATAGCAAAAACATATTAAACATAAGAAATGAAAAAACACGTAGTAAACGTGAAATAAAAACTAAATGGCTGGAAATGTTCATCAGCATCTATGGAAAAAGAAACAAAAACTTTTCAGGGCAGTGACCCCGAATTCTTATGAAAGGTTAATATCCTGCTGACATTTTTTCCATTTTCCTCCACTGCTGTTTGACTTGTTGGATAGTTCCAGTATTATCTGTTTTATTGTCAGTACATTCCTGAGATTTCCCCTGTAGAAATCAAAGCGCAGTTTTACTTATTGCGATGGTATCGGAGACGTGTTGATGGTAGCTTATGAAGAAGTCTTTCAACCAATTGGATGATTTGACAGGAATTTTGTGAAGATTATACACAATCTTCAGACTTTTTAATTAAACACATTTCTGCAACAAAAAAAACCCTTAAAAACATATGCATGAGATTAGCACTTTGGATTCAAACTTTTAGGCAACTCAATGCATCGATCGAATACAAATATCGAGGAAGTCACAGCAGCTTTCTTTTTTAAAAATGTGAATGAATTCCTTCTGTGCCATCAAACCTGGCTAATTTCAGCACCAGCATTCTGTAAAGAGGATTGACTTTTTTTATGCTATCAGGTCTGCGATCAATAATTATTTCCAGTTAGAGTTGTAAAACCTTTGCAGCGATTTACAGGAAAGTTATTAACAAAAATTTAACATCAAGTCACCTTTACTACTTACGACCTAAAACTGACCTAACGATGTAGATGACCATTAAGAGAGATTTTGGGAGAGCTAAGAGTCTTTGCAAATGAACATACAGCCACCAACAGCCAAAGATAAGAAAACCCATTAAGCCAATTGGCAATGATTAGCAGGTTCACAAAGTTGTCACTGATCTTGGAAGTACAGGCATAGAATGGCAAGAGTCAATGCCACATGAGCTTGGAGCCTAGTTGGTCTCTTCATTTGCTACTATTTCCGCTTTATGGGGGAAACTTGCTTTAGTGCAAGGATGTTGCAGTGGGCCAGTTTGCTCCATCCTCTTGGTATCAAGATCTTTGTTGGCCAAATTGACAGAGTACGATTATACTTAGAGGAATAAGAAATACCAGAGTGAAGGATGCACCAGAATGACACATGTAAAGCAGGCCATATTGATCAAGTGACCTGTCCGTCTCTGCCTTAAGGCTAGCTTACATCTCAACATTCCACACATCATTTAGTCAATACTTACACAATCAATAAATAGCAACCTCATTTAGATTGTATCTCTCTGGTCTTTTTGTTTGCTTGACTGCAATAACTATTATATGAATGACACCAACTTCGTCCTGCACACCAATCTCTCAAACAGCAATTGATGCAGGTCTCCAGTTAGCAAACCATAATTTTTTTTATGACAAAGGATTTTCTTCAATCGGATGTAGACAAAAATACTGGAGAAATGAAGCAGGTGCAGCAACATCTATGGACAGAAGGAATAGGCAATGTTTCAGGTCGAGACCCTTCTTTAGTCTCGACCTGAAGCGTCACCTATTCCTTCTCGCCATAGATGCTGCCTCACCCGCTGAGTTTCTCCAGCATTTTTGTCTACCGTCAATTTTTCCAGCATCTGCAGTTCTTTCTTAAACAATTCTTCAATCTGATGCTCTGCTTAACAAAGATTCTACTTGCTACATCGAAGGCCAGGGAGCACATTTCACTCATGATTGGACAAATAAATTCATGGCAGGCCATACCATCAACCAGGCAGTGAATTTGGGGACAATGATAACAACTCAACCGCTTTCAAATCATTAGTGCAGCAACATCAAGCAGCATGTGGCCCACTCTGTGGAGATCTCATCACTCATATTACAGCAACTCCCAACTGGGAAGGCAGTGAGCAGCCACTGACAAAGCAGCCACGCAGACATGACCAATGACAGACAGCAAGTGAATAAGTTGGATTTTTTTTCTGTAGGGAAATAATTGAAAGTTACCTCCCATTTAGTGTTTTTTAAGGTAAGACAGGGAGATAGGTTCTAAGGAATTAACCCCTTGGTTAACCAAAGGAGACATGTAATTTGTTTCTGGTGATCTGGGCCAAGCATTAGCCAGGAACCTGGGAGAAACCGAAACCCTTCTTCCATACCGTGCACAGGGGTATTTTGTTGCACGTAGACATAACTTGCTCCTGAACTCATGGCGTCAGATATTCAGGTATTTTTGAATGAGTCTTTTCAGCAGGTCAGTAGCTTCCAGCTGTGATCCTGAATTGTCGCCGGACAATGAAAGCAACAACTGATTAGTAAGGCTTCGCAGACACTCCTCGACCGCTTTCAAATCTCCATCTAAAAAGCGCATGCAATCTTCCCTGGTTGCCATGCGACCACAGGTATTTCGGAGATCTACGCTGAGCTGGGAATAAAAAGCAAACAGAAACGATTTGAAATTTGCAACGTTACCGATTGCTGGGAACCCGCTCACAGCAAAACTAAGCAACGATTACGGTTCGTTCACAAGTTTACTTTCGAGTTTAGATTCAATGCTGGATATATTTAAAGCACAGCGGTCAATGCAATTTCATTCAATTTAACATTATCAGACTGGTTTCAAAGAAGTTCCCAGAAGTCGCAATGTATTAATCATGTTACCTTAGACTCCACTTGGAAGTGTTCGTCTTGTATCTGATGTACGGAACTTTGCTCCAGGTTTATTAACCCCGACGTTAACCCTATCAAACGGTTCAATTTACTCTCTCTGGCTACCTGCAAGATTGTTCTTCGTCTGCTGGATGTAGCCGAGGAGGGTGTTGATTGCTGGGAGATATACGCGGGTAAACTCGCACTCCCTGGCGGAGCCGACGATGCTTGGCCGCTGGCCGCCTGGTCAACACCAAGGTGCCGCTGATCCACGAGGTACTGGCGCAGCATGGCCAGAGCCGACTGCTGGTGCACAACGCACGTTTGCAGAGAGCTGGGTCTCTGCATCCTCCGGATCCCCACCGCTGGCCCTCAATGGAAGGACTTCGCTGGGTGGGCCAATTTACCATATGTTGGCTCCGCCTCTCTTGCTCTCGTGCTCTTTGGTACCCAATTAGGGTGTGTCCGATTATATTCCTTGCAAACAAATAAATAGCCCGAATATAGTTATTTTGTTTCGAAAATAAACTTTATTCAGAATACAATTCTACATATTAAAAACAAAAACTGTACAAAACTCTTCATATGTTCTCATGTAACTAGCTGTACGTTCAATTGCGCCATACTCAGTTGTGTTCGCATCTCTCTTTAAATGATGAAAGAAAACTGGCAAAGGTTTTTATAGATATGTGAAGAGAAAAAGATTAGTTAAAACAAATGTAGGTCCCTTGCAGTCAGAAACAGGTGAATCGATCATGGGGAACAAGGACATGGCAGACCAATTGAATAATTACTTTGGTTCTGTCTTCACTAAGGAAGACATAAATAATCTGCCGGAAATAGCAGGGGTCAAATGAGATGGAGGAACTGAGTGAAATCCAGGTTAGCCGGGAAGTGGTGTTAGGTAAATTGAATGGATTAAAGGCCAATAAATCCCCAGGGCCAGATAGGCTGCATCCCAGAGTACTTAAGGTAGCCCCAAAAATAGTCGATGCATTAGTGATAATTTTTCAAAACTCTTTAGATTCTGGAGTAGTTCCTGAGGATTGGAGGGTAGCTAATGTAACCCCACTTTTTAAAAAGGAGGGAGAGAGAAAACGGGGAATTACAGACCAGTTAGTCTAACATCGGTAGTGGGGAAACTGCTAGAATCAGTTATTAAAGATGGGATAGCAGCACATTTGGATTTTGGTGAAATCATTGGACAAAGTCAGCATGGATTTATGAAAGGTAAATCATGTCTGACAAATCTTATAGAATTTTTCGAGGATGTAACTAGTAGAGTGGATGAGGGAGAACCAGTGGATGTGTTATATCTGGACTTTAAGAAGGCTTTCGACAAGGTCCCACATAAGAGATTAGTATACAAACTTAAAGCACATGGTATTGGGGGTTCAGTATTGATGTGGATAGAGAACTGGCTGGCAGACAGAAAGCAAAGAATAGGAGTAAACGGGTCCTTTTCACAATGGCAGGCAGTGACTAGTGGGGTACCGCAAGGCTCAGTGCTGGGACCCCAGCTATTTACAATATATATTAATGATTTGGACGAGGGAATTGAATGCAACATCTCCAAGTTTGCGGATGACACGAAGCTGGGGGGCAGTGTTAGCTGTGAGGAGGATGCTAGGAGGCTGCACGGTGACTTGGATAGGCTGGGTGAGTGTGCAAATGCATGGCAGATGCAGTATAATGTGGATAAATGTGAGGTTATCCACTTTGGTGGCAAAAACAGGAAAGTAGACTTATCTGAATGGTGGCCGATTAGGAAAGGGAGAGATGCAACGAGACCTGGGTGTCATGGTACACCAGTCATTGAAAGTAGGCATGCAGGTGCAGCAGGCAGTGAAGAAAGCAAATGGTATGTTAGCATTCATAGTAAAATGATTTGAGTATAGGAGCAGGGAAGTTCTACTGCAGTTGTACAGGGTCTTGGTGAGACCACACCTGATTCCTGGGATGTCAGGACTTTCATATGAAGAAAGACTGGATAGACTCGGCTTGTACTCGCTAGAATTTAGAAAATTGAGGGGGGATTAAATAGAAACGTACAAAATTCTTAATGGGTTGGACAGGCTAGATGCAGGAAGATTGGTCCGGATGTTGGGGAAATCCAGAACGAGGGGTTGAGGCCAGTTCATTGGCTATATTTAAGAGGGAGTTAGATGTGGCCCTTGTGGCTAAAGGGATCAGGGGGTATGGAGAGAAGGCAGGTACAGGATACTGAGTTGGATGATCAGCCATGATCATATTGAATGGCGGTGCAGGCTCGAAGGGCCGAATGGCCTACTCCTGCACCTATTTTCTATGTTTCTAAACTCCCTTGCTACTGATGTGGCCCCTTGGGGTGATATTCCTTTCCATTAATGAGGGGACCTCTCAAGGTCCAGCAGCAGAAGGACCCCAGACTGTGATTCTCCAACCGAGCCTTCACTGAGCTAGTTTTTTCCACAGCACATCCTCATGCAGTCTAGAACGGGCCAGTCGGCAACAGTCTGAAGAAGGGTTTCGGCCCCGAAACGTTGCCTATTTCCTTTGCTCTATAGATGCTGTTGCACCCGCTGAGTTTCTCCAGCACTTTTGTCTACCTTTGATTTTCCAGCATCTGCAGTTCCTTCTTAAAATTCCCCGATGGCAATCTTGCTAGTAGGAGACCAGATCTTCCAGCAGCACTTTCTGCCCATCTCCATGTATGTCCCTCGGGAAAAGCCAAAGCCCGTAAATCAGAGAGACATCTGCTATGGAGCTGTTGGTGCTGGAATGTGTCAAGGACCCTTCCATGTTTCTCCAGACTCTTTGCTAACCCACCCTCTGCGAACCTTTTCCACTCCACATTCCTTTCCATTAATGGAAAGGAATATCACCCCAAGGAGCCACATCAGTAGCAAGGGAGTTTACTTTAAAAATAGATGAAATTAGACAGGGCCTTTGAGCAATATAAAGCAAAGTAGAAAGAAGTCAAACAGGTGATTTGATTGGCCTAAAGGGGGCACAAAATGGCTTTGGTGAGATTTTTAAAAATACTAATATGCAAGGGCAATTTGAGATTAAGGAGAAGCTTTTGAAGAGCATTAACATGGATGTCCCCTGAACTGAACCCAGTTGTTGGAAACGTGAGGCAGCAGATCTAACCGAAGATCTTATAGCTATAAGATCTTTGGATCTAACTGTGCCACTGTCCTCCAATTGTTCCACCAATATCCTGTAAGGTTGCATCAATACACCAAATGCCTTACAATAAAGATCAACATTCCATTATCTTACCTAATTACATGCCTAATTACATGCTGTTCCCAGGACCCCAAAATCCTGTTGTATCACGATACATTGTAGCCTCATTCTATTTTAAATAATAATTTGTTTTTTTATTCGTTGTCAATGTGGATTATAAATAGTTGATGCCCAGCACCAATTCCTGTGGCATCCCACTAGTTACTGATTGGCAATGTAAAAATAACTTGTTTATCCCAACTTCCTGTTAAACATACACTGTGGATCTATCTATCTATCTCTCTATCTATCTATCTATCTATCTATCTATCTATCTATCTATCTATCTATCTATCTATCTATCTATCTATCTATCTATCTATCTATCTATCTATCTATCTATCTATCCACCGGCTGCCGTCCGGATGCCTTTCTACCTTTTGATTCGTTCCATCGTGTGATGTCACAATGCCCAATGCTCGCAGATGTCCAATCGGAATGGCCGATGCTCGCAGATGTCCAATCGGAATGGATCCATTTACATGTACGGCTGCCGGCTGCATTTCTTCCTTTGATTCCTTGCCACGCCGAATCCAGACGCACAATCACCGAGATCTTTTCCATTTCGGTAGAGATTTCACTTTTCTTTCTAAGTATCCGCTCCTCATTACATTTCGTCGTGTTTAAGTACACGTTTTTAATCAAATCCTTCTCCCCCCCACCCCCCCCAATATTTCAAAAATAAACTGGCTTCTCACCCATAGAAGCAGCCATTTGGGTAGACATTTCACTTTTCATTCCAACTATCCACTCCTCATTAGATTTCGTTATGTTTATGTCCACATTTTTCATTAAATCCTTCTCCCCCCCAACTCACTCATTTTGTCGCCTCCTGCTGGCCAGCGACCATAACGGCTGCTGGCGCCCGCATCTCGCCTCAAAGACGCCATTTAAAACCAGCCGCACTGCTCATTCCTGAGCCGCTTGAGTTGGAGGACCACGTCTCCCGTGGGGGCTACGGGTGGGGAACGACTGCGTTGGGGGAGCAGACCCAACGGGTCTGCCCTTGGTCTAAAACTGTCATCTTGTGCTCTTCCGGTTTGCGTTGTTTTTACATTTGCACAAAAATGGTACGCAATAGCGTCACCTTACTTACTGTTGTCCTGTGCTGCAAATGCACCAAGTTTTGTTCCGATCGTTCATATGTAGACCCAGGATTTTGCCATAAATGCCATTAATGCATTTTCATGCATTTTTTGATTCAGGAAGATAATGCCTTTTTCACGATTGAGTGCCAAAATCAGCCTTTTTAGCCGTGTTAACGTAACTTACAAAAAAATTTACACCACCAGGGCGAAACCCGGCTGTAAGTGGGTGTTAAGTGGTGACTGGAGAGGTGTGTGTGGGAAAGGGTCCAGTTTTTGCAGACTGGAGTCATGTTTTAAGTAGGTGTGAAGTGGTGATTGGGGAGGAGTAGGTGGGGAAGGGTCCAGTCTTTTCAAACTGGAGTCAGGCTGTGAGTAGATGTGAAGTGAAGTGTTGGTTGGGAGGGGGTGTGGGGATACCAGGGTTAAGTTTCTGTTTATCGAAACTGCAGTAGAACTCGTTCAGGTCGTTGGTCAGCTGATGATTGTCCAAGGAGCGGGGGTTTTCCGCTTGTAACTTATGATTTCTTGCAAGCCGGTCCACACTGAAGAAGAGTCATTTGCTGAGAACTTGCTCCTCAACTTCTCAGAGTACTCCTTGGCAGCTCTGAGTCCTATTTTCAGCTTGTACTTGGCTTGTCTGTAGAGGTCTGTATCCCCGCTCCTGTAGAATCTATCCCTGCAAGCAATGCCTAAAATCAAGTCAACGCCTTGTAAAACACTGAACGATTTGGTGAGAGTGTACGGGAGTGATATATTCTCTACAGATAACTGTGTGTTGTTTTGCAAAGCATGTGAGAAAACAGTGAATCATGAGAAGAAATATTTTGTCTCCCAGCATGTAGAGACAGCTAAACACAAGTCGGCGGCAGAGAAACTGAAGGTAGGAAATACGCAAGCTTCTCACAACATTTACTGGTGGCTCCAGTCGCAAAACTGAGTTTTCAAGTGATCTGTGTAAAGCATTCATTGTTCAAGTTCAAGTAAGTTTATTGTCATGTGTCCCTGATAGGACAATGAAATTCTTGTTTTGCTTCACACACAGAACATAGTAGGCATTTACTACAAAACAGATCAATGTGTCCATATACCATTATATAAATATATACACACATGAATAAATAAAATGATAAAGTGCAAATAACAGATAATTGGTTATTAATAACCAAAGTTTTGTCCGAGCCAGGTTTAATAGCCTGATGGCTGTGGGGAAGTAGCTATTCCTAAACCTGGTTGTTGCAGTCTTCAGGCTCCTGTACCTTCTACCTGAAGGTAGCAGGGAGATGAGTGTGGGGCCAGGATGGTGTGGGTCCTTGATGATACTGCCATCCTTTTTGAGGCAGCGACTGCGGTAAATCCCCTCGATGGAAGGAAGGTCAGAGCTGATGATGGACTGGGCAGTGATTACTACTTTTTGTAGTTTTTTCCTCTCCAGGGCGCTCAGGTTGCCAAACCAAACCACGATGCAACCGGTCAGCATGCTCTCTACTGTGCACCTGTAGACGTTAGAGAGAGTCCTCCTTGACAAACCGACTCTCCGTAATCTTCTCAGGAAGTAGAGGCAATGATGAGCTTTCTTGGTAATTGCATTAGTGTTCTCGGACCAGGAAAGATCTTCAGAGATGTGCATGCCCATGAATTTGAAGCTCTTGACCCTTTCAACCATCGACCCATTGATATAAACCCCATCCTACTCCTTCCAAAGTCCACAATCAGTTCTTTGGTTTTGCTGGTTTTGAGGGCCAGGTTATTGTGCTGGCACCATATGGACAGTTGCTCGATCTCTCTTCTATACTCTGACTCATCCCCATCAGTGATACGTCCCACAACAGTGGTGTCGTCAGCGAACTTGATGATGGAGTTCGCACTGTGACCGGCTACGCAGTCATGAGTATAGAGTGAGTACAGCAGGGGGCTAAGCACGCAGCCTTGAGATGCTCCCGTGCTGATTGTTATCGAGGCTGACACATTTCCACCAATACAAACAGTCTGTGATCTGTGAATGAGGAAGTCGATGATCCAATTGCAGAGGGATGCGCAGAGACCCAGTTCTGCGAGTTTGGTATCCAGCTTGGAGGGGATGATTGTGTTAAATGCCGAGCTGTAATCGATGAATAACAGCCTGACATATGAGTTTTTGTGGCTTAAAGGAGTCGATGGAGGGGGCAGTTCTGATGAGAAGAGGAACGCTGTTCCACAGTCTAGGAGCTGCAACCGCAAAGGCGCGGTCGCCCCTGAGCTTATGCCCAGACCGCAGGATGTTCAGTAACCCCAAGTCGGCCGATCTGAGGGACCTGGAGGTGGTGTGGTGGGTAAGTAGACTTTTGATGCAGGTGGTGGCAAGCCCATTAAAAGCTTTGTAGAGAAAAGGAGGATCTTGAAATTTATTCGGAACCGCACAGGGAGCCAATGGAGAGGCCAGGATCGGGGTGATGTGGTCCCTTTTTCGAGTGCCCGTCAGGAGTCTCGTTGCGGCGTTTTGGACCAGTTGCAGGCGGGACAGGGAAGATTGGCTGATGCCAGTGTAGAGGGAGATGCAGTAATCTAGGCGGGAGGAGATAAATGTGTGGATGATCTTTTCGAGGTCATCAAACTGGAGGAATTGTTTATTTTAGCTATCGTCCGAAGCTGAAAGAAGCTAGCTTTTACCACGGCATTGATTTTTGTCAAATTTCAATGCTGAGTCAAATATCACACCAAGGTTTTTGACATGAGGTTTGAGTAGTGGGGTAAGGCTTCCAAGGCTGCCTGCTATCATTTTGATTGAGTCCGAGGGGCAGAGAAGCGCGACCTAAAGGGCCGGTCCCACCAGCATGCGCATGCAGGTGGCAAGCGCGACCTAACTTGGTCGCTTGAGCGGTACGGCCTCGCAGGGCCGGTCCCACTTCGATCGCCGGAGCAGTATGGAGTTGTGCGGAGCTGGTCCCGACATCGCGCGGGGCTCCGAAAAACTGACCGGGTTCATAAATTCCGCGCGGCAACGGCTTGGCGGCCCGCAGCCGCCTCGACGCCGTACGCCCATCGGACTTCGCTCGAACTTCACGTCACTCACTCGACCTCCGTGCATACGGCATCCAGGCAGCTGCGGGCTTTAGGTCGCGCTTGCCGCATGGAGTCGCATGCTCGTGGGACAGGCCCTTTACTCTCGTTTAGTTGGAGGACGTTCTGGGCCATCCAACACTTTATATCCTCAAGGCAGCGGATAAGGTTAAGCAGATTTGATTGGTTTTTGGGCTTCAGGGAGAGATAGAGTTGTGTATCGTCTGCGTAGCAATGGAATGAAATGCTGCGCCTTTGAATGACTTGGGCTGCATATACAGGGAGAAGAGAATGGGGCCAAGGATGGAACCTTGTGGAACCCCACAGCAGAGGCTAGCAGGGGAGGAGAAAGAGTTGCCTATGTTAGTAGAGAAACTCTTACCTTAGAGGTATGAGATGAACCAGCACAGGGCAGTGCCATCGATACCAACCCCGTACCGGAGACGGTCAATTAGGATGGTGTGGTCGACAGTATCAAATGCTGCACTGAGGTTGAGAAGGAGCAGGATTGCACAGTCGCCAGAGTCAACGGTGGGCTATGGGAGAAGTGGGTTTGTAATAGACTTCAATAGACTTCAGTCAATAGTCTGTCCCCTATGATGGAGTCAGAGAGATCGATAAATCAGAGATAGTCCAAGTGAATAAGAGGGTAGGGTGGAAGTTAGTGGTAAAGGTGATGAAATCAACATTTTGGACTGGTGCAAGAGGTAGTCACCAATGTTGCGAAGTGTTGGGAAACGGTATCAATGCACATTTGGAACAAGGATATTTGGTCCTCATTCCCCCTCCCCCCCACCAAGGCATGGATTTTCATTTCTAAATGTGCTTTGATTTATTTCATTTTTATTTTACTTTGATTTATTTACTCTATTATACTTCTTCAGTCTGAAGGGTCATAATCAAAACATCATCTATCCATGTTCTCTGGACATGCCGACTGACTTGCTGAATTACTCCAGCACTTTGTGTTATGTTCTAATACCTAGTCTGTGCTTGGTCTCACCATTGCAGAGAAGGTAGAAAAAGAGCACTGAACACAACAAACAAATTGGTGGAGGCACATGTGAATATCTGTCTTACCTGGAAGTCCTGATTTGAGGTGTAGGGACAGGTCTCATACATCCACGGTCGAAAAGGGAAGTGCTTTGATACGAGAATAGATAAGTGGGAGATATATGTAAACCAGTGAGTCAAAGAGAGTGATTCCCGTGGAAAGGGGTAGGGATAGTCTGAAGAAAGGCCTTGACACCTCTTGATTAGTACAGGTGTCAGAGCTTATGGGGAGAGCAGGAGAATGGGGTTGAGAGTAGCAATGTTACAAAATTTTGAGATTTTAAAAATCAAGTCTGCAATTTATCCCATCAGATAAAGCATAACAATAAGTTTAATTTGACACCAAATTCACTTTCATATCTCAAGTATTAAAAAAGTTATGGCCATTTTCATACTCGGAAATTAGCATCTTGTTCCCTATTGATTTTCAATGGACATTACAAAAAAGCTGTGATCTTGGATAGTCAAAAGCCCATTTCTTAAGGAAAGATTAACATTTTTAAATAGCCTAAGTGTCCAAAGATTATTCACAAATAATTCACAATATAACATGATTTTTATATCTAATTTACATTAATTTATAGGCAAAATGGAAGGAATTTAGTGTTCAATTGCTGTAAATAAATGCCCATTTAAATCGGCTTTCTAGTGGGTTCATGTGAACGCGCTGGTTTAGAACGTTGACATCGCGCTGGATTAGTGCCCTCAAATGCCGAGAAAAATACTGCGGGATATAAAAAGCCCAAAATGAACTACTCGCTATAGATAACTTGATATACAGGGTTATATATATGCCCCATTTAATGTAAAAATAAGGTACATACCTTTAATTGTTTGCTTTATAAAACCCTGGGGCTGCGAGAGGTTGCGGAATGAGACAGTAATTTTAAAACTATTATAACTATATTATCGAGGCCTATAAAACTAATAATACCTTTTGCGACCGGGTCTTGCAGCGATTTTTCGTTAATGATTTACTAGGCTGAACATCTGCGATTAGTACAGCCTAGTAAAAATCGCGTTTTAAACCCGCCCCCTCCAAACAGCGCCAAAATCGCGGACATGGCTGTGGGCAGATTCCCAATGACGATTCAGGTAGGTTTTGTAACATACCTATTGAGAGGGAGAAATAGATCAGCCATACTTGAATGGCGGATAGACTTGATGGGCCGAATGGCCTAATTCTACTATCACTTATGACATTATGATGTCCCGAAATGTCACCTATTCCTTTTCTCCAGAGCTGCTGCCTGACCCTCTGACTTACTCAAGCTTTTTGTGTCTGTCTAGGGAGAGGAAGGTGTGATGGGAACAAGTTGGAGCTGGCAAAATTCTGTCCTTTTGTTGTTTTATTTATAACTTCTTGCAAATTTTTACGTGTAATGTTATAGGGTGATTTCAGGAAAGGTCACTGGAGCGTAGATCCTGAGCCACGTGACCGCAAATTTTAACTGCAGGACACTCGTCACTTCCGATACATGTTAGTGAATGGGAAAACACGCACTTTCACACCCGTTAAAAACATCGAAAACGGCCAGTTTTTGAGCTGCAATTTACTGTGCCAGTCGGGGTGACCGTGAGGCACAGCTACCTAAATTTACAGTCCAAAAGAAAGATAGAAACTAAGGTAAATTCAAGAGGGAGCTGAAGGTGCAAAAACAGCGGAAGTGATCAGCGGACATTTGCCGTGGAGATATAAAGATCGAAAATATCGGGAATTATCGCGTTTGCTCGCTGCATTTCATTAAAAGTAAGGCATTATTGACTTTTTTATCTTTATTCATTTTGTTATATGAAAAGTTTTAAAAGTGAAAAATCCGTCAGTAAAATTGCAAAATCACCCATGGTTCAGGTGGGTTTTAACATGCAAAATGAAAACGCTTCTGAAGCTACATTTACCATTTAAATAATCGTAAACTATCAATGCGTTTTGAAATAAATTTTACTCAGATGCAAGCTAAGGAATGGGATAATTGTCAGCTGTTAGTTGGACAAAATCAGGACATTTCATCATTTGCCAAAATATATTTCTCAATGTTTCTTGTTTAAAGCCTACACAATCACCCAAACTACTTATTTATTTATCATCTAATAACAGACAAGCCTGCAGCATAGAATGATGTCAACAATCCTGATTGGGCACCCACTGTGAGCAGGATAGACAATGTGCACAAGAACGCCATGCACGTGCAACAAGAAGAGAGTATTAAAGCAGATTTGGTCGCAGCTATAGATGCTTGAGATGCTTTATTTCAAAAAGCATTGATAGTTTACGATTATTTAAATGGTAAATGTAGCTTCAGAAGCGTTTTCATTTTGCATGTTAAAACCCACCTGAGAACCATGGGCGATTTTGCAATTTTACTGACGGATTTTTCACTTTTAAAACTTTTCATATAACCAATGAATAAAGATAAAAAAGTCAATAATGCCTTACTTTTGATGAAATGCAGCGAGCAAACGCGATAATTCCCGATATATTGGGTCTTTAAATCTCCACGACAAATGTCCGCTAAGCTCTTCCGCTGTTTTTGCACCTTCAGCTCCCTCTTGAATTTACCTTAGTTTCTATCTTTCTTTTGGACTGTAAATTTAGGTAGCTGTGCCTCACGGTCACCCCGACTGGCACAGTAAATTGCAGCTCAAAAACTGGCCGTTTTCGATGTTTTTAACGGGTGTGAAAGTGCGTGTTTTCCCATTCACTAACATGTATCGGAAGTGACGAGTGTCCTGCAGTTAAAATTTGCGGTCACGTGGCTCAGGATCTACGCTCCAGTGACCTTTCATGAAATCACCCTATATACAATTTACGTTTTGCGTGTCTACATGGATGCGATGCTGCTTCAAGCACGATTTGTACAAGTGCATCTGAGAATGAGTCTGAAGAAGGCTCTCGACACGAAACGTCACATTCATTTTCTCCAGAGATGCTGTCTGACCTACTGAGTTACTCCAACTTTTTGTATCTATCAGTGTGAACCAGCATCTGCAGTTCCTTCCTACACATCCGCCAGTGAGCTCCGTCCTCTGGTTGCAGCGACTCCGCACTGGGCGCTCGCGGGGACAGCCCTTCACGGAGGAGCGCACCACAAAGACAAGGTGATGGGGATGGCACTTTACTCTCACAGTAAAAAAGCGGAGCACGACTGTTCCCCACCACACGGGCCTTGCTTGGTCGGATACGGATAGTGGTTACTCTCAAAGATCCTATAGCGGATATAGGATCTTTGGTTACTCATGCATTAATTGGCTGTGCTCCCCCCGCCCCCACGGTGACGAGTCGCTGCGCCAGTGACCCTCCTGCTGACGCCACGCCGCAAGATGCCCGGCAAGAAGAGCCGCGCGCGGGGGTCGCCCTCCACCCAGTGGGTGCTGCTCGCTCCAGGTGAGGGGCGCGCGCGGGTGGCAGCAGATCCACGAGCCGCCCTCCCGGTGCACGGGCAGCGCCCGCCCGCACGCACGCTCTCGCTCTTACTCTCGCTCGCCTCTCGAGGCTGTAGCCCTGTTCCGTCAACGCGGGGCATGCGCCGTGAAGCCGAAAGTCGTTGCTCGTCTTGTCCGCGCCCGGGAGGCGGAGAGTTCGGTTTAGTTTAGTTCAGAGATACAGCGCGGAAACAGGCCCTTCGGCTCACCGAGTCCGCACCGACCAGCGATCCCCGCACACTAACGCCACTCTACACACACAACCAGGGACAATGTACAATGTCTACGGAAACTAATTAACCCACGTCTTCGGAGTGTGGGTGGAAACCGCGGCATCGGAGAAACCCCACGCAGGTCACGGAGATAGATACAAAAGGCTGGAGTAACTCAGCGGGTCAGACATCATCTCTGGAGAAAAGATGACGTTTCAGGGTCGAGAGCCTTGGCCTTCAGTCAGGGGAGAACTACAAACACTACTGACCAGGACCCATAGTCAGGATCGAACCCGGGTATCTGGCGCTGTAAGGCAGCAACTCGATCGCTGCGCCACCGTGCCGCCCTTAACAGTGGCGGTGTCCCACCCTGACCAAAGGAACCGCACTCCCATAGCCATTATTCTCCAATGCCCAGCGTTTAAGGGGTCCCGACTCGAAACGTCCCCTGCCCACGTACTCCAGAAGTGCTGCATGACCTGCGGGTCACTCTTGGCACCTTTTTTACGCTGGGATCTATGATTTTATTAGTTGGATATTGATGGATTGGTTAGTGAGTTTGCAGACACCAAAATTGGAGACTGAGGCAGTTCTT
The DNA here is from genome assembly GCF_028641065.1 of Leucoraja erinaceus. Classification (NCBI taxonomy): domain Eukaryota; kingdom Metazoa; phylum Chordata; class Chondrichthyes; order Rajiformes; family Rajidae; genus Leucoraja; species Leucoraja erinaceus. The sequence goes on from NC_073389.1 coordinate 34,238,848, forward strand.
CAAAGTATATTTGGGGATATAGATTAGCAACAGAAATGGGCTTTCTAAAAAAGGAAGCACTAGAACATGGGAGATTTTGTTTTAGCATATGAAATTGACGCCAAGCACTTGTGAAGTGTTGTGATTTGGTAGGTCGAATGTAATGGAAAGTATGTTTGTAATCTTGGGCTCCAAGTCCCTGAAAGCAGCAACATGAGTAGAAATAGTGGTAAAGAAGACATGTTTGCAATCATTTATAGGGACATTGAGTATCAGAGTTATTAAGTCATGTTGTGAGTATTTTGTGCTGCAATGCACCATTACAGAACAATGTAAAAAGCACAATTCTTCAGGCACATTTCCCAACAACCTTTCTAAAAAAGGAAGCACTAGAACATGGGAGATTTTGTTTTAGCATATTTAATCAGATTTAACTAACCCAAGAGATCCCAAATATGCCCACAACTCTCAATGCTGTGTATCAAGAATAAATTAAAATAATTCCAAGTCTGACCCCCCCCTTTCCCATTTTTCTTTCCATGTTCACTCTCTGCCCGGTACCATCAGCCCCACTTATCCGTTCCATTATTCACAGTTATATGTTACATAAACAGTAATGAAAACATTATGAGAACATAATAGCAGGAGTTGGCCACATTGCTCCCCCCCCCCCCCCCCCCGGTTATTCAATATAATCATAGTTGATCTGCTCCAGGCTTAATTTCTTCTGTTACAGTTCCCTTAGTTCCCATTTCTCTGATCTTTCAAACTTTTGTCAACTTCACCTAGTGATCAGATCACTACAATTCTTGAGTATTCCAGAGATTCATTAACCTCTACAACATAATCCTCTGCATCTTAGTTTTTAATAACTGCTCTCTAATCTTGTAACTGATCCCTTCTTTGAAATTTGCCCTTGAGTGAAAATATACTGCCATCTACACTGTCATACTGTCAAAAGAACTTGCATCACCCCTCGTTCTGCTAAACCACAAAGATTATAGAAACATAGAAAATAGGTTCAGGAGTAGGCCATTCAGCCCTTCGACCTGCACCGCCATTCAATATGATCATGGCTGATCATCCAACTCAGTAGCCTGTACCAGCCTTCTCTCCATACCCCTTGATCTCTTTAGCAACAAGGGCCACATCTAACTCCCTCTTAAATATAGCCAATGAACTGGCCTCAACTACCTTCTGTGGCAGAGAATTCCACAGATTCACCACTCTGTGTGAAAAATGTTTTTCTCATCTCGGTCCTGGGTGAGTGGGCAAATGTTTGGCAGATGCAGTATAATGTGGATAAATGTGAGGTTATCCATTTTGGTGGCAAAAACGGGAAAGCAGACTATTATCTAAATGCTGGCCGATTGGGAAAGGGGGAGATGCAGCGAGACCTGGGTGTCATGGTACACCAGTCATTGAAGGTAGGCATGCAGGTGCAGCAGGCAGTAAAGAAAGCGAATGGTATGTTAGCTTTCATTGCAAAAGGATTTGAGTACAGGAGCAGGGAGGTTCTACTGCAGTTGTACAGGGTCTTGGTGAGACCACACCTGGAGTATTGCGTACAGTTTTGGTCTCCAAATCTGAGGAAGGACATTATTGCCATAGAGGGAGTGCAGAGACGGTTCACCAGACTGATTCCTGGGATGTCAGGACTGTCTTATGAAGAAAGACTGGATAGACTTGGTTTATACTCTCTAGAATTTAGGAGATTGAGAGGGGATCTTATAGAAACTTACAAAATTCTTAAGGGGTTGGACAGGCTAGATGCAGGAAGATTGTTCCCGATGTTAGGGAAGTCCGGACAAGGGGTCACAGCTTAAGGATAAGGGGGAAATCCTTTAAAACCGAGATGAGAAGAACTTTTTTCACACAGAGAGTGGTGAATCTCTGGAACTCTGCCGCAGAGGGTAGTTGAGGCCAGTTCATTGGCTATATTTAAGAGGGAGTTAGATGTGGCCCTTGTGGCTAAGGGGATCAGGGGGTATGGAGAGAAGGCAGGTATGGGATACTGAGTTGGATGATCAGCCATGATCATATTGAATGGCGGTGCAGGCTCGAAGGGCCGAATGGCCTACTCCTGCACCTAATTTCTATGTTTCTATGTAAAATACTTCCCCTTATCCTTAAGCTGTGACCCCTTGTTCTGGACTTTCCCAACATCGGGAACAATCTTCCTGCATCTAGCCTGTCCAACCCCTTAAGAATTTTGTAAGTTTCTATAAGATCCCCCCTCAATCTTTTAAATTCTAGCTAGTACAAGCCGAGTCTATCCAGTCTTTCTTCATATAAAAGTCCTGACATCCCAGGAATCAGTCTGGTGAACCTTCTCTGTACTCCCTCTATGGCAAGAATGTCTTTCCTCAGATTAGGAGACCAAAACTGTACGCAATACTCCAGGTTTGCTGCTTATGATAGGATTGCCTCCTCATTCCGGGAATTAGACGAGTGAATCTCTCTTGGTCTGCATCTAATGCCAATATATCTCAACTCTATCTCATCAAAAGTTTAATCAAATTTGTTTAACACGACTTGCTCTTATCAAAGCCATGCTAGTTGTCTTAATTTTTCCACAGATTATTATTATTCCTGTCCCAAATCTATATTTTTCAAACCTTTCCAGCCATTGAGGTTAAACTGACTGGCACACAAAAGCTTGAAATGTATGGTGGTACCGAAATATGAACGGAAGAAGCTGGGTATGAACAACTGAGGAGCAATATTTAATCAGTAACTGGATGCAGAGATGTAACCTGTTGAATGATTGTTTAACCATGAAATCTAATGGATTGAATACTGCAACTAAAATGAGGGAAACCAAAAGGAGCTTCTTCAGTCCCATATGTACAGATGGCTTCAACTACGACACATCATAGAATTCAGTCCTTGAGAGATTTGGGATCAGACTTGGAATGAATGGTTATTTATTTTAATTTATTCTTGATACAAAGTATTGAAAGTAGTGGGCATATTTGGGATCTCTTGGGTTTTGTTAATTATGACCTGATATGCTAAAAGTTAAAACCTCCCCTTTGTTCTACAGTGTTTCCTTGCTTAGAAAGATTGTGGGGAAACATGCCTGAAGAATTGTGATATTTACATTATCACTGGGGTGCTGCAACATGGAAAGTGGATTTGAGATTATATCTTCATGAATTACCACTTGTGCATTTGACATTGCTGCAGAAGGCCTTGTCTGAGTGGTTGATTGTGCTTGAAACCTAAACAATTTCAAATTAAATAAAGTGAACATGTTCGAAATGAACAGTTATCACCTCTACTCCAAAAAAAGGGAGCCAGACTATCCAGCCTTTCCTCACAACCGAACAAATGGATTTTTCCGCAGAGTAATAACTAAACTATGCACATTGCTCCAGCTTTACTGCACACTCCAGCTAAAATTATTGTAAATTAATATACTATCCCATTTGTTTTGTTTAATATATGCCTGGACTTATTCTATGCATTTGTCCTCCATTCTGTTTCTCTGCCCCTCTTTTTCTTCTGTTCCCCTCTGGTTTCCTCTCGGAATATCCTTAGTGCAGCTTTGCATCATATTTTATTTAATAACTCTTTCATCTATGGCACTTTGAAATGTTTTATTAATGCAAATAGTTATGCTTGTGTAAATAGTTGTGTAAATGCTAATTTTGTGACAAACCACTGTGAAGCAGACAGGCCTCACATTTTTGGTTCCTTTCTATTGATGTACATACCAAGCCCCTTTGTATTAGTGCACAATAACATTGCAACCTTCTGCAAGGCAAGGAAGCAGGTTGAAATTTTTGGCGTGCAGAAAAGGCATTTGGAACATGAGGACCAATTTAGCATATAAGTGGTCTGTTGTCTTATAAGTGAGCACGACATCATGTTTCCCGATCCAGCTTGTTAATATTTGCCTTTGTTCCTTTAGCTTTTCTGTTTTATAATACAATCAAAAATAACTGAAAACGCTGGGGAAAAATAAATTGAGTTAATGTTTCAGATTGAAGGATCTTCAATGTGAAATGTAAATTTGTTTTTCTTTCCACATATCCTGTGTGCCTCCTGCATTTTTTATGCAATATTGTCTATTGTCTGTTGTCTCTCTGTGTTTTAAAATAATCTTTTTGATTTACCTCAGAGTCTGTTGTTGATACACCAGAGAAGATTAATTCTGGTCCTGTTTTTACAAGACTTCGCAATCCTAAAACGGGTAAGTATCAGTGGGTGATGAATGGTTATATAAACTGCACTATGTTTGCTAATAATAGTATTATTGTTTGGTTGTACTCGTTAAACTCTGTCACCTTGGGAATGTTAAAGTCTAGAGGGCATACCTTTAAGGTCAGAGGGGAAATGTTTAAAAGTGTGGACTGCGTTTTTTAACAAGGAGGAGTGGGTGCTTGGAACGTGATGCTAGGGTTGGTAATCGTGGAGGCAGATCCGATAGTGGAGGCAGTAACCCTCACCACATTCAGAAAGGGCCAGGATGTATACTTGAAGATCCATCACCTGCTAGACCATGGACCATGAATGCTGGAATTAAAGTTGGATAGCTCTTTTATTGAAGTTTCTTGTGCTGCAAATTTCCCATAATTCTATTCTTTTGTGACATCTGAACTATCTGCTATTATCTGACCTCCATTTAAGTATAAATAACACAATAAATTTCGGTGTAAAAACGGAACTGAAATTTGTAGAACAAGAATGTCTTCAGTACTTACTAAAAGCTGAATGTCTATTTGATTGGTCTCGCATCATAAAAGGTTTGCCTGACCACAAGAGACTCTTTTTTAGAGGGTACAGATTGGACAGTAGAGCATAATTCTTTGTCAACTGGATTCTCTCCCGTGTCATTGAAACTATGTCTAACAATTTTGTTCAGAAAAACGAGCAAATCTTTGGAGCTCCATTTACTTTAATGATCGATACATGTCAATTAGTGATGATTCGCATAATGGGTCTCTCTTGTTTCTTCTCCCTGTGTTCTCTGCTCACCTTGCTCCCTTGATATTCCCACTGCTGAAGGTACAACACTCCTTCCTCTCAAGCTAGCTGACGTTGGTCCACTGTGCCACTTCTAAAAATCTGGTGTCAGCATATCTTTCCACAAAAACTTCTAACTCTTATTGTAGCAAATAGCCATATATTCCCCAGGCTCCCTTTTCTCTTAACCTACTGCACCTCCCAAATTCCGCCAATCCTTCCAAGAACAACTTATTTGAATCCCTTTAACAAAGTTTCTAAGCTCTGCCTTAATATCAAAATGATTCTCATCACAGTCAAATGTCATTTTATGTCACGATTCCAGTGCACTTCCTGGCTGCCCACCCACCTTCTGCCTTTTATAAACCTGATGTGGTTTAGAACAATGTCCTTTGATGCATAAGGCCCATTCATTATTGGAAGGGCTCAGGGTGCTGGCACAGACTGGAATAAATTGGGGATTGGGCTCCACGTCTGTTCCATAATGATTCAATAATCACCTGTATTTGCTTACCAGCTTATAATTAAACAATGCCTAAATTTAAAAATCTTTCCCTATTCAAATATCTTGCTGGGTTTGTCCTTCCTTCTCTCAGCAGCCTGGGAGATCAGTCCACTGATGGTCAGAGGCAAACTGGCTGCCATGCCAGTTTCTTATGGTATGGTTTAGTTACATTTGACATCTGCCATCAATGAAATCAATCCAGAAAGATCTGTCAGATACTTTTCCTTTTGGTCACTATAGGTGGATAAACTATTCTGTACAGTTTGCTGAAGTATAAAAGTAAAATTTAAAAGTAGAGCCAGTTCTGACATTCAAATATAGGATCGTGGAAAATTAGAAGCAGAAGACCATTTTGTCTCCTGTGCCTGTTCCACAATTTAATGAGCTTGCAGCTAATCTTTTACCTCGGGATTTTTTCCTGTACAAACTAATAGTGTCTATAACTTCCCTTGCTAACCGTGCTTTGACCAATTTTCATGTTTGTCTTTTATGCCTTAAATAGAAGTATTTGTTGTAAACTTAATTCATTTTTTTTGTTTTCCTATTTGTCAATTTTTTGTGTCCGATTATTTGGCGGCCAATCAACCGCTGTCTCTAAGGGGGTTGCGTCCAATCACCGACCAGCTTCCCTTAAAATTCCCGTCCAATCAACAAATCTGTCTCCTCCCGCCCAATCAGCTGCTGTCTCCAAGGGCATTGCGTCCAATCACATATTGCGCTTTCACTCGGCGGCCAATCAGACGCACTTTCCGAGGGGCGTTGCGACCAATCACTGACGAGCTTCCCTTACTGAAGCAGACGATGGCTGCTGCCAACACAGTGAGAGAGATGCAAGAAAGCAGCTATTACATATAATACACAATAAACTGTATTACAAAATGCAAACAAGTTATGCATTCTTGTACTCTTACATGGGTATGATTGCACACAAAAAAAATTAATTATTCCAGCATAATGGCAACATATAAAAATACTGATTTTTCTCATCAAAATACTGATTTTCAGGTACTAGAATACTTAAATGCTCTGACAAAACTTGGCAGCTCTGATTACCCCTCAATATTTGAATGTGGATCACAAGATGAACCTTTTTTTTCCATGGGAGTTAATTCCATAGATTTACCACATAAATATTCCAAATGTCACTGAATGCCCTGGCTCTCATTTTATGTTAGTATTGAAAGGCTAGTTTTAATAGGATACATTTGGGTACTGCCAACTTTGCTGACTTAATGAATAACATGTGATAAATTAATGCAGCAAGTTGGCATTTATTTTTGATACCACAAAATCTTGGAAAGAGCAATGACTGCATCAGGATTTCTCAAGTTTTTAAAAGTCATTTTCTAGTTGGAACAGAAACATTGTGTTGAAATGGTTCTTATATGCCAAGCTTGAAAGCTCAAGGCCATTAGTAACAACAACAGTGTACAGAGTTTGCCGAGTATGGTACATAAATTTCTATACTGCACACAGAGCCGTGAAGAAGCCCACTGCCACTAGTTAAACAATCAGATTTCTACCCCACCATTCTCTTTACATCCACCCCCTGACAAATAATCCCTTGCAATCTGACCTCTGCTATCCTTGCCTTCAGCTGCAAGTATATAACAAATTTCTAATTCTCTGCTTTACCTAAAACCTCTTCTTGGCTCCGTCAGATTCTTTTGATGATTATCTTAATTCTGTTCATTGACTTCAAATATTACTTCTGTTTCTGCCTCTACTGATGCTGTCAGACTTTGTGCTTCCATCATTTTCAGTTTTTAATTTTGGTGTCGTCTTTGTCTGTTGATCTGTTTGCGAAAAGAATTATATTGGATTTGAGCCTTCCAATTTCTTCTGTTGAACATATCGATTGAACAAAATTTTGAATGTACTTACGTTTTCTCTATCTTATTCAGCAAATGGTGCCTTGTACCTTTTTAGTAGTGATTGCAAACAAGTTTTTGAAGTGAAGGCTTTTGACGAAGACCATCATTCTTGGTTTATCGGTCAGTCTGTTCAGCGTGGTGAGTATTTTTACTAGGACACCATTTGTTATTCTGGTTACAGTGCACAATATATTTGTAAGAATAGTTGGACTGATTTAGATATTTGCTGTGCAATATTAAGAATAAGCCGTCTTTCCGATTTAGTTGGTGCACAGAAGACTTAGTATCTTTGAAGCCAAGTTAAGTGCCTTACCATCCAGTCATTTACTTCATGTTTCCTATTATTGCAGCCAACATTTGTTTCCTTAAACAAAATGCCCATACAGAACTTTGAGCCGGGTTTCAAGAAATGTTCGGGCATTGTAACTTGCAGGATATTTTTGAACATTTTGTATAAAAGCACGCACATCATAAGGATTAGAAAAAATGCCCCTTTCCTAGCCCTTGGTTCCAAAGTGCTTTGCAGATATTAATTTGGTTTTGTGTTTATTATAAATTTGCACAGAATAATGTACAAAAATCCTGCTAAATTTTTGGATTTATTTTAAACCACTATCTGCTTCACTCATGGTTTTTCCTGAATTATATTTGCTGCCCTTATCTTGTATGTGATTCCAATACTACACCATCCTTTACCTTCTACAATGATTCATCGCGGTATTCTTTGTGTAAGGCAGGTCTGGTAGAGCAATAAATGGCAGTGATGCAAACATTCCTAGATTTTGTTTTAGCACATATAACACATGCAGCAATTGGATAAATGGTAGATGGATTACTGGCATCTATATTTCAACCATAAGCCAAGATCTCTGGCAGTAATAGAGCTGCTTACTACAATTCTGAATTAATACTAGTTTTTCTGGAGTGTAAGCTAGAGTTTCCAACTATTTCCAAAACAACAAGGGGTTGCAAATTGCAGTGTTATTTCTTGCATATAGAGTGGGTGATGTAAAGGGGCTCAGTTGTTTGTTGCTTTCCACAATTCTTGATCTCAAAGCAGCCATGCTGTGTAAACTTGCGTGTTTCAACAAGTTCTGGTATGTTAATTTACAAATGCATCTGGATGTGAGTAATTGCATGATAACCAATGATGAATAAAGTTGTCTTAATTCCGATTCTTTCTTTCAAGATGGAAGGCTGATGTTTGTTACGCCCCTGGATCCACTGTTTCTGGTACTACCATACCTTATTAATGCCAGTGAAAAGGTAAGTTGGTTTCCTTTACTGGATAACTGCTTTGCTGACATTTGATTATGAAATGTGGAAAATAAGTAAATTAAGATCATAAGCCATAGGAGCAGTGTTAGGGTATTCAGCTCATCGAGTCCAACTCCCCCATTTGATCACAGCTGATCTATTTTTTAATTTCAACCCTATTCTGCCTTCCCCCCCATAACTTTAGATGCCCTAACTAATCAGGAACCTATCAATCTTTGCTTTAAAAATACGCGTCAGTGGCAAAGAATTTCATAGATTCACCACCCTCTGGCTAAAGAAATTCCTCCTCATCTCTATTTTAAAAATACGTCCTTTTATTCTGAGGATGTGCCCTTTAGACTCTCGAGTTCTAGACCAAGGGTTCCCAGCCTGGGGTAAATTTAGCCTACCCAGGGGGTAAATTTGTTGATTCTGGATTTGTACATATTTTTTCTTATTGACTGACTGTGTTTTCTTCTGGTATACCGATATCTGTTCATCATTAGTTGTTCATAAATAAGTGAAATAACATTGTTATGTGCTATTAAAGTTGCCAGGGGTAAACAGGACAAAAAAGGTTGGGAACCCCTGTTCTAGACTCCCATTACTGGAAACATCCTTTCCATGTCCACTCGGCCTTTCATTATAAATTAGTTGGCTTTACTATTGCATAAATTCCTTACAATCAGGTTGACTCCGGTTTTATATACTGTAGTTCTCTCTGATAACCATCTTATTAGTAAAGAGATACTATCAACACTAGGGTTATTTAAAAAAAACCCGGTATGGAGAGGCTTCTCCAGATGTATTAGTTCATTTGGAATTTTTGCCAGATGCACTCGGTTTAGTTTTTTATTGTCTCGTGTACCAAGGTACACTGAAAAGTTTTTGTTGTTATTTGTTCCAGACTCAGGGTACACAGTTTAAGAATTTAGGCCATTTAGGACTGAGATGAGGAAAAACATTTTCACCCAGAGAGTTGCGAATCTGTGGAATTCACTGCCACGTAATGCAGTGGAGGCCAATTCACTGGATATTTTCAAGAGAGAGTTAGATATAGCTCTTAGGGCTAACGGAATTAAGCGATATGGGGAGACCATGTGACCAAGGTGAGACTGGTCCTTGATTATGATGGTGGATTATGCTTGTCTAAAAGCACCAGAAAATCTACTGTAACAAGAATAACTCAGACATGCGGATGATCAAATTGGCTACTGGTAGATCCAAGGGAGAATGTGTTAACTTACAGAGATGAGGCCTTTCAGCTTGAATTAGTGAGTTTAGCTAACTGAACTATTCAGCCCGGAATGTCAAAAGCAGGGAAGATGCCAAACTTTGGTAGGATCCAAATAAGTTGACATTGAAATGTTTAATTGCAAGTTCAAGTTTCAAGTTTATATTTATTGTCACTGTACCAATTGGTACAGCAAGATTTGGGTTGCCATACAAATAAAAAGAACACAACACACGATAGAATTTAACATGAACATCCCCACACAGCAGAATCAACGTTTCCCACTGTGAGGGAAGGCAATAAGAGTTCAGTCATCTGCCTCTATGTTTACCCATGGTCGGGGCCTATTGAGGTCGCCGCAACGGCGGCCCGATGTTCGGGCCCTCTTGCCGGATGATGGAACTCCAGTGTCGGCAATTTAAGCAATTGTTTGTGGAATGCATACTCTGTTCCACAATTAAAGAAATTCACAGCCCACAACTATTAGTTTCTTGTTAAAATTGTTGAATTGCTTACCAGTTTTATTCTCCACCATTGCTTCTTTATCTATTTTTTTTTAAATGTCCTTTTTCCCCAGCAAGGAAAATTTGAGCCAGCTGATCAGGTAATAAAGGATGAAGATTTTCCCGAATGTGCCAATGTACTGAAATGTTCGAGGACTTTGCAATCACTTCACTGTATCACTGATGAAAAAGGTAGTACACTGGAAACCAAGAACTATAACTTCCTAAACCCCTCTCCTTTAACTGCACTGTAAGAATTTCAGTTACCTTTGTTGCTCTTTCCTCATTCCAATGATGCATTTTGCGAAAATTTCCTATGATTATATCTATTTCCCGATTTTGAAAGGTTAAAAAATTGTGACTTTAAGTTAAAAATCCATCGCCTTGTCAACATTGTCAAGATATTGCAACCTCTTGAAGCTTGACTGGGTTAGGCTCTGTTTGTGGTTTCATGCCTGGTCATTGTGGTTTATTGTGATGCTTTATTGGAGAGACGGGTATACTCAATTTGATGCTGTGATGGGAACTGTTGTCTGGTATCATCTCTGAATGAGCAGAAGCACTCTTGCTGCTGTGTCAGAAGCTGCAGAATCAACCCTCTCACTAGGGACCGGAGTACGTAACCTAAAGTGACACTAGTCAATACTGGGAGGACGTTGTTCTGTCAGAGGATATGTTTTACAGTGTAACAGCAAATGCAGCCTTATCTGTCCTTTGAGGAGGATACAGGAGATCTCACTAGTAAATCTCCCCATCTCGATTATTTTGTCAGATTGTCTAAACTTGATCACGTTGTTAGTGTGGGATTATGCTGTGCAGAGACTCTCAGCACAAATTTCACGAGGAACCAATCTTCATGGAGAAACTAGGACAGCCCAACAGCCTGTTAACGCCTCTGGTACATAGGAAGAGGCAGAGAATCTATCAGAGAATAGAAAACTATTTGGAGGAACTACGTATTGAAGGCTAGTCACTCCTTGTGGCAAAAATATTAAGTGTTCTGGGGGCAACCAGATACGTGGCAATGTTATGTCCTAAATTAAATGAAGAAACAGCACTGAAGCAACACTCCCAGTTAGAATGATTTTCTTTTGTTAACATACTTTTGTATATTTGTTTCTTTCTGTTATCCCTGACATGGGATATAATTTTACAGCCTTGTTTTGTCTTTTTTTCCTTTAGAAATGGGTGATCGAAAGTTTTATAAGTATAACAGAGAGAAAACCCTTGTGTGGCTAAAAAAGAAGGTGATTTATTTAATTTTATTTTATATTTCATAAAAGGTATAGACTTCCTAGCGGATTGTATCCCCACTCATCCACTGTCAAAAGTGAAGTCTAGGCCAAGAACTTTGGTGGTGATTCTGAGTATATGACCGACAGTGAGGATTCTTTGTTAGCACTTGCAGAAATCACAGGCAACCCAGAAAATCAGTGACATTAGGAATTTAGTTTGTGTAAGAAAGAACTGCAGATGCTGGTTTAAATTGAAGGTAGACACAAAATGCTGGTAACTCAGCGAGACAGGCAGCATCTCTGGAGAGAAGGAATTTACTTGTTTGCAAAGTTCTGTTTTAATGTTAGCACCCAATAGTGCTCCCAATTCTCCCTCAGCTCCGTGCCCCTCTCAGAACTTGCTGTTGATCACAAATGAAAAACTGCACAGGATTGTTTCTTGTCTTCTTTAATTTACACCAATGAATAGAGATTGAATTGAACAAAACTGAGGAATGAATTTGGTATTTTCTTGCTTGTGTTGGGGTTTGTTTCAATTAACATATTTGGCTCTGAGCTCCTGTTTTTTTGTTGCAGTGTCCTCCATAATGTTTGCGACAAAGACCCCTCATTTATTTATTTGTCTCTGTACTCCACAATTTGAGATTTGGAATTGAAAAAAAAATCACATGTGGCTAAAATGCACACTGTCAGATTTTATTCATTTTGGTTTCACCATGTAGAAATTGCAGCTGTGTTTATACATAGCCCCCCCCCATTTCAGGGCACCATAATGTTTGGGACACATGGCTTCACAGTTTAAATGCCTCCCGAATGCAGGTATAAGAGAACTCTCAGCACCTAGTCTTTCCACCAGTTTTTCCATCATCTTTGGAAAAGTTTATTGCTGTTTATCAACATGAGGACCAATGTTGTGCCAATGAAAGTCAAATAAGCCATTATGGGACTGAGAAACAAGAATAAAACTGTTAGAGACAACAGCCAAACCTTAGGCTTACCAAAATCAATTGTTTGGAACATCATTAAGAAGAAAGAGCACTGGTGAGCTTACTAATTGCAAAGGGATTGGCAGGCCAAGGAAGACCTCCACAGCTGATGACAGAAGAATTCTCTATAATAAAGAAAAATCCCCAAACACTCTGTCTGCAGAAGACTTCATGAACAGAAATGCAGAGGCTACACTGCAAGGTGCAAACCACTGGTTAGCTGCAAAAATAGGATGGCCAGGTTACAGTTTGCCAAGAAGTACTTAAAAGATCAACCACAGTTCTAGAAAAAACACTAATTTGTGCTGTTGTAAGGAAATGCTGCACTGTGGCGGCTCCATCTTTCAAATTAGTCAAATTCCCATCATCCCCCTTGGGTGATCATGAAAGTTCCCAATCCTATGTTCTGAAAAAGAGCTGGGTATTTCTCCTGGCTGCCAGTATTATTTGGCCATCTAATTACTCTTTTTGGACACTTGTGAACAGGTGAAGGACACGGTCTCACATTTTATAGAGTGTCTCAGGAAGTTCCAAACTGTTTGCATCTAATGATGAACGAAGTGTAGATACTAGTAATCTAGTAAACTAGTGAACTAGTAATGCAAAAAACATGGCAACCGATTTGTGTATAGCATCGTATAGCAAATAGAAATACGATAGTACCCAGATGATCAGTTTTTGTTATTTGATTGGGAGATAAATATTAGTCAAGATTTCGGGAACAATGTCCCTCCCTACTTTTCAAATAGCATTTAGAACTTAACTAAAATATCTGTCAAGACGTCAATTTACTGTGGTATTTCCTCAGTGCTGCACTTGTGTGTCAGCTCATGTTTGGTGTTTGAAAAGCAAAAAGCCACAGATTCTGAAAATCTGAAATAAAAACGAATGGACGCTCAGTAGGTTGGGCAGTGTCTGTGGTGAGAGCAACAATGTTAACATTTCAGGTCAGTGTTCTTTTTAGTGCTCATGTTTCTAGATTGGGACCTCAACTTCAGACTTGTCGAAGAGTATTCTGTGAGCTGTGCTGCAGGTGACTATGTCAGGACTGCTTAATTTAACACATTCTTCCACGTCGCATTGTCTTGGTTTCCTTTTCTTCTAAGACCTTATTCCGTCAAAAATATATGGTCGCTGATTTGCAATGTTATAATAAGTCAAGCATTAAGAACTTACAGTCCTCCAGAACTGGAAAAGACCAAGACTTCATTGACCCGAGGCACTACCTTAAACAGTAGCATCATCCAAATGATAACAATCTTTAAATAGTTCATTGTTTTTAAAGCACTTTATGAACAGCTGTGATTGTGCATATTGTTACATAAGGGCAAAAATATACCATTTGGGTCATTGTGTATGCGGAGTTTGTTTAAACCTTTTCAATCCTTTAGACTTGGTACTAACTTGCACAATATTTTGTAGATCAGTAATTTTTTTTTCATCCGTTGTGTTTCTTGTTTTAAATAGGCTGAACAGACTGTAAAGGCGCTAAAGTGTGCTGGTGTTTCTGTCGGCGGAGGTGTTCAGTCCAGTGTGTTGGTTAGGAGTAAACAAGTTGCAGAAGCAACAGAAGGTTTGTCCACACTCTTACAATCTAGTTAGGCATTTACTTTGCAGGTTATTTTCTTTGGTTCGATTGAGCAATGAAAAAGTGCATTGATGAAATTGGAATCCAGATCTCGCTATATATTTTTCTGATCAGTGAATACGTAATTGGACATGTGATCTTACTATTTGTATTTTTGTGAACATTCATCTTTTTATGTGTTTGCTGATAAATTGGTCAGCCAAAAGGTGGACTGGTGGTGTTTGTGGAGATTTAGTTGTTTGGTAATGGTATTTAATTATCTGCTAAAATGTTGCATGTCTAAACTTGGCCATGATGATATCAGCATTATTGTAAATAGAGCAGCTTCTGACGTCGTTATCTCAGCTAACTTGTTTACAAGCAAGACCAACCAAGAATGAGAAGCTCCAAAAGGACAAATGGCCAGCAGCATCCTATCACATTTTGTAAGGAAAGCAGGGCAAGTCTGGCTGGAGATCAATAAAATTCACATAAGTCTCTCTGAAGTCTATGTACCCTCTTCAAATGTTCTGTGAAATATTAGCCACTACATTGCGTTGTCTGATAAACATACACCAAATTCACAATTTTGGCAAATGAAAGAGACAATTTGATATACATTAGTTGCATGGAGTGCAAGACATTTTCTACTAATCTAAATGAGTACATGCCCAGTCACTGATTTCATTTGGACTGCATTTCAAATTATCACAATATAGGAAATCATTCAGCCCAGTCTTTCAGTCCCATTGCCCTACGTTCTTCTAGTGTATTCTCTTATGCTGATTAAACTCCCTTTGATTCTCCCACCACCCATGTACACTATGGGTAATTTACAGTAACCAATTAACTCACCAGCCTATCCTTTGGTATCTGGAAGGAAACTGAACAACCCTGATGAAAACCCATGCATCCATGGTGAGAACATGTGAACTCCACCTGAGGTTGGGATTGATCCTTCATTACTAGTTCTAGGATTGGAATTAGCTTGGCGTAAGGGTAGCACTCTCTTTGTTCTGAGTGTGGGCTCTATTCCATTCATCTGGGCTGAGTGTCAAATATTTTGAAACACTGCACTATATGAGCCATTTCTTTTCAGTTAAGCAATGTGTCCATAGTCCATAGTGATCAGTTTGGGCCACACCACTGCACTCCAAGTCATGAATGTCCTTGGTTTCATAAGGGGCTCATACTTCAATCTTAATCACTGAACTGCTGTACACAGACAACAGAAGATAGACACCAAAAGCTGGAGTAACTCAGCGGGTCAGACAGCATCTCAGGAGAAAAGGAATAGGTGAAGTTTCTGGTCGAGGCCCTTCTTCTGCATGCTCAGAAGCTGAACCCACAGAAGCTGATCCACAAAATGATAAAGATATTAATGAGGTCTGGAATCAAGTCGCTGTTAGTGAGCAAGTTGTTGGTTGTAAATATGCCTTTTAATAGCATCTCTGTTCATGCCTTCCATTACTTTTTCTGATACTTGAAAGTAGGCTACTAGTTCAATAATTGGCCAGATTGGCTCCTACCATTTTTTTTTGATAGACCGGACATGAACAATTCTTCATTCTGTCCATTAGATGCCCATGATGTAGCTGCAGTTAGCTTGTTACATCACGTGATTGCTACTTGTTTGGGACATCTCGATTATGGGGGTTGAAGAAGAGCCGATGTTGTCTTCCATTCTCTTCTGTGAGCTGAAATAAAGTTTAAAGTGTCCAATTTTTATAATTTAATTGGAAGCAGGAATTGTGAGAAAATACAAAAGGCATTTAAAGGTTTCTGCTGGTATAATCTGAACCAGCCATGTGACTTGGTTACCGAATATTTAAAAAGCAGATCTGTTTAAAGTGCTGTTAGAATGATATGCCTTCAGATTCTGATGGGAAAGGGTGAAGTGAAAAGACATCTGTGAGAAAATACTGAAATATATTTTAACATAATCATTCTCAGGCTTATTTTTAACTTATTGCTTAAGTTAAGTTATTGCAAACCACCTATGGGCTCTCAAATATCCATTGTTGGGATATTTGTGATATTTTTTGTGATATTTTTTGTGATATTGTGATATTTATTTTCTGTGACAATATTGGATTTTTTTCAGAGGATTTCCTACGATACGCTCATGGTTTGCTGTCAGAATATATTCCCATGGGTTTAAGTGAGGAACTCTTCAAATTCTTGGAGTGAGTATCTGAATATAAAGAATTGATTATAGAAACGTTATATGCGTCAAACAATCTAACACCATACTTGTATAATATCCTTCTAAATATAGAAATTCCGTCGTCAGACGCAATTAGAAGAGAATGGGAAGAAGAATTAGGCCTAAAAATTTCCAAAGACAGATGGGAAACATATCTCTTATATATACACAATTGTTCGATTAATGTTAAGACACATTTTAATCCAATTCAAAATACTGCACAGACTACTACTCAAAGACTAAACTGAATAAGATTTTTTCAAATGTACCTCCTATTTGTGACAAATTTCTCCTTCAAGAAGCAAAAATTGTCAGTAAGCTTAATATGCAATTGTATAAGATCAAGAATTTGATCAACTAACAATTTAGGTTTTAAGCAGATTGAGGTCGAGAGGTGCAGAGGTTCAGGAGGTTTAAGGTTCTCCAACTGAAAGCACAGCTGTCAGTCTTGCGAAGACCAGAGTTAAAGAACCGTGGAATAATCTGTAAGAGGTACAGACCCTAAGGAAGTTGGAATGAGGGGAGGGTCTTGCCAAGGATGGCTTTGAAAACAAGATCTAAAATTATAGGCTAACCTAGGTCAGCATGCAGGTTGCAATGTTTTGAAATCCTTCATATTTATGTAGCCAGGAGAGCATTGGAATGGTCATGTTGTAAGATAATAAAGAGAGGATGAAGATTCCTACATAGATAATTCTCTGGTTACAGGTGGATAAATAAATATGAAACTAGTGTATGTTGCTTCAGCTGGATAATGAAGGAACAGATTTGGAGGAGAATGGCAGATAGGTCAAGAAGTAAGTGTTTATAATCTATGGATCACGTCCAAGAAAGTTGTTGGTGTTATTTTTTTAAATAGTTTCAATACTTTGGTAGTGATAGGAACTTAAATGTGTGAATTAGGCCACGCAGGACTAGGGTATATAGGTGTAAATGCGAAGGAAGGGATAATGTGAAGACAACACCATCCAGTATGAAATAACACTTCAGAAGTAAGGAATTTGGGTTTTGTGAATGTATTTGAAATATTCCTTCACAATGCTAAAGTTTGAGACCTTGAAAATCTGAGGTGCAAAGAAGGGAGTTTACTCTAGCTTATCAAATTGCCAGTTCCAAACTTGGCTTACTTGGCTGCCCTAATCTGCATTCATATCAGAATTTAAATTGCCATTTTTGAGCCATTAACACGACATATATGGTGGCGCTTATTGGACTCTTAAGTGGTGCAGGGCAGGCTTAATGCTTCTTGCACCCCTCCCACCTTCCTTCTGAATAGGAATCTGATCTTGGTGATGTTTTACATCTACCACCTACAGAATTTTGGAGGATCTGCACCCCTATTTAACTTCCCATCCTCTAGTCATACAGGTAGTCAATGGGAACATCCCCAGGAATTGACCCAACATTCCTCCATATGGTCTTGTTTGAGAATTGTCACTAGTCCCACGGGGATCTGACAAAAGGCCTGAACATATTATAAAAGGAGTTTATCAAAACTGGTGGGACTTGATTGTTCCATGGGTAGCTTTTGGTCTGCCAGAGTTTTAAACTACTTGGCAAGAGTAGGATTAAGGCCTTTCTGGCCCTTACTCCAACATGGGAGCAGTGGCACATTTATCAGATATTCATGGATAACTTTAGAATGTGTTGCATACCCCAATAATCTATAATTTAGGGTTAGAATTGAGATCTTGCACCTCAGCTGTCAATGGAAAAAAGAATTATTCTATGAACTGCCATAGCCTAGTTCTCATCAGTGATTCATAAGATTCTTGCTTCAACCAACATTCCAGACTGAACCCAAGTCGATGCATCAATGTAGTATTTGAGAAGTATTGTTCAATAATATTATTCAGATGTCTTATCCGCATTTTTAATTTTAGGTTACCAGTTATTTCAGCCAACACAGCATCAAGTGAGCCACCATCAAAGGTTTGTGTCGGTATTGATCATTTAGTGTTGTGCTGTTATAAATATTCAGTAAACGTTGTAGCATGAAAATTTATAACTGCTTTGAATGTAGTGAATCAATTGTTTTCTGTTTCAAAGATAAATGCTGCAATCGCTTAAACTTAGTGGCAAAGCCATTTCTATAAAGAGAATGCAAGTGCTCAGTAATTAGGGTACATTTGAGATTCTACCTGGAATAATTGAAAATCCTTCACTTTTTCACTTTGAGAATTTATTCCCACTCCAAAATGTTGGCATTTGATCTTGGCTGTTTCTGTATTGATGGAGTGTAATCACTCTGAGGTGGAAGGATTTAATTTGGAGGACCACTACTGAAAGGGTGTTGCATTAAAGAAGTAGTTGTCTTCTGGATGGAACATTTCAGAAGCATCTGGTTAAGCATCTGAAGTTCCAGGTACAGAAGGCTATGGACCAAATGCCAGTAAATGGAATTCTTAGTTTTTGGTTAAGTTAGTGCAATAATAAAGTACTGTTCCATCCACTTGCACTTCTTTTAACAATCTTTTGTCACTACCAGAGGAATAATCAAGCAATTGGTTCTGATGGAACATGTGTTCTTTCTATTCTGAATTATTTTCACTTTATTTCAAGGAGTCAATCTGTATTGATGTAGCGTTCCAGCTAACTTTCCCTCAGCTAACATCACCAAACCATGCAATAATTTAATTTGTATATGGTTCCCATGCACAATCCATTTTTGTATGAGCTGTAAAAAATGTTCTTGCATCCTCTTATACCTACTGGTATAAATCATGCAGTTGAATTCATTAAACTCTGCTCATTTGTGAACTGGTACTAGGCAAGTTGCCATGGATCAGTTGGATTGTGTCCAAATCCAAAAGGGCTACTTAGGTCCTACAGGGTTTAGAACATGCCAAACTGACAGTTTCCAGGTTTTACTAAGTGGTCGAATCATAACATGTTCTGGGAAGCAAAGAATAGCAACTGGATATGTTGCCAACATTACACATACCAGAAGAGAATGTATTAATCACTGAATCCCAAGACAATATACAAACTTCCACAGTGAAGATCTATGTCCCATCTTTCCTATTCTGAATGATGGGACTAAGCAGCATTGATGAAAGCAAAGTTCGATGGATTCTATCAACAGCCTACATAGACTCATCTGATGTCTGATTTTACTTGTAAGGCACTTGTTATATCTGGTATATTACAAGTATTATCTAACATTCAGGATGCTTCGGCTGATAGCAGCAAACATTATAAACGCACGCTGCGCACATTATTTTCGGGCTACAGCTGCAACTTCTGAGCTAATAAACCCTTGATAACCCTTTGCTGAATCTGCCTCATATTTGAAATGATACCAGATCAACAGAGCAGAGGTATAAGGTGGTATGTTCTATTATTAAAACTTTCCCATTGCTCACTTTAGTAGTAAATGTATATAAAGGGTTCTCCACTGTACCTACCTTTTCACAAATGATGAAATGGAAAACGTTATCAGAAATTGTTCATTTAAATATTTGTATTCACTCACAGTAACATGGGGGGCCCTGAATACTGAAATAACTGGAAAACACTAAACTACTCAAAAGGCCAGACAGCATGAACTGACAGATAACCCTTTTAATGTTTCAATTTGATTATCCATCATAAAGGTGAATTCCCAACCAATGATCTCTTGCATATTTCTAGCATTCCTATTTTTTCAGTTTCAGATTTTTAACGACTGCAGATTTTTAACTTTCCTTTCAATAGATTCTGCTGTAAATGTTGCTTTAATGCTTGGTGAACGTGGGATGAAATACTAATTTTTGTACTGATTATTAAGGAATGAAGAATTACTTCAAATGTAAAATGCAAGCTGAAGGCTTGTTTTGCCCCTTGTTCTTCTATTACACCACAAGTTGCTTGGAGGACATAAGCCTGAAAAGATGTGCATTGTGATGATTTATTGCAGGTTCTGTGTATAAGAATGTCCAGTGAAACCATTTGCATAAGCATGTGCATGACAGGTTGCATGCTTAAATGTTCTCAAATCAGCTGTTGATTGAGAACAATGCACTATGTATAGTAGATCTTTTTTTTTCCAATACCGGCAATTTACAATACAATCTGCCAATGCTACAACTTTATTCAACAAAACTGCCATTACAGAAAAGGAAATTGTCTGGTAAAGAAGTAGAGGCGGAAGAAGATTACACCAAGTTCAACTCTGATTCAAAAGAGAAAAAGGTAAGCTTTCACACTTAACTCCCACTGCTGTTATTGTCTTTCAGAAGTTGATGTTAAACACTGAGTTGCACAGTTAGAAGGATAGAAACATAGAAGCATAGAAAATAGGTGCAGGCGTAGACCCTTCGAGCCAGCACTGCCATTCAATATGGTCATCCAAAATCAGTGCCCCGTTCCGGCTTTTCCCCTATATCCCTTGATTCCCTTAGCCCAAAAAGCTAAATCTAACTCTCTTGAAGAGAGAGGATCCCAACGGTCCTTTCCAAATCCCTGCTGAGCTAGCTGATCTCAATCGGCGTGCAATTGGCTTGAGTGCATCAGAGTCAAGGAGACTTGTGGATTGTGATCAATTTCAACATTGAATCCCCTCGAATCTTCTGAAACTTCAAGAAAATTCATACAGCAGTTTTATAAACTCCTGTTCTTAAAATAGTTTTAGAGCATCTAAGGCAAAAATCACTACATTTAGCGGTTGGAAATTGTGTGCTGTACATTCAAGCCCATGTTATTAATATATAAAAGAGCAATTATCTAATTACCATCCCCCTCGGGAACCCCACTTTAACTGGAAAAGGGTTTGAGTAATCACGTGATCATTACCAATTAAGAACCTTTCACAAGTTTGCCCAAATAGGACCACTGCTTTGTCCTTTCTCTACAGATCTCTAACTAATCCAGTTTACTACCAAGTCCGCTTCCACTATCTTGTCAGGCAGGGGATTCCAAACACCTGTTTTATGTTAATACACCACATTTCATGTTGCTACTATCCCATTTATTCCAAGCGCTTCTGTCTTGATGGCAAGTTTATTATGTGGAACTTTATTATATACACTTTGGAAGCATACATCAGATTACGTCCAATTTCCCCCAAAACCTTTTCTGTTATTTCATATAATTCTATCAAGTTAGGTAGATACAATGTTTGACAGGATTAAGATTTATTTGGAGTACCCTGGGTTTTTTCTAAGCAGGTCATGGCTGTGGTTGATGGTGGTAAAGTAATACATTGCAATTGTTTCTTGTAGCCGCAACTCGAGTAAACATATGCTTGGAATGAGTACAGACAATTGCACCAAAATTAAATCAGTTAAATTGTGACCAATTACAGAAACTAACTTTGCGTTACAATTGATTATTGGATTGAGTGTTGATCTAATTAAAGTGTTTAAAATAACAGATTCGATGGGACCTAGAGAAACCATTTCTTCTGGAAATATAGAACGTCCCTTTGGCCTGCAATGTCCATGCTGAACATGATGCTAAGACCATCTCTTATCTACCTGCACATAATCCATATCCCTCCATTCCCTACCTAACCAAAAGTCTCTTGATTGCCACGATTATTATATCTGCCTCAACTGCTGCCCCCATCAGTGCATTCCAGACACTCACCACCCTGTGTTTAGTAAAAAAACCTTGCCCTGCACATCTCCTTTAAACTTTGCTTCCCTCACCTTAAAGCTGTACCTTTTAGTATTTGATTTTTCTATCCGGGGATAAAAGTTCTGAAACTATCCTATGTATGCCTCTCATAATTTTATGATACTTCTATCAGGTCTCTCTGCAACGTCTGATCCAGAGAAAATTATCCTGGTCTGTCCAACCAATTTGTAGCTATTAACCTCTAATCTAGGGCATCATTATGATAAACCTCCATCCATTCTTTCCAAAGTCACTGCATTCCTCCTGTAAAGGAACAACAGGAATTGCATGCAAATCCCCAAAATGCTGACTAACCAAAGTCCTATAAAGCTGCATCATGACTTCCTGATTCTTATATTCAATGCTCCGACCTATGAAAACAAGTATACCATATGCCTTTTTTACCACTCTACTTTCAGGAAGTTATAGACTTGGATCCCAAGATCCCTCTGTACACCAAAGCTTTTAAGGGCCTTGCTATTTTTTTCCCCTTGCATTTGACCTCCCAAAGTGCAACACCTCACACTTGCATGGATTAAACTCTATGTGTCATTTCCCCATCCATCTCTGTATCTAATCTATATCTCATTGTATACCTTGACAGTCAGCAACCCCACCAACCTTGGTGTCTTCTGCAAAGTTACTAACCTGCCGGTCAATGTTTACATCCAGGTCATTTACATCACAAACAGTAAAGGTCCCAGCACAGTTCCCTGCGGAACTCCACTGGTTATTAAACTCCAGCCTGAATAGTGTCCTTCCATCACAGCCCTCTCTGTCTTAGTAAGATGGTTCTGAATCCATACAATCAAGTCACTGTTAATCCCATGCATCTTAATCTTCTGGATTAGCCTCCTGAATAGAACCCTTGCTAAAATCCTTGTAGGCAACATCCACTGCCCTACCTTCATCAATCAATAGACAATAGGTGCAGGAATAGGCCATTCGGCCCTTCGAGCCCACACCCCTATTCACTATGATTATGGCAGATCATCCACATTCAGTACCCCGTTCCTGCCCTCCCCATATCCCTTGACTCCGCTATTTTTAAGAGCTCTATCTAACTCTCTTGAAAGCATCCAGAGAATCGGCCTCCACTGCATTCTGAGGCAGAGAATTCCACAGCTTCACAACTTTCTGGGTGAAAAAGTTTTTCTTCATCTCAGTTCTAAATGGCTTACCCCTTATTCTTAAACTGTGGCCCCTGGTTCTGGACTCCCCCAACATCGGGAACATGTTTCCTAGCTCTAGCGTGTCCATTCCCTTAATCTTGTATGTTTCAATAAGATATCCTCTCATCCTTCTAAATTCCAGTGTATACAAGCCCACTCGCTCCATTCTTTCAACATATGGCAGACCCGCCATCCTGGGAATTAACCTCGTGAATCTACGCTGCACTCCCTCAATAGCAAGAATGTACT
This sequence comes from Leucoraja erinaceus, assembly GCF_028641065.1. Classification (NCBI taxonomy): domain Eukaryota; kingdom Metazoa; phylum Chordata; class Chondrichthyes; order Rajiformes; family Rajidae; genus Leucoraja; species Leucoraja erinaceus. The sequence continues at coordinate 34,262,184 of NC_073389.1, forward strand.
TCCTCAAATTTGGAGATGAAAACTGCACACAATACTCCAGGTGTGGTCTCACCAGGGCCCTGTACAACAGCAGAAGGTCCTCTTTCCTCCTGTACTCAACTCCTATTGTTATGAAGGCCAACATGCCATTAGCTTTCTTCGCTGCCTGCTGTACCTGCATGCTTACTTTCAGTGACTGATGTACAAGGACACCCAGATCTCGTTGAACTTCCCCTTTTCCTAACTTGACACCATTCAGATAAAAATCTGCCTTCCTGTTCTTTCCACCAAAGTGGATAACCTCACATTTATTCATATTGAACTGCATTTGCCATGCATCTGCACACTCACCTAACCTTTCCATTACCCTGCATCCTGACAGCATCCTCTTCACAGTTCACACTGCCATCCAGCTTTGTGTCATCTGCAAATTTGCTAATGCCACTTTTAATCCCTTCATCTAAATCATTAATGTATATTGTAAATAGCTGTGGTCCCAACGTCGAGCCTTGCAGCATCCCACTAGTCACTGCCTGCCATTCTGAAATCGGGACCCGTTAATCCCTACTCTGCCAACTAATTTTCTATCCATGTCAGTACCCTACCCCCAATACCATGTACTCCAATTTTGACCACTAATCTCCTCTGTGGGACCTAATCAAAGGTTTTCTGAAAGTCCAGGCACACTACATCCACTGGCTCTCCCTTGACCATTTTCCTCGTTACATCCTCCAAAAAATCCAGAATATTAGTCAAGCGTAATTTCCCCTTCGTAAATTCATGCTGACTCGAACCGATCCTGTTACTGCTCTCCAAATGTGCCGCTATTTCACCTTTTATAATTGACTCCAGCATCTTCCCCACCACCGATGTCAGGCTAACAAGCCTTCGTTACCCACTGAAAAAACTTGACCATGTAAAAAACCATGCTGACCGTCCCCAATTCACCCATTCCTTTTCTAATGGGAGTAAATCCTATCCCGAAGAATTCTCTCCAATAGCTTCCCCACCACAGATGTGAGGAATTACTGGCCTATAATTCTCTGGATTCTCATTCCTTCCCTTCCTAAATAAAGGAACAATATTAGCTAATCCCCATTTCGCTGGGATCTCGCCGGTAGCCAGGAAAAACTCAAAGACCTCCAAGGCTCCCGCAATCTCCTCACTTGCCTCTCAATAACCAGGGATAAATCCCATCGGGTCCTGGGGATTTATCCATCTTAAGGCTCTTCAAGAGTGCCAACACCACCACCTCCTTAATCTCAAACTGCCCTTGCAAGTCTGTGTCCTCTACACTGGTCTCACTGTCCTCCATGTCCTTCTCCTCGGTGAAAACATGCTGAATGCAAGAAGCCAAGTACTTAAAGGCATAATAAAATTAGAACTAGGTGGAGTGAATAAGGCATGAAATTAGAACGCATCTTCTTTCATTTACAGCTAATGAAAATTGCTGCATATGCATTTTATGCATAATAAGAATTTGATAACAGGTATTTCCAAGAATTGCATTATTCAGAACAATTTAATTCAGTATAAACGTTCAATCGATTAATTAATCAATTGATAATGTTAATTAAACACAAAACAATTGCTGTTAGTCCATCTTAATCCATTATGGCAATTTTCCTAAAATAAATATTAACCATTGTTTTTTTTTCCTCGTAGCCCACCAAGATGACAGCTGCACAGAAATCCCTGTCAAAGGTTGACAAAAGTGGAATGAAAAATATATCTGCCTTTTTTGCATCAAAGACCAAAGGAACAAGCAAGAGTCCATAACTTTTGGATCATTTCTGTTTTTTTATAATATAAAATGAACACTTGTTTGTCAGATGTTCTGATGCATTTTTTTTTTCTGTTTCAACAGTACTGCAGTTAAATCTTATTTTGTTTTCCTTTCAGCTAAGTTGTATGTCCAGAAGCGTGCTGTTGATTTGAATATTAAACATTTTTTTTCTTAAATGTGTCTGAGAGAATTGTTATATGAGTCGGGTCTGACCTCTTCAGCCAACATTGCCCGTGCTACATTATCAGTATGTGCATATCCAGCTTCAACTTTTGAGTCCGTAGTTTCCAGAGCAGTCATTACTGTTTTTAAAAAAAAAATGGAGGTGTCGTGGACATTTCTTTCCCACTCCTATCCACTGGATGCAATCTAATAACAAGGTTATTTTGGTTAGTTATATTGGTTGAAGAAAAAATATTAGCCTGCATACCAGGGGGAAAAAATTATTCTTCAAATAATGTGTGATTGTTTTTGATTTGTGGACAGATGTCTAACAGAGAGATGGTGCCTCTAGCAATGCAGCACCTGTGCATTAGGTGGAATTTTAACCTTGTCTTGAGTGAGACTTGAATCTACTGTCTATTACTACTGTATATTACTATTGAAAGGCTGGATGCAAGGAGTGTCCCTTGGATGAGAAGTCTAGAACCAAGGTACACAGACTTAGAATAAGGAATAGATATGAGGTGACATTTATCCACAGAGTATGGTGAATCTTTGGAATTCATTCAAACAGAAAGTGTTGGTTTCTGAATTAAGTAAGGTGGGGTTAGTGCATGAAAATGGAGAATGGGTGGAAGATTAGCCCTGATCTTGAAAAAAAGGCCAAGTAGGCTTGAAAAATAAAAATCTAAACACCTAAATCTAAATCTAAATCTATCCCCAAACTGAAATCCTAATGGTCCCTTGCTCAAATCTTCATCCAAACATTAACCCTGTGCCTTAAGCCTGACTCCAAAACTTTCTCTTAACATTATTGTAATACAACCTCAAACTCCAAAAACAGAACAAATTCACACCTGTACGCTGAAAAATCTCAAGGAAACACACACAATGTAATTCTCCCATCACCCATGAGGTCATCCTTGATCTCAACGTCAGGCCTAACTCTAAAGCATAAATCCCAACACCTACAGTCTGTCCGTTTTTTCCCCATCTTTTTTTAATTTTAGTTTGTCTAAACAGTTTTGTTTCGGGGATTCTTTCGTTTTCTATGTGGGGGAGGGGGGTAGGGTAAGGGGGAAAACGTTTCCCAGTCGCTGTCTGGCGAGGATGCGACTATTTCTCCGAGTCGCGTCCTCGAACCCCCCCCCCCCCCCCCCCCCCCCCTCGTGGCCTACCACTGGATCGGAGCGGCCTTTCCTACCGGAGACCGGGGACCGGACCAGAGTTTCGGCGGCAGCGGCGCTTTGGCGGCAGCGCGGCGCTGGATTCACCACGGAGCGGGTGATACCTACCTGGATCACCGTTTGAGGCTCCGGAGCATTGGGCCCGTTGCTCCAATATCGCGGGGCTGTGGTACGCGGAGCTCCCAGCATGGGCGGCGCTGACCGACATCGCGGAGTCCTGAGGCCCTTTGCCGAGAGCCGCCAGCGTGAATCTCCGTCCGGTGTGGCCTGAGTACGTCGGGTTCTGCGGATTCCGATGGGAAGCGGCCGATTCGGAGGTCCAAGCCGCTGAGGTTGGACTCCCATTCCGACGTTGGGCCTGAGCAGCGGGCTGCCCGTAGCAGCGACTGCGGAGGGCACCGGAGGCCCCGACCATGGGTGAACATCAGAGGAAGATGACTGATTTTGGTGCCTTCTCACACAGTGGGAAACTTTTGATTCTGCTGTGTGGGGATGTTTTATGTTAAACTTTATCGTGTGTTGTGTTCTTTATTTTATTGTATGGCTGAATGGTGATCACATTTCACTGTGCCAACTGGCACATGTGACAAATAAATGTACCTTGTATATTGTACAACTAATTCCTGCTAACTCTGATTCTAAAACTGCAACTATAATCAATTTTGAACCCTAATGACAAAATCAGCAAAGCCCTTATCACTGATAATCCCTAACTCAGGCCTTAAACCTAACATATCAATATATCCACAATAGTACAGTAATTCTCCACCATGCATTGCAATTACTCTAGGATTCTTGTTCTCATTGTCATTTTAAGTACGATCCTGCTTGGGTACCAGGTATTTGGCTCAAATCACCCAATATCACCCCAGTCGGATGGATAATGAAATGGAAACCAAAAAACAAACTAAAATGAATATTGCAACTTCCAACAAATTAAGAAACTCAGGTAATGAGAAATAGACAGGGGAGCCAATTGCTCTGCTGCTCACAAACTCAAATTGTAATCCAAATGCTACTGCAAACCTAATTGGAAGCATTTTCGTTAACACTGTTGCAAACTTAAACTAAACACTAACACAAACTTTAGTATATATCCAAACTGCATAATGCACAAAATATTACCCATAATTGTTACTCAAGCATGAGTTTAGCTGTTAAAGATGTCTAAACCTCTGCCATTCTCTGTCCTTTTCTGAGATCTTCCTTAAAAATAACATCTTTCACCAGCTAATGATGTCTCATTATGGCGACTGTGAATCAATCTTTCTTTGATTGCATTCGTCTCAAGCACCATAGGACAATTTCCAATGTTAAATACATTATTGATATGGATTATTCTCATAATACTTTTAAGGTTGCTATAGAAATTGCACGGCAAAATGATTTATCCGACTAGTTGTATAGAAATAAATGAAAGATCATCTGGTGATTTCTGCCCAATTTGTTACCTATCATTCTCCAGGTGGCAATCCAGCGACGCACTCGAAAGAAAACCAGTGTGCAAAGGTGATCTGAAGTGTCGCTTTTAATGCAATTCAGTGAGTGATCGTGCAGAGTTTGGTCTCACAAACTTAAACTGCCATCAGATTTATTTTTACATTTCCTTTTTTCTTCATCACTATGATCCTTGGCTGCCAGCTGCTGGGTTCCAGTTGCAATGCTTTTTATGCTTATTTTTCTGATCTTTTGATTGGTATCTTAGTTGGTTGCAATCAGCAGTATGGAAATTACTATCTCTGGTAATACAGAACAAGTTTTATTTCCAAACACTAATTCAAATTCAAAGAGCATTGTAAATCCCCAATTATGAAAGAATATATGGGACTCCCAGTCTATCTCCAAATACAGAGCATAAATCGCCCAGTCAATATCAATTACGTTTTCCAAAAAGTCTATAATTGACAAAATGAATGAGGGTATTAACTTTGATTGTCGCTTTAATGATTTACTTCAAATATCTCCCAATCTTGGTAGATCTATCTGCTCTGTGCATTTCCTTTTCTCTGTTAAGTTCACAAAGTCAATCTCTCCCACATCTGTTGCCATGCAAATATTGGGAAAGCTCCCCAGATACTCATACCCACACTCATAACATCATAATTGTGAACCAAAACCCCAGACTGCTCTATTGACAACCTAAGATATCCAAGAACTGGGCAAACCAGTAGAACTGGTAACAGAAGAGGAATCAGCCTGGAAGGTTTGTCCCTGGGTATCCTCAGAGCAACTCTGGATCCCATGAAGATTCATGGCATCACCTACAGTGAGCAGCTTTGTACAAGGAAACCTAATTGCAATGTGCTGACCTCCTTCAACTCCCTCAGCGGGGCTGCGTCAAGACTGACCTCTGGTGTTTGTGACTGCTACTGAGAACAAATTGTCTCTCCCCTCACCAACTGTTGTACTGTTGTAGATGCATCTGCCATTGATGGTATTGGCGGAAGTGATTACTGCACAGTCCTTGTTGAAATGAAACTCGCCTTTGCATTGAAGATAGTGTTCATAATGCTTTGCGGTCATTCCACAATGTTAAATGGGTTAGACAAAATAAATAGACAGTTTAAAACCGGATATCCATGAGACACTTAGCAGCAACATCAAAACTGTATTCCACAACAATCGGACATATTGTATTTTATTTTGTCCTCCACTCCAACGCAATCAAATCTGGAAATCAACCTTGGTTCAATGAGGACTGTAGAAGATTGTGTTGGAACAACACAAGATAAAACTGTATTTGAAACCCTAACTTGCTGATGAGCACAGAACTGCATATTCTAGCAGAAACAACTTGCCACAGACAGAACTCAGCAATATTGCAGACTACTCGTCGTGAAACGATTATACAAATTATGAAGGAAGGCAGCTCCAATGCTCAAAATAGCAGACCAGTATGTGAAAAGACAATTCTGAAATGCTTGAAGCCCATATCGACCAGAAGTGTTGTGGTTGTTCGTGAGATCCTCACCTTCAAAGGAACCTACTGATTTAATTCACTCCCTGTGGAAACACTAAAATTAGAAAGTCTACAGGACAGAACAGCTCTTTAGCTGTAGTGGTGAATGCATGTGTTCCACAACTAGCCATACCATCAGACAAGGTTTGCTCGTACAATCACAACAACCACCAACAATGTGGAAAATTACTCAGGACTGTTTTCTTATCGAAAGGGCTAATCTGTTCTGGCCTTAGACTGCATAATCAATCTACTCAAAATCATTTGCAGTAGATGGAAGTGATGGAAGGTGCCTTTAACAGCACTATCAAGTATGTCTTACTATATGCAGTAAATATCCGACACAGAAATTAATTGATTGGATTTTTCCAGGATTACTCACAAATCTCACTTCAGCCTCACCGCATCCGGCAAAAGAGTTGGATTCTCAGCATAATAAGTAACTATCCTTAATGTCAAAACAGCATTTGGACAAATGCGGCATCACGACCATTAGTAACATTGAAGTCAGTGGAAATCAGGAATCTCATCTGGTTTGACTCACATCTAGCAGAAGGAAAGTTAGCTGTGATCTTTAAAGTGCAATCATCTCAGCTACAGAATAATACCGCAGGAGTTCTCAGGGCAGCATCCTAGGCTTAACCATCTTCAACTATTTCATCATTAAACTTCCTGCATCATAAGGTCAGAAATGTGTTTCTTTGGTGATGATGGCAGAGTGCTTATTTTATATACCTTTGTATAAGAAATTGAATAAATGTTTGAAATCATGTATATTAATGATGATTTTAAAACAGTAAATGGGACTGGAAATGTTGGTTGCATGCCCTCTGTCTAGGATCATTTCATAAATAATCTTTAGAGAATATATCTTTTGTAAATCATTTTTTATGCATTCATTTAATAAAAACTGCTTATTCAAGGGGGATCGTGAGAAATGCCTTCATGCACTAACATGTTCTGATCTGGAATACATTGTCTGAAAGGAAAGCAGGTAGAAATGTAGAATTAAAGCCATTTTGCTCAAAAATCTATGATAGGCATTAAGTACATTGTCCATGCTAGTTTTTAAATATAATCTAAGTCAACATCCACAACTCTTAAGGAATAGTAAATTCTGGAGGTTTATATTCAGTGCCAACAATTGAGCACACAATGGGCACCAATTTGGATCTCTCTTGAGTTTTCATAGCACCCACAAAATAGTCATTCATTATTGCTCATCGTCAGCAAGTGAAACCACACTTAGACTCTTTATAGAAGAGATCCATATATAAGACACATCACGTGCTCATCCCAGTGTAACTGCCAACCCAATGAAAAGAATTGCTGATCACATTAAGGAGTCTGCCTGACAAAAGGTCTTCAAACTGAAGATTAACAGTTTTTCCATAAACATTGCATGACCAGCTGAGTGTTTCTTGCACTTTATTTCACTGAAAGAATTATCCAATTATTCTTGTTCGCCTGCTCCTACATCTCATCGTGTTATAGAATGATACAATGTGGAAACAGGCCCTTCGGCTCAACTTGCCCACACTGGCCAACATGTCCCAGCTACACTAGTCCCACCTGCCTGCGCCTGGTCCATATCCCTCCAAACCTGTCCTATCCATGTACCTGTCTAACTGCTTCTTAAACAATGAGATAGTCCCAGCCTCAACTACCTCCTCTGGCAACTTGTTCCATACACCCACCGCCCTTTGTGTGAAAAAGTTACCCCTCAGATTCCTATTAAATCTTTTCCCCTTCACTTTGAACTTATGTCATCTGGTCCTCGATTCCCCTAAAATCTGAACACTTGGTTTTTGAACAAGAACTCAATTCCCTATTGCTCATATTTTTTTAAGACACGTCATGACGTGCACTGGATTTGTATGGTGTTAGCAGAATAATGTTGAAAACAGAATGAACATTTGAAAAGTTGCATTACATGGCTAATTAGATCATAACCCTGTTATTTTGGAGTTTAACTCTCAAAGAACATAGAACAGTACAGTACAGCACAGGAACAGGTCCTTTGGTGCATTATATCTGTGCAGAAAAAGATGGAAAGAACAAATCTTATCTACCTGCATATAATCCACATTCCTCCATTCCCTGCGTGTCCATATGCCTATCCAAAAGTGTTTTAAATGCTACTATCATATATGCCTCTACCACCACCCCAGCAGCATCCTCCAGGTGCTCACCACCCTGTGCAAAAAAACTTGCTCCATACATCTCCTTTAAACTTTGCACCTCTGACCTTAACATTTTCCATCCTGGGAAAAAAGTTCCGGCTGTCTACCCTATCTATATCGCTCACAAGTTTATATACAGGTACTTCTATCAATCTCCTGCATTCCAGAGAAAACAACCCAAGTCTGCACAACTCTCCTTGTAGCTAATATCCCTTAATCCAGACATCATTCCGGTAAACCTCCTCTACACGCCTCCATGTCCTTCCTGTAAAGGGGCAGCCAGAACTTCTCACAATACTCCAAATGACACCCAATTAAAGTCATATAAAGCTGCATCAGACAGTTTCATAAGGTTTGTTCTTATACTCAATGTTCTGACCAATGAAGGCCATACGCCTCTTACCACTCTTTCTACTGTCAAAGAGTTATAGACTTGGATCCCATAACTTTAACTAGCACCATCAGTTCAAAGAACATATGTATGAGGTAAAGCTGAAAAGGTTGGAGTGGCTGAGAGTAGGAATGGACAACAGCATAACGAGGCACAATTGTAGGAAAATGTATCCTGCTAAAAACTAGTGAGATTTCATGGATGAACAAAGACATAAGGGAGTGATGAAAATAAGGAAAAAGGCAAATATTAAGTATATAAATGTTGGATGAAGGATTTGTAAGAGAGAATTCAAAGTGTTTCAAAGCAATGCCAATTTAGGATAGCAAAGGGGGATTATGGAACTAAATTATCAAAAGGTTGGGATGGGAATAGGATCATCAAAGATCATCACAGGCCAATACCATTTGGAGAGATCAAAAATATCAAATAATGTATTTGCTTTATTATTAACCAGAAATATATGCCACTATCTGTTGCGATAACAATGAAATGAAGGGATTCCAAACAGAAGAAGGGATTTCATTAATCAACTGAAAGAGGATCAGCCCCCATGAGGCAGATGGATTGCATCTATGCATTTTTAAAGAATAGCAAGTGTTGCTAACTTATTTAACAGTTAATTAGAAAAGGATGCAATGCCACAAGCAGGCAGATATACAGTATAACATAGTGTTTATATTTAAAGAGGGGCTAGAACATAAAACAGCGTATAGCACAAGAACAGGCTGTTCGGCCCACAATATGTGCTGAACATGATGCCAAGACCATCTCTAATCTACCTGCACATAACCCATTTCCCTCCATTCCCTGCATATCCACATGCCTATCCAAAAGTCTCTTGAATGCCACTATGCCTCAACCGCCAATCCACTTGAATGCCTCAACCACCAATCCACGGACGCCTCATACCTACAACGAGCAGGAAAACAGGATCTTCTGGTTTCCACATGAGGGCTGCAGCATCATCTGCCGAGTGGGAACGGGATATTTCCGTGTACTTTCTCTCTGCCAGGGGTGGTGATTGATGTACATACGATTGTGGCATTTATGATACTTATAGATAGGCATATGGATGTGCAGCAAATAGAGGGATATGGATTATGTACAGGCAGATAAGAGTTGGCGTTGGCATAATTTTCGGCACAGATATTGTGAGCTGAAAGGTGTTTTCTTGTGCTGCCCTGTTTTATGTTTTCTGTTGAAAGAGATTTGTGCATGGTATTGGCATGTATTTCACTGTTTTATTACAAACAACTAAAGATCCCATAGTGACAAAAAACATATTTGAAGTATATGTTTTGCTTTTGCACACTTTACAGAGTACAGTATTCTTATTGATAGATGTGCTGACAACATGTGGTAAAACTGTGGAATTGCAGGGCAGTTTCCATTCCCAGAGCAATGCTTGTTTTAGAAAAAAACAAAATGACGAAGGAACATAGACATATGGCGTAGCACAGGAACAAAAAGCATGTGCTGAACATGATGACAAGGTTAACTCTTGTCTGCCTGCACATGATCTGGGGAGAGTTGCCTCTGGCATCGCAGTGAGAACGTCCAGTTTATCTCCAATATCTTTCAGCTGCTGCTCTTTGTGTTTAAGAGGCAGAAATATAAGAAGGACAGAAATATTTGTAAAGAAGGAACTTGCATCCAGGTGGTCCTTGGATCATCCTAATGCCCCTAATCCCGGAGGTTGCAGGTGGTTGCCGGAGGTTGCAGGTAGTGGAAGCAGGTAGGGAGACTGACAAAAACCTCTGGGAACCTTGGGTGGGGCGCAAAGTCTCCAAAGGTTTCGGTTCGGGTTTCCTAAGTGGGACAGGGGCTTAATGGACCATACAGCTTTCAAGTAACTTGGAAGTGTTGGATTTTAAGGTTTCAATATGACCAGGTTGCATGAAATGACCTGGTTTTAAGTGAGAATAAAAGATTCAAGGTTCCTTCAAGTGAAGTATTTGAAAGGATTCTGGTGGGGATACTGAGCAAAGGACATAACAAATGGAGCTCTGGCATTCATGAGTCATGTCATTTCTACAGCCAAGGGGCAGGGAGGTCTGCAAATCTGCTAAGAATCTATGAAAACAATGGTCCCATATTATGCAGGATCTCCCATATCTGAAAAGAACATTGTCTATCATGTGTGACAATGATGCAGATCATTTTTCTTTCTTAAAATACAAGATTGGGGTTGGAAATCTCGAGCACTTACACAATTCCCATAATAACAGAACTGAACCACTCTGCAACCTTGCTCCCGCTCATTTGGAAACATGATTGGAAGCATTTGAGAAGAGCAGAGTTGCTACTTCAGATTTTTAACGTGCCAACTTTCCATTCAACCAGAATACATCTGTTTTTGAAGTCTAACATTATTCCAAGTAGAGGCATCATGATGAACACTAGAAACATTTTGCAAAATTTGATCCATTTTCAGAATTTGCAGAGATGAAACTAATGAGTATAAGGAGTGAAAGAATGAAGGAGTAAGATTAGAAAACTTTAAGCACTTCCACCTTGGAGAAAAAGACGTGGATTTATATCGCACCCTCCCGAATCCCAGGGATATTCCGAAGCCTTTACTGCAATTGGGTCCCAATTGTAATACAGCCAATACACATTTCCACATAACATAATCAAATTAACTGTTTCACTCCTGAATACCTTCTCTTACAAATATTGACCAGATGCCAACATTACTTGCCTTTGAAAGATGTTTTAGAACATTTTGGATTAACATTTTATCCAAAAGATGATTACATATAAAAATATACCAAACAAACCCCAAAATAATGGGGTTATATATTTAATTTTTTTTTATTTACTTGAGGAACAGTGACATCCACCTGTGTCAAACATATTCTATGGTTCCTGATTTTCAGCAGCCAAGAGCCAGATTTTCACATTCTCTCCCCAAGGCTCTCAACATTTCTCTCCTCAAGTCCTTCGGAAATGGTCTCATCACCTGCCCCAAATGTTCCTCAACACTTGGCTATTGGCATGGAGATATAACATGGAATCAGGCCTTTTGACCTTTTGAGTCCATGCCAACCATCAACCAGCCATTTACATTAAACCTATACTCATCCCATCCATGGTTCAATGGTAGAAACAAAATGCTGGAGTAACTCAGCGGGACAGGCAGCATCTCTGGAGAGAAGGAATGGATGACGTTTCGGGTCGAGACCCTTCTTCAGTCTGAGACCATTCTTCAGTCTGAAGAAGGGTCTCATTTTTGTGTCTACCTTCGATTTAAATCAGCATCTGCAGTTCTTACTTACACAAGAGAGACCACAGCTGACCTCAGAACACCTAAATTGCCTCCGTGGGCAGGGGAGATAAGTCCCCAGTCCATTCACAAACACTGTTTCTTTCCTAAATCTGCTGCTACCTTGAAGGTACAACCCGTATCTTGAAGATATCATTCAAGATGATATGTTAGGGTCACAACCATAAAACATTGTTTTGCAGTGTTAATGGCAAATATTTAATTTGTACTTACAGTACTGAACTCAATGCCATGGGGAGAATATCTGCAAATTGTACATTGCAAATATATCTCCAACCTACTTGCCCCAATCAACATCTGGCCCGTTGGAAGATGAACCTTTAAAAATCTCAGACCCACTTAGTCGGGTGTGTGCCTGGTGTTTTTATTTTGTACTTTTTCTGACCATCCATGCTCTTGTGGTGACTCCAGTCCACGACTGCACATGTCCAGTGCACCTTCCTGTGTGACATTAGCTTCCCACTCGCTGTTAGAATATGAACATGGTGGACAGTAAAAGACACCAATGGCCAGTGGAAACAAAAGGAATCAGCTGCTGTGACCATCAGATGTGAACCTGTCTTGTATCCCTAGCTAAAGCACAATGATACATTTGTCATTCTTGGTAATAAGTGGTTAAGATTACAAGTACAGGACAAATACAAAAACAAATCATGGTCATGTAATATTAACAAAGCTTCTGCCAGAAGTCAGTGGCTGTTAAGTTGTTTGCTAATCGCCTTGAGCATTTGCTTCATGCACTACCAGTGCTGTTTGCTTTCTTTGCATATCATCTACGAAATGTACTGTAGCAATTCAACAAGGTTTATTCAACCGCACATGGCAGCTCTATCATCTCCACCGCCAAGAAGTTCATTGGGAGCAGCGCATGAGAATAAATTACCCTGCTAGTTGATTTGCAAGTATACAACCGTTCCTTCACCATGGCAAGCTCTAACTTCTGAGATGCCTGACACCCAACATCGAGGGAGCAGCTTCCCCAGTTGACCTCAACGATGGATTCATCAATACCTTTGTAACAGCCAGTAGGAATGGGTGATAATCGTTTGCCTCGCCAGCAGTCCCCATAAGTGCATTAATAGGGAGGTTGCAATGTTAAACAAAGAATTTGATTGACTTAATACAAGCTGGTCAGGTGTGTGCAGATTTCAAAGCTGTTGCGATGTAGTTGACTACAATTCGTCATCTTCACTGGGTGCTTTTGGCTTGAACCTCATTGTGTGAATTGGGCTCTCGACCAGCTTGGGGAGGTACATAGGGTGTCGCTCTAATCTCTTGAAGCTCATTCGCATCCCATCACTGTATCTTCGAGAGAAATCCTCCACCTTTGTCAAATGTGCCAAGTCAATAGAGTACCTTCTTGGCGATTTAAGGATCCAGTTGGAATGCAAACTGTGCTCACTTGTGCTGCTGGCAACTAGATATAAATATAGAAAGAGAAATATGTAGCATTGTAATTAGCACATAAGCAATTGACTCCTACATTAAGTTCTGGAACCTGCATTTATAACATAGTAACTTTTTTAACATAGTAACATGGCACACGTCACTCAGCAGGAGAGTAATCATACAATGATGATACATAGGGACATCAATCATCAAATAAGGGCAGCAATGATTTATGTGAAGTCATGATTGCATGCAGTTTTAAATGATGAGGCAACACTATAATTGTCAGCTGTACAAATGAACAGTCATCCTGGAATGGGCCTTTCACATCTTCGAATCTGCTCCACTGCTTAATTAGATCACAGTAGATTTGTTTCACAGTTCCATTTTGCTCTTGGATGCATATTTTATAACACATTGTTGATCGATCTCAATTTTGAAATTTCCAATTTACTGCCAACTTCAACCATATAACAATTACAGCATGGAAACAGGCCAGTTACCCCTAAACTTTTGTCCCTTAATTCTCAAATCATGTCCCCTTGTTTGAATCTTCCCTACTCTCAATGGAACAAGCTTATCCACGTCAACTCTGTCTATCCCTCTCATAATTTTAAAGACCTCTATCAAGTCCCCCCTTAACCTTCTGCGCTCCAAAGAATAAAGACATATCTTGTTCAGCCTTTCTCTGTAACTTAAGTGCTGAAACCCAGGCAACATTCTAGTAAATCTCCTCTGTACTCTCTCTATTTTCTTGACGTCTTTCCTATAATTTGGCCACCAACATTGTACACCATACTCCAGAATTGGCCTCACCAATGCCTTGTACAATTTTAACATTACATCCCAACTTCTATACTCAATGCTCTGATTTATAAAGGCCAGCACACCAAAAGCTTTCTTTACCACCCTATCTCCATGTGAGTACCTTCAGGGAACTATGCACAGTTATTCCTAGATCCCTCTGTTCAACTACATTCCTCAATTCGCTACCATTTACCATGTACGTCCTATTTTGATTTGTCCTGCCAAGAATGTAGCACCTCACACTTATCAGCATTAAACTCCATCTGCCATCTTTCAGCCCACTCTTCCAAATGGCCTAAATCTCTCTGTAGACATTGACGTCAAACTAACAGATCTATAATTGCTAGGTTTACTCTTAGAACCCTTTTTAAACAATGGAACAGCATGCGCCAATCCTCTGGCACCATTCCCGTTTCTAATGACATTTGAAATATTTCTGTCATAGCCCCTGTTATTTCTACACTAACTTCCCTCAATGTTCCAGGGAATATCCTGTCAGGACCTGGAGACTTATCCACTTTTATATTTTTCATAAGTGTCAGTACTTCCTCTTCTTTGATCCTCATAGTTTCCATAGCTACTCTACTTGTTTCCCATACCTCACATAATTCAATATCCTTCTCCTTGGTGAATACCGAAGAAAAGAAATTGTTCAATATCTCCCCCATCTCTTTTGGCTCTGCAGATAGCTGTCCACTCTGACTCTCTAATGGACCAATTTTATCCCTCGTTATCCTTTTGCTATTAACATAACTGTAGAAACCCTTTGGATTTACTTTCACCTTACTTGTCAAAGCAACCTCATATCTTCTTTTAGCTTTTCTAATTTCTTTCTTTAAATTCTTTTTACATTCTTTATACTCCTCAAGCACCTCATTTACTCCATGCTGCCTATAATTATTGTAGATCTCTCTCTTTTTCCGAACCGTCCAATTTCCCTTGAAAACCATGGCTCTTTCCAATTATTACTCTTTCCTTTCAACCGAACAGGGACATAAAGATTCTGTGCTCTTAAAATTTCACCTTTAAATGTCCTCCATTTCTCTACTACATCCTTCCCATAAAACAAAATGTCCCAATTTACTCCTTTTAAATCCTTTCGCATACCCTCAAAGTTAGCCTTTCTCCAATCAAAAATCTCAACACTTGGTCCAGTTCTGACCTTCTCCATAATTATATTGAAACTAATGGTATTGTGGTCACTGGACCAGAAGTGCTCCCCAACACATACCTCCGCCACCTGACCTGTATCATTTCCTAACAGGAAGTCCAGCACTGCCCCTTCGCTGGTAGGTACCTCTTATTGCTGCAAAAAACTATCCTGCACACATTTTACAAACCAGCCCTTTTACAGAATGTGTTTCCCAGTCTATGTGTGGAAAATTGAAAACTCCCACAATCACTACCTTGAACTTACTACTAATATCTGCTATCTCCTTACATATTTGCTCTTCCAATTCTCATTCCCCATCAGTCGGTCTATAATACACCCCTATAAGTGTTGCTACACCTTTCCCATTTCTCAGTTCCACCCAAATAGCCTCCCTAGACGAGCCCTCTAATCTATCCTGCCAAAGCACTGCTGTAATATCTTCCCTGACAAGCAATGCAACACCTCCACCTCTTGCCCCTCCAATTCGATCACACCTGAAACAACGAAATCCTGGAATATTTAGTTTCCAATCACAGCCCTCCTGCAACCATGTTTCACTAATCGCCACAACATCATACTTCCAGGTGTCAATCCAGGCTCTAAGCTCATCCACCTTTCTTACAATGCTCCTAGCATTAAAATATACACATTTAAGAAACCCACCACCTCTTATTCTCTGTTTATTACCTTTTTCTTCTTTCTCCCCTACATGTTGGATCTGAGTGCTTCCCTTCTCTGCCTCCTGCCTCACACACTGTCTACTAGCTTTCTCTATTTGTGTCCCTCCCCCCAACCGTTCTAGTTTAAAGTCTCCCCAGAGCCTTTGCAAATCTCCCCTCCAGGATATTGGTCCCCCTCGGGTTCAAGTGCAACCCGTCCTTTTTGTACAGGTCACACCTTCCCCAAAAGAGGTCCCAATGATCCAGAAACTTGAATCCCTGCCCTCTGCACCAGTCACTCAGCCACGTATTTATCCTCCACCTCACTCCATTCCTACTCTCACTGTCGCGTGACACAGGCAGTAATCCTGAGATTTTTACTTTTGCAATCCTTCTCCTTAACTCTCTTCCTAACTCCCTAAATTCTCCTAAAACACTCGATAGACAATAGGTGCAGGAGTAGGCCATTTGGCCCTTCGAGCCAGTACCGCCATTCAATTTGATCATGGCTAATCATCCCCAATCAGTACTCCTTTCCTGCCTTCTCCCCATGTCCCCTGACTCCATTATCTTTAAGAGTCTGATCTAGCTCTCTCTTGAAAGTATCCAGAGAACCGGCCTCCATCCTGAGGCAGAGAATTCCACAGACTCACAACTGTCTGTGTCAAAAAGCGTTTCTTCATCTCCGTTCTAAATGGCTTACCCCTTATTCTTAAACTGTGGCCCCTGGTTCTGGACTCCCCCAACATCGGGAACATGTTTCCTGCCTCTAGCATGTCCAAACCCTTAATAATCTTATATGTTTCAATAAGAATCCCTCTCATCCTTCTAAATTCCAGGGTATACAAGTCCAGCCGCTCCATTCGTTCAGCATATGACAGTCCCGCCATCCCGGGAATTAAACTTGTAAACCTACGCTGCACTCCCTCAATAGCATGAATGTCCTTCCTCAAATTAGGGGACCAAAACTGCACACAATACTCCAGGTGTGGTCTCACTAGAGCCGTGTACAACTGCAGAATGACCTCTTTGCTCCTATACTCAACACCTCTTGTTATGAAGGCCAACATGCCTTTCGCTTTCTTCATTGCCTGCTGTACCTGCATGCTTACTTTCATTGACTGATAAGCAATGGCCCCCAGATCTCGTTGTACTTCCCCTTTTCCCAACTTGACACCATTTAGATAATAACCTGCCTTCCTGTTTTTGCTACCAAAGTGGATATCTTCACATTTATCCACATTAAACTGTATCTGCCATGCATCTGCCCACTCACCCAACCTGTCCAAGTCACCCTGCATTCTCATAGCATCAGATACTCATCAGATATAACTCCGATTCCAGAAGTTAATTGCTTCTACATGCTGGACTTTTATTTTTCCTATTTATACAGGTGCACAACCTTTTATCCGAAGATCCAAATAACGAAAACCTCCGAATAGCGACATTTTTTCAGTCCTTGAAAAAAGGTCCTTGAAAACGTTCACCGAGGGCGGCCCGCAGAGGTGACAGAGGAACCTCCGGTCGGTCCTCGAAGAAAGGGGAACTAAATCCCCATTCATAAAAGAGAAGGTGAGGGTATATTGCGCGGGAGGGTTAATAATTGACAATATGCTGCTGTCTGCCCGCTGAGTTAAAAAAGTTCCCACGGTAGACTCACGATACACAGTGTATCGTGAGTCTTGCGTGGGAACTTTTTTAACTCAGCGGGCAGGGAGCTGCAGATTGTCGCTCCCTTCAGTTTCACCCCACCTACACCCCTCTGCTTCCCGGCCATGTGTGTGACCCCTTCCCTCCCCTCTCCAGCTCCCCGCCCATTGCACCGGCGTGGGGGCTTTGCACTGTCTTCACGTCGGCAATGCCAGTCACCGGAGACGTCAGGACCAACAGGACACCGACCCCCAGGCCCACTGCAAGCACGGAGATCCCAGAGACCCACAGCCAGCAGCAGCCCAGCCCCGTTCCAACTCCAGAGGAAAACTGCAAACTAGCGGGAGACATCGGGACCACCAGGAGCCGCTCCCCGATGGGCCGCTACGGCGACAAGTGGCAGTTCGCCCACAGCCCGAGCTGTGCCCCCTCATCGGGACACCGACCCCCAGGCCCACTGCAAGCACGGAGATCCCAGATCAGCAACTCCAGTCCAGCCCCGCTCCAACTCCAGAGGGGCAGAAACTGATGGTGCGCAAGGTGCGTCTTGTTCTCGGGCTGTGGGCGAACTGCCACTTGTCGCCGTAGCGGCCCATCGGGGAGCGGATTCCTCTGGAGTTGGGGGTGGGGGGGGGGGGGAGGGGGGTATTGTGCTGTTTGATCGCCCCCTGCTATCCCAGGGACAGGGAGACAGGACGTTCACCGAGGGCGGCCCGCAGAGGTGACAGCGGAACCTCCGGTCGGTCCTCGACGAAAGGGGAACTAAATCCCCATTCATAAAAGAGAAGGTGAGGGTACATTGCGTGGGAGAGTAGGAATCCCAAGACAAAGTTGAGTGAGCGTTCACCGAGGGTGGCCCGCAGAGGTGACAGCGGAACCTCGGGTCGGTCCTGGAAGAAAGGGGAACTAAATCACCTAAAAAGAGAAGTGGAGGGTATATTGCGCGGGAGGGTATATCGCCTACCTGGAAGAAACCAGACATTTTTTCCAGGATGTCGTCTGCACACCAAAGCTCACGTTTGGCGCCTCTGCTGCACACGGATATAAGAGTGTGAAAATGTCGCCTTAGGCCGCCTAAGGGCATGTAGCCCCGCTAGGGTGACATGAGTGCGGGAGGTGATTCAATGCTGCGGTCACATTTACAAATTCAGGAATTCATTCAACACACTGCATTTCATACAGACATTTATTCTGCAAGAAAAAAACTACACTGAAGACTCAAACTCGCGACCGAGGAACTGCCGGGATCAAGGCGCAAACTCGCGACCTTGCGGATATGAGCCGAGCACTCTACCACTGAGCCAGCCATTCAAATCTACGCTAAAAAAATTCCATTCCGAAGACCGACAAATTCCAAATTACGAAAAGTGTCTGGTCCCAAGGCTGTCGGATAAAAGGTTGTGCACCTGTACTTAAATCAATCGATGTGGTAACTATTTCCCAATTGACAGCAATGAGTACACTTCACAAATACCTCTTTGTTTGCATATCCCTTTGGAAGATTGCAAGTTTATGAGGGATCAATATGGATGCAATTGTTTCTTTTTCTTCTTTTTTTTAAAATTTATTAGAAGTAAGTACAATACCTTTTTACAGGTTACCAACATTACAAGTTTTTTTTTTTTTTTTAATTTGTTATTATTTTTTTTTTTTAGAGAGAGATAAGAAAGAAAGAGATAGTAAAGAATAATGGAAAGTCTAGTGTGTGTGTGTGGGGGGGAGAGAGAAAAAGAGCTAGTAAAGAAAATAAATAAGTAGGAAAGTGAAGCAGGAGGGAGATTATCCACTAGCCACAAGGAGATGCTTTTTTTATATTCTTGATCATCTTTCACCCATACCTGAAACTTTTAATATTTACGATACAGTTGCACCACATGAATCCAAAAAATCAATAAATGGAGACCAACTCGTTAAGAATTGGTCTTGTTTGTCAATTGTTTCTTCCCTAAGATTTTACAAATTATTCCTCACTATATTTTATGGGGCTGAGATCATGTCATAATGTTACATTGTCACCAGTATGGCCTCCCACGATTTTCAGTGGACCTTTTCCACACCAAGAGATAAACAGGGACACATAGACCACAATGGTATCCATCGGACATCCTTCAATCAAATGGTGGCCCTGGGAAGTGAGATCCAGCTAACAATTGTCTAATGCACAAGGCAGCTCACCAACCTGTACCACAGCTCAACTCACAGCCCTTTTTTTTATCGTTCCAAACCCTCACCCAACAAAGGTCCACCTTTCACATGAGACCAGAGTCAAGGTCCTTCTTGTTGCTGACTACCCAATTTGTCACTCACCCACAGAAACCATTGTGAGTTTGCAAGTCCCCTGTTGCATAAAAGACAGTCCAAGAATTTGATATATTAAAAAAATCTCAGGTCCACACATGAGTGTAGTTCACTCAGTTTTGTTCTATTATATGGTAGCTTTATAGTCAAGTACTGTATACAATAGTAATGATTTTTTTGGATCAATATTTTCTGTGTTATCGTTGTACCACAATGTAAGGGGTTGCAGTGGGGTCAAGGAAAGAGTGTTCACGTCGCGGCCCTGTTTTTACCAATCTTTCCACCACTATGCACAAGAAGCACCAGACAGACACCATTGTATACAGATGCCGAGAAGTTCAGCTCTGGGTGAACAACTTCTAATCCTGTGTGTGGACTCGATAAGAAGAAGAAGGGGTTGCAGTTTAATTTCAAGATTTATATATAAATGTTTTAGCTTATTGTATGACACTGAGACTCCTTGGTAACTGCAAATCTACAGCACTTCGATATTCAACTAGCAGACTAAAAAGATAAGCTTTGATTTCTACTAAGACAAACTTACTAACAAAGTCCACATCAAGATGCATAGCCTCTGCTGTATGAGTCCTGCTTTTGTTTCCCTGATCAAAAGCTGCAATGACTGAATCAAAGTATGCCAGTGTTTCAGCCTCTGTTGGTGCCGGTGCAGGATTGGATTCATCCTTTGTCTTCTGTTGAATAAAAAAAGCAGTGTTATATTGGTAAAGATTTAACATATTTCTCCTTTATCAACAAAATTCGAGCTGCAGACAAGAAATGCAACCCAACATTTCGTACTAGAACATGGAGCCATACAGCTGCATGGATACAGGCCCTTCAGCCCATTAAGTCTGTAATGTCTATGAAGCATCCATTGCTCTTAATCCCACTGTTTATTCTCCCCAAATTCTTACTCAGCCCTCCAGATCCTACCACTCACCAGGGGATTTTTACAATGGCCACATCATTTGCACATCCATAGTATGTGGGAAGAGAATGGAATGGACAAAGGAAACCCATGTAATCACAGAGAGGATGTGCAAACTCCACTGGAGGCTAGCGTTAGTGTACTAAAGGATGAATACAATCTCTATACAATGATTATTTTGATTTGCTTGCTAACATTAAATTTGGGGAGAACAAAGGAAGAATGATTTGCATAAAAATGCCAAATATCTAAACCTCAAGAACATTCTTTAGCTAATGAAACACTTTAGATTTGTAGTCTCTGTCATAACATAGTCAAAAAGAGACAAGGGTATTTAATTGTCATATATACAACAGAACAATTAAATTCTTGATTGCAGCAGCATAACAGGCCTGTAAACATAATACACATGGATAAATTATAATGAACAACATTTCAATAAATTAATAAGCCAATCTGGTGCACAAAATCCAAAGCCTTACTACGACCAAAGACTGTCCATAGTTCATCGTTGAGGTTAGTGTTTTGTAGTGTTCAAGAGCATGTCACTGAAAGTAAGCATGCAAGTACAGCAGGCAGTGAAGAAAGAACGTTGTCCTTCATTGCGAGAGGATTTGAGTTCAGGAGCAAGGAGGTCCTATTGCAGTTGTACAGGGTCCTATGAGACCGCATCTGAAGTATTGTGTGCAATTTTGGTCTCCTAATTTGAGGAAGGACATTATTGCTATTGAGGGAGTGCAGCGTAGGTTCCCCAGGTTAATTCCCGGATGGCGGGACTGGCATATCAAATAATGAGTCGACTGGGCTTGTATTCACTGGAATTTAGAAGGATGAGAGGGGATCTTATAGAAACATAAAATTCATAAGGGATTGGACAGGCTAGATGCAGGAAAAATGTTCCCAATGTTGGGGGAGTCCAGAATCAGGGGTCACAGTTTAAGACTAAGAGGTAGGCCATTTAGGACTGAGATGAGGAAAAACTTTTTACCAAGAAAGTTGTGAATATGTGGAACTCAGCCACAGAAGACAGTGGAGGCCAATTCATTGGATATTTTCAAGAGAGAGTTAGATTTAGCTCTTAGGGCTACAGGAATCAAGGGATATGGGGAAAAAGCAGGAGCGGGGTACTGATTTTAGATGATCAGCCATGATCATATTGAATGGCGGTGCTGATTCAATAGACAATAGGTGCAGTAGTAGGCCATTCGGCCCTTCGAGCCAGCACCGCCATTCACTGTGATCATGGCTGATCATCCACAATCAGTACCCCGTTCCTGCCTTCTCCCCATATCCCTTGACACTGGTATCTTTAAGAGCTCTGTCTAACTCTCTTGAAAGTATGTCTAACTATTTCTCAAATGATGGGATGGTCCTCGCCTCACCTCCCCTGGCAGGTGTTCCATATACCAACCACCATTTGTGTGAATAAGTTACCCCTAGGATTCCTATTAAATCCTATTAAATCTTCTTCCCTTGAACCTATTGTAGATCAGTGCATGTTCCTTTAACCATAGTGACCTCCCGTATTACTAACCACTCCCCATTGTCTCCAGTATAATTGTAGTGTCCCCACCTCTAGCTCGCTCTCTAGCTCCAGTGATGACCACGGACAGCTACAGCATAGTGATAAAGAGTTACCTAAATAAATAGTTACAGTAAAAGACTTGTGTGTGCAGTAAGACATTTTACATGGTGTCAGAAGTGGGATGCTATGTATGCTGCACGCATGTCCGAAGCCGTTGGTTCCGTGTCCAGACAGGCTCCCCAGGACATTAACTTCACCGGTCAAGCCGGTCGCCTGACTACGCGACGCAACCCCGCGGCTCTCCCCATGAAGGTCGCCACCTCCACTGTCCCGCGACGCTGCCCTAACTGTTTTTTTACGGCTCATCCCTCAAACATTTGCCCCGCACAGGGCAAGACCTGTCTTTCCTGTGGCAAACTCGGCCACTTTTCTGCCGCCTGCCGTTCCCGTGGGAAGCCAGTCCCTGCTCCAAGAAGGAGTCTAAACAACCTCGCCGAACTAAATAACATTGCACTCCCTGATAGCGCTCTGCTTCCTCAGTACGAGCTGGAGGAGCTCCAAGACTCTGATGCACTCCCCTCTCGTGAAGATCCAACTATTTTTTCACTCTTGGGTACACCTGCTCTGATTACGGATCCCTCTGTGCATGTTACTGTGAACGGCCATTCCTTTTCAGCCAAGGTCGATACTGGCGCTTTCGCCAATGTTATGTCAATAAGCCTTTTCAAGCAGATCAGATCTGGTGAGAAAGTTCTTCCTGGCGACACCTGCCTCCATGCCTACGGGGGGGGGCGTCCTGGTTCCCGTGGGTAAGGCAACTCTTATCTGCACAGTTCTAGAGACCTCTCGGCCCCTCACTTTCCACCTGCTGGACTCTGACAACGTCACCCTGCTGGGCGCCCGTGCGTGTCAGGACTTGGGGCTAGTCTCATTCCACCACAGCATTCACCTAGTGCAGGCTCCCATGGACCCACTTATTGAATACCCCGACCGCTTTGATGACGTTCTGGGCAAACTGCCCTGCGACTATAAGATTGTTGTCGACCCGAGCATCGACCCGGTGATTCGGCCGGCACACCGCGTCTCCTTTGCCATGAAGGGCCGCGTGGAGTCTACTCTGCGCGATATGGTGACCATGGGCATCCTCAAGGAGGTGAGCGCTCCCACCAGGTGGGTCTCCACCATGGTCGTCGCAGCCAAGAAGGACAAAAGCGAGATCCGGATCTGCATTAACCCCAAGGACCTCAACCTTGCCATCAAGCGCCCCCACTACCCCATGCGGACGGTAGAGGACGTTGCTGCACAGGTCGGCCCTGCTACTGTCTTTTCAGTCCTAGACGCCAAGAGCTCCTTCTGGCAAATCCCTCTGGACGAACGCTCCTCATTCCTCACCACTTTCAGCACTCCCTTCGGCCGGTTCCGTTTCCTCCGCATGCCGTTTGGAATCAACTCTGCCAGCGAGGTTTTCCAGCGCACCATGGAACAGCTGTTTGCCGGCTTACCGTGCGCCATCATCGTGGATGACATTCTGGTGTACGGGAGGGACGTCGCTGAGCACGACCTGAACCTCCGCAAAGTCCTGGACAGGGCGCGGGTGATAAACCTCAAGCTGAACCCGAAGAAATGCCGATTCCGGGTCCCAGAAGTCACTTACGTTGGCCATGTCTTCACGTCAGGGGGTCTCAAGCCCGACCCCCAGAAAACGTCAGCGGCCACTGACATGCCCGCTCCTACCGACGTCCCTGGCCTGCAGCGCTTCCTGGGCATGGTCAATTACCTGGGTAAGTTCATACCCGACCTCAGTGAACTGAGTGCCCCCCTGCGGGAACTAATCAAAAAGGACTCCGCGTGGGTCTGGCTCCCGCACCACCAGTCGGCTTTCGTGACTCTGAAGTTGAAGCTTGCCGCTACCCCGACTTTGAAATTTTTCGACCTGCACCGACCCATTATCCTCACTTGCGATGCCTCCAAGTTTGGTCTCGGTGCCGCTTGTCTGCAGCTTTATGACGGCCTTCAGCTGCCCGTCTCCTACGCTTCTCGCACCATGACCCCTGCCGAGCAGCGCTATGCCCAGATTGAAAAAGAGCTGCTTGCCGTGGTCTTCGCTTGCTCCAAGTTTGAAGACTACATCCTCGGCAACTCTTTCACCATCGAGAGTGACCACCAGCCGTTGGTGACAATCCTGAATAAACCTATCCATGTTGCTTCTTCCCGGTTGCAGCGCATGATGCTGCAGCTCCAACGTTTCACGTTCCAGATCGTCTACCGTAAGGGCAAAGACATGTTTGTAGCTGACACTCTTTCTCGTGCTCCGCTGCCTTCCGTTGTCCGCCACCCGTACGAATCCTCCGACCTTCTGGTACTAAACGTCAACATTGTTCCTTCACAGCAAATGCAGTCCCTGGTGCAACACACTGCTGATGATCCTGCCCTGCAACAACTTGCGGACGTTATCCGCCGTGGTTGGCCTGACCGTTGCTCCAAACTGCCTGCTGGCGCTGCACCATATTTCCTCGTTCGCGACGAACTGGTGCTTCACGCCGGCGTGGTGGTAAAGGGTCACAAAGTCGTGGTGCCTGCCGCACTCCGGGATCATTATTTCCAGACTGCTCACAGCGGCCACCCTGGGGTGGAAGCTACTCTATCCCATGCCCAAAGCCAATTCTACTGGCCTGGCATGGCTCAGGACATCCGTGACAGGGTCTCCGCCTGCGCTGCCTGCAACACCCTGCACCCCCATCAGCAGCGCCAGCCTCTCCTGCAGCCGCCGGCTCCAGAGCTCCCATGGATGGCCGTTGCCACCGACCTCTTTGAGTGGCGCGGAAAGCACTTCCTGGTCTTCGTGGACTCCTATTCCAGCTGGTTCGAGGTCGACCAGCTGACCTCCATCACCTCTGCCGCCGTCATCGGGAAACTTCGCCGCCACTTCTCCACCTTCGGCTCCCCGGTGACCCTCCGGTCCGACAACGGCAGCCAATTCTCCAGCGACGAGTTCAAGACCTTTGCTGCCCGTTGGAACTTTCACCACATCACCAGCAGCCCCGAGTTTCCTCAAAGCAACGGACTTGCTGAGCGGGCCGTACGTAGCGCCAAGGAGCTGCTTGAACACTGCCGCCTGTTCCGTGCCGATTTCCACCTTGCCCTGCTCAACCTCCGCAACATTTCCCGCGACCCTGCGCTCGGTTCCCCTGCCCAGCGCCTTATGTCTCGCACCACCAGACCTCCCCTGCCGGTCTCCCAGCAGTCCCTCAAGCCCTCCGTACAAAATCCTGCCACTGTCACTGAGCGCATTGCCAAAAAACAGGACACCCAGAAGCGCTCCTTCGACAAGTCCGCCCGGCCCCTTCCACGTCTGCTCCCGGGGCAGGTTGTCCGGATGCAATCCCCCACTGGCCACTACCGCCTGGCCGTCGTAGTCGGCGACGCCGGTTCTCCGCGCTCCTACTTCGTCGACTACGAGGGGGCTATCTACCGTCGCTCCCGCCAGCACTTACTCCTTGTGAATGAGCCCGCTCCGCCTCCCGCGGTTCCTTCTCACCCCCCCATCTCTTCTCGACCTCCCGTTGCCCCTCACGCCCCGTCTACACCTCGCATGCCACGCACCCTACCCTCACAACTGTCCGCCCGTTCCCCTGCCTCGCCTGTCAAGCCAGCATCGCCCGCAAAACCTCCCTCCCCTGCCAAGCCTGTTTCTCCACCCGCAGCCCCGCATTCTCCTCCGCCCGCCTCCCCTGCCCATCCCCCGGCTGCCGTCCCTTCTGTTCCCGACGATGAGGAGGAGGGCGGTTTACGCACCCGCTCTGGCCGGCTGGTCAGGCCGCCTGTCCGCTACGGGGAACTCGCATAGTATTGTACTGTTGCCGGTGCGGTTGGTGTTCGTAGCGTATGAGCCGTGGTCACTCTGTATAGTACCTGCCACGCTTTTGTTTCCAAGAGGAAGGATGTAGATCAGTGCATGTTCCTTTAACCATAGTGACCTCCCGTATTACTAACCACTCCCCATTGTCTCCAGTATAATTGTAGTGTCCCCACCTCTAGCTCGCTCTCTAGCTCCAGTGATGACCACGGACAGCTACAGCATAGTGATAAACAGTTACCTAAATAAATAGTTACAGTAAAAGACTTGTGTGTGCAGTAAGTCATTTTACACCTATGTCCTCTGGTCCTCGATTCCCCTACTCTGGGCAAGAGACTCTGTGCATCAACCTGACCTATTCCTCTCATGATTTTGTATACCTCTAAAAGATTCCTCCTCATCCTCCTGCACTCCATGGAATAGAGACCCAGCATACTCAACCTCTCCCAATAGCTCACACCCTCTAGTCCTGGCAACAGAAACATAGAAAAATACGTGCAGGAGTAGGCCATTCGGCCCTTCAAACCTGCACCGCCATTCAATATGATCATGGCTGATCATCCAACTCAGTATCCTGTACCTGCCTTCTCTATATACCCCCTGATCCCTTTAGCCACAAGGGCCACATCCAACTCCCTCTTAAATATAGCCAATGAACTGGCCTCAACTACCTTCTGAGGCAGAGAATTCCAGAGATTCACCAGTCTCTGTGTGAAAAATGTTTTCCTCATCTCGGTCCTAAAAGATTTCCCCCTTATCCTTAAACTTTGACCCCTTGTTCTGGACTTCCCCAACATCGGGAACAATCTTCCTGCATCTAGCCTGTCCAACCCCTTAAGAATTTTGTAAGTTTCTATAAGATCCCCCCTCAATCTTCTAAATTCTAGCGAGTACAAACCGAGTCTATCCAATCTTTCTTCAGTCCTGACATCCCAGGAATCAGTCTGGTGAACCTTCTCTGTACTGCCTCTATGGCAAATTTTTTCTGAACCCTTTCAAGCTTGACAATATCTTTCCTATAACATGGTGCCCAGAACTGAACACAATATTCTAGATCCGGTCACACCAATGTCTTATACAACTGCAACATGACCTCCCAACTTCTATACGCAATACTCTGACTGATGAAGGCCAAAGTGCCAAAAGCCTTTTTGACCACCTTATCTACCTGCGATTCAACCTTCAAGGAACCATGCCCATGTACTCCTAGATCCCTCTGCTCTACAACACTCCCAGAGGCCTACCATTTACTGTGTAGGTTCTGCCCTCGTTCGACATCCCAAAATGCAACACCTCACGCTTCTCTGTATTAAATTCCATCAACCATTCCTCCGCCCACCTGGCCAATCGATCCAGATCCTGCTGCAATCTTTCACAACCATCTGCAAAACCACTCACTTTTGTATCATCAGCAAATTTGCTAATCTTGCCCTGTATATTCTTATCCAAACGATTGATGTAAATGACAAACAGTAACGGGCACAGCACCAAACCATGAGGCACACCACTAGTCACAGACCTTCATTCTGAGAAGCAACCTTCCACCATCACCCTCTGCTTCCTTCCATGGAGCCAATTTGCTCTCCATTCAGCTATCCTTTGATCCCATGCGATCTAACCTTCCAGAGCAGCCTACCATGCAGAACCTTGTCGAATTCCTAAAATCCATGTATACAACGTCTACAACTCTGCCCTCATTGACCTTTTTGGTCACGTCTTCAAAAAAATCAATCAGATTTGTGAGACACAACCTCCCACGTACAAAATCATGCTGACTATCCCTAATCAGCCCTTGCCCATCCAAATGCCTGTGTAACCTATCGCTCAGAATACTCTCTAGTAACTTTCTAACTACAGATGTTAAGCTCACCGGCCTATAGTTCCCAGCATTTTCCCTGCAGCCCTTCTTGAAAAGAGGCAGAATATTTTCCACCCTCCAGTCTTCCGGCACCTCTCCTGCATTTAAGGACGACTCGTAAATTTCAACCAGGGCTCCCGCAATTTCCTCTCTCGTTTCCTGCAATGTCATCGGATATATCTGATCAGGCCCTGGAGATTTGTCTACCTTCATACATGACAGTACCTTCCGTACTTCTTCTACGGTAACACCGATTGCTCTCATGACACTTCCATTGACTGCCCCAAGTTCCTCTATTCTACAGTCTTTCTCCTCAGTAAATACAGAGGAGAAATACTCATCTAGGACCTCCACACAGGGGTGACTGCTTTGATTCCTGAGAGGTCCCACTCTCTCTCTAGTTACCCTTTTCCTCCTTACGTAATTATAAAATATTTTTGGATTGTCCTTAATGCTACCCGCCAGAGCTATCTCCTGGCCCCTTTTTGCCCTTCTCTCTCTTTTTTCAATTTACTCCTTGGTTCACAAAACTCCTCCAGGGATGCACTTGATCCCGGCTGCCTATACCTGTGCCATGCATCCTTCCAGGGCCAGCCTTAGGAGGCGCGGGGCCCAATTGGGAACAATTTTCATAGAAATATAATGTATAATTATAAATGAGTCATATTCAGGCACGTGTCATGAGTAATATGACAGTCAGTCGTCTTTGAAAAAATCTTAAACCGAGCATGCGCAGATTGTTTTTTTCCATAAAAATAAAAAATAAAAATAAATAAAATAACAATTCAATTTGCCCAAGGCTTCCAAATCTCCTTCATTCTGAATTACTGAATGGGTGGGGGGTGGAGGGTGACGGCAGATGGAAAGATGGTGGGAAAAAAGGAGCACATCAGGACAACATGAATCAGTTGTCATCTTATTGAATGACTATACTTGTTCAAGAGACCAATGAGGGGGAGAGTTCCTTTCACAGCATGTGGGGAGTCTAGCCAGGGGTAAAGTTGCGGGGAGGGCAGGAGCGTTGAGAAGGAGGGGGCCGAGGTTCATGCCAGTAACCCACTCACTCACCACTGCCGCGCGTTCCGGGCGCAGAGCCACCGCATTTTGGCCGGGGAGGAAGCAGCTCGCGTGGCTACGAGCGGCCGCCTTCACCGGACAGCGGAACCGACTGCCATCTCAGCGTCTTCTGCCGGCCCGCTCACCTCTGGCAGTGCTCTCCGTCTGAACAGTCAGGGGACCAGCCCAAGAGCACAGATCATAGAGTGGAGTGGATCAGCGGGTGATGGATAACATCACAGCGGGCTGTGGAGCTTACTCCTGTGTCAGCGCGAACAAGCGATCAATTGAGGTTACTCGCACTGACATATGGAGTAAGCTCCACCGCCCGCTGTCCTGTTATCCATCGCCCGCTGACCCGCTCTTGAGCTGGATGCTGGCATGATCCGACCCCCTCCTTCTCAACGCTCCTGCCCTCCCCGCAACTTTAACCCTGGCCAGACTACCGACACGCTGTGAAAGGAACTCTCTCTCCCCCCCAGCAGCACTGTCCCTTTACAGCCGCTTCCCATCAGCTGCTAGCAATGAGGGATAGACTTGGCTATCCATCAGTTTGGCAGCATCGTTCTTGATGTTGCTGTACTGAGGGATAACAAAATCTATCTTTCTTGGCTAACAACCTAACCTTCGGCCTCCAAGATGCAGGTACATTTTCTAGCAATGTTACAAAATTTTGAGATTTTAAAAATCAAGTCTGCAATTTATCCCATCAGATACAGCATAAACATAAGTTTAATTTGACACCAAATTCACTTTCATATCTTCTATTAAAAAAATGTTATGGCCATTTTTATACTCGGAAATTAGCATCTAGTTCCCTATTGCTTTTCCATTGACTTAACATAAAAGCTGTGATTGACGACAGTCAAAAGCCCATAACTTTCTTAAAAATTAAGAGAACTGAATGAAATTTTCTGTTCTAATAGATTGAAGCATTCTGAAACAAATATAAAACATCTTACTTGGATGACCTGAAATTAAAGCATATAATTAGTTAATTACCTAATTGTAGCTAATTACAAAATTGTCCGTTGTGAGGGAAATAGTAATAAACACCCAGACTGTCTTGAAAATTCAAAAATGTGATATTCTCAAGATCAGAACTTTAATATTATTGTGTTATATGCTGTAAGTCCATAACAGATAGGTAAATAAATTACAATTTCTAGCAATAGACAGGTCTTTATGTAGAAGATCAGTTGCTAGCTGGTACATTGGCATACCATAAACAGTAGCATCATCATACTCCTCAGATTGTAACCAATAAACAACTCTGGACACCTTGTTTTTCCTCAACTTTTCAATTTTGGCATTGTACACTACAAGGGGGGGGGGGGGGGGGACGCTATGCCCCCCATGAGAAATGTTATTTAACTCTGAAATTGAGGATAGACAAAAGCGAGAGAGAGAGAGGGAGGGAGCGAAAGACAGAGAGACACAACGCGGGTCGGTAGGTAAATTGAATGACTAACCTGAAGAAGCTCGCCGAGAAGAAGCCCTCAAAAGTTTTAAGAAATTCTCAATGTGTCATTAATGCATCAATCTACATTCCTCAGAAAATATAAATGTGTTTTGATTAAGTATTAATGACGCCGCGTGAATTGTATTCAAAGGAACGCAGCGTCATTAATGCTTGTTCAGTGCATAAATGTTCGATCATCGTACGACATACTCTCATCCAATTCAAAACATTACATAGACTATATTATTCAAAAACTAAAATAAATAAACTCTTCCCTAATGTCTCACCCATCTGTGATAAATGTCTGTGTCAAGAAGCTACCATAGCGCATTCTTTTGTTTTATGTACCAAATCCAAAAATTCTGGAATGAAATATTTGACATCTTTACTAAATTAATTAAAATAAAACTGGTACCAAAACCAGAATGGATCATTTTTGGAATATCGGCAGGTAACCCTGAACTAAACGTGTTTCAGAAGAATTTACTCAATTACAGGCTAATAAATGGGAAAAAAGCTCATACTTAAATTCTGGAAAAATGCGCCTACACCAACAACAAAAATGTGGATATCAAATATGTTTGAAACACTACATCTGGAAGAGATGAGATTCCTCTTAGCAGGCAAACCAGACCACTTCCAAAAGACGTGGTCTACGTTTTTGGAACTATTACAAGCATAACGTGCAATAGTAGTTTAAAAAATAAATAAATAAATAGATAAATAAAAGGTACCAGGATCTGGCAAAGGGGGGGTAACCCCCCCCCCAACAAAAACAGACTTGGTTGGTCGTCCCCTTTCTGCGGAGTTTAATGTTATAATAGAGCGATTGTTTCTCCTTTCTTTTTCCTTCTTTTCTAGGGTCTACTTTCTTTCTTTACTTCCTTCTCTAACTACTTTTCTAAGGGGCTTTCTTTTCTCAACACTCTCCTGCACCTTCACGACTCTTGCGCACTTTCCTTACTTCCTTTACTTCTATCTTTTTTTTAAAGCTCAAAAAATGAAGCGGTACAAAAAATGTATTAAGACATATGTGTTGTGTATTATTGTAACTTACCGTACTTCTAATAAAAGAAATTTTAAAAAATTAATGCTTATTCAAAACACAATTACATTTACTGAGGAATGTGGATCGATGCATTGATGACACATTGTATAACTACTTGTTAACTACTGGCTGTTAACCAGTGCTAACAGTAGTAGTTAACAAATCGTTTGTGTCTGATGGCCACGCAGCGGTTGTTATCCATGTTCGTTTTGTAAAAAAATCCGTATGGTTAATGTTTTTTGTAATCATTATTTAACAAAGCTAATTTGTATTTCCGTATTAAATATGGAAAATTAAGGCGGGGCCCCCACTTAGGCGCGGGGCACAATTGGGAGAAATCGGTCCAATCGGCTTAAGGCTGGCCCTGCATCCTTTTTGTTTTTTGAACTCATGCTCCTATTTTTCTATGTTTGTTTCTATGATGGTTGTTGGGAAGAAGCTTTTCTTGAACCTGGAACTCACTCCAATATCTTCTTCTCGCTGGTAGGAATGAAATGCGAGTGTGGCTAGGATATATGATGATATTGGCTGCCTTTTTCAGACAGCATCTCCTTTTGATGATGAGGAGGTCATCACTTGGACTTTAAGAAACATTTAGACAGGTACATGGATAGGACAAGTTTGAGGGATATGGACCAAACGCGGGCAGGTGGAACTAGTGTAGCTGGGACATGTTGGCCGGTGTGGGCACGTTGGGCCGAGGGGCCTGTTTCCAACGCTATGACGCTTATCCATTCCCCCCACAGATGCCGCCTGACCCGCTGAACTACTCCAGCACTTTGTGTTTTGCTAAACCAGTCATAGTTGGCCTAAGGTATCAATCAACTATGAAGATTGAGCCTGAATAAAGGGTTCCGATCCGAAGTGTCACCTATCCATGTTCCCCTGGCCCCTGAGGTTACTCCAGTACTTTGTGTATTTTTGTGTGTCATTGCAAGGTGTCAGGTTACAATGAAATAATGATCGGTTGTGCACCGGCAAGCATTCCCTTGATCCTCTTTGCCTGATGTCATGGAATATTTCTCTACCTGCCTTCCCGTGGATAATGTGTCCATTTATACATAAACCTGACAAAACAGAACCATGGAGTTATGTAATAGTGAAGCGGGCCGCTATGTCTCATAATAGTAAACAAATTGCAAAGCTCCTAACTTTAAAGAGTGGGGGGAGGGTGATAATTAGAAGTGCAACCGCCGTGGTCTGTTAAAGAACCGTTAGACCTACTTTGGAGGCGTGTTTCCCAGGCGATGGCTTCTTGCTGGTTTTAGGAGGCGCTACCAGGGCAGAGGATTGGTCGGGCCTGTCCTTGGACTTGCCGTGGTTGCTAGCAGGCCGGTACTGCTGGCGCAGGATGATCAGGTCGTGGAGATACTGCAGGCAGTCCTGAGTCCTGGAGAACATCCATAGTCTGTCCTCGGCCTTGATGTTGTAGATGGATGAGTCGACGCTCACCGCGCTCTGGCTGCGCTTCAAAGAACTTCCGACGTGTTGGTGACTTTCCCCGATCAGGTAGAGGGAGGTGCTACGAACCAGCCTGATGCCGGACCCCTCGCTCGGCCACTCTCTGTCACCGCCGGACTCACCCAGTTTACCCTCGGCGTCCGGCCGAAACCTCAGGTTCAATTTCCTCAGCATGGTGAACGGCGAGCCACCAAGCGCTCCGTGTTATTGAGCGATAGACAACTGCATCTTCACAGTGAAATGTACTAACCACAAGTTTACCATTTAGACGGGGCTGACAGGAAGGAGAGCCCACGGCGCCCTGCCAAGGTTGCTGGTTAGGTCATTATCCCAAGTCCGTTCAAACATAATTTCTTGATGTTCTTCGCTGCAGCGTGAGGTGCTCTCCAAGGTGCTAAAGGACACTCAGCGAGGGCGCAGTGTCTGCCCCACTGGTTAGCGTTCCCGGGGCATAGAGTTGGAAAACACGGTGTCTGGGGACAGTTGACTCTGCGGTAACATGAGCAGCAATCCGATAGTATCTCCCTCTCTGTCACACGAGCGCCGGGGCTCAAGTGTCTCCCTGTCCATCTGCAGACAAAAGCCGGTGTCAACGTCGCCCGTCATTTACCCAGTAAGGATCAATTTGGAAAAGTGAAGTGTCAGGCAGTCGCTGTGCCCCTTAATGATGGGGAGCGGGCACCAAGAATGTCTGAAAAGAGCCTTCCAGCATTAAGACTTAATTTTTTTTTAATAATTCCGTGCTAATACATTGCACCAGGTTTTGGACCATTCCGAAGTCGCTGGGCTAGTGTTAAATCATGAATGGGCAGAGATTAAGTTACAGTGCTTGTCAAGCTGTCTGCTACGAGCTGCACAGTTTGGGAACTAAAGGGGGTAGATTTCACTTATTTGATAAATGTTGCATTTAAGGATGTGGAACAGCCTCATAATGTTGGCGTTGGTGTTTCGCTCTTTTCTGCGGGGATCTGCAGCATTAGGAACTAGAAGTTTGCCTCTGGCTATGGAAGTAATTTAGTACATGCCCGCCGTGTTGATTACGGTGGATCCATGTGCAATGCCTGACACTGGACCTCATCATAATTGCAGTTAGTGTCACAAGATACCAATTAACATGTTAATGAATGAGAATAAGACTGTTGTTTTACAGCAGCCCATGTCTCCAGTTTACCGCAAGCAATTTTTTCAGTGCCACCGCACACCGAAGGCACAGATCCGGAGGGGGGAGGGAGGAGGAATTAGATGGAGAGGCTGTCTGTGCTTCATGTGAAGCCAAATGTCCCTTACAGTCAGAGACAGGTGAATTTATAATGGGAAACAAGGAAATGGCAGAACAGTTAAACGAGTACATTGGTTCTGTTTTTACTAAGGAAGACACAAACAATCTCCCAGAAATAGTAGGGGACCGAGGATCTCGTGGGAGGGAGGAATTGAAGGTAATCCACATAGGTGAGGAAATGGTGTTAGGTTAACCGTTGGGACTGAAGGCAGGTAAATCCCCAGGGCCTAATGGTCTGCATCCCAGAGTACTCAAGGAGGTGGCCCTATAAATCACATATTTACAAAAGATCTACGCGGTAACGATAAATTGTTTACATATTCCGGTAGATGATTTTTTTCCCTGGAGTCCAAAATCTACTTATCTGAAAATTTCAGACTTTGTTGCTTGACATTACTGAAAATGTTTAAAAATACTTAGAATTTAAAATCATTTTTCACAGCTTCCAACACACTTCGATAAAAAGTTGCAAGGCAGGAACACTGGCAGCAACACTGAACTTTTCAGCTCAATGGCATCTCACAGCAAGTGCACATTTGCAACAATGTTGCCATCATAGCTCCTGGCAGAACAGGAGGGGGAGGGTCAATTGGTATTGCAATTGGGAAAATGCTATTAGGATTTTCTTTTCAACTCCAGCACTGGGGGAGGCTCACGAGCTATGATCCTTGCTGAGGAGTGCTCGAATCTAACCTTTGACACCGGGTTGAGTTGGAGGACCAGGCCTCCCGTGGGGACTACGGATAAGGGATAGGTGAGTTGGGGGAGAGACCCAATGGGTCTGCACTTGGTCTAGTAGAAATATAAAATTCTCAAAGGATTGGACAGTCTAGATGCAGGAAAATTGTCCCCGATGTTGGGGGAATCCAGAACCAGGGATCACATTTTAAGAATAATGGGTAGGCCATTTAGGGCTGAGATGAGGAGAAACGTTTTCACCCAGAGAGTTGTGAATCTGAGGAATTATCTGCCACGGAAGGCAGTGGGGGCCAAATCACTGGATGTTTTCAAGAGGGAGTGATGATATGAGATTTTAACCATCTGTAATGAGGCAAGACTCTGAACTGAGGTAGTAGGGAGAGTTCCTAATGGTTTCTAACCTTACAATGTATAATGGGAATATTTTCTATCCTAGATTAATGGAGATATATCCTCTGGAACAAAGCAATAAAATACTCACCTGTATTAATACAAATACAACCTGTATTAATGCAAAGAGTTTCCAAATTGGAACAACAGGGACACATTCTCACTGGAAAAGATTCTATATCTCACCTGGAGAAAAAAGGATGGATTCTATCCTGGAGCAATGTGGCGAGATCTAACGGGAGAAGTTGAATAAAAATCCATCCTGCAGGTTCTATCAGTGGGCACTAGGGGTAGTTCAAAACAAATGTAACGAGTAGATAGGTCTCACCCTGGAATAATGTGGTAATAGTGGATTCTATTTTTCAGTGGATTTGAATCTGATAAAGCAGGGATTCGTTTCCAACTTGTGAATTTGTGTCATTTCTAATTGAAGTTTAATTTGGGAAGTGATTGTTTACAAGGGCCCTGGGAATATAGTTGAACCCGGAGATATAGGGAGAAAATCTAATATAGGAAAAAAAGGTATAAATTCTAACAGAGCAACGGGGGAAGCTTCTATCTCAGAAAATGAGAATAAATTCACAGCAGAGGTATTGAATGAGAAAAAACATGGCAGATTTACAACACTGAGGGGATGATTCAGTGGTTGGAAAAACTGCCGTCCTTTTATCTCCATATTCCAGCAACATGAGCCCAACTGGAAAATATTTCATCACCCCAGATGTGGCCTTATCCATTAGGCCACTGGGGCTTCCCATAACAGTGGCTAGTTAGGATGGATAGGAAGGTAGCTGAAGCTGGATTCACAGGAAATTTAAAAAACATAGAAACATAGAAAATAGGTGCAGGAGTAGGCCATTCGGCCCTTCGAGCCTGTACCGCCATTCAATGTGAACATGGCTGATCATCCCCAATCAGTACCCCGTTCCTGCCTTCTCCCCATATCCCCTGACTCCGCTATCTTTAAGAGCCCTATCTAGCTCTCTCTTGAAAGTATCCAGAGAACCTGTCTCCACCGCCCTCGGAGGCAGAGAATTCCACAGACTCATAACTCTCTGTGAGAAAAAGTGTTTCCTCGTCTCAGTTCTAAATAGCTTACCCCTTATTCTTAAACTCTGGCCCCTGGTTCTGGACTCCCCCAACATCGGGAACATGTTTCGTGCCTCTAGCATGTCCAAACCCTTACACTTTTCAGATAGATTCCACACAGTTACACTGAGTACAGATTCAACTTTGGAAAATTTACCTCAGATGTAAATGTTTAATAATAGGGCTAGCAACAAAACTGGGATGATGGTGATAGTTCTAACTTTAAGTAATAGAATGTGTAATAAGGATACTTTCTATTGTGGCTTAATGGGGTAATATCTCAACTGGTGCATTGAGATACGAATTAACCTGAAGTAATGTGAATTTAACCTTAATAAACATTTCTAGCTAGATTCATGGGGACAGATTTCAACCACCAGAAGAGATAAAATAAGAATCTCACTTGGAGAGAAAGGGATCCTGGAGTAATTAAGTAATTGAAACAGATTCCAGTCTGCAGAAATGGGGGAAATGTGAGATTAGAGTAGATAAGGGGAGTAGAAAAGTCAAGATGGTTAATGTCTCGCCAGCATTAGAGATTTAAAAAAGCCCAATGAGGGCAGATGGCCATCTGGAGGAGTCCAATAGGAGGAGGAATGTTGGAGTGCAGGTGTGCGGGGAAGATGCAAGGATCAGCACAGTCAATGGTCGGAGCCCACGGGGGGCTAGAGTACAGGTAAGGGTCAAAGGTTGAGGTTGGTGGCCCCGCCTCTGTGATTCCTACTGTTCTCTGGCTCTACGACCATGTGGTAACCCAGACTCACCACATGTGTTTCCTCGGAGCTAGCCTGCACCTCCATCCTGTACCTTGTATTCAAACACAGAAAATAAGGAAAGCTTCTCATTTTGCACAATAGGATTTGATTATATCTGGGAATAAAGAAGTACATTTCAACAGCAGTAATAAAAATGATTCTACTCTGTGTGAAAGAGCAGGCCACCACGGTCTTGTTTAATGGGGATATATTTTTAACTTAGAATAACTTGGAATGGAAAGGAATTGTATACAAGAACAAAAGTGCGAAAGTCAAATCTCGAGAATTAGAGAGAAGATCTAACTTGGAAGAATCGGTGTAAATTCCAAAGTGGAGCTATGGAATAAATTTCTAACCTGGACTAATGGGAATTGATTCTCACCTGAGGTGTTGAATGATAGAAACATGGAAGAACTGCAACACCAAAGCTCCAGCAATAACTACAGTACATCGCCCAGAAGAAAAGTTCTTTGTCACCCCAGATTGGATGAACCCACAATCCCTGGCTTAGGAAGCCAATGCCTTATCCATTAATAGGGAGATTAGCCAGCTGTTTGATTAATAGGGAGATTGCCAAAGCTGGATTCACACGAGTTTCAATCATATAATATTTCAACATATTCAACCAGTTACATTTGGTATAGATGTAATTTTGTTCTCATATCATAATACTTTAAGCTTTTGTCATGATGCTAGACTCAAAATTGTGGTCATGTGGATAGTTATGTTATGGAAATGGTTCCCATCGTACATTTATGAGGATGTTGCCAAGACTCGGGAGCCTGAGCTATAGGGAGGGATTGAGCAGACAAAGGACTCTATTCCTTGATGTGCAGGAGGATGAGTTGTGATCTTATAGAGGTATACAAAATCATGAGAGGAAAAGATCTGGGTGGATACACAGAGTCTCTTGCCCAGAGTAGGGGTATCGAGAATCAGAGGAAATAGGTTTGTGAGGAGGGAAAGATTTAATAGGAACCTGAGGGGTAACTTTTTCACACAAAGGATAGTGGGTTTATGGAACGTGCTGCTAGAGGAGGTAGTTTAGGCAGGTACTATCGCAACATTTAAGAAACATTTAGACAGATACATGGATAGAACAGGTTTAGAGGGATATGGGCAAAACGCAGGCAGATGGAACGAGTGTAGATGGGATGTGTTGGTCGGTGTGGTCAAGTTCGGCCAAAGGGTCATGGCTATATTATGGAATGGTTTCTAATACTGTGCACTGCGGTGGTTCCTTTCCTAGATTAATGGGAATACATTCACTGGAGTAGTGGAGTAAAATTATAATCTGGCATTCCA
Organism: Leucoraja erinaceus; assembly: GCF_028641065.1. NCBI lineage: Eukaryota > Metazoa > Chordata > Chondrichthyes > Rajiformes > Rajidae > Leucoraja > Leucoraja erinaceus. The sequence continues at coordinate 34,300,787 of NC_073389.1, forward strand.
ATGAAAACAAGTATTGCAAGTGGAGAAAACACCTTCCATGGTTAGCTAAAGAATTCATGATAGCATCAAATGCAGAGAGAAAGCATATATAAAGTGGTAATTGCTTAGCATGCAGGAAGAGTTACCAAGTACAAGGCCAGTGCTAGAGTGTTCCATTACGACATAACGTGTACAGAGTGGTGCTAGCCTCTGACCATCGCCGCTGATGTACTGGATCAAATCCAGCAAAGAATGTCCAGTGTCTCATTGTGCATGCTCTGTCCATTAGGGATGTTGTTGTTGTGCAATCTGGGGAGAGTAATGTGAAAAGGGGAAGGCAGCAGTTTCCATGATATCGGAAAGGTGGTAATGAGAGAGACACAAATGCTGGAGTAATTCAGGCAACATCTCTGGAGAAAAGGGATAAGTGACGTTTCGGGTCGGAACACTTGATCAGGAAGTAATGAGAGACTGGGTTATCTATCAACACCTGGTGCAGTAGCTGATGGTCCTCACAAATGGAGAACGGTTACAGCCCTGAGCACCACATCGCAGAGGTCAGTGCCCTTGCCCCAACCCACTCAGCAGTCCCAGGTAGATGCTACATACTGAGCCAGGGGGGGACTCATTTCTGAGAGAGCACTGGTGGGATGCAGGGCTTGCACCAGGTGACCAAGACAGCAGCACGCAGCCCCTGCAGATGTTCTCCTGATCTTGATCTGCAGGGTCACATTAAGCACGACATTGCTGTAGTGTAAAAACAGGTGGCAGGTCAGAAGATTGGACAGAATGTAAAAACAAAACACAACAAATAACAAAAAGGTGATTGAGCAAGGATAAATAAGAGTGGAACTATAAAGTCTCCTAAATTTACATTGTTTGAAGGTCACAGAAATGATGTAAGATATTTTCAGGGTGTAGACGGCAACGAGCTGTGCCGTTTTGATTCTTTTTGCTGACCGGAATGCAGCAAACTTCCTCACTTAATGCAACTTCCACTTCACACACAATGGGATACCATGTTAAAATTGAGAAAATGTGACATCATGGATGCAATGCAGCTGTCTTTGTCTATGCCCTGATCTGTGCAGGAGTTCACGTTACTCTGTGGTGGAGGTTAAGTGTTGAAACCTGATAGACTGCGTGTTTATTTGAAGGCTTGCTATATTTAAATTGCTGCATTCCAGAAGACTGACAAATGTCTGACGATGGGCCGAATGACATCTTTCTATGCCATCAATTTTCTGCCATTTGCCACCAGTTTCCATGCCACATAGCTTTGATATGATGCTTTACATCATACTCAGCCATGTCACTCTAACCAACGTCCTGCACCAACGTCCTTCAGTGATGTACAACATGTACGGATTCACCCATTCATATCCTCCTGGCTCCAGCATATTTGACGAAAATAAATTATTTGTCATTACTTTGTGTTCTCCAAAGCATTTGCAACCAATTAGATACATGTTGAAGGGCAGTTAATGTTGTAACAAGGCAGCCATTTTGTGTTACCATGACACACCAGCCCAAAGAGTAAAATGATAGTGATAGGATAATCTAACTTCAGAAATGTTGTTGAAATTATAAATATTTTTCAGGACACTATGCCTGCTCCCTCACATATCTCCTATCCATTTCTTTTTTTGACATAATGTGTGGGATCTTTTAACCTCCTCCCCTCTGGACGAGCAGGGAGGGGCCTTGGTTTTAATGTCTCTCATCCTCAAACGGCACTCCCTCCTGCATTAGATTAACATCTTAATTTGTTTTCCCGGGAGGGGAAGTTGGAACCCCAGCATTCTAACTCTCCCACTGCGCCTGAGCTCTTGAAACTCCTACTTTGTAACTCACCAATCCTGTTTGCAAAACGAATCCTTCCTGCAAACAGGGGAAAACAGTTGAATGAAAATGGACATTTATATGAAGGAATGAACCTCCTCTTAACTTCACTTGTCATTAATAAGTAAAAAGAAAAGCAGAACCGGTACTTAGATTGTACGTTATTACCCATGCCCAGTAAAGTCTGTTGTCTTATCCATTCATACACAGCATTAGTATGGTGGTGGCATAGACCTGAAACACTCTGACATTTGTCAGATCTTCGCACAGAAGGAAATAATCGGCACTCTCCAGTTCGACAGCACACATACATACAGACAAACACACACACGCACACACACATACACACACATACACATATGCATGCACACATGCACTGAAGGTCAGGATTGTTCGACGGGAATCTCACAGGCCCAACAAAAAGAAAGCTAACCAATAGTAATAGCTGATCTCTTTCTGTTACTGTTTGCAAACACCCTTTTCTGGAGATATACCTGTACCTCACTGTACTTGTGCATATGATAATAAAGTTGACTTGACTTGACACACATGTATACATTTGGATCATCATAACAGGTGCCTCACATAGGGTGTATGTCAAGGTTGCCTTCAGTGGGGGAGCAGATCCCTTTGCTGGTGGGGCCATGACCCTCATTAAAATGTACCAGCTAAACTGCACAGTCATGTGATAAAAGCTTTATCTGCATATTTACAGACATTTCAATTAAAAAAATGTTCATCCTTTTCCAGGATACATTCCAACCCCAACAGCAACCCCAGTCCAGAAGGCCTCCTGAATCCCAAAGGTGCGTGCCTGTGTGCTTCCTCTCCAGAGGCAGTCGGGCACAGGCACATCCTCGGGGGGAGGGCAGGCCATCAGCCTGCACAGGCCCCTCGCCGACCTCTCACCTGGTGCTGCAAATGGCTACCTTGGCCAGTCCCACCAGCAGACCAGCAAGGAGATACCTTCCTGATTCCCCTCACTCCCCACCATCCACATCAGGTGCCCAAAAATCAGGAGTCATAAGGTCATAAGTGATAGGAGCAGAATTTGGCCATTCAGCCCATCAATCCTACTCCACCATTCAATCATGGCTGATCTATCTCTCCCTCCTAACCCCATTCTTCTGTCCTCTCCCCATTATCCCTGACACCCATACTAATGAAGAATCTATCTCTGCCTTAAAAATAACCGTTGACGGCCTCCCCAGCCTTCTGTGGCAAAGAATTTCACAGATTCACCAGCCTTTGACTAAAGAAATTCCTCCTCATCTCCTTCCTAAAGGAACGTCCTATAATTTTGAGGCTATGACCTCTGGTCCTAGACTCTCCCACCAGTGGAAACTCGGTCTTCCACTTCTGAAATCAATAATCAGTTCCTTGGTTTTATTGACATTGAGAGCAATGTTGTTCTGGCACCATTCAACCAGACGATTGATCTCGAATCTGAAGAAGGGTCTCGACCCAAAACATCATCCATTCCTTCTCTCCAGAGATTCTGCCTGTCCCGCTGAGTTACTCCAGCACTTTGTGTCTATGCCACCTATCCATGTTCTCCAGGGATTCTGCCTTAACTCGCTAGACGATTGATGTCCCTCCTATACTCTGATTCATCATTACTCGTAATTCGTCCAACAGCCATGGTGTCGGTCAGCGAATTTAAAGATGGGGGTGGAAATGTGTCTGGCTGCACACAGTCATTGGTGTAGAGTGACCAGAGCAAGAACACAGCCTTGAGATGCTCCTGGGCTGATGGCTATGGAGAAAAAAGTTTTGCTGCCAATTAAGTTCAAGTTCAAGTGAGTTTATTGTCATGTGTCCCTGATAGGACAATAAAATTCTTGCTTTGCTTTCAGCACACAGAACATGATAGTAGGCATTTAATGAGTACAGACTGTGTTCTATTGAAGAGGAAGTCGATGATCCGGGTGCAAATAGATGCACAGCCACCCAGTTCCCTGAGTTTAGGAATACGTTTGGAATCCATATGAGCTATTGAACACCAAGCTGTAGTTGGTGAACAGCCTGACGTATGCGTTTTTATAATCCAACTCCACCAATTTCCGGGTGATCTACAAATCTTACTGATCATGCCACGTACATTTTTATACGGACGCAAGGAACTGCAGATACTGGTTTACAAAATAAAGACACCAGAGTAAATCAGCGGGTCAGGCAGGGAGCATCCCCGGACAGCATGGGTGGGGGACGTTTCGGGTCCAATTCTTGCCACAGCTGGAGCTGACAGAAACTTGCGCCTTGCAGTCCGTGTAGTGACCTGAATGAATCAGTAATCCGGATGTTGAGTTGAATCCGTCTTCAGAGGAGGATTTTCAATCCTAAAACAACGTTTGGGCATCCGGCGATCAATCCCTTTTAGAACTGTGCCGAACGCATTGCTGGCAGGCAGCAAGGGGGCAATGAAACGTGTTGATCCCGTGCAGCCTAGTCCAACCCCAGTAATATCACAAGGGTAGTGACATCAGTCCGGGTTCAGGAAGAACTCCCAAATCCCCTTCCCCATTCTCCCATCCTCCAGATAGACACAAAAGCTGGGGTAACTCAGCGGGACCCTTGGGTCTCGACTCGAAACGTCACCCATTCCTTCTCTCCAGAGGTGCTGAGTTACTCCAGATTTTTGTGTCTCTCTTCGGTTTAAACCAGCATCTGCAGTTTCTCCCTACACAATCCCCCTCTTCTAAAGCCCTTCTACCCCCCACCCACCCCCCACCACTCCCGGCCTGGTTGTGGGACGAGGAAGGGGAACTCCCCCAAAAATGTCGCAATGGTCCTAGTTATTTCCGATGAGTGATGTAGTTTTCACCACGGGGCGACTTGTTTCAAATCTCCTCTGCTATCGCCTTGTATAATGGGTCCTCTAGTACTGGGACCTCACTGTTGTCATGAATCTGTTCCACAGCCGCCAGGTTACACCACGCCCCTGGAGAGGCGGAGCCAGGGCGAGGAGTATTGCCATCAGTGCAGGAGAGGCGAGCGGAGAGCTCGCAAGGGACAAGTGGGCGATGGAGAGGAGAGGTACCAAGAAGGACTGGGCAGAAGAACCCGGACGGTAGGTCGGTCTGTGTTTGCCAATGAATGTCAGGGTGTCCAGGAAATGTATGGCAGTCCCCAGGCTGGTGAATTGCTCTTTGAGTGTTAACATTGGTGCAAATGAGTAGATTTGTGCTGGCGCATTAATGTATGCGAAGTTACATGCTTTCGTGAATTAAGTTCCTGCTTGTGTGAGACCCACGTTGACAATCCTGGTAACGGATACGTGTTTAAATAATCATTTATTTGAGAATCTGCCCTGTATAAGTTCCCCTGGAGAGGGATTCCCCCATTCATAATACTAATCAGGTCTTTAGTGACAGACCTGCGGTCTTGATAGGACTATTGTCTGATTTTGTTATCAATCTCACAGAAATTTTCTCTCACTGCCAGGTGTGGGGTGGAACAGGTCATGGGTTGAGACTGAGTTTCAATGGTTATGTGGGAAACAGGATGCCCACAAAGAACCGGCGGGTTAAATTTCATATGAGAATGAGTAGACCAACTGTCCAAGTATAATGCAATCAGCAGCCTGCAAAGGTCTCCAGAAATTCTTCAAATGATAACCAGAGCAAATATCTTTATAAGGTCTTGAACAAAGGAACACGTCACAAGGTGTTACACCCAAATTACGATCAATAATTTGACATACATTTACATGGGAATTATTAGGCAGGTGAGAAGAAACTGCTTTTGTTATTGATATAGTTTTGGCAGATGGGTATAAGTGCCAGTCCACCCCTCACCCTTATTCTGCCTCGTACTGAGTGGCCCACCAGAGCATATCAGAGTCACTGTCGATCATCAACCACATAGTTGTCAAGGCTGAACTCCCCTGAAACAGGCTTCCGTCCCTAAGGAGAGAATGTAAGTCAGAGCGGAGGTGGTTTACAAGTCATCTAGTTTCCTACAGTCATGACTGTCTCTGGCATTCTCATCCCAAATTTTACTAAGTTTAAGTTCACCTGCTGTCTTGGTCAGATTTGAATTTATGTCTCTGACCTTTGCGTTTGTTCCTGAACTGGTAATTCGATGCTGCTCCAACATAAAGAAAGGGTGGGGTTTAAAGAGCATCTTAAACAAGACAAAAGAAGTATATGAAGGAAATTTCAGAACTTACCACCTTGGCATCTTGTGGCAATGATACAAGTGATGAGTTCCATACCAGGACAGCCGAGGTCCTCATTCTTTAGGGAACAGGGGTTCCCCTCTTCTATCATAGATGAGGCCCTCACGCATGTCTCCTCATTTCCCCACAGCTCTGCTCTTGCTCCCCCTCCCCCCAGTTACAATAGGGACACAAAAACCTGGAGTAACTCAGTGGGACAGGCAGCATCTCTGGAGAGAAGGAATGGGTGACGTTTCGGGTCAAGACCCTTCTTCAAAACCAAAACGTCACCCATTCCTTCTCTCCAGAAATGCTGCTTGTCCCGCTGAGTTACTCCAGCTTTTTGTGTCTATTTTCGGTTTGAACCAGCATCTGCAGTTGACAGTATCCCATAGTCCTCACCTTTCACCCCATCAGCCGTCTCATACAGCACATAAACCTCTGACATTTTCGCCATCTTCAACGGGATCCCATCACTAGACGCGTCTTCCCATCTCCATCTCTTTCTGCTTTCCGCAGAGACCGTTCTCTCCACAACTCTCTGGCTCACTCATCCCTTCCCACCCAAACCACCCCCTCCCCAGATACTTTCCCCTGCAACCACAGGAGATGCAACACCTGCCCCTGTACCTCCTCCCACGACCACGTCCAGGGATCCCAACCATCAGGGGAAGTAGATTTCACTTGCACCTCCTCCAACCTCATGTACTGTATCCACTGATCCAGGTGTGGATGCCTATATATCGGTGCGACCAAGCGCAGACTTGGCAATCGTTTCGCTGAACACCTTTGCTCAGTCCACCTTGGCCTACACGATCTCCCAGTTGCCAAACACTCTAACTGCCTTTCCCATACTGACCTTTCTGTGCTGGGTCTCTTACATTGTCAGAGTGAGGCCAAATATAAATTGGAGGAACAGCACATATTTTGCTTGGGCAGCTTACAACCCAGCGATATGAGAATTGATTTCTCTATATTCAAGTAAACATTCCATCCACCCACTCTCTGTCCCTCCCCCACCTTAACCATCATACTAGTTTCACTGTTTCCCTGTTGAATTTGTCAGCCATGATCACATTGAAAGGCGGTGCTGGTTCGAAGGGCCGAATGGCCTACTCCTGCACATTGTCTATTGTCTATTGAATTTCAGTGTCTGTATAAGTCGTTACCACCTCTCCCACAGCCAACAATGGACCATTCCCTTGATTATCGTTGCTTTTTGCATATCTTTCAATTGTTCTATATCTTTCGTTTCCCTTTTCCCTCAGTCTGAAGAAGGGTCTTAACCCAAAATGTCACCTATTCTTTTTCTCCAGAGATGCTGCCTGATTCACTCCAGATTTTCGTGTCTGTGTAAACCAGCATCTGCAGTTCCTCCCTACTAATTATCCCAGACCTTGAGAGGCCAGAATCGGAGGGCCACCTATATTGCAGAGGTTGGAGGAAATTGCAGAAATGGGGATGGGCAGGATAATGGAAATGACGGATGGATGGATCAGTTCAGATCTCGCCAGGGAGGGAGAATGGGGTGATTGGGTTTGGATGGGTAGCAGACGTTTGGATTACCTGGTCCTATGATGGACATCACTCAAGTGGAATAAGCCAATGCGTGACAATGCAAGAAAAATGCAGCTTCACTGATAAAATGACATAGAAAGTATCAGCAGAAGTCACTCCCTCAAGATGACGGCATCTTTCATCAAGATCCCCACCAACATGGCCTCTTCTTGTTGCTCCGTTGGGCTAGAGGTACAAGAATCAAGCAAATTTAATTGTCATATGTACCGGCAATGGAACAATGAGATTCTTGCTTGCTGCAGCTTTACAGGCCCATTATGCAATAACTCAAGAAATAAGTATACCTTAATCAATAAAACAATAAAATAATAATCAATAATACCTGGTCACCAGACTGTAATAGTGCAAACCTGAAGTACATAGTGCAACCAACAAAGTCCAGAGTAGATCACAGTTGCTTTGGTATTGTGGCTAATGTTGTGTAGTGTTCAAGAGCCTAATTGTACCAGTGAGGTGAAAGCATGGCTAGGGTGGTGCGTGTCTTTGGTGATATTAGCTCCCATTTTTGAAATAGAACCTCCTGTACATCCCTTCGATAGTGAGGAAGTCGATACCCATGATGAACTGGGTGATGTCTACAGTTTTCTATAGCCTCTTTCATTTGATCTATGAATCAGGCCATGATGCCTCCAGTCAGTATGCTCTCTACCGTACACCTGTAGAGTTTGACAGAGTATTTGGCAACATACAAAATCTCCTTAATCTTCTAAGGAAGTAGATACGTTGATGAGCTTTGTTTGTGATTACGTCAATGCACTGCGCCCAGGACAGATACTGTATGCATGCCCCAAAACGTTAAGCTGTTGACTCTCCACCACTACCCCGTTGATGAAGACAGGTTCATGGACCTTTGGTTTTCCCTTCATAAAGTCATCACTCAGCTTCTTGGTATTGCCAACACTGAGAGAAAGACCATTCAATCAGATTTTGTACCTCCGTCTGATTCACAGTTACCAATTGGGTGGAGTATTAAAGTGACTATCCCAGCTTTCTTTCACAATTTGATACATCCCTTACCTGCCTGGTTTGAATGACTCTATTCACTCCCGTCCTCCTGTATGTTAATCCTATAATCTAAACAACCCATCAGAAAGGCAGCTTTCAATGATGTGTGTTGAGCAGTACAGTCTTCTGTTGACTGACTGCCTTGACTAAAAATATTGCTGTTTCTATTTCAGATCAAACTTCAGCTGCAAGTCATCAACAAGCAGTGAGTACTAAGAATACGTACGATAGGTCTATCCTCCTCTTGTTGCATGCACTGTAGTGTAAAAAGAAAAGGCTACACTAAAGCTATTTATTTCCATACATATTTTACTGAAAAATGGTGCCTCCAAGTATGTACCATTTGCTGTATGATCTAACCTGTGGAAGTGTAGTCATGGAATCATTTGTCATTATTCTGTACCTTTCTAATATAACTAGCCCTTCTACCCCCATGAGGTTACCAAGGACAATTGAATAAGAAATACATTTATTTCATGTAGTTTCAGGGCATCCCACAGTGCAGTAAGATTATTGAAGTACTTTTATAATGTAGTCAGTCTGTGACGTACAGGCATATCTACGCACAGCAAGATCCCACAAGCAGAAGTTCAAGAGATAGAATGAAGGAAAGCAGGATGGCCGCCTCACTGTATTGTTGGTAACTTGTTGTACCACGTTTCTCTAAGTGCCCTGATATAACATCCTGAATAATAACTTCTTACATTTTCCCTGTGATATGTTAAGTTGCATGGTCTGTAATGTTTTTCTTTCCATCTCCCTTCGTGCAAAAGGGTTCAACACGCTATTTTCAAATATAATGGAACCTTCCCTCAAACAAGAGAGTTTTGGAAAATTAAAATCATGCTTCCTGCAACTGTTCCATAGGTTCTCATGGCTTGTAACTGTCTGCTCCAACTTCTGCTTAAACCTTACTGGAAACACAGTTCCCAAAAATGTATCTTGTGCCTCTAATGTCCCTCCCCCTCTCATAAGCATTCCTTGTTCCCCTTTCTTTGGGGCAACAATTGCAGAGCCAGTGGGAAGGGCTTGCGTATGGTAGCCAGTGGCAAATGTTCTCTTCCCTCTCCCTCTCCCCACCTCCTTAATTTGATGTTGTCCAATGTAGCTTCAGGCAGACTGCCTCTTGTTTTGCTCCCAGCATGTTATCTCAAACCTTTCAAGCCTACAAGAGATTCCAAAGATCTTTGGGCAGTAGAATTGTTTAGGAATGCGTTCATGGGGAAATGCCACAAACTGCTGGTAAACTTCAAGATGCCACAGTGAAAGGTGAGAATGGCAGATGGTTTCTGTCTGTTGATTGGGAAGACGAGCACCTTGACATCTTGGGAGAACTTCCAGCCCCCCTAAGTGCAAGAGTGAGAGCTTTTATGTTCTTGTGAGAAGCGGGAAATGACTGCAGTGTATGGATCCTCTAAAGCACAACGCTCCAACTAAGTATCCAAACTACTAAAACCATTAACATCCACCCCAAGTCGCACAAGCTTCTAATTTTCACCCTACAAACAGCGAACAATGGCCTGTTTCCTTTATCATAACCATCCTTTTGCATATCTTTCATTCATTGTTCTTTATCTGTCCACATCACTGTTTATATCTCTCGTTTCCCTTACCCCTAACCAGTCTGAAGAAGGGTCTCGACCCGAAACGTCACCCATTCCTTCTCTCCAGAGATGCTGCCTGTCCTGCTGAGTTACTCCAGCTTTTTGTGTCTATCTTCGGTTTAAACCAGCACCTGTAGTTCCTTCTTACGCAATTCAACTAAGCAGTTTGCCAGCACTACCTTGGATTCTCTGCCACAGAAGGTAGTTGAGGCCAGTTCATTGGCTATATTTAAGAGGGAGTTAGATGTGGCCCTTGTGGCTAAAGGTATCAGGGGGTAAGGAGAGAAGGCAGGTACAGGATACTGAGTTGGATGATCAGCCATGATCATATTGAATGGCGGTGCAGGCTCGAAGGGCTGAATGGCCTACTCCTGCACCTATTTTCTATGTTTCCATGTTTCTATGACATGCTGAAGTGTCAGCCTGGCAATCACAACTGCCCTGTCAGTGTTACACATTTTAAAAGCATTAATACCTGCAGTCGTTAATAAACATCAAAAAAGCTGCAAATGTGAGAAATTTGAAATGTGAACTGAAAATTCTGGAAACACTCTTTTTTATGCAGCATCTGTGGAGAGAGAAACAGTTAATGCCTCAGATCTGTGAAACACATTAGTCAGTGTATCATAGAATTATCATTCACTGATGATATTTTAGTAATAATTTGAAGAAAAACTTAACAGGTGATGCAAGAAGTGAAAAACTGTTTGGTAAATACCCAACAGATAAAGAAGCACTATCTATTGCCCTGCTAGTCAATGAACTGGCCTCAACTACCTTTTGTGGCAGAGAATTCTACAGATTCACCGCTCTCTGTGTAAAAAATGATTTTCTCATCTCGGTCCTAAAAGATTTCCCCCTTATCCTTAAACTGTGACCCCTTGTTCTGGGCTTCCCGAACATCGGGAATAATCTTCCTGCATCTAGCCTGTCCAACCCCTTAAGAATTTTGTAAGTTTCTATAAGATCCCCCCTCAATCTTCTAAATTCTAGCGAGTACAAGCCGAGTCTATCCAGTCTCCAACATGAAGCCTGCCTGAGTTACCTGCATGGCAATGTGGAGTTTGCACGTTCTCCCTATGACCGTGTGGGTTTTCCCCTCCCTAATCAAACATGAGGACATGACTTCAGAATTAAGGGACAGAAGTTTAGGGGTAATATGAGGGGGAACTTCTTTACTCAGAGAGTGGTAGCGGTGTGGAATGAGCTTCCAGTGGAAGTGGTGGAGGCAGGTTCATTGGTATCATTTAAAAATAAATTGGATAGGCATATGGATGAGAAGGGAATGGAGGGTTATGGTATGAGTGCAGGCAGGTGGGACTAAGGGAAACAAAGTTGTTCGGCACGGACTTGTAGGGCCGAGATGGCCTGTTTCCGTGCTGTAATTGTTATATGGTTATATGGTTAATCCCAAAGTCATGTGAGTCTGTAGGTTAATTGGCCTCTAGTGAAATTGTCCCAAACGTGTAGGGGGTGTTTGTGAAAAGGGGATAATGTTGAAGTAGTGTGAACAGGTGATGGATGATCAATGTGGACTCGGTGGGCCGAAGGGCCTGTTTCCATGCTGTTTCTCTAAACTAAACAGATTCCCCACATTAGTGGAAAGCCTGCACAATATTTGTTTACATCCTTATTAAGCACTTTGCCCAGCTGTAAATTCATCATTTGCACCAATAGCAGCTTCTGTCGGCAATTAATTTTATCTGGGTAGACAATGAATCTTAAATCAGAGCTACTCACCAAAGGATTTTGGAGTTTATTAGAGATTTACAATTTAATCTGTGGGATTGACTGGAAAAGGAAAGGATGGTGATGGTGCGTTTGTAATGTGTCTCAGATGTCCTGGGAATTGTGTTCAGATGAATCTTATTATCTGTGCAATTAGGAAAAAGACGAAGCTTTTATTTGTTTATTTGGTTAGAGGCCCATTTGAAACAGCACAGGTTGTGAGTGTCTGAGTTGTCTGAATGCTTGGTCCTACTGGAAACGTCACTGAGTGTATTTTCTGGGCCCTATCCCTGGTTGTTGGTTACACTTGCTGCCATCGCCTCAGACAAAGGATGCTATTCATGGACGTGTATGGGGCACCTTGTCTTCAAGCGGTTGCATTGTGCATTGAGTTTTAAACTGTGTGTCGTTTGTTTTCCCATCATTGGGCTGGTGGAGATGGATGCGCTGAGTCTTTCTAAAAGAGGCCCCGCCAACAAAACCCCAGTCACAAAAATGCATATATTTCAGATACATGGGACAATTGATAATGATGGCACTGGAGACTCGTGCATTGTTATTATATCCAGTTTACATGGTCAAGGAAGGTTGTGCAGCTAAATCTTTCAAGCTGCAGAAATAGTATTCTTATGCTGCTTGATTAGATTCCATTCATATCTTGGGGAGGAAAGGGAGGAAATTGGATCAAATCATCCTATGATCATCTAAATTCAAGGGAATAAAAAGACTTGCACTTTACCTGATCATGCGTTTGCAACATAGCCTACAAATTATTGCAGCATACTGAGACCTTTCAGCTCATTGTCTATGTTATCTCTTAGTTTTCCGATTAATCCTTGCTCTTTTAAGTCTGTGACTTTTAAGTGTGAGGTTCAGGAATGCACTTGTGTACAAATCACAGCTAGAGAGCTGAAAAAAAAAATGAAATGAAATGATTCAATTTATTGTCATTGTCAGTGTACAGTACAGAGACAACGAAATGCATTGCAACCTCTCACCTCCAATTACCACGTTCAATCCTGACCTTGGGTCTGTCCGTGTAGTTTGTCATAAGAGTCATGGTGTGATACAGCATGGAAACAGGACCTTCGCCCAACTACACTAGTCCTACCTGCCTGTGCTTTGCCCATATCCTTCTAAACCTTTCCTATCCATGTATCTGTCCAAGTGCCTTTGGTGTGTTCTTTGAGGAGACAACGTGAGTTTTCTCCAACATCTTAAAGACATGAGTTGGTATTTAATCAGTCATGATAAATTACCGCTCATGTGAAAGTGGGAAGTAGAATCTGGGAGAAGTTGACAGAAGAGTGGGGAAAATAAATTGGGATTAGTGTAAATGGGTGCTTGATGGTCAGTGTGGACTCGTCCTTTGTCTGCACAGTATGACTGTAATACTACATTAAAGTAAACATCTGGAAAAATGTGTTTTATACTACGTTTAAGACGTGTATAAAGGCATAGAAGGATATGGTCCTAATGCAGACAAATGGAATTGGACAAAAAGGTTGGCATGGACATGATAGGTCAAAGAGCCTGTTTCGGACTGTACAACTCTATGACAATTCTAGCACAACTTCCTTGTACTACCATTGTGCCAGAATAATATAAAGACGAGTATCACAAATGCTGCCTTAGATTCCATATATACTTTGTTGTTATCTTCAGGGATTTATGGGCATGCAATCCTATATCATTCATACTTTCATTGCCCTTTATTGTTATTATTTCGTTTTCCCAAATGCATTATGTCACACTTCAGGTTAATCTACAATTGCCATTTCTGTGGCTACCTATCCAGTCTATTGAAGTTTTCCTGCAGCCTGCAACTTTCTTCCTCAATGTAACTCACGCTGCCGGTGTGGTGAATAAATTACTCATACTGCATTATTTATGCAAATCATAGATATATATATATATATATAATCATGGAAATAAAGATTCATAGAGTCCTACAGAATCTAATGTACAGACCACTTTTGCATCCACTCTACACACACTTGGGCAATTTACAGAGGCCAATGAACCTACAAACCCACACATTTTGGGGATCAGAAACTGGAGCACCCAGAGGAAACCAACATGGTCAAAGGGAGAACGTGCAAAGTCCACACAGCCAGTTGCACCTCTGTGCTGCCAAATTATCTATTATCCCTTCTGGAAAATGTACTCTGCTCAGAATGTTTTCCCTAGTCATTTAATCTGCAATGAGCAAGTTGATTTTCAAAGCATTATTTCCCAATCTCAGGCACTGTACCTGATTTCAGTTTGTTTATTGAGTCTTGGGCAATGCTGGGAAATACCATTTGTTGCCTAACTCTATTGTCTTGGAGAAGGTGAGGCAGCTACTGTGGTCAAAGGATCTCCAGCCTGTGAGCCTGTAATACGTTTTATCTAGAGTTGATTTGTAAAGGTTCTTCGAAAGGGCAGAACAATGGCATTGTAGGTTCGATTCTGATCTCTGGTGCAGTGTGTGAGAAATTTGTACATCTCATTGCTAGTGCGTGGGTTTCCTGAAGTGCTCCGGTTTCCTACCACATCCTAAAATTGAATTGCTTGTTAGATTAGGGTCCAGTGTATAATTGTGTTGTCGGAGAACTGTGGGGTAGGGGTGCATGTGTGAAAGAATAGGTTGGAGGAAAATAGGTGGGAGAATGGATTGAGGGGAATGGTGTTTGAGAACCAGCATAGGTGAATATAGCCTCTTTTTGTGTTGTACAAAAATATAATAATCCTAGCATACACAAAGGCAATGCGAACCTTATTTTCATCCAGTGTACTGTGACATTATAGAATGCATTGTTTGGAAGGCTGGTGTGAAGATACAACAGTAGTTTTCAACAGAGATTTTGGAAGTAAAATTACAAATTGCAGTTGTTGGGAAAGAGCAAGGATTAATCGGATAACTAAGAGATAACATAGACAATGAGCTGAAAGGTCTCAGTATGCTGCAATATTTTATTGATGCACCAGGAACCTTTAAACACAAGTGGGATGAAAGACGAAGCCTTGATCTAATATTTTCCCTGAATATGGCATTGCAGGAGCTCCCCAAATGCCACTGGGGTTAGTGATGATTGTGTGTGGCAATCTGACCTGCAGAGGGGGGCATCATCTGCTCCTTCTGCCATCAGTCTGAAGAAGGGTTTCGGCCCGAAACGTCGCCTATTTCCTTCGCTCCAGAGATGCTGCTGCACCCGCTGAGTTTCTCCAGCAATTTTGTGTACCTTCGATCTTCCAGCATCTGCAGTTCCTTCTTGAACACTAATGTAAGGTCTCTGTGCACTCGATTTGCACGGACTCTCAACCTTATAAAGATTTATACAATTATGAGGGGCATATATATAGGGGGGGGGGGGGGGGGGGGGGGGGGGGGGGGGAGATTGTCTTTTCGCGGGGTAGAGGAATCTAAAACCGAAGGGCATAGGTTTAAAGTGGGAGGGGGAAGATTCATAGAGGCACGTTTTCCCACACAAGAGGGTGATGCATTATTGGAATGAGCTGCCAGAGGAAGTGGTATAGAGGGTTTAATTACAATGTTTAAAATACATTTAGACTGTTACATGGAGAGGAAAGATTTAGACGGATATTGGCCAAACACAGGCAAATGGGATTAAGGTAGATACGCATGGATGAGTTGGGCCAAAAGACCCATTTGCATGCCGTATCACTCAATGAAGCCATGAATCCTGTTGCAAATGCATCCAGATTTTTGCATGAGTTGGCCGAGATATTGCACAACTTCAAGGAGGTGATCTTCTACCTGGTGATCTTCTGCCATGACAGAGCTCAGAATAGAGCATTTATCCCTGGAGTCTGGGCTGGACATTTACCCAGTTTAGCCCGTTGAACAATTGTTGACCTGATTCTTCCATGGTTTTGAGCACATAAACTTAACGTGAGCAATTGAAGGCAATTGAGTAACAGGGGAGCTGAAGAGAGTGCTTATCCAGTGAATTGCAGATTTCCTCCTGAAGATGGAGTGAAGTAGTGAAGATGGAGTGAATTATAACTTTTCAAACAGAACAATGTTTAGGCAGAGGAAATATTTGAGGGGTTATTGAGGCCGACCAGATAAATAGAAGTTTGGAGGAGAGCTGCTTTGAAGAACCGACATAGACAAGGTTGGCCTAATGATTTGTGGTGTAGTCTATGAATCTATGTTAACATTGATCCAAATGTCTTCCCCCCTCTTGTCCTCTCTGCACATGCAGGTGAGTTGTGTTTGGAAGATGTGCCCAATCCCTTCTTGGTCACCATGCACATCATCACCAACCCGGGCGGTGCACCAGCCTTGCAGAAAGCTGTTGACAGCCTGGTGACTTGGATTGACCCCAGCTTGCGGCTCTTCGTGGCCTCCGAGCGCGGTTCCGCGCTGCCGGTGGGAAGCGTGGCTGACGAGGACCAGCCGGCGCTCGCTGTGATCATCTTCGTCCGTGAAGAGTGCGGGCAGCAGATCTCCCGGCTGCACGAGTGTTTCCTCCACCCGCCGTGGCAGTACCATCACACCGAGAGGGTCAAGGGCAGGATCCTCCCTTACATGCCCAGGAACCAGGACTTCTTCACCCTGGCTGACCACGCCATTCTCTGGGCCGTCAGGCAGGTTCACTACGGGAAAGAAATCATCCGCCTCACCCTTTACTGCAGCTTTGACAACTTCGCCGACACAGTCGGGATGTACGAGCTGATCCTGAGACGCGAGGCGTCGAAGTACAGGTCGGACTTTGTTTTCTTCACCGTCTACTCCAGCATGGAGGTGGAGATTCAGCTGTCTTTGAAGCGGCTGCCAGCAGGTCGGCTCCCAGCTCCATGCCCGTCCAACGCTCTAGAGTTCAGAGTTCACGCGGTGGGCTGCCTGGTCCCTCTCCTGCCCAATCCCTGTAGCCCCATCAGTGAGAAACGATGGCAAACCGAAGACTACGATGGCAACAAGCTCCTGTTGCAGGTAACATTGCCCCCTGCGTGCAAGGAGCAGGACATATACAATATATTGTTTAAAATCCCCGTTTCCAAATGCATTGCTGATAAAATGGCGACTGACATATTCAGTCTGGGTGCACCTTCTCTTGGGATCGGTTTCATAGACAGGAGCGGGAAGTTCCTGGTCTGTGCCTACAAACTCCAGAGCTGACTGTCAATGTCACTGTGTGGGCCATCTAGGGTGTTCATTAGTTCATAAGCCATAGGAGCAGAATTAGTCCATTCGGCCCATAGAGTTTGCTCTGCCATTCGATCATGGCTGATCTGGGGTGGAAGATTGCAATCTTCACAAGGTCCACCCCGTTTCAACGAATGCAATCAACCCGGCTTGCACAATCAAATAAGATCAAATAGAACAAGCTGTCCTACAACTTTAGGCTGTGCACGCCATCCGCAAGAAGAAGATGGCTGATCTATTTTCTTCTCCCAACCCCATTCTCCTGCCTTCTCCCTGTAACATTTGAACACACTTACTAATCAAGAACCTATCAATCTCTGCTTTAAAAATACCCAATGACTTGACCTCCACTGCTTTCTGTGGGAATTAATTCCATAGATTCACCACCTTCTGGCTAAAAAAATTCTAATGGTGCGTCCTTTTATTCTGAGGCTGTGCCCTCTGGTCCTAGACTCTCCCACAACTGGAAACATTCTCTCCACACCCACGCTATCTAGGACTCATTATTTGGTAGATTTCAATGAGATCCCCTCATCCTTCTAAACTCCAGCAAGAACCGGCCCAGAGTCATCAAACCCTTCTCCTGTGGCCTCAAAATCAATATATAGCTGCACCTGTGGCCGAACCGTCAAGGTGACTCAAGGTTTGTGGGTAAATGGTTAGTCTGGAGACCATTAAAATTTACAAGACAATTTCTGTTCAGTTATCAAGAGTCAGACAGTTTGTAAAGAGATTCAACGGTCTCTCCAGGACAGCATCGACCATCGACCACTCATTTACACTAATCCAATGCTAGTCCTATTTAATTCTCATCAGTTCTCTCCAGATTCTACCACTCGCTAGTGGCAATTTACAGTGACTGAGTAACCTAGAGACAGGCTTGCCCTTCTCGATGTGGGAGGAAGCCAGAGCATCCAGAGGAGACCCATTTGGTCACTGGGAGAACTCGTAAACTCCACACACAGACTCCGAGGTCAGAATTGAACCCGAGTTGCTGGAGCAGTAAGGCAGCAGCTCTACTGGCTGTGTCTGTGTGCCTCGCACAGTTCATTGTCTATGAAAGTATTTTTAACTTGGAGTCATGCATACACCACACTTGGTGGTTAGGAGTCAGCTATTCCTGCCTAAGCTGCAAACCTCAGGTATTGCCCTGGAATCTCCAGGAGCTAAAGATTATGCCATCTGGAATTTGCTCCCAGTCAACTAAGATGGGGGAGGGAAGTTGGGATCATTTTTTTTAAATGTTGTTTATTGGTTAGAAAAATATTTGCTCTGCAGAGGTGAGCTGCACAGGGGTAGACAGGGATCATGTGATGAGATATTCCCCCCCCCCCCATCCCGATACGTCCGATCGGATTCAGCAAAATGTTACAGTTGTCACTGATTTAGACCAGAGAGGGGTCAAGACCAGCTTGAGACCAACAAACATTATCCCCATTTCTCAGGCAGGCCACTGATATTCCCTAGTTCCCAAATAAAGCCCACCGGATGGAAATCTGGAATCCCTTGTGAGCCTGGTACGGGTATCACAGGGTTTTGGCACAACAAATGTCTCTCCCCTCCCTCCAGCCTCTATCTCTCTGCTCCACAAGGTGGCTATAAACATCTATGGTTACATTTTTTAATGATTTATTGCCTTCAGGCTCAGAAGCTCTCAGCTCCGACCTTCCAACTGTGCATTTTGTGTCATCTGATTTAGACACAGTGCACAATATAAGTAATGATGAGAATGTCTATATTTTGTTGGATAAGACTGATGCACAAAAGATGATTGAATTTTTCACAGCACCACACAGGTATTTATTTACACTCAAAGCTCTCCCTCAATCCATCTATGGCTCTTTGCATGTCTCCCCCCGAGTCACTCCTGCCTCCCCCACCCCCACCCCCACTCTGTCTCTGCATTGACCCTCACACCTGCTCAGTGTGGAATACTAAACACAATACTCTAAATGCGGCCTCACCGACGGCTTATACAACTGCAACACGACTTCCCAATTTCGAATCTCAATGCTCTGACTGGTGAAGGCCAATGTGCTAAAATACTTTTTGACCATTCTATTTACCTGAGATGCCACTTTCAATGAAGTATGTACCTGTACTCCTAGATCCCTCTGCTCTACAACACTCCCCAGAGCCCTACCATCCACTGTGTAGGTCCTGCCCATGTTAGTGTTCCCAAAATGCAACACCTCGCGTTTCTCTGTATTAAATTCCATCAACCATTCCTCAGCCCACCTGCCCAATTGATCAAGATCCTGCTGCAATCCTGTGGTCAGTCGCTAGCTCGGGCAACAGTCATCTTTGGTCTCACTGAAGCTCTGTTCCATGCCGTTGATCTTCTCCTGACCACAGTGGTTGAATCAGAGAGTTCATGACTCTGCTGTCACATTGGACTCTGTGGTAAGCTTCCAAACATAGACATGCCACCTACGTCCACCGCCATTACGTACCCTGTCCCCACCACCGCCTCGTCCTTTACCCATTTGCAACTTCTCAGCCGTTCCCATATGCTACCCTTGCTCTGCAAACTTGAGGCCATTCAATACTTTGCTGTCAGTGTACCAATTCTCATTTATCTCACCCACATTGGCTTTGGTTTCACAGAGCCCCGTTTCAAATAGGATTTTTATATGTTTCATTTTTTATGTTTCTCAAGGCCTCACCCCTGCAGCTTCCAACAAGATACCTGCACTCTGCTTCTAGATTTTTGCACATCCGAAAATGTAATTAGCTCACCAGAGCTAGTGCGCCTTCAACCATCAAAGTTCGAGGAACTGACGTTCCCTTACCTCTTTGTTCCACGTTCTCCCTCCCCCCCCCCCCCATATAATCGCTACTTCATGTGCGGCCCTTTGGCCAAGCTTTTCGTGATCACGCCCGAATATCTCCAAACATTGACTCAATATCAAATCTAGGTTGATAATATTTGTACAAAGCACCATGCAGCATTTTTACCACATTGAAGGGCCTATGTAAATGCAGGTGATTGTTGTTGAATGGTATTTTAAATGTTAGCAATATTTAAAAGCAAAGCCAAATACTCGAGCAACCGAACACTGTATGAACATGGTCTTTTCGTATCTGCTTTAAGTTGCCACTAAGTCTCTGTGATGTCGCTCACTGTTGAAAAAGTGATTGAGAGGCCTGGTAAACAAATGGCCTTTGTTGTATCAGTCAATACTCATTTCACATGGATTTACAGCACTTTCTCCCTGGCACATACATAAGCGGGAGATACCAGGCAATGCTAGGTAACCCTAAGTGAAGTAATATGCTTTAAAGGCTTTGGCTCCGTGAGAGAACTGATTTATACATCAATTAATGCACACTTAACATTGAGAGCCATCCACACAATGTCTCGGCTTTAAACATGGGAAGCGTTTTCTCTATCGCCCACAGCCTCCATTACATGCACAAATCTGGTGGATCCATATCTCAATTAACGATCCAACTTGAACATTAGGTGTCAAATGGTACTATTGTGGAAAGGAAATAATTGCAAAAATGGATCCTAGCTCAGGCCCAAAACAAAAGTCTGTTAATCAAAGATAGACACAAAAGGCTGGAGTAACTCAGCGGGTCAGACAGCATCTCTGGAGAAAAGGAATGGGTGACGTTTCGGGTCGAGACCCTTCTTCAGACATTCAGAAATTAATTCTGTTTAGTTGGATGACTAAGCCAGAGAAATTCACATTGATGAAATTCAAGAGAATTGAGCCTAGGGCTTCGGAATTGATCTTCAAGCAATGTGTGTCAGGAACTGTTTGCAAACGAACAACCTAAGCATTAACAAGCAGTTTGATTTTAGTGGGACCACGTGAACATTCCAATCTCACACCCCTGTCCCATTGTGATGTCATATCATATGTAAATGAAATCCATTGTGATTGGACATCTGTGAGATGGCATTGTGACTCATGCAGCAGCTTGGTTTTAAAAATTTTTGTTGTTTTTTACTAAAAAAAAGCTGGGAAATTAATAACCAAATTTTCTAATTTTCAAAACAAAATGTGGAGGAGGGAAAAAAATGTCTCCATTACGGCAAAGGGTGGAGGAGTAAATTCACAAACAACTTAAATTAATTGTCATGAAATAGGACCCGCTACAAATCAACAAACCAACAAGAGGTTTAGAGGTTTAATAATTATTAGATTGATTGTGGCTTAAACACTGGTCAGGATGCTATTGGATCTTAGCATCAGAGAGGGTTGATAGTGTCTCAGTTTAGCATTTCATCTGAAACAGATGGTAAGAAATTATTACCCCACCTGTGCTGTTGGAAAACAAGGAGAAAGAAGAATAGTCCCTTTTGACCACAGCAGGGACATGCAAAATGGACACATCAATTATGACAGCCCAATTTCACCAGAAAACAAGCTTCAATTTGAAAAACATTTTATCCCAGGATGCAAATAAAAAATACTGTATCTCAAATGTTATTGTTTAAAGGATCCAAGATGACACCCAAGCCAGGCGACTCTTTGTGTCCTAGTCACAGTTTAAATCTCCATGTATTTGTACACTGTTTCTTGTTTTCTGTGCAGGTGCAGGATTTGTTCAGAGGTCCGTGGAGAAGGAGGGGAGTTCCTCAGTTCACCGCAGTGAGGAGTAACTCCTTCACTCCCCTGTGTACAGTGATGCCTCGTGGTTTGGGCTGTGCACCGGAACGATGTGGTCAACACCAGCTGAGTAGCCACAAGCCCCACCAGTCCAGGGCGCTTGGTCGCTTCTGTGGGAGTTCTCAAGAAGATCTCTGGGGTGGTAAAGAAGGGGACACCAGGAGACGTGACAGCAGTTCCTCTGGGTACTCGCGGACAGCCCAGCGCAGCAAGTCCCTGTTCTGCCTGCCGACTTTCACCGGATCAGTTTCCTCCTCGTTGTCTTCATCGCCGCTGGGCGAGATGGCTCTCTCTCTCTGTGACCACCGTCGGCTGACCAGAGTCCCGGCCCGAGGCGTCGTGCAGGGTGTGGATGGCATGGCGGAGACAGATGTGGACACAGGGATAGCCACCTCCTGCTCCGATCTCTCTGTCTCCACACTGGACAGCTTCAGCCAGGACTTGAAGGTTGCTCTTCCCTCCTCACGGAAGTGCAGCAGGAATCTGGCATCCGGTCTCTTCAACTCCTCATTCTCGGCAAGACACCCACTCCCTTCCCTTTATGTGCAGAGTCCTGGTTCCTTCCCTCACTTCCAAGAGTTCTCCCCCTCCCGTCTAAAGCCGCGCTCTCCATCTCCCCGGGACCCCATTACCACCTCTTGGCTCTGCCACAGAGCAAAGCGGTCGTCGTCTCCAGTAGCAAACTGTCCTGCTGGGAACAAAAGGTGCCCCGAAAGCCAACAGGCCAACACTTGCCAAGACCCAGAGCAGGAGTTCTACATCTGACCCATTTGGTAGGGCCCTGGTCTCCTCCTGTTGGCGATAGGCACGGTGAATGGTAGAACACAAACAGCAGGCATCAGATTATTCTGCTGCAGTGAAAGACAGGCCACTGTGCCCTTGCAGGATACGGTGAGGTTTGGATATTACTGATTTAACAAATGCAACTGTTCATAAGCATCCAAGATGAGAGGAGATCTAAATGAAATATTCCTTCTGAACTGACCACGTTTTACACGTCCAACAAGACATACTTGCCAGAAATCCAAAGAGCATTGAAGGCTTCAAGAATGAAACCATGTTGTGTTTACAAGGATTAATTAATTACCTGATAGAGGGGAATGGAGGCAGGTTACAAAATGTGTCATTAGATCATTCTTAACAGTATCTGCAATTCCTTTCTGTTAAAATGTGCAAATTTGTTTTATAATTCTCCGATTTCAACCAGATAATGGAATATTTTTGGTCATTGACATTATTTTAGCATTACTATTGATACAAACCAAATTAAGTTTGCAGTCAGCGAATTGAGATCTTCCTGATTTGACCGGGTCAGTTGAGAAGAACTGCAGCAGATTTAACAGAGGTTTGTTAGACCTCAAACATCGCTGGTTTCCTCTGTGTCACACAGCTGTGATCATCACCAATGCAGATCTAATCCAAGTGCTGACCAAGGTCAGATAATAACACACAAAGCTGGAAACATACAACAGCCTTGTCAGTATGTCTCCACAGATGCCACCTGACCTGCTGAGTATTTCCAACATTTAAACACAGAACGCTACACCTTAGGAACAGCCCTTTGGCCCACACTGTGCGTGCCAAATGTGATGTCAGGTCACATCTGCCTCCATGTGATCCATATCCCTCCATTCCCTGCATATCCATGCGCCTATCTAAAAGCTTCTTAAATGCCACTATCGTATCTGCCTTCGCCCCTAATAGCCCATTCCACCACTCTGTGTAAAAAAACTTTCACTGCACATTGCCTTTAAATATTGCCCCTCTTGCCTTAAAGCTATGCCCTTCAGTCTTTGCTACTTACACCCTGGGAAATAGATTCTGACTGTCTGCCCTATCTATGCCTCTCATTATTTTATATAATTTCAATCGCTCCCCTCAACATCCTACACTTTAGAAAAAACAATCCAGATTTGTCCATCTTCTCCTTATAGTTAATGCCCCGTAATCCAGCTAGCATTCTCACAAACCTCTTCTGCACCCTTACCAGAACCCTCACATCCTTCCTATAATGGGGTGACCAGAACTGCACACAATACTCCTAACCAAATTCCTGTATGGCTGCAGCATAACATTCCATGGAGCTTCTGGAGACCTGGATGCCAAGATACCTCTATACCTCTTCACATACAAAAAGTAATCCTCCGTCAGTTTCGCCACCTCCAACGTGACCCCACTACTCGCCACATCTTCCCATCTCCCCCCATATCTGCCTTCCGCAAAGACCGCTCCCTCCATAACTCCCTTGTCAATTCTTCCCTTCCCTCTCGGTCCACCCCCTCCCCGGGCACTTTCCCTTGCAACCGCAAGAGATGCACCACTTGTCCCTTTACCTCCCCCCTCGACTCCGTTCAAGGACCCAAGCAATCGTTCCAGGTGCGACAGAGGTTTACCTGCATCTCTTCCAACCTCATCTATTGCGTCCGCTGCTCTAGATGTCAGCAGATCTATATCGGTGAGACCAAGCGGAGGTTGGGCGATCGTTTCGCCGAACACCTCCGCTCGGTCCGCAATAACCAAGCTGACCTCCCTGTGGCTCAGCACTTCAACTCCCCCTCCCACTCCGTCTCCGACCTCTCTGTCCTGGGTCTCCTCCATGGCCACAGCGAGCAGCACTGGAAATTGGAGGAACAGCACCTCATATTCCGTTTGGGGAGTCTGCACCCCCGGGGGCATGAACATCGAATTCTCCCAATTTTGTTAGTCCTTGCTGTCTCCTCCCCTTCCTCAGCCCCCCTGCTGTCTCCTCCCATCCCCCAGCCTTCTGGCTACTCCTCCTTTTCCCTTTCTTGTCCCCACCCACCCCCGCCCCCGATCAGTCTGAAGAAGGGTTTCGGCCCGAAACGTTGCCTATTTCCTTCGCTCCATAGATGCTGCTGCACCCGCTGAGTTTCTCCAGCTTTTTTGTGTAACCTTCGATTCTCCAGCATCTGCAGTTCCCTCTTAAATACCTCTATACATCAATTTTGCTAAGAGCCTTGCCATTAACTGTATACTTTCCCCTTACATTTGACTTTCCAAAGTGCAGCACCTCACGCTTGATCAAATTAAACTCCATTTGCCAGTTCTCCGCATATTTCAGTAGCTGATCTATATTCCACTGTATAATTTGACAGCCTTCCTCATTGTCTGCAACTCCACCAATTTCGATGTCATTTGCAAACTTACTAACCAATCCATCTACATTTACATCCAAATCACAAACAACAGAGGTCCCAGCACAGATCTCTGTGGAATTGCACTGGTGACAGATCTCTTGCCAGAAAAACACTCTTCCACCAAAGCGCTCTGTTTTCTAATGGCAAGCCAGTTCTGAATCCATGACAAAGACACTGCGCATCTCATGAATCGCTGCCCTAATCACTGCACTACCTAAACATGAGTTAATGTCAAACCTGCAGCAGGTAAAGTAATTGCACAATTCCAGCACTGGTGGGCAAATTATACAAGTGCCACAACAATAATCCTTTGTTGCTGTGTTTTCATTACTCTTTTCTGCCAATGTTTTGGATCTGATGTGGCCAAAATGGATTATCTCTACACACCAACACTCCCATTGCAAAACTCCAGCCACAAATGATTTTGGAGTAGTGAATGCTAAGGTAATCATATAGACTCGGCTGGGACTTTATGTAATTTAGAATTGCACTACTGTCCCGAACATCACATAGCACATGAAGCCGGCGAATGGGTCAATGTATCTCGGTGAACCACCCTTCCTCACTAAAGCAATAAAATCTTCTTCTTGCGAATGAAACATAAACCAAAGGAATAGTTAGATCTCAAGCTGGGTGTTGAGCAGCCAGGTTGTTGTCTCTGCGTCAATGTCTGCCAGGCCCTGAGCTCCATTGGCAGTCCCATCGGCAGACGTTTGTAGGCAGGCTGAGCCCAGCCCATATCGTGAGGCATCGCAGGTTACCGTGACAGGACGCCTCAGGTCGAAGAATGTCAAGGTTGGAGCGCTGGCCAGCTTGGACTTTAAAGAGTCAAATGCTTGTTAATTCCCAGATAGTTCACCATACCCAGGAAGTGTTGTAGGCTTAACACGTCGGTGGGGGCTGGCATTTCTGTGATGGCAGCAGTTTTTTTCGGGTTGGGCTTAAGACCGTCAGGAGTGAAAACATGTCCAACATATGTGACCTCTGGAACCCTGAACTTGCATTTATTAGGGTTGAATTTCAGGTTGATCTCACGTGCCTGGTCCATAATACGCTTTAGGTTGTTATGCTCCGCTGTGTCTCTGCCCTATACCAGGATATCATCTGCGATGATGGCACACGGGAGTCCTTCAAACAGCTGTTCCATGTTTCTTTGAAAGACTTCACTGGCCGAGTTAATGCCGAATGGCATCCTGAGAAATTTAAATCTGCCGAACTGTGTGGCAAACGTGGTCAGGTTTGATGACTCGTCATCTAGTGGTATCTGCCAAAACAAGCTTTTTGCGTCAAGGACGGAAAATACTGTTGCGCGCCCGATCTGTGCAGCGAAGTCCTCGACAGTTCTCATCGGATAATGTGGGCGCTTGATGGCAGTGTTCAAATCTTTTGGATTGATGCACACACAGAGCTCGTCTTTGTCTTTCTTGAAGGTGACAACCATGGTGGAGACCCGGTCAGTGGGCTCGCTGATTTCGGCTAGTACGCCCATGGAGACCATGTTTTTTAGTTCAGTCTCAATTCTGTCTTTCTTGGCATGTGGCACATGGTGGGGGGGGCACGGATGACTGGGTCGACGTTGGGGTCAATGGCTATCTTGTAGATCACAGGCAGCTTGCCCAGCTTGCCATCGAATAGATCAGGGTATCCTTTTTTCGGGTCCTCAGATATTTGTAACTTGTGAACGGACCAGTCAAAGGAGACTAACCCTAAGTCTTGGCACCATCCGGTCCGGTCCGAGTTGCGGGGTTGAAGAGCTCCTGGAGCGGGGCCTACATCACTGCCCCGCGCGGCTGGAATGGCCGCGGACTCTGCGAGCGCACACCGGGGGCTCCAACACCAAGACCCGGTGCGCGACCTCGCATCACCCGGCGTGGCTTTAATGGCCGCGGGACAATCGCCATCCGGGGGCTTTGACTTTGACTCTGACATCGGGGGGGGGGGGGGGGGGGGGGGGGGGGGGGGGGAAAAGTTTTTTTGGCTTTCCATCACAGAAATGGGTGGGATTTTTATGTTAAATGTAATTATGTTGTGTCGGGGTTCTTTTTTTTTGTTTTGTGTGGTTGCAAAAACGGCATTTTGTTTGGACCTCCAGGGGTCCAAATGACAATTAAATTGACTCTTGACTCTTGACTCTTGACATGGATGCCCAGTAGAGTCAGATTTTAAGATATAGAAAGTTAGATTTCTTGTGGTGTTTTTTGCACACATATGAAAGTAGTTCTTCCCAGCGGATACAAAACCTCCCCCCCCCCATGAGCATGTAAGGTGGAACTGTCTCTAGTCAAGGCCTCATTATTTCTTATCTTGTTGTAGACGTGCACAAACATTACATTCACACAGGCCCCGGTGTTGAGTTTGGCCTTCACAGGCTTGTTATTAATTGTCATAGAAATGGAAGGATCCAGAATCTTACCAGCTGTGTGAATGAGTGAATGCACAGTCGACTCCTCATATGTGCTAATTGGATCAACCTCGTGGGCAGAGTCGAGTTGGTCCTGTGAGTCTGGAATTGTTTGAGTTTGTTGCAACAGGTGCAGATTAGATGCTGAGCTAGAGGATCTGTTTCCACGGGACCTGCAAACGACGGCAAAATTATTATTATTTTTTGCAGTAAATGCAAGGCTTTCTGTACGCTGGACAAGACGATCGCCCCTTGTTGTGGAAGTAGTTACAATTAGGGCACCTCTGAGGGGGCTCATTGGCGAATCCCCGGTTAGTCAGTTGAGGGGGTTCATTCATAAATCTTCTTTTATCGGTTGGCGTTTGTTGTCTGTTGAAACCTGTC
Source organism: Leucoraja erinaceus (assembly GCF_028641065.1). Classification (NCBI taxonomy): domain Eukaryota; kingdom Metazoa; phylum Chordata; class Chondrichthyes; order Rajiformes; family Rajidae; genus Leucoraja; species Leucoraja erinaceus. The sequence goes on from NC_073389.1 coordinate 34,328,402, forward strand.
AGGTTTATGGTCTTCTTCTGAGTGTCAAGCTGGTTGCTTAGTGGAGCACCAATTTCAGACATTCGACAGGCATGTATTGCTTGTTCAAGGGTTAAATCAGCATTCCGCAGTAATTCAGTCCTTAGCTTTAGATCGGTCATACCACTAACAAGCTTGTCCCTGATTAATTTGTTCGTCATGACCTGAAAGCGGCATCGCTGAGCCATATATTTCAAGTCACAAATAAATCTTTCTACAGGCTCATCGGGAAGCTGGTGTCTCTCGAAGAATTTAGTTCTTTCTAAAATACGGTTTGAGGGTAGGTCGCATAGTTCACGAAATTTACGCAGTAAAACAGTGGGGTTACGCATAGACTCAGCAGGTGTAACTACCTGATCATTGGCATCGTGAACGGCTGGTGCATATTCAAAGGTCCGCACTCTCATCATGGCTTTGGGTCCCGCCAGGTTAAGTAGGAGGGAAGCCTTGACAGCATCTGGTTAATTTTGGTGGACAATGTTGATAGAGTGTTCGTAGTCGATTTCAAAGAGTCTCCATCGTTCCCCGATGTCAGAATCGAAGATAAGCTGCGCAGGTTTTCTGCATGATTGAGCCATGGTGATGCAAATAAAACTGATAAACAGAAATAAAACCCAATATACAGACACAGTGGGTTACTACAAGCTTTCCGACACCATGTAGATATGCAAATTTCACAGTCTGGAGTTCAAAGTCATCTTTAATCTGTACACATAGTATAGTGGTACAGCATGTTGTTAGTTCATCGTTACCGCTTCCAAGACTGCCTAGTGTAGGAAGTGGGTGTTTGTATAAAGCAACAGTAAGGTGATGATAGTGATGCTATTTCTACTATGATTGGTTCACATGCAATAACCAATCTACAGATGGCATGGACAAGTTGGGCTGAAGGGCCTGTTAACAGGATATGACTCCAGATATTCCATCCACTTTCACCATACTTTCAGAATTGCTGCACTAAAACACAACCTCCACATTTGCTAGTTAGTTTAAATGTGTGATGGCACCGGACAAAGACATCTCTTTATTTGCTCTAACAATACCCCTTACAACAGTACCTTTACTAAACTTCTAAAGGACTCAAAGTGCTGGACTAACCCAGCAGATCTGGTTGCAACTCTGGAGAACATGGATAGGTTACATTTCGTGTCGAGACCCTTCTTCATACTGTAGTGGGTTGGGGGAGAAGAAAGCTGAACATGTAAGAGGCAGGACACAGTGTGGCAGGTAAGCTTCTCTTCACTTCAAGCTGTAGAAAGTATATCTCAGTTCTCTCCGTGGAACTTTCATCTGCACTGGATATTGATTTTTTTTTTGCCTTTTGCATCTGGCGCACATTGTGGAAATGAAATAGGATAAGTGAACCTTTTTGATTCTTTTGGAACAAGCACGTAAAGTTCTAAAATGAAACTGCACACGATTGCAAAGCAATAAATGCAGAGGTAACTAATCCTAACATGCCAATAAACAGGGAGTGATCTGAGGCAAGACAGAGGCTGAAGGAATTTGACGGGTAAAGGTTTCACACAAAGTTGGTGTCTGGGATGAACTGCCAGAGGTTGTGGATGCAGGAATAGTAATACATTTAAGAGGCATCTGAACAGATACTTGAATGAGCAGAGCATGGAAGAGTTTGATTAAATGCAGACAAATAGAATTAGTATGGTTAGGCATGATGGTCAGCATAGACATGGTGGGCTAAAGAGCCTGTTTCTGTGCTGTACAATTATGACTCCGGCTGAAACACTCACTGCATGCATGGAATAGTTGGCTCCAAACCATCACAAGGAAGCTTCACTTTCAGTCCAAAATGGCATGGATTGTCTATTCAACATTACAGAGGGCTAACCCTGTGCAATATTCTGAATGTTGTAACTGTTTCTTAAAATTAAAAATGCCTACTGATTTTTCAGAACCAGAATTCTCACCTTTAATTGGCAAAGGGATAGCTTTCTTAAGTAGCTGCAAGTTTTGAACAGACCATATGTTGGTTCAACAGTTGTGATATTTGCCCTGGGCAATGTTCTCGCCTTTTGATTAAGCCAGTTATCAAAAGAGATTGTGTTAACAGGTTCACCTACATTCAAATTGAAAACGTGTCTTTGGTGCCTGCACACTATGTTATTGCAGAACAATGTTCTGCACGCACTGTAATCCTACTGTGCTTAACAATCACTCTGGCACAAACACCACACTTAACACAAAGATGTAGCCCGATTCCATCCTACCTCCGCTTTTAAACCATGCTTAAAAACTACCTTCAAACCAAATATGTGATCACCTGACCCAAAGTCTCTTTATGTGGCCGTTTGATTTTGTCTGACTTTGAAGAGGCATGAGAAGTTTAGTTTAGTTTCGAGATACAGCGCACAAACAGACCCTTCGGCCCTCCAGCGATCCCCGCATATTAACACTATCCTACACACATTAGCGACATTTTTTTTACATTTACCAAGTCCGTTTACCTACATACCTGTACGTCTTTGGAGTGTGGGAGGAAACCGAAGATCTCAGAGAAAACCCATGCGGTCATGGGGAGAACGTACAAACTCCGTACAGGCAGCTCCCATAATCGGGATCGAACCAGGATCTCCGGCGCTGCAAGCACTGTAAGGCAGCAACACTACCGCTGTGCCACTGTGCTGCCTTCATTATTAATGCTTAAGTGCTATATAAATCGGTCAGTTTTCTCTATCAAATTGAACATGCGTAAATGGGCATCTTGGTCAGCATGGATAAGTTGGGCTGAAGGGCCAGTTTCTGAACTGAATTATTCTGACTCAACATGAAAGTTGGTGCTGGTTAACAAAGGGCTGAAGTGTCTCTAAATTGAGACTGATGGGAAGGCCTCTCTGGTCAAATGTGGGAGTTGAGGACAGTGGTAGTAGGTGGACATCGGAACTAACAACATCTCACAGCTCCAGGGGTGCCAGAATGACTTCACTGAATCAGTCAACCTAAAAGAATTAACATGATCTTCCACAGAGGGCATCACTGATGCATGGAAAATCTGCAACGTACCACTTAGTAGTAATTGGAAGAGCAGGGCAAGAGTGTCTATTGAAGTCTTGGAGATGGTTGGACAATACTGCAAGAGGCATCAACTGTGGAACCCTTATTAAATGTTATTAAATGGTTCAATGTAACTAGTCACTCTGTGTGATCCAGAGATCACCTCTTCTGTCTGATTTTGTTAATTAATGGTCTGAGCCAAAGGCCATAACATTAAGAGCCATAATAGACGCTGTAAGCTTGACTGTGCCAAAAATATACACTCTCAAAAGGAGCCCAGCCTGATTGTAAATGAACTGGCTAACCTTTGTGCCCCAAATGAGTGAAGAACTGTCAGTCTTCTGGAGAATTATACCTGCCCACTTGTGCTGTAAAGAATAAAGTGCACCACTGTACCCAGATTGCACTCACTTTACGCAATGGTAATTCTAAAGCTCGTTAGCACTAGCTTTACACATGCAAGGCAGACATATTCATATTGTTCCCATGGGTAGCCAATCTCTCTGCAAGAGAAACTCTTCTATTGTTCGGCCGTCATAGCCATTGAAGCCAGCTCATCCACAGGTGAGGAAAGGGCAGCACAGTGGTAGAGCCATTACCTCACAGTGCAACGGCCCAGGTTCTAACTGACCTCTGGCTTAGCTGTGTGGGGTTTGCACTTTCTCCCTGAGACCATGTGGATTTCCCCTGGGTGCTCTGGGTATATCCCGCATCCCAAAGACACATGGACTGTAAAATTACTTGGCCGCTGCAAATTACTGCTAATGTGTAGGCGAGCAGTAGATTTGATGGGAATGCGGGGAGAATAAAGTGAAATTAGAGTACGGTTAGTGCGCATGAGTGTTTGATGGTCGGCAAGGACTCTGGGCTGAAGGGCTGGCTTCTGTGCTGTACAACTCTATTACTGTTTGACTCTCTGTACATTAATAAAAGGCTCACCAGGGTGCCATCAAACACAAATCTTAAACCTCTCTCCTGCCTTTCTGCAGGATCCATGGTATTAATATTAAACAGAAGGGTCCCGACACAAAATGTCCTCTATATATTTTCTCCAGAGATGCAGCTTGACCCGCAGAGTTACTCCAGCATTTTGTGTCTATCTTCATTAATACTAATTGTTTGGTTATGTCACCTGCTTAAGATGGAAACCATCATTACCTTGGTTTCATAAATATCCTTGAAACTGCCCAACCCCACCAGGGCCAACAAGACCCTTGGAAGAAGCCAATCACTCTTTTTTAGTCCATTAACATTTTGCGATGAAGTCACAAAATTATGTTTGCATTTGGGAATTAAACCCATGTATGTGATAAACAAGCAAATTATCAAAACATTTAAGGTCATCACAGTTCTCCCAAACACAAATCAAGTATATTTCAACAGCAGGCAAGATTTCTCCATCAACCACACTGCCAGTTGCCATAGAAATGTACGGCGGCATCTGTTTCAATGTGCTTTAGAACGGATTGGAAACTACCATATTACTGGGCTCAACCAAACCAATCTGTGAAATCAAAGGACCTCATAGTGGTGTATGGGTTCATGAGGGGATTAGATAGGATAAATGTACATAGACTTTTACCCAGAGTAAGGAAATCAAGAACTAGAGGACATAGATTTAAGGTGAATGGGAAAGATTTAATAGGAAACGGAGGGGCAACTTTTTTCACACAGAGTGGTGGGTGAATGGAACGAGCTACCAGAGGAGGTAGTTGAGGCAGATGCTATCACAACATTTAAGAGACATTTGGACAGGCACCTGGATAGGATAGGATAGGTTTAGAAGGATATAGACCACACGCAGGCAGGAGTGATTAGTGTCGATGGGACATGTTGGTTGACGTGGGCAAGGTTGGACCAAGGAGTCTGTTTCCACGCTGTATGGCTTTACGGTTATTTCAGGCAGGATTAAGCTGAGCAGGCAGAGGAAGATATAAAGAAAGCTGCATAACTATTCTGGGAACAGTAGCGAGAGTTGCTACTGCTGTACTGGAGTAAACAATTGATAAACACATGGAAAATAGTGAAGATAAATGTCAGGATTCATGGGAAGCATAGAGAATATGTTGCAAAACTAATGCGTCTTGGAAGCACATCAAAGCAATATGATTGGAATAACAAAAAGCTGATCTGGATTGTAACAATGAACTTCAGCAGTAAAATAAAAGGAAAAAGTTAATTGGTAGTGCAACAAATGCAATTATTTACGAAGCATGCAACAGTATTTTCCCCTCAAAAAGAGAAATTTTAAAGAAACTTATAAAATGAGCAATCGTTTTCATCATATGGGGAATATTTGCATAACTTGTAAATGTCACATTTCGAATGGCAATGTAATGGAGCTTAGAATTTTCAGAAGGATGGAGTGGCTTTAAAGGGGTGCCACTTACTGAAGGGACTTCACTGTGTGATATAGCAGTGAGATGTGGATAGGCTCGGATAGAACTCAGGAGTCCAGTAATGTTGAACTCAACGCTGCACGGAAATCTTCCAAGTAGATAAAATTAAAATTAATTGGAAAAAAAACTGCTGGAAATATTCCGCAGGTCGGTTTGCGTCTGTGGAAACAGAGACAAAAGTGAACATTTCCGGACAATGACCCTTCCACAGATGCTGTCTTCCTTACTGGGTATTTTTTAGTTTCACGCGATTTTCTTTCTCGTTTTATGAATAAATGTCAGTATGTGATCTAAATCAGATAAATGTCAGAACATGGTTCAAAACGGTAGCGCTGATGCTTAGGGTGTAAGCAGTGCGCCGCCGGGCCAGTATCAAAGGACAAATGTCACACGCAGGTAGACAAAAATGCTGGAGAAACTCAGCGGGTGTGAGGCAGCATCTATGGAGCGAAGGAATAGGTGACGTTTCGGGTCGAGACCCTTCTTCAGACTGATGTCTTAAACAATGTCACACGTAGGATATTCAACGACTTTTAAAGTAGACCGTGGGAACTAGGAATTGGTGAATACAGCGTGGGAGGGAGAGGGGCAGGGTGAGAGGGAGGGAGAGAAGGAGAGAGCAGGAGGGGAGAGAGAGAGAGAGATAGAGAGAGAGGGGTGGGGGACGTGGGATAGACAGCAAGGCTTTTACATTGGTCGGTATGCAGTAGTGAATTTGAGTGAAAGATGTTTTGAGGGATTTGGGGATTAGGTCGTGGCTGTGACGTGATGTCCCCTTTTTCCTCGCCTGGTTTTGTACATAAGAGCCGCTTGTAAGGATCCGGGGAGAGTGGTACTGGCAGCGCCGACAGCCGAGACTGCAAACCTGCCGCGGTCACAGGCAGAGTCTCATGACTTCTCTCAGGAGGGCATGAGAGAGGGCGCAAGATAGTTGGCGAAGAGGGAAAAAAAAGGCAAAAGAAACCAGGAAGAAACCAGCAGGTAATTAATCTAAAATGATAAAACACAAGAGGTTGCAGACGCCGGGATCTTGAGCAAAGATCAAACTGCAGGTGGAACTCAGCGGGTCAGGCAGCATCTGTGGAGGGAAATGGACAGAGGTCGGAATCCTACAAGAGTAAATAATTTAACATGTTTTGGCGCATCCAGGCGGCTATTTTATTTAAAGAATTGCAGGGAATCATATGCATATTTCAATTACTAAAGTGGGTAAAATGATGAATAAGCAGTTGAAAGTGGGGTGATGGCAGCAAAAGCTGAGAGATGAGATAAGATGAAAGATGAGATGCGGTGAGATCAGGTGGGCACATTAACACTGCAAACTAAGGTCCAAAGATCTTCTCTGGAATGATAGAATGACTACTGAAAGCACTCAGCGGACAGACAGTGTCGGTGGAAAGAAAAACTGTTTCAATTTCTGAAGAAGATTCTTCAAACTGGAACGGTAACACCGTCTCGCTTTTCACGGGTGCCTCTGAGAGTTTCCAGCGTTTGTAGCTTATATTTCATATTTCCAGCATCTGCAATTTTCTGAGCTTCAATAAGTAAGGAGAAAGAGGCAGTCGGTGTGAAAGAAAGATTCACAAGAAATGGAGGAGTTGGTTATGAGAAATTATGGAAAAGTCTGGACCATTGCCACAAGAACACGTCAGTTTTCTCTTCTCAGGCTCATAAGAGGATTTGAGAGCAGATGATACTTCCAGGTGCCACAAAGACAGTAACAAAGATCAAGACAGTTTTTTTTAAAATATAGGTACTGCAGCAGAAGCTTCTCTCCACCAGGGGGCAGTTAAGGTGTAAGACTCCCAATTTCACAAGTAGGCTTGGGAGGTTTCAGGGGGAAGCTGGGTGGCCATTAGAGGAAAATGGACCAAAGGCTTTGGTGAGATTTGTTTTTAAGGTGGGGGGTGGGTTGCTAGTGTGAAAATAAATTGTTGACGCTGTCTGAGGGAGAGTTGTTCCAGTCCAATCAACAGGCTGAGGAGGGAAGTCACCTGAAAACAGAATGCAAACATAAGGAAATAAATTTATGCAAACATCAACTGTGACAATTAACAAACTGATTTGTTTTTAAATATATGGGTTTGTAGTTATTTCCCAAGAAATCATTGCTCTTTGGGAAGTCGAATATAAGGTGAAAATCAATGGTTAATGGCATTGTTACAGAAGCTCTTGGAGTCTACAGTCCCCCAGAAGCAGCAACAGAAGTGGATAGAATGGTTTTGGTGGGTTTACTGGCAGAGGAGATTAGTGGCATCTTGTTCAACATGGACATTGTGGTTTGGAAGGGGTCTGTTCCTATGCTGCACTGTTCTATGTTGAGAAGTTGCCTGCAAGCCTAACACGTTGCTTCCCCCCCCCTCATTTCTTATCCAATAATTTGCGTGGAGCTTACTTACACCAAATCATCCAGGTGCGAATTGTCTTCAACTCACAGAAACCCTACTCAGCTCACTAGCGTAACCTGCCCCCGTGTCAAATAACAGCTTTCCTGAAAAGACAAGTTAACATTTGATTCTAACATGGGCAGGATTGCAGGGGTCTATTCTTGATGTTTGTAAAGCAATTTTGTTTACCAAAAAGTTAAAAAAAATTCTCCTTAATGTATTTTCCGCATAATGGTTTTGCGGCTTCAGATCGGTCGTAGTTAAAAATAATCACACTTACATAAAATTAGTAAGTATAAGGGAAAGCTTGTTGCATTTTAAAAAGGAATAGTAAAAGAGAGTTGCAGGGAAACATTATTATGATTTACTTGGGTCTGATTGTTTGTGTTTGAAATGTTCCAGGGTGTGATGATGAGATTTTAGAAATGTTGGATCAAGTTATTTTAGAAATATTAACATGTAAAATATGAGAATCACTTTGTCTGAAGTACATCAAGGACATTCTTAGGCATACTAACAGTAGTGTGATATTGATCAGGTCATTTGATCAGAGAGGCAGCATTGTACCATTCAAAATTAAACAGGATAAGGTGCTTAGTTGGAATTACAAATCAGTGCACAACCGTTACAAAGCCCAGTAAGCTTAGCTAAAGAGTAAATGAAGTGAAGGCACCAAGATAAGGTTGCTAAATGTGCAGATGACACAAAGATAGACAAGGGGGGAACTAGGGTAGGTTGTGGGAGCTCAAAGATTTGGCAAAAGGAGTGGAATGTGGGAGATTACAAAAACATCTATTTTGACAGGACTTTAAAAAAAAAGCATATTGCCTAAATAGAGTCATAGAGTGACCTAGCATGGAAACAAGCCCGTCGGCCCAACTTGCCCAAACCAGCCAACATGTCCCAGCTACACTAGCTCAATCTGTTCCGTTTGGTCCATAAACCCTCCAAATCTGTCCTATCCATGTACCTGTCTGTTTCTTAAATGTTGGGATAATCCCTGCCTCAACCACTTCCTCAGGCAGCTTGTTCCATACACCCACCATCCTTTGTGTGAAAAAATTATCCCTCAGATTCCTATTAAATCTTTTCCACCTTAAACCTATGCCCTCTGGTCCTTGATTCACCTACACTGGGCAAGAGACTATGTGCATCTAATCGATCTATTCCTTGCATGATTTTATACCCATCAATAAGATCACCCCTCATCCTTCTGTGCTCCAAGCAATAGAATCCAGGCCTACTCAACCATTCCCTAAAGCTCAGACCCTCTTGCCCAGGCAACATCCTTGTAAATCTTCACTGTACCCTTTCCAGCTCGACAACATATTTTCTATAACATGGTGCCCAGAACTGAACACAATACCATTGGCCTTACCAATGTTTTATACAACTACAAAATGACCTAGCAACTTCTATACTTAATGATGACATACTGCAGAGATCTGAGGCGCAGATGGGATCAAAATGTCTGAGTGCTTGATCCGTAAAAGGCAGGCAAGTAATTAGAATTATTAGAGCACCATAGAATTGTCAACTTGTCATCTCTGGCCTTTGTCCACCTATCTGCCAATTAACCACTGTCACCTGTGTCCACCTATCACCGACCTGCTTTGTCAAGTCCCCACCTCGCTTGCAGCTTCCTTTCTCTGACTACAATCAGTCTAAGGGTCCCGAACCGAATGTTGCTTGACCCGTTGAGTTCATCCAGCAGTGTGTGATATTTGCTGAAGATTCCAACATCTGCAGTCCCTGTGTCTACAGAACACTATCATATATTGCTTCAAAAATTGAATTAAAAAGGAGCCATATATTGGGGATTAGTGTGACCACATCTGGAATACTGTGTACGGTACTGTTTTCCTTACTTAAGGAAAGATTTTAATGTTGGAAGCAGTTCAGAGAGGGTGTACTAGACTAATATCACAAATGGCAAGGTTGTTATAAAATTAAGAGTTGAAATAAGGGAAGGTTTGTATTCGATAAAGTTCAAAGGGGGACATGAAATATAAGATCATGATGGGATTTGGCAGGGTGGATTTGGAGATAATGTTTCCAGTTTTGGGAGAATCAAGGACTAAAGGTTGGTGTTTTAAAATGTAAAGCAAAGATGAAGAGATATTGTTTTGTCTTTCAGGTTTGTATGGCTTTGGAACTCTTTTCCTCCAACGGTAGTGAAAAGAGTCTTTAATTTTTTTTAAAGTAGAGGCAGATTAGACTTTGTAGCCTTCCATCACAGTGAGAAATGTGGGGAATCCACTGTGGTGGATGTTAATGTTAACTTTTATATAGTTGTATGTCTTGTTGGGTTTTTTTTAGTGTGGCTGCATGGTAATTCACATATCACTGTACCTTAATTGGCACACTTTTTGGATTATTGGTGCTCCACACCCTTTCCTGCTGGACATATACAGGAAGAGATGTATCAGCAGAGCCATCTCCATCATCAAAGACCCCTACCACCCATCGCATCACATATTCACCATCCTGCCATCTGGGAAGAGGTACAGGAGCATTAACTGCAAAACCAGCAGGATGCTCCTCAGCTTCTTCCCGCAGGCTATAAGACTGATAAACGGACTTTGCCCCCTGCCAAAGTATCGCGCACCAACCACCAACCTGGACACACTGCAGCAGAGCCACTGTCGTGCCGCTGCCGATCGGAACACCTGTTGAATGTTTAGTAGAGTGTTAAATTTGTTCATGATATATGTATTTTTATTTCTATTTATTTTTAATGCACACTGAATGGACACTGGTTGAGCAACGTTTTTTTGTTTCCTCTGGGTATGTGAATACTCAGGAAATGACAATAAAGATATACAATACAATACAATAAATACACGTGATAATAAAAGAGCTTTGAAACTTTTGAAGAGGAAGTGCTCCCTCTCCTGGCCAACTTCATCAACAGCACGGGAACATTGTTATTATCACTGCAGAAACCTTATATTGCCTGTCGCGTTTTTGTGTAACGGTGACCGAGTTGCAAACGTCATCAATCTAGTCAAAAGAATTATGCAAATACCTTAAAAAATATATTGCATTATGCGTCAGACGATATGGACCTTATGGCCACATTTATACTTTAGTTGTGTTAAGTAATGTGTTGTGCACTCGCTGCAAAGCTGAAGACGAGCAATGTTTTGTTTGTTTCCCCCACCTCATTTGCCTGCATCTTATAGGCACTGAGCCTCATCGAGGCAGAGTCGAAGCTCGCTACAGCCGCCACATTATCATGCGTCCCCCCTCGATCCTCAGTTTACTACTGCACTTGCAGTTAACGTGGGAGAGCAGTGCTTTCCAGGACTTCATCAGGCAACGGAACACAGAGTTCGCTCTCAACCTTTACCAGCAGTTTACTGTCGCTGAAGAGAAGAGCAACCTCATCATATCGCCTGCGGGTGTCACTTTTGCATTGGGGCTCCTGCAATTGGGAGCCAAAGGAGAGACTTCCGCGCAGCTGGAGAATGCCCTGGGATACACTGTACACGGTAGTGGTGAATATAATCTGTAACAATGCCCTGGGATACACTGTACATGGTACTGGTGAATGGCAATAATGCTCTGGGATATAGGGTGATTTCACGAAAGGTCACTGGAGCGTAGATCTGCACACACGTGACCGAAAATCTCAAGTGGAGGACATGCTAGACATCCCGTACATGTTAGCGGATGGGAAAACACGCACTTTCCCACCCGTTAAAAACATAGAAAACGACCAGATTTTGATCTGCAATTTATTGTGCCAGTCGGGGTGACCGTGAGGCACAGCTACCTAGATTTGCAGTTTAAAAAAAAATATAGAAACTAAGGTAAATTAAAGAGGGAGCTGAAGGTTCCAATCCAGCGGAAGTGAATAGCGGACATTTGCCGTGGAGATTTAAAGGTCCAAAATATCGGGAATTATCGCGTTTGCTCGCTGAATTTCATCAAAAGTAAGGCATTATTGGCTCTCCACGGCAAATGTCCGCTGTTCACTTCCGCTGGATTGGCACCTTCAGCTCCCTCTTTAATTTACCTTAGTTTCTATCTTTTTTTTTTACTGTAAATCTAGGTAGCTGTGCCTCACGGTCACCCCGCCTGGCACAATAAATTGCAGATCAAAACCTGGCCGTTTTCTATGTTTTTAACGGGTGGGAAAGTACGTGTTTTCCCAGCCACTAACATGTACCGGATGTCTAGCATGTCCTGCACTTGAGATTTTCGGTCACGTGGGTGCGGATCTACGCTCCAGTGACCTTTCGTGAAATCACCCTATACAATGCGTGGTACTGGAGAATGTGCCCCTGAACAATGCCCTGGGATATAATGTACATGGTAATAGTGAATGTATCCTGGAGAATGTCCCGGTCTTTGTGGCTGACTTGTCCAAGCCGACCAACATGCCCCCATCTGCACTAATCCCATTTGCCTGCTCTAGGCACATACCCCTCTAAACCTATCCTATACATGTATCTGTCTAAATATTTCTTAAACGTTGCGATAATGCCTGCCTCAACTATCTCCTGCGGCAGCTTGATCCACACACCCACCAACCTTTGTGTAAAAAAAGTTCACTCACCCCACCCAGGTTCACACTAAATCTTTCCTTGGTATATACCGTAGGCGGTACTGGTGAATATTGTTAATTATATTGCACGGTAAATTGTTGATTTTATTAAATGCAAATTAAGTGCATCAAGATAAAAATGTCACCAAAGATAACACAAAATGCTGGAGTAACTCAACGGATAGAAGGAATCATAAGGGTCGGGTCATAAGGAATAGGAGTAGAATTAGGCCATTCTGCCCATCAAGTCTACGCCATTCAATCATGGCTGATCTCTCTCCCTCCCAATCCCATTCTCCTGTCTTCTCACCATAACCTCTGACACCTGTACTAATCAAGAATCTATCTCTCTCTGCTTTAAAAATATCCACTGGATTGCCCTCTACAGCCTTCTGTGGCAAAGAACTCCACAGATTCACCACCCAGACTAAATACATTTCTCCTCATCTCCTTCCTAAAAGAACGTCCTGTAATTCTAAGGCTATGACCTCTAGTTCTAGACTCTCCCACTAGTGGAAACATCCTCTCCACATCCACTCTATCCAAGCCTTTCACTATTCTATATGTTTCAATGAGGTCCCTTCTCATTCTTCTAAACGGCTGCTCATTCCTGGAATCATTTTTGTAAACCTCCTCTGGACCCTTTCCCGAGTCAGCACATCCTGACGCAGATATGGTGCCTAAAATTGCTCACAATATTCCAATTGCGGCCATACCGGCACCTTTTTGAGCCTCAGCATTACATCCCTGTTTTTGTATACAGGCCCCCTTGAAATAAAAGATAGAATTTAGTTTGCTTTCTTTACTATCAATTCGACTTGCCGATTAACTATTTGGGAATCGTGTACCAGCACTCCCACGTCCCTTTGCACCTCCGATTTCTGGATTCCCATCCCATTTAGAAAATAGTCTACGCCTTTATCCCTACTACCAAAATGCAAGATTCCACACTTTGCTACACTCTTTTCTATCTGCCACGGTCCTCTCTATCCACTCTCCCAACCTGTCCAAGTCCTTCTGCAGAGTCCCTGCTTTCTCAACACTACCTGGTCGAGAGTCGAGACCCTTCTTCAAACTGAGCCAAGGGAGAAGGAGACATCGAGATGATGTGAAAACGAGACATCAAAGGGGACGTGGATCAAGGAAATGTAGGATAGATCGTTATTAGCTAGGAAAAGGTACCAACGAAGCATACAGATACAATTTAATCAAGGGGGTAGTCACTAGGAAACTAGGAAGGGGGAGGGACGGTGAGAGAGGAAAAGCAAGGATTACTTGAAGTTAGAGAAGTCAATATTCATACTGCTGGAGTGTAAGCTGCCCAAGTGAAATACGAGGTGCTGTTCGCATTCATTCGTCAAACTGTGAGCGTTTTCTACTGCTGCTACCATTGTTAAATGTTTAGGTGAAGGGGCGCGTACAGGGACCCCGCCAACCAATTTGAGGAGACAGGTTGGGGAGCTGCACGGAAACAACCCAAGTGATTCGGAGCCCGAACCCTGGTCCCCGGGCAGTCCAGACCTGAAATGATACAATTTCTTGAGTTGGCGCAAACGTCATAGAACTGGATCAAATAGTTGGGCATGACGACAGTTCCTTAATCTAAAAGATTTCATGATTTTACACTGAATGTCCAGTTTTAATTATAAAGCAAATGAATATTTATTTCAACTAATGTAAGATTTGTTACATCAGTTTCACAAAGCATGCAATAACTATTATCAACGCTTATCAGATTCGCGAGTGCAACATTTGTTACAATCGACCTACGGGGCTCTGACGAACTCCAGCCATAGTCCAAACATCCATCTGTCGTGTGGCCTCTTCGTGGAATCCGGCATCCAGCTCTCTCCCAAATTTTCGGAGGACACGGCCATCTGGGTAAACGGGAGCTTGCAGCGGGTGAACTTCGGCAACCCCAATGAAACGGCCACGCTGATAAACAAGTGGGTTGGCACCAGGAGTCGAGGTAACCAGCACTAGCGCACATCTGTGAAACAACGAAGCGCGTTCTTTCAGTAGGTTGTGTAGGGAGAACGCAGACTCATAGATTCCAACCAGAATGGTGAAGGAACATTATCCAGAAACAGTCGCGTGTACATCGGGCCTTTACAACCTTACAGCTCCTCAGAGGTTTACATGCAACAAATATTAAAGAGCTCATGGTGGGAAATTTTATAGCCTCTGATCTGCCCCCACCTCATTCCTGAAACCGCGTTGAAAAAATGTGACCGTATCCTGAACGTTTTTAAGTAGTTAGTTGGATATTGGAATTCTGTAGTAGTTAGTTTTTAAGTAGTTAGTTGGAAGTCCAGCACTTAGCAGCATGGTGCGCAGACAACAACCTGGCCCTTAACTCCAAGAAGACCAAGGAGCTCATTGTAGACTTCAGGAAGTCCAGAGGCGGCACGCACACCCCCATCCACATTAACGGGACGGAGGTGGAACGTGTTTCTAGCTTCAGGTTCCTGGGAGTCAACATCTCCGATGACCTCTCTTGGACCCACAATACCTCTACTCTGATCAAGAAGGCTCATCAGCGTCTCTTCTTCCTGAGGAGACTGAAGAAGGTCCATCTGTCTCCTCAGATCCTGGTGAACTTCTACCGCTGCACCATCGAGAGCATCCTTACCAACTGCATCACAGTATGGTATGGCAACTGCTCTGTCTCCGACCGGAAGGCATTGCAGAGGGTGGTGAAAATTGCCCAACGCATCACCGGTTCCTCGCTCCCCTCCATTGAGTCTGTCCAAAGCAAGCGCTGTCTGCGGAGGGCGCTCAGCATCGCCAAGGACTGCTCTCACCCCAACCATGGACTGTTTACCCTCCTACCATCCGGGAGGCGCTACAGGTCTCTCCGTTGCCGAACCAGCAGGTCGAGGAACAGCTTCTTTCCGGCGGCTGTCACTCTACTCAACAACGTACCTCGGGGACTGCCAATCACCACCCCCCCCCCCCGGACACTTATTATTATTTATTCAAATCGTTTGCTATGTCGCTCTTCCAGGGAGATGCTAAATGCATTTTGTTGTCTCTGTACTGTACACTGACAATGACAATTAAAATTGAATCTGAATCTGAATTAGCCAAAACACCCCCGCTCTTAAAAATAGTGATACGGAATATTTTAAATGCCGCAAGGGGAGAGGAGCGTTGGTTCAATTTAACTTCCCTTAGGCAAACTTAAGATCTATTAAGAACAGAATTAATCTAATCATGTTCTAAATTATACTTCTTTGGAATTCGAATTAATTTATTGTTCCAATGTAGTTACGTTTCAGTTTAAATTATTCTTTTCACTTTCAGTGCGTTTTACGAAAAACTGGGTGTTGTGGGAAGTCGGTTTATGGGTGTTGTAGCGGTAATAAAGAACCAAAAAATATTAAACAGTGTATATATAAAGTAACAGAGTAATAATCAAAACTCCTAATATCCCAAATAACAAATTTTATAATATTTCAAATCAATTGCAAGAGTTAAGTTTTTGTGCCGTTTTGTTCTCTATGCCATTAGTTATACTCTTTAACATAACAAGCCTATTTCAATGGAAAAACACAAATGCTTGAGAGTCAAAATAGTGCAATTATTTGATTATCTTTACAGGTGAAATACAAAATGTAATATCTCAGCCAATAGAAGATTCATCGCCAGCGCAGATTGCTGTTATCAGCACTATGCACTTCAAAAGCAAGTGGCAGAATCCCTTTTCACTCTCAGAGACGCAGCATTTCAAATTTACCAAAGCAGACGGATCTGTCATTAAAGTACCAATGATGTATCAAGTATCAGAAGTAAATTATGGTAAGTGGCATAGGCCATGCGCATATAGTGCTTGCTCGGCTCCATTGGTAATCATGAAAGTACAAGCTCAAAATAAGAATTTCAACTAGAAATGGAAACGGAAAGCAGGTATCAGTGCCCATGAAAGAGTTCGTAAAAAAATTAAAAAATTGGTTAATGTCCTGCGAGAAAGATTGACTAGCAATGCTTATCTTGAGTTAGATAGAGCTCTTAAAGATAGCGGAGTCAGGGGATACAGGGAGAAGGCAGGAACGGGGTACTGATTGTAGATGATCAACCATGATCACAGTGAACGGCGGTGCCCAATCCTCTTGCTTCCCGCTCATCTTTGCTACCTTGTACTTCTTCGCTTTAATTTTTAAACTGTCCCTGACGTCCCTTGTCAGCCAAGGTCACCCCTTGGAATCTTTCTTCCTCCTAGGAATGAACTGAACCTGCACCTTCTGTATTATTCCTAGAAACACCTGCCATTTTTGTTCCACTGTCATCCCTGCTTGTGTATCTTTTCAGTCAACTTTGGCCAGCTCCTCCCTCATGGCCCCATAGTCCCCTTTATTCAACTGCAACACTGACACCTCCAATCTACCCTTCTCCCTCTCCAATAGTAGATTAAACCTGACCATGTTGTGGTCACTGCTTCCTAATGGCTCATTACAGGCTATTCTATTCTATTTTAACCACAAGGTCCTTTTTCAAATCCGGTTCATTACATAACACTAAATCCAGAATTGTCTTCTCCCTGGTAGGCTTCAATACAAGTTGTTCTAAGAATCCATCACAAAGGCACTCTACAAAGTCCCTTTCTTGGGGTTCAGTGCCAACCTGATTTTCCCAGTCTACCTGCATGTTGAAATCTCCCATAACAACCACAGCATTACTTTAGCTACATGCCAATTTTAACTCCTGATTCAACTTGCGCCCTATGTCCAGGCTACTGTTTGGGGGCCTGTAGATTACTCCCATCAGGGTCGTTTCACCCTTACAATTCCTTAGTTCTATCCATACTGACTCCACATCTCCTGTTTCAATGTCAGCCCTTGCAAGGGACTGAATTTTATTCCTCACCAACAGGGCAACCCCACCCCCTTTGCCCACCTGTCTGTCTTTTCGATAGGAGGTATACCCTTGAATATTCAGTTCCCAGCCCTGGCCCTCTTCCAGCCATGTCTCTGTAATTCCCACAACCTCATACTTGCTAGTTTCTAACTGAGCCTCAAGCTCGTCCACTTTATTCCTTACACTTTGCGCATTCATATACAGCACTTTGACCTCCGTATTCACTTCCCCCCTCGAACCGCTCGCAATTGGCCCTGACCTTACTCTGTTGTCCATTCTCGATCTTTCCTTCCCATTAATTTGAGAATCTTTTGTAATTTTTCCTGTATTCACTTCCCCTTCAACTCCATCTTTATACTCCCAATTTATCAATCGCTCGCCCCCCCCCCCCCCCCCCCCCCACTATTTAGTTTAAACCCACATGTGTAGCCCTAGCAAACCTGCGTGCCAGAATGTCGGTCCCCCTCCAGTTAAGGTGTAACCGTCCCTTTTGTAGATGTCATCCCTAACCCAGAAGAGATCCCAGTGGTCAATAAATCTAAATCCTTGCTCCATGCTCCAGCCCCTCAGCCACACATTGAGATCCCCTGTCTCCCTGTTCCTGTCCTCACTAGCATGAGGTACTGGAAGCAATTCCGAGATAACCATCCTAGAAGTCCGGCATTTCAGTCTTCCTCCCAACTCTCTGAAGTCACAATGGAGAACCTCCTTCCTCTTCTTCCGGATGTCGTTTGTGCCTACGTGCACAACTACTGCCGGCTGTTCATCTTCTCTCTCGAGGATGCTCTGAATTCGGCTCATGACATCCTGAACCCTGGCACCAGGGAGGCAATAGACCATCCTCGCATCTCGCCTGCCGCCACAGAATCTCCTGTCTGCTCCTCGGACAATGTAGTCACCCACCGCTAGGGCTCTGCCCGACGGTCTCGCCAGTCGAGTCCCATCTCCAGGATTGGAGCCACCAACGTGTCCGCCGCACGTACTGGAAACATCATCTCCCCGGACAGTTCCCAAGAGGGCGAACCTGTTTTCATTAGGCACAGCCACCTGGGTCTCCTGCACTCCACGATTTCCACCCTTTTTCTCCGTCACACACCTTGGTTCTTCCCGTATCCTCGGCGTGACTACCTCACTGTAGGTCCTGTGCAGGAAACGTTCGTTTTCGGGATGGTCCTGAGGTCATCCAGCTGCTTCTCCAGTGCCCCAACACGGTCCTTTAGGAGCTGAAGCTGAGCGCACTTGCCACAGTTGTAGCAGCCAGAGGCTCCATCTGTGTCCCTGGGCTCCCTCATTCTGCAAGACTCACACTGTATCATCTGCCCCCACGTATTCACCGCGCTCCGTCCTCTCGAGCTTTATGCGTAGCCTCCTCTCCTCAGTCTCCTCGCCGAAGACTCTCGAGCCAAAGATTCTCGAGCCAAAGATTCTCGAGCCAAAACTCACACTTTCCTTCATAAGGCTGCTCCCTCACTGCCGCTCCCTAAGAACCAGATGCTGGTTTAAACTGAAGATTTAGCCTCACTCTGACAATGGAGGAGACCGACAACAGAAATGTCTGAGTAGGAATGGGAAGGAGAATTAAAGTGTCCAGCAAACGGGAGATTGGGTTGGTTCACGCGGGCTGAGCGAAGGTTCCGCGAAACGATCGCCCAGTCTGCGTTTGGACTCGCCAATGTATGAATCCACATCTTGAACAACGTATACAGTAGATGAGGTTGGAGGAGGTACAAGTGAACCTTTGCCTAACCTGAAAGGACTGTCGGGGTCCCTGGACCGAGTCGAGGGAGGAGGTATAGCGACAGGTGTTACATCTTCTGCGGTTGCAGGGTACGGTACCTGGGGAGGGGGTGGTTTGGGTGGGAAGGGTTGTTAACCAGGGAATTGCAGAGGGAATGGTCTCTGCGAAAGGCAGAAAGGGGTGAAGATGGGAAAATGTGGCGAGTAGTGGGATCCCGTTAGAGGTGGCGGAAATTTCGGAGGATTATGCGTTGTATGCGACGACTGATGGGATGGAAGGTAAGGACTAAGGGGAACCATCTCTGTTATGACTAGGGGGAGGGAGTAGGGAATAGAGTCTTTGCAGGAAGCAGTGTGGGAAGAAAAATAGTCGAGATAGTTGTGGGAGTCAGACGTTAGTCAATAGTCTATTTCTTGTGATGGAGACTGTGAGATCAACAAAGGGGAGGGAGGTGTCGGAGATGGTCCTAGTAAATTTGAGTGCAGGATGAAAATTGGTGGTGAAGTTGATGAAGTCAATGCAAAGTGTTTGTTACAGCAGAAAAATAAGCTTAGTTAAAAAAAAATAAGGAAGACATTTCTAAAATGCAAGTGATGTTGCAGGTATATTGCAGGTAGGGCTATCGCTGTGGATTTTGCACACATTCTCCCTGATTGCATGGGTTTATCAACATCTTAACAACATGCTTATAGGTTAACTTGCCACAGTAAATTACCAAAGTATAGGTGGGTGGTTGGAAAAGTAGGGGAAGTATTACTTCACGCAAGACACAATAGATTACTGGGAAATGAGATTGATCTGAGAGTTGAACAAGAACGTGCTCTGCCCATCAAATCTTTTGAAATTTTGATTGAAGAACAGCGTGCAACAAAAGTTGAAATGACAATTAAAGTGATACAACTCAATTAAATTATGATAATCTGATTAAAAGACTTATCACTAACTTTCCCTTTCAAACCTGCCTCCCAAATCCTTTGACCAAATTTTCTTGAAAGCCCATTTATTATTTTCCAATCCAATATTTTACTGAAAGACTAATTAAAACACTCTTAAAAGGCCACAAATGCAATTGGAGTGACTATCTGCACAATTGATAGTTCTGAGCATCTTCACCTAACTTATTAACTTCACCATTCCAAGAAAATATTAAAACCCAAAAGTCTCTCAAAATTAGCCTGGGACAAATGTCCCAATTGGTTCTGTGATTCATCCAACTCTGCCGCTTTGCAGACTTACTCCCTGTGCAGACCATTCTAATCTCAGACCTTTGCCAAGCTGCAGTGAAAACCATTTGAGCTCTAGATTTCCAAGGGTAAATTTTATCAAACCTATTTTCGAAGTAGACCGAGAAAGAAATACATACAATTGTGAGACCTCTCCCTCATTCTCCCAGATAATAAAAACAATGAATATAACTTGAATAAGAGATTCTTAAAAACAAGGTTATTTATTCTGATATTTATTTCTTCCCCATCTAAATTGAAGGCCAGATCAAGACCGGAGGTAATCAGAGATTTATAATAGTTGAACTCAGCTATCTGGAGCACACAGTAAGCATGTTTATCATCATTCCCAGTGAAAGAAAACAAGGCCTCTCTTATGTAGAGCCACACATCACAGCTCAAACTCTTTCAACGTGGGCAAAAAGTATGAGAAGAATGAAAATGGAAGTTTTCTTACCCAGGTAAGTCTGGCCCTTGTAGACATAGAGGTACATATACAAATACATTGGTCAATGACACCCTCAGTAATGTTTTAGTAACACATTAGTTAAATAAAACATTGACCATGGAACAACACCACAATTCAAACAATTTCCCCATGGCTGAAAATAATAACTTTAGCTGGAGTTTCCATGCAAAGGGGAGTATGAATCCTCGGTCCAGGAGTTTGGAGATAAGTTTGGTTGGAATTATGGTGTTGAAGGCAGATATGAAGTCAAATGATTGGGAGTCTGATGTTGGTGTCCTTTATGTCCAGATGAGGTGGGCTAGGCAAATGGCATCTGCCATTTACCTGATGCAGTGGTAGGCAAATTGCTGGAGATCACAATTGTCTGCGAGGCTGGGATTGATGTGTCCCATGGCCAATTACTCGATGCATTTCATGATAGCCATGAAGGCACGCAACTCTGCTTCTCTTTGCCACAGGGATTATATTGGTTGTCTTGAAGCTGGGGGGAACCTCAGAATGGAGCAGGAAGTAGTTAATGATGTCCATGAATACTTCTGCCAGCAGGACTGCATAGATTCTAAGGCCATGACTGAGAAACTGTCTGAGCCAGTTGCATATCATGGGTTCACTCTCAGGAAAGCCGATCTGACATCTGAAACAGTGGTTGTGAGTATAGGCGTACCAGAAGCTGTCGAGGTGGGCAACATTATACTATTGCCCTCTATTCAAAACAAGCATAAAATGTATTATTGGCAGTGATACCACGAACCTCACTTTGCAACATGTAGAAGTAATTAAGCCTTAACGCAATCGATAGGTTCTATATGGTTATCCTGGGACTCTTTCTCAGGCTAGAATTTTCTCTGGGTGTCCATGATAACTTTGTGTAGGTCGTATATGGATTTCTTGTGTAGGTCATGATTGTTGACTTGCATACTTTCAGTTGTGGAACACTTGGATTGTCTGGAGAGTACATCACCTTTTCTGCCTGTTACAGATAGTATCAGTAGATGCAAAGCAGATCCACCACTATTTTCTCCAAATGGTAGGATTATTTCCATTCCCTCCATCCAAGTGAGTGACAACTGATAAGTGGCGTGACAATTCACACTTGTGGATCTATAGAGACTTTTACGTAGCTATCTAGACTAGACTGAAAAATCTGGTATCGATAAAGAGCGTTACATGTTGCATTAATACCCAAGCTGTTAAATTCATTTTTTTAAACCGTCTTTAATGGTAAATTTCCTTTAACTTACCATTCTCTGAACAGGCATTCTTAAAAAAAAAAACTGCATGTAGATCAGTGCTGCTGTTCTTGTAGTGAGATGTTCTCAATGGTGAGAGTTGGTTCATCAGAAGGAAAATATTTAAGAGGTGGAATATCTTGGTTTTCCCACACTCCAGGAGGGAATGTCCACAAATACTTGAATAGTGGGAAGTCATTAGAATGAACAATGAAACGTCATCTGACCGAAAATGGCTGTGCACATTCATACACTAACATTGCCACTTCGTGACTTAGTATTTAACAAATACACAAGGGTAACTTTGCTAATTCACTAAACTGAAGACTGGCAAGATCAGAATATCCTCACTTTACACACTCACCTGGATTCACTTTACATTGATAATGATTTTGGACTACTCAGTGCCACAGTTGTAGAACATCAAACTGATTGCACCTTATCACACTTAATATTTAGGTTTAAAGTGCAAAGTAAATTCAACCTCAAGACGGTGCTATCAACTTTGGGTATCACTGATCTTTTCAGTCCTACTAAAGCAGACTTCAGAGGAATTTCTGGTAAGCAGCACTCTAATCCTAACTAGGGTGGATTATGGCTATAAATAAAATTGTAATACAATAGGCAATAGGTGCAGGAGTTGGCCATTCGGCCCTTCAAGCATTTTAATATTTAAAATACATTTTAATATTCCTACTTGATCTTCACTTAAAGCATTTTAGATCTTTCTATTTAAATATTATTTATGCAGTGAAATTACTTAATTGCTATGCGAGAAAAGTGGCAGATTAATTTGTTTCTAATAAATAGCCAATAATCCTCTATTTTAAATGCAATTGTGATTTTCAATGCTAAGTAATAACTGACAATGGTTCATAATTTTAGAGCATGAAAAACTATTTGTTTCTGAAGCTATTCATGAAGCAAGAATAGAAGTAACAGAAGATGGCACTGAAGCTGCAGCTGCGACAGGTATTTATTGTTGTGAATCCGTATTTCCCGGCAATGAAGGCGCACCCCCAATTTAAGTAGCTACATTTTGAAAAAAGGATGGCGGGACAGGATCAAGGGTTTGGTTTTATCCAGGGGTCTGCAACATCACCTGCATGCACCGGGACTGCCTGCAGTTCCCAGGTCGCCTGCAAGGAGGGAGGGGGAAGGAGGGAGGGGGAGAGGGAGAATCGTTCCTGAGGTGGCTGTACTGAGGGATAGCCAAGTTATATGTCTTGGCTAACAACCTAACCTTCGGCCTCCAAGATGCAGGTAAATATTTGTGCCTTATTTTGGGGTAAAAAATAGCGTCTTCATTGCCGGGAAATAAGTTAGCTCTTCCAATGTAACTTTGAGAACAAGAGCTCTCAGATGTGCAGAAATAAATACCAACTAGTTTGCCTTGCACTAGAATAGAGATTCAAGAGAGTTTATTGTCATGTGTCCCAGATAGGACAATTAAATTCTTGCTTTGCTTCAGCACAACAGAATATGGTAGGCATGAATACAGAACAGATTAGTGTGTCCATATACCATTATATAAATATATACACACATGAACAAATAAACAGATAAAGTGCAAATAAACAGATAATGAGCTATTAATGTTCAGAGTTTTGTTTGAGTTGAGTTTAATAGCCTGATGCCTGTGGGAAAGAAGCTACTCCTGAACCTGGACATTGCAGTCTTCAGGCTCCTGTACCTTCTACCTGAAGGTAGCGGGGAGATGAGTGTGTGCCAGGATGATGTGGGTCCTCGTTGATGCTGCCAGCCTTTTTGAGATTCCCTCGATGGTAGTGAGGTCAGAACTGATGATGGACTGGGCAGTGTTTACTACTTTTTGTAGTCTTTTTCACTCCTGGGCACTCAAGTTGCCGAACCAAGCCATGATGCAACCGGTCAGCATGCTCTCTACTGAGAACCTGTCGAAGTTAGAGAGAGTCCTCCGTGACATACCGACTCTCCGTAACCTTCTCAGGTAGTAGAGGAGCTGATGTGCTTTCTTTATAATAGCATCAGTGTTCTCGGACAAGGAGAGATCTTCAGAGATGTGCCTGCCCAGGAATTTGAAGCTCTTGACCCTTTCCACCATCGACTCGTTGATATAAACGGGACTGTGGGTTCCCATCTACCCCTTCCAAAGTCCACAATCAGTTCCTTGGTTTTGCTGGTGTTGAGGGCCAGGTTATTGTGCTGGTACCATTTGGTCAGTCGGTTGATCTCACTTCTCAGAAGTAACAAAGGTTCATGGTTTTCTGTACACCACCTATCTTACACATCACCTATCTTAGTATCACCTGCATACTTACAAAACCAATTTACCACACCATCATCCAGATCATTGATGTATATGACAAACAACAGTGGACCCAACACAGATCCCTGAGGCACCCCACTAGTCACCGGCCTCCAACCTGACAAACAGTTATCCACCATTACTCTCTGGTATCTCCCATTCAGCCACTGTTGAATGCATCTTGCTACTCCACTATTAATACCCAACAATTGAACCTTCTTAACCAACCTTCCATGTGGAACATTGTCAAAGGCCTTAATGAAGTTCATATAGACAACATCCACCGCTTTACCCTCATCAATTTCCCTAGTAACCTCTTCAAAAATGTCAAGAAGATTAGTCAAACATGACCTTCCAGGCACAAATCCGTGTTGACTGTTCCTAATCAGACCCTAGATAATATATATTATCTCTAAGTATCCTTTCCATTAATTTCCCCACCACTGACGTCAAACTAACAGGTCTATAATTGCTAGGTTTACTCTTAGAACCCTTTTTAAACAATGGAACAATATGCGCAGTACTCCAATCCTCCGGCACTATTCCCCTTTCTAATGACATTTGAAATATTTCTGTCATATCCCCTGCTATTTCTACACTAACTTCCCTCAATGTCCTAGGGAATATCCTGTCAGGATCTGGAGACTTATCCACTTTTTCATAAGTGTCTGTGCTTCCTCTTCTTTGATCCTCATAGTTTCCATAGCTACCCTACTTGTTCCCCTTACCTCACATAATTCAATATCCTTCTCCTTGGTGAATACCGAAGATAATAAATTGTTTAATATCTCCCCCATCTCTTTTAGCTCTGCAGATGGCTGTCCACTCTGACTCTCTAATGGACCGATTTTATCCCTCGTTACCCTTTTGCTATTAATATAGCTGTAGAAACCCTTTGGGTTTACTTTCACCTTACTTGCCAAAGCAACCTCATATCTTTTAGCTTTTCTAATTTCTTTCTTAAGATTCTTTTTACATTCTTTATACTCCTCCAGCACCTCATTTACTCCATGCTGCCTATTATTATTGTAGATCCCTCTCGTTTTCCGAACCGTGTCCAATTTCCCTTGAAAACCATGGCTCTTACCAATTATTACTCTTTCCTTTCAACCGAACAGGGACATAAAGATTCTGTACTCTTAAAAAGTCACCTTTAAATGTCCATTTCTCTACTACATTCACTCCTTTCAAATCCTTTCACATCTTCTCAAAGTTAGCCTTTCTCCAATCAAAAATCTCAACCCTTAGTCCAGTTCTGACCTTTGCCATAATTATATTGAAAGTAATGGTATTGTGATCACTGGACCTGAAGTACTCCCCAACACATACCTCCATCAACTGACCTGTCTCATTTCCTAACAGGAAGTCTAGCACTGCCACTTCTCTAGTAGGTACCTCTATGTATTGCTGAAAAAAATTATCCTGCACACATTTTACAAACTCCAAACCATTTAGCCCCTTTAACAGAAATAAAGTAAGTTTATAAAATCAATTTCTTCATCTGTCATATACGATCTATCATGCAGGTAATTTATATATAGATTTGAGTTACAGCGTGGAATCAGGCCTTTATGCCTACCGAGTCCACCCCGATCACCTGTTTGCACCACTTCTATGTTATCCCATTTTCTCATCCACTCCCTACACACAAGGAGCAATTCTCAGAGGAAAATGAACCTACAAACCTACTTTGGGATCTGGGAAGAAACCGGAGTGCTCAGGAAACCCATGCGGTCACAGGGAGAATGTGCAAACTCCACAGTGACAGGCACCGAGATCAGGATCAAACCCAAGTCCCTGATGCTGTAAGCTCTAACAGGAGCCACACTATGCTATCCATTACGTAGCTGTGCTACCCACATTTCATTTAGGAAAAATTGGGAATATGGATTACCGGATCAGATTGTCAAGATCTGACAAATCTTGTCGTCAGATTTTACAAAGAAACTAGAAAAATATAGCTTACTTGGAATGAGGGTTGCAAGTGTGGGGCACAGGAAGAAACATACAGCAGTGGGAAGGAGAGAAAAAAACAGCAGAAAAGGAGTTGAGATAAAGGGTACCATATTGTAAAATACGACTCAAAGCAATGATATATATTTCACAAAACAATTAACAATTCTATTTTTTAGTTCTGCCCATTTAAATTTTATTCCATTTTATTTCAGCCATGGTTCTAATGAAAAGATCCCGGGCACTTGTATTTAAGGCTGACAGGCCATTTTTCTTTCTACTGCGCCATCTCAACACAGGTAATGCACTGTTGATGTGTTTCCTTTTCATATACTGCTTTTCGTATGAAGCAGTTGCTGTTCAAATTACAGTGCATTATGTTTGCCATCTTCCATTAATCTTTTAAGCTCACATGATAAAGAATCCAAGCTTAACATGTCCCTCATTCCTGGTCTAGAACATGCATGTCATCCCTGCATCTTTTCAAAGTCTTTTCCAATGTTTAGTGCACAGATTTGAAAACCATGCTCCGAGGTTTAACCAGTGAATTTGCTTTATATGATTTGGAGCATAATCTTTCATGCTTTCGCTAATTACCTACATCTTGCATTGGTCATAATTTGATTTGTAATTGATCATTTGCAATGAATATTGCTCAAAAATAACACTTATAAACAAGTTACGAACAGCAGCACATTATGCAGCAATTTTACTGTACTGGCATTGAATTTTTACCCTGCAGAACTTGATGAACACAATACAAAAATGTCATGTTAACGTGAGCCATTTAATTCCACAGGAACAATAGTTTTCATGGGTCGTGTGATGGATCCGCTTGAATAAAAACATTACAAAAGGTTATCGGGGACAGTCTCTTCAATGAATCACTAAACCAAGGCACTGTCCGCTCTCTCAGGTGGATGCAAAAGATTTCATGGCACTATTTTGAAGTCTAGCCGAGAAAGTATCTCCAGAGTTCTGACCACCATCAATCCATTCACCAGTATCGCTAAAATAAACCATTCCATCTGTTTGTCAGAACCCGGCATGCAAGTTGCAGTGCATCTGACATTGGACTATAAAGTAGATAACCGGCTTGAAATAACTGTGGGATGTCCTGAAAGGTGTTATAAAATTGATACCTCTGTAGAATTTTAAGGTATGAATTAAGCAATAAGTACTTTGCATATTCCAGGAAATATTATGATGTTGAAATACCTACTTACTTTGTCAATTTAAAGACAGGCATCTGGTCGAGATATTACATACCATACATATCACTTGATATATAAACTCAGTGAAAGTGTTGTATAGTTTAATGCTAAAAGTATCAAACATCTCTGTGCAGCATAACATTTTCTTGCTTCTTGTTGAGTCAAAGCACTATTCACACACGTAGCAAAAATGCCTTAAATAATTCACCAAATGTTTATATTTAAGCACTGCATCACTTCCTCCTACCTACAATCCACTTTAAACATTCAGACTTACCTGGTATAAAAGGGAACATCCAGCCGCCCAAATCAGTTTGAATGCACTGCGAATGCTTCATTACATTGCAGTGTAGATTAGTAACACCTGTAAAGCCATCCATTCCAGTAGACAGGTAATTTGCTTATTTCAATGAACCATGTCATTGTTGAAATAAATACCCTGAGTACACAAGGCTGGTTACACATGCACAGGAAATCAATCCAATATAAAATAGATACTTTTTAATGCAGGAAATAGTAACAAAGGCATTTTAAATAATCTCAAAATATGGCCTTTTACGACAGAATGTTCCATTCAAAAATAATTTGTCTTAGGCAAATTAGTTTGTTTTTTTAAAAGACAAATGTCCTCATTGTTTATACAGTTTTCTTGATATGGGCCAGTTTCCAATGATTGATCAGAAGGATTGACCTGGGGAAACCAGGTCAGCCCAGAAACTGTGACAAAAAGTAGACAAGACAAAAACACATCTTGGAATTCATTGGACACAAAAGACTTTTCCTCCTTTAATTCCATGCAACATGAAAATCAAATTGGGTTCATTTTTGCCAAATGATTTATCCCATTTCTGAGGCAAGCTGCTTCAACTGGAAAAAAAATGGTTAATCACAGAAAGCAAATGTTACAGAATGGTGTCTTTCTGAAGGTAAAATAACATAACTCATCTGCTCGAATAGTGATGTGCCTCGTGCCCAGTGTCCTGAATGTGTCATACAATCATCAAAAGATGGCATGTCTAATACTACTTATGCTAAGGTCCAGATAGTCTAACCGTGCAAAGAAAAGGCGGCAAATTTTGCCACAGAGCAAGTGAAAGTACAGTAAAAGTAAGCTTGTGTGGTCCAATATGGATTTCTCAAAGACTTTAAGAGAACACCAGAAAACAGTCCAGTCTTATGTTTCTCAGGATTCATTATCGGTTGTTGATATAATTTACCCGACTGGATTTACTTTGTATTTCTTCCAAAATCCCTTCAAGCTCTTCAATCAGTACTCGTTTTTTAAACCTATTAAAAAAAAAAAATAACATTAGCATTTACAGCAATAACAGCCTCTTCAAATCCATTTGGAGGCAATAATAATACTAACTGTTCGAATTCCAAAATAGGAAAAGACTGGCTTGATTCAATTCGATAAGATCAATTATTTCAGTCAAGTGAACATCCAGAATAAGTCTAATCAGGCTCATTGAATAAGATTACTTTATTACAAAATAAAGGGTGTGTCACTTTCTCAATTGATGAAGTCATGTCACTTATTTTTAAGCATCTCTCTGCTTTTTGTAAAAAAAATAAAAAGCCGTCATGGCTTTCTTTCAAAAACGGATTCATTGCTTCTTCCTTCCTGTTCAGGGTTAGGAAGTGAGAGAAGGTCATCTGAGCATAATGTGAGGTGTCAAGTGATTACTGGGAAAACATTTTCAGGAAACTAACTTGCATTAGCATTCATTTCATTGGCTCTTTTTAAAAATATTACACTTTGATATATAGGACAGCTAAAAATAATTGTATCCTTTTGGGGGGGGGGGGGGGGGGAGGGAAAGAGAGTGGACATTAAAAAGTTTGAGATGTTACTACTTTCCTTTTGCTTTATGATAAAGCGAAGAGAAAAGCTGTTCAAGAGTAACACATTTGTTGCAGGCAATAGTTTGGGCATCTGTTTTTCCAGCTATTCCTTTCAGTACCTTGGAATGTTTCTTGCTTTTCTCTAAACTCAATGGACAGGTCATCTGCCGCTGAAACCTCTGAGTACTCTGGCCGATGTTACTCTGGTTATGGCTGGACAACACTCTGCTGCCCATCCTCTCTTATTCCACTCACCATGAACTTACTCAAACAATGCTGCCTGTATTCTAATTAAAAACTCATCCTTCACCTCAGAGCATGCTGACCTATATTTGATCTATCCACGAATAGGTCTCCATGGACTTCCATATCCCAAATATTAAACCATGTATAAAATTATCTTCCCAGGTTTAGTGCAGTTTAGAAATACATCATAGAAACAGGCCCTTCGGCCCACCGAGTCTACGCTGAACACAGATAACTTTCACAAACCTGTTCTATATTATCCCACATTCTCATCGACTGCCTACTTATAAGGGACCATTTTATTTTGCAGCAGCCAATTAACCTCCAAACCCAGATATGTGTCTTTGGGATGTGGGTGGAAACAGGAGCACCTTGAGAAAACCCATGTGTTCACAGGGAGAACATGTAAACTCTACAGACAACACGAGGTAGAAATATAGAAAAATAGGTGCAGGAGTAGGCCATTTGGCCCTTCGAGCCAGCATTGCCATTCAATATGATCATGGCTGATCTTCCAAAACCAGTACCCCGTTCCGGCTTTTTCCCCGTATCCGTTGATTCCCTTAGCCTCAAGAGCTAAATCTAACTCTTTCCCTTTGACGAAAGAGAGGTCAGGATTGAACTTGGTCTCTGGCGTTGTGAGGCAGGAGCTCCAGCAGCTGTGAAACTATGTCGTCCTAAGGTTCTCTGCCTGTCACAATTTCCATGGAATCCATATTAAAAGCCATTAAAAATATAAATTATTGTTGCAAAAATATGACAAAATATAGAAGATAAAAATTTCCAGTAATCTTTCAGTAAGATTGCAAAATAATGATTGGCCAAGGAGGATAGTTGAAGTGGCGTAGACAAGGCTGAGAACTTTTATTTTAATTCAACTAAGTATCTGTATCTTAGATGAAAGCATTGCCCAGTGTATTTTATGTGGAACTCTTCCAAGTCTGTTTGCAGCGCCCTTTTCATTGTTTGCATCCACACAGACCTCTACAGTGGTTAGCAATTATTTTTTCCATGGTAAGGCCACTTTGCAATGCAAAGCTGTGCAACACATAACAGGTAACAATTGTGAAGATTCTGGTGATATTTTATGCAAAGCAGCACTTCGCCCATTACACCCTGCAGAAAAATGTGTGCAGATGCACGGGTTTCATAGTTGTGCTCTGCATCAGATAACGACCAAGGAATAAAAAGATGTTAGCGACTGATGAAATTAACTAAATTATCCTTGCAATCATCTTCACATTCAAATAAAAATTGGCAATGAAGAATACTTTCAAATGAAACTATGCTTGGGAAGCAGGAATTAATGCATGAATGAGTGCAACTGATCAATAACAGAACCCTTTGGAAGAAATTCTATAGAGAGCATCAGATTCTGCATTCCCAGACAAACATATAAATTGTATCACTGGATTACTATCCTTTTTGCTATGTTACAAGCAGCTACATAATATTATTATTTGGCAAAAGTGAATAGAGGAATCATCATGAAAAGTTAGTCATCATTACAACAAAGTCACAAATGTTTTTATTACAGATATCTTATGTGGAAAAGTCAGAGGCAATCCTGATCTTGAGTGATCATGTTGCAGCGAGAGAGGATGGGGAGGATGTTACATCTGTTTCAAACTGACAACCGTTCACAAAAATTTGGCTAGGTGAATATGTTGACAAGAAAGCTTTGAGTCTAACATTGATAGTTAACTTTCAGTGATCTGGTAAACATTCCCATCCTGGCAGTGGTGATTACAGCCAGCCTGGATTGTCCTTGTATTCCTAGTTTGGTGAAGGCTACCTCAGTTATGAAACTTAATGACATGGAAGCAGTATGCATTTCATTTAAAGTATGTGAAATTCAAATGTAGTCATATGGTGGGCAGGATTTTACATGGTATAAAATTTAGAGCTTCAAAATTCTTTGTATATTTGCTTTATTACTTTGCACAGACAGTAAATTTGAGTGAGAAATTGCCATGGTGTGTGCTCACGGCAGGAACGAGAAATCGGAAATAATTTGAGAAATTCAGAGACAATAATTCAGTTTTTATTGAGGTGAAAAGAAATATGGACAGCCAATTTATTCCAAGCTCCTTGGGGAGCAGACCCCCAATCCATGGTCAGGCTACCGAAAATGTTCTGAGTCACTGGCAGTATTTTAAAGAAACCCATTTTATTCAATATGTTGTTTGAAGTCTTAAAATCTCTATCTATCTATATATACACACTAGTAAAAGTCTCATCCTGTCTGTCTGTCTGTGAGATTAAGGTGCTGCGCCAAAACGGTACAAATTAGCACAAAATTTTTCACAGAACTTTACTCAACTTTTTCCCGTGGACGTCAGTATCATAGTTCTTCACATTTGATGTTATATTTCACGTTATTGATATTTAAAGTTAAAAAAGCCAGCTTTGAAAATAATAACTGCTTGTGAGAGTAAGACTTTTCTAGCAGCTTCCAGTGATGATGTCACAATGGCATCTCAGTCGTCCAATCACAATGGGATCTCATTTACACAAGCTACCGTGAAGATTCCGAAAACCGAAAATGACATCACAATGTGATCTCTGCTGCCAATACAGAAGCTATGAGAGTTGACGGAGTTGGGGATGACACCGTGTGACGCCAACCCCCCCCCCCTCGCATTGGGGGACGGGGCCCAACTGGTCCCACTTGGTCTAGTATATTATTAAAACTCTCATCTTGTCTCTAACTATGCGTGTAATTTCATGTGATCATGGACCTATGCCAAAACGGTACATGATAGCGCTAAAATGTTTTACACCATCTTACTCACCTTTGTCCCGTGATTGTTTGTTTAAAGTTTAGTTCAGATTGATGTTGTATTTCACAAGTTATTGACATTTCAAAGTTTTTTTTTTTTTAAAACACTTTGAGAACAATCTCTTCAAGTACTGTGACAGTTGCTGGCAGATTCTGGCAGTTGCAGCTATGATGTCACAATGGGATCTCATTTACATAAGCTACCCGTCAAGAGTCCTCCACCCGACAATGACATCACAATGGGATCTAATTTACATAAGCTGCCAATCAACAATGTTCCACCGATGCAATGAGAGATTTGTTACATTGTTGTAAGGAGAGGGAGTGGGGAGGAAAATAAATGTTATTTAAACATAGTGTTTAGTGGGGGAGTGCAATAGGGGAGAGGTGAGGGAGGGAGTGACTAAGGGTAGGAAAAAGGAGAGGTGGAGAGGTGAGAGAGGGAGTGGAGGAGGTGAGGAGAAGAGGGAGGGTGGAGGAGGGGGAGTGAGTGTATGAGCCGCACCTGCGCAGTTGGGGGCTATGGGTGAGTGGTGGAAACGGGCTGCGTTGGGGAAAGGTGAGTGGTGGAATACTGCGTTGGGGGAACGGGGACCAATGGGTCCCACTTGGTCTAGTATATATTTTAAATGTTTCACGGTTCAAAGAGAGATGTTGCTCAACAAATGCTAACTTTCAGTCATCTGTGACTTGCATCATCACCATAAGGGTATGAATTGTAAACCAGATTGTTATTCTGCAGAATATTCACTGAATATTTAACACACTGATCCATATCCAAGCATTTATCCAAACAACAAAATAAAATACAAGTGAATATATGTAAAACAATAACGTCTCCTTTCTAAACAGAAATAATTTATAATCAGAAGGCTAGCTAAAAGTTAGCTATCATCTTCCAAATAATTGAGAGATAATTCATACTGAGAAGTGAGGAAGATCAAAGAAAAAAATCTCAAACTGACAATTAAGAACATACAAAAACAATCGTCAAAAGTAGCTGAAACCATCCAAATAACCCAAAGTAATTTAGGTGGATGGAAAACTGTGTAGTTGGAATTGGGTGGAGGCGGAGTTATATTTGAAAGCATAGTTTTAAACCCACCAAGGATAATAAATCAAATCACTAATCTTTTTTAAAAGAATTGATTCAATTGTTGTGCATCTACATGCATGTGCATGCTTGTCAACTGCCAGAGATTGCTTGAGCCAAAGATGGGGAAATGTGTCCTTTAAAAACATAAAAAGGTCAGCTCAAAATGTGAACAGGGTAAAATACTTCAAAAGAAGTCCTGATTAACTTCATCACAAAATGCAATTGATAAGACATGGAATTCTATAATAAATTGACATTGCTCTTTCACCAAAATTCCAAAGATCCATTCGGTAAGAAATTACCTTGCTGCCTCTTTAATGACATTTTGTACAAATACCATCCGTGTCTCCAGACTGCCTTGCACTAGTTTCAATAAATAGAAGATATTTTCATAATCTGAAAGAGATGATATTCAATTAACAGTCAGCACCATGTGGGAAATGAATGATCAATCCCAGTTTAAGCTAACAGAATCTATGGCTTCTGATGTTCACAAAAAGCAAGTAGGTAATGAGGTTGAGCAACCACAGGGTAACAAAGGTTCATGCTACTTCCACTCAAGAATTTAAACTCCAGAAAGAAACTGAACAGCTGGGCCAGACTGTGTATTCAAATAAAATTAAGTGAAATAGGGTTAAACTCCCAAACAGTTAATTATCAGCTCTACCTGATCATGGCACTTTTTAAAAAAAATAATTATAATCAGAAATATTTAATTGGGTAAATCAGCCAAGTGGTATTATGGCTTTGACAAGGACTTAGAAAAGCAGAGTCCAACAAAATACAGATCAGAATTGAAAGATGTACACTGCAGAACAATGTCTAGACTGGAATTTGACCAGGACCACAGGACTTGTGACTCCCTTGCAATTTGGAAACTGAAACTGATCCACAGTTCAAGGTTAAATCAGACCATCTTAACACTGCTGTAGTTTGGCTTCTTAGGTTTGGCAAAAGATAAAGACTTGACCATGTGACAGGTAACAATGGTTTAAGTGAGAGCAGTAGGAAATATGAAACCAAACACAAAGAATATGAAACCAAGTTCAATGAGCCTGCTTCTGGAATAGAGCCTCACAAAGTAGAAGTAGTAGAGACATGGACCAACAATTCTTTCGGACTTCTAATGGCCAACATTAATCCCTCTGAGGTAGAAATAAATTCTGAATACTTGTAATAGAAACATCGTTGAAGACTATTACTCGAGGGAGCAAAGCAAGTAACATTTTATTCTTAAATCATACTTACGCCTGCCAGGTTTCCGAATTTCCTTAAAAATTTGTGTCCTTAACTCTATATTAGTCTCTTGTTGCTTTGACCTCATAAGTGTTTTAATGGCATTTGGTGAAGACCTGTTCAAATGTCCATCTTGGCATACTTCACTGTCCTTTGATTCCTCATGGTTAAGCTCAACACCATCAATAGAATTATTATTGACAAGTAAAAGACCACCGTCCATCTCATGACTTGCAAATTCTTCTGCAAAATCCACAGAGTCAGATGTCGCATCGATCAGAGGTGCTGCTAATTCAAGTGTGTGGGGTGGAATTTCAGCTGGAAGTAGGTCTGCAATATTGTTTTCAACATAGTCAACACACGTAGCCTGATTTTCTTCAGTCTCTGGAAAAGGAATTAAAAAAATCAGTGGATAACTATTAAGAATTAATGAGACTAAAATTCTGCACATTTTAAATTCTTGCTAATTCTTGTGCTAATTAAACAAAATACACTGGAGATACAAGGAACTGCAGATTCTGGAATGTTAAGCGCAACGCAAAGTGTTGCAGTAACTCTGTGGGTCAGGCAGTATCTCTGGAGGAAGTGGATAGGCGATGTTTTGGGTCACTACCCTTCTTCACTTTGACTACTCTTTCGCATACTCAGCCCAGTTGTCTTTGAGTGTCATCTCAGTTCAATGCTAGCACTCTCAGCTTAGATTTAGAACATAAGTTGACAAGTTGAGTGGAATTCATGCCAGACTGCTGTGGTGGTCAATTCATTGGGTATTTTTAAAATGGAGATTGCTAGATTCTTGATTAGTAAGGACGTCAAAGGTAATGGGGAGAAGACACGAGAATGGGGATGAGAGGGGAAAACAGATCAGTTATAATCAAATGGTAGAGCAGACTCGATAGGTCAAATGGCCTAATTCTATTCCTATATCCTATGGATACCATACAATGGTTCTTACACAGAAATATTGGCTGGTATTTCAGTGCAGCTGTTCAAAGGATGTGCCTGTTAAATCAGATATATGCGAGATCTCACAACATCCTAAAGCAGAAGAGCCAGTTCTCCCAATGTCGTAATCAACAGCCTTTAATCATTATCATGACCATCGCACTGGCTTCATCCGCAGAGAGAGCCATAAAAAACAAACACAGGTCCTTTGGCTCAACTCATCAATATGGACTGTTGTCAAGACATCTCCATAAACTCCTCTAGTTACCCTTCTTCCATTAATATACATAAAATATATTTGGACTTCCATAGGATCCAGTCCTGCACAACCGGCTGATATATTTACCATTGCTCAGTTTGTAGCATGTCATTTGGCAGAAAATTAAAGTTTCATTCCAAACACCCGAGGATCACACACCTTGAAGTACTCAGGGAATGCAAGTAAACTGCAAACATTGAACGATGAGGGCAAACTAAGTTTGGTCACACCAAATGATCAAGCTCAATATATTGAAATGTCAAGTGTTTAAAGCCATGCTCAAAGTTTAAGCATGGATACAAAATAATGCTGAAAGTTAAGAATCTGTGAAGTCATCAACTTCACAGTATCAGAGAAGCAGATTAAACAATAGGACTTGAAACAGATGCTAAACCACAGACATCAAAGTGGTTAAGACGTCATACTCTCTTTCAGGGTACCCCAGACAGGACAGTAAATGATTACAGGTCTTTCCATGTTAAGAATGCTTGACTTATAGACACCCTGCACATATAGACAAATGCCTGGAGACAAGCAGGATGCTGCAAGCATCTTCTGCCAGGTGGGAATGGGGTATTTCTCTCTGCATCCCCTGCCCCTCCAATCCAGAGCCACACAATCAGGGGCTAGGTGGAGTCAAGCAGAGTTGAGCAGGCTCATTTGCTCACTTATTAAGCCAGCAAGTTCAACTGGCAGTAAGCGCTTCCCAGGCCTGTTTGCTTTCCTGTCACAGTTGTTTCTGTGATCCTGTCCCACACAATGTTTATGCTTATTTCTGACTTAAACAGTTCGGGTCACAAACAGTTTTCAGTAACGGAATCCTGTCGTAACCTCGGGACTGCCTGTCACATTATATATAGGGCCGAACATTGATTTGTTGGAAAAAGGCACTTACGTAAAGTGATGATAAAATAAGAGAAAGGAGAAGAAGCAGAAAGGGCTGTAAAGGGTACTCTGCAAAGTTTGTGAACTTGCAGGAAGAAGTCAATCTGGGTAGAAACCATGAGCGGGAAAACATTGGCCATACACATTGACAATGATAAAACTCTCCAGCACAATATCAAAGGAAGGAAGATGAT
This sequence comes from Leucoraja erinaceus, assembly GCF_028641065.1. NCBI lineage: Eukaryota > Metazoa > Chordata > Chondrichthyes > Rajiformes > Rajidae > Leucoraja > Leucoraja erinaceus. The sequence continues at coordinate 34,365,228 of NC_073389.1, forward strand.
AATGAAAAAAGCCTCCTAAAAGACAAATTCACTTATGTGTTTAAGTACAATGCATTCAACAGAAATGGCTGGTATATTTTGCTTTTGTGATGAAACTTCACATTAGTTCATACACGCCACATTATATTGGTTCTTTCAAACATTCATGATACGACATCCATAACAAACCAATAACTTCAGCATTGATTGAATTACATTTGCCCATACCTGGAACAACAGCTACTGGCTTTATAAGATCTGCTTGTGGCTGTATAACTGGCGAAAGGGGAGGGCCCTTGCCATCGCTGTGATTAACCATTGTTGACGACGTTGGTGGATACTCTTTCAATAAAGGTGACATACAACGACGTCTTTTTGGAATTCCTGCCACATTCAGCTCCATCGGTCGTTTGCTTCTGTTCTGAGGTCCCGACACAAACTCATCGGCTTCATCAATCATCATTCCCTGCAACACAAATATCCGTAACTCTCGTGTCCACAAAGATACGAGTCTCTGTCTATCTATCAATAACTTATCTATCAATAATCTGTCATCACATACCAAAAAACTAAATAAAAATTACATCACAAAAATGTTATACATACAGCACTCAAACTTTAGAACATCTGCAACCACGTGATCTGGGTGCAATATAGATTACGCCTTTAGATTCACAGTAATTTTAAGTGAAATGCAAGTTTTAATCCGGGCACGGTGAAATTTAAGGAGCTGTACCAGAAAACCGTTAGAACTAATTCATTGGAATAAATAAAGAATAAAAAAAATATTCAGTTACAAGCAAAGAACACGGGAATGAGTGTAATTAGATAGCTTGTTCAAAAGCTGTGATTCTAGCAAAAAATAGGGCAAATATGCAAGGCTGCCAAGAGTCAGAGGGAAGTTTCCTCAGTTAGTCTGTAATTTATCCTTTGGCTTTCTACTAACTTCATCACCTCTAGTTGAAGGAAGGAGAGAACAAAGACCACAGGTTCCAGCAATGTGCACAGCACTTTAGTAAGTATCCGGCAAGGAATATGTAAACCTCAGTTGAAAGTCCCATTGCTGAATAACACCCACTATTGATGCTCACCCATAATTAAAAGCATCTCAAATGGTACTGGATACGATACACATTAAATTATTCTCCCTTAAATTGGGTTTGTGTGCAGAAATTGCATAAGAAACTCAAAAGACTGCATGTGTTGAAATGCAAAATAAAAACAAAACGCTGGAAATATTCAGCAGGTCAACCAACATCTGAGGAGAGAGAAACATAGCTGTTTGAGGGAGTGTTTCCATATGCAAAGGGAATGTGAAAAGTATAAAAGAGACATTTGTGATAAGGTGGAGATACATGATACATGTATCTCCAAGTTGATACGGAGTTGATGCTGTCTGATTAATTTGCAAATCAGACCTTGTGGAATGCACAAATAAATAAATTCCATAGCCAGATTAGAAAATATTGAGATTTACTTAAATACATTGAATGGCATTCAAAGAAGCTTTAAAATTGAGTTCAAAGTTCTTACATTACTGCCTCGTCACGTTTTAAAACTGAACTGGTCGGTGTCCATTGACGGCAGTTTCGGTATTGGTAGGCATGTCAAATCTGACACGATTTGCCTGGATAGCATGAAAAACGTTGTTTTGCATTGTATTTCAGTACACAATAATTGTTGCACTGGTTTATTATTGTGTAGAGATACAGTGAAAAGCTTTATGTTGCATGCTATCCAGGTAAATCATGTCAGATCTGACATAAAATACTTCAGTTTGCTTGTTACTTGAAATATTATACAGCAACACTTTGTCCATTCCAAACCCAATCAACATATGCACAGAGGCTTACATTAAACAAAGATTTGTTTCCTCTACCATCCCCGAATAGAAAGTGCACACAAGGTAGATAACATCTGTGTTATGAAGATTTAACTGAGATATACACAATGTTCTATGTAAGCAAGAGTACTCAAGTTAAAACAGCCAAGAGTCTCAAGAGGGCCATTAGCACGTCTGCCAAATGATTTATACTACTTATGGCTTCATAGTCCCAAACATTGCTAAAAATAGCTCTAAGGAAAAAAACAGAAAACATCTGACAGCTCAAGAGACTTAAGCCAGAGTACAGCTGTAAATATTTATTTGAACACCTTGGATCGGTACGAAAGTGCACAACCTCTTTTGGAAAGGTCAAGGTATCCTCAATTTGCAGCTGCCCGTATTTAAATATATAGGTACATACCTTCTTATCCAGTTTGAAAGGATTTCCAAATGTATGCAATCGCCTGGGCTGATCAGGGTCAAGTTCACGCAGGGGAGAAGGCACATGTTTCAGGAACTCCTGGTAATTTCCCATCTGTGCTATTGGGACACTGTGCATCTGATCTGGAGAGGGGAAAAAATAACATGGATAATTCACCATTTTTCACTCTCACAGCAAATCTGAGTAATAATATGAAAGAGTCTGCTGAAATACCACCACAATATTACAGTATCTTTGCAGCATCCATGAACAAAAGCAGAATAAAAGCTGGAATTAACTAAGCATATCTACAGAAATGAAATGGGGTGCTCTATACAAACAAAAATAATCATCAAATATTCTAAAATACTGGGACAATTACATACTGGGACAATTACATACAACAATCAGGGGTTCCACAGAAACTGAGATCCAAATACAGCAGATGGAAATGCTTTCTTACAAAAATATGGTACCTCGGTACACGTAACACTAAACTAAACTAAATTTATCATGGTTTGAAAAACCCAAGGAAAAAAAATGATAAATTAACTAGAAAGTTATGCACCTTTGAGCAACTACTCCAGAATGTTAAAAATATTTGCATTTTAACAGAGCTTAAAGAATAACTTTTGAAAAGTTATTGACATTTTAAGCTTCAATGTAACAGGCTGCCTCTGTGGCAATTAAGAAACTGGAAGATCAAGCCCCATTGTAAGACAAAATTAAAACTTGGTTAGTTGGCATTCAAGTCCATTCAAAGACTCACCATTCTCCATCTCTAACTCTCCTAGCCTCACAGCCTAGAGATAATTTTACAATTCTACTTCTTTCAACTCACTTTAAAATTACCTTCTCTTTCAATACTCTTTAAATTCCAAGGAAGTTCTTAATATTGCACTACCCATCAATTTTTTTTTCAGTTGCAACTTTTATTGGAATTGACTTTGGTATGTGCTTTTGTTCTTAGGTTATTTGCCTTCATAAATCAAGGCAGTATTTTGGAATGGAGCCATAGCATTTTTGAACTTTCCTCAGGTAAGTGTGCACCACAAAATCTAAGTGAGCATCAAGATTCGCTTGTCCAAAATTCCTAACTCATTGAGTTTAAACAGGCTAAATCTTAGAAGGACAAGCACAACCAAGATAGGTGCTGCGCATTTTGTATCAGCTATTTTCATTATTGGCAATCATATGTGTTTGGCAGTTGGAAACCTGCAAATGATAATCTGGTCTTTCAGGTCAATGGCAACAGATTTAATCATTCATTTCAAACTGTCTTACACATTATAGAATGGACTGCTTTGGTGCAAAACAAAATAGAGAACAGTGTCATTAAAGCACATCTTCCATTTATTTTTTTTCTCCCCCATTGCTTGTGCTTGGCGTGATTAATATAGGGCGGCACGGTGCTGCAGTGATAGAGTTGTTGCCTTACAGCACCAGAGATCCATGTTCGATCCTGACTACGGGTGCTGTCTGTACGGAGTTCGTACATTCTCCCCATGATCTGCGTAGGTTTTCTCCGGGATCTTTGGTTTCCTCATTTTGTAATTGGCTTGGTATAATTGTAAATTGATCCCAGTGTGTGTAGGATAGTGTTAGTGTATGGGAATCTCTGATCGGCGCGGACTCGGTGGGACGAAGGGCCTGTTTCCGCACTGTATCTCTAAACTAAACTAATATTGAAAATAGTGTTTAATTACCCCAATAGTGGTTGTCCTATTATCATTGCATCCATTTAAATGGCACAGAAATTGTTAGCCCTGACCATTTTTACCTTCATCTTGTCCTTTCAATGGACCATGTGAAGTTTTCAACAGGTTTAACCTCATGCGTGTAAGCTGATCCAGAAGATTTCGTCTTGGTATATCATAAGCATTCTTGTAACTCTGAGGTTTCAAATCCTTCAAAATAATTTAAAAAAAAAAAAATTAAAGTACCAAAGTGACATTACATGATCTTGCATATCAAACATTCACTAAAGGCAACCTCAAACAACCAGGTCCTGAAGCATGGTAAATCTATAGTTAAAGTTATACTACAACTGTCTGGTGTGGAGTAAATTTTGAGTTGGTATGGAACCTTTCATAGACCCAGAAAAACTGAATGGTTTTGCAAAGGTCAAACTTCCTCTGCAATTACTTTACTTGGACTCTAGACATGATTGTTATCTGAATGTTGCACACAAGAGTAGGAAATATGACTTCCTACAAAGAAAGAGCACCAGAACATCCATAATCTCAAAAACCAAGACTTTGTCTTAGAACCTGTATGAACATACAGTGCCCTCCATAATGTTTGGGACAAAGACCCATCTTTCTTTATTTGCCTCTGTACTCCACAATTTGAGATTTGTAATAGAAACAAAATCACGTGGTTTAAAGTGCACATTGTCAGATTTTAATAAAGGCCATTTTTATACATTTTGGTTTCACTATGTAGAAATTACAGCAGTGTTTATCCATAGTCCCCCCATTTCAGGACACCATAATGTTTAGGACACATCAATGTCATGTAAATGGAAGTACTCATGTTTAGTATTTTGTTGCATTTCCTTTGCATGCAATGACTGCTTGAAGTCTGCGGTTCATGGGCATCACCAGTTGCTGGGTGTCTTCTCTTGTGATGCTCTGCCAGGCCTGCATTGCAGCCACCTTTAGCTTATGCTTGTTTTGGGGGCAAGTCCCCTTAGTTTTCTCTTCAGCAAATAAAAGGCATGCTCAATTGGGTTCAGATCGGGTGATTGACTTGGCCACTCAAGAATTTAGCATTTTTTAGCTTTGAAAGAAACACCTTTGTTGCTTTAGCAGTATGTTTGGGATCATTGTCTTGCTCTAGAATGAACCGCCAGCCAATGAATTTTGAGGCATTTGTTTGAACTTGAGCAGATAGGATATGTCTATACACTTCAGAATTCATTATGCTACTACCATCAGCAGTTGTATCATCAATGACGATAAGTGAGCCAGTACCTTCAGCAGCCATACATGCCCAGGCCATAACACCCCCACCACCGGGTTTTACAGATGAGGTGGTATGCTTTGGATCTTGACAGTTCCTTCTCTCCTTCATATTTTGCTCTTACCATCACTCTGATATGTTAATCTTCGTCTCATCTGTCCACAAAACCTTTTTCCAGAACTGTGGTTGCTCTTTTAAGTGCTTCTTGGCAAACTTACCTGCCCATCCTATTTTTTGTGGCTAACCAGTGGTTTGCATCTTGCAGTGTAGCCTCTGTATTTCTGTTTATCAAGTCTTCTGTGGACAGTGGTCATTGACAAATCCACGCCTGACTCCTGAAGAGTGTTTCTGATCTGTCTGACAGGTGTTTGGGAATTTTTCTTTATTATAGCGAGAATTCTTCTGTCATCAGCTGTGGAGGTCTTCCTTGGCCTGCCAGTCCCTTTGCGATTAGTAAGCAAACAGTTGATTTTGGTAAGCCTAAGGTTTGGCTGATGTCTCCAACAGTTTTATTCTTGTTTCTCAGTCTCATAATGGCTTATTTGACTTTCATTGGCACAACTTGGCATCAAATTGCAGAATGATCTGCGTTGGAATGGTCAGACTCATCATGCAACGGTGAAAGCAACAGGTGTCCTAAACTTTCTGAGGCGCAACTTTCATCATTGTTCAACTTCTGTCAAGGAGAAGCTTTTTTTTTTTTTTTTTTTTAATTTTATTTTTTTTAGAAGTACGGTAAATTACAATCCTACACAACACATATATCTTAATACATTTTTTGTACCCCTTCATTTTTTTTGAGCTTTAAGAAAAAGGTAGAAGTAAGGAAAGTAAAGAAAGTGCAAGAGAGTCGTGCAGTGCAAGAGTGTTGGGAAAAAAAAGCCCCTTAGGAAAGAAGTTAGAGAAGGAAGTAAAGTGAGAAAATAGACCCTAGAAAAGAAAGAGAGAGAAAATAGAAACAATCGCTCTATTATAACATTAAACTCCGCAGAAAGGGGACTACCAACCAAGTCTGTTTTGTTATTTTACCTCCCGTTACCAGGTCCTGATACCACTTATTTATATATTTGTTGTTTTTTTTTAATTACTATTGCACCTCATACTTGTAATAGGTCCAGAAACATAGACCACGTCTTTTGGAATTGGTCTGCTTTACCTGCTAGGAGGAATCTCATCTCTTCCAGATGTAATGTTTCAAACATATTTGATATCCACATTTTTATTGTTGGTGTCGGCGCATTTTTCCAGAATTTAAGTATAAGCTTTTTTCCCATTATTAGCCCGTAATTAAATAAATTCCTCTGAAACACGTTTAATTCAGGGTTATCTTCCGATATTCCGAAGATAATCCATTCTGGTTTTGGTACCAGTTTTATTTTGATCAATTTTGAAAAAATATCAAATATTTCATACCAGAATTTTTGGATTTTTGTACAAAAAACAAAAGAGTGCGCTATGGTAGCTTCTTGACACAGGCATTTATCACAGATTGGTGAAACATTAGGGAAGATTTTATTTCATTTAGTTTTTGAATAATATAATCTACGTAATGTTTTAAATTGGATGAGCGTATGTCGTACGTTGATCGAACATTTATGCACCTGTAGTAAATGATTATCCCAGGTCTCTTTTGAGATTTTTATAGCTAATTCTTGTTCCCAATCTTTTCTAATTCCATCTGTTGTGGGTATTTCTATGTTTAAAATGATATTATATAGGTACGATATTAAATTAGCTGATTCCGCCTTGGTCTTCATTGCTTCATCCAATAAGTCGGAAGGCATATCATGATAGTCTTTTGTGTGTTTTTTCAGATAATCACAAATTTGAAGATATTTAAAATATTGGTTATTTTTCAAATTATATTTCAGTTGTAGTTGTTGAAATGATAGTAAATTCCCCAATTCATACAGATCTTCGAGCATTTTAATTCCCATTCTTTCCCATTGTATAAATGATTTGTCTATGATTGATGGTTTAAACGATGGATTATTGACTATTGGTTGTCAAGGAGAAGCTATACTTCACCCTCGTTAGACCTCATTTGGACTACGCAGTTGCAGCATGGGACCCATACACAAATAAAAAAATTTCTTCCATCGAACGTGTCCAAAGACAGGCAGCTCGATTTGTTACTAACACCTATGAGAGAGAAGCGACTGTCACCAAACGTTTGAATTCTCTGGGGTGGAACCCTCTCCAAGACAGACGTGAAGCTCACCGTTTGACCTGTTTTTACAAAATGTTAAATGGTCAGCTCGACATAGACTACAAGACCTACACCAAACCCGAAACCAATTAGGAGCAGACGAGTAAACTCGATCCAATTTGTGATCCCAGCTACAAAGGCAGATGTATACAGCAATTCGTTCTTCCCCTGCACAATTAAAGCATGGAATAATCTCCACCCAACTATAGTTACCCAACCAGATGCAACTAAATTTAAAGTAGCTCTTTCTTCCCAATAACCCTTTCTGGCTTAAGCCCTCCCTTCATCACCTCCAGTTTAAATTCCATTTGGAATATTTTGGAGGACCAAGAAACCAAGAACTGGTCCTCATGTTGATAAAGTGACTGATAAAGGTTTCCCCCGATTCTCCCCCCACCCCCGCACTCCCCACATAAAACATACCAAGAGACATTAATAAGAAACATTCAAGACATACTTAAAATGATAAAAACAGAGAAGGGACAAGACAGAAAGTGAAACTCATACTCTAAGGTTATACTACAGCCGAGGTCTTATTAATCACATTCAGCACCAATCAGCTTTAATTTTGTTCTTTTACTTGTTAACAGCATTTTGTTTCTCAATAACATTTTTAAATCTCCAAGGTAACTGGAAATAAACGTATATTTCAGCAGACTGCAGATTTCATGGGTCCAACTTGAAGTGTCATCGGGAAACAATGTTTTGTCAATATGCTTGAAATACTTTTCCTTAGATAATCCTATTTATCATTTAAGAGGCAATACACATCCACCGTTCTTCACAATTTCTCTAGTTATAGTTTTTAAGTCAAATAGGCTAATGTCGTGTAGAGATGCTCAAGGGACCTCCAAAGTCAAAAAGGAGAATTTCCCATTTTCAAGCCAGCTGACAGGTCTCTGGAGAAATTTGCAATTAACTTTGCAAGTCCTTTGTTGAAACTGTCAATTCCACTGAAAAAGAAATACCTGAAGGTGTCTTACCGTATTCAGAATCCCAATTTGAAAGCCAGTAAACTCCTTCATGTTTAAATCCATAAGTCTGTATGGAGGCTCTCCTGTGATGCCCATCAAGATTTGCCTTAAGTCTTTGCGCTGTGTTAACGAGAGGGCATTGCTTCTATTCCTTACTTTAATGCCAGATTCTTGAAGCGGTTTCTTACCCACTGAACTTATGATTCGGTCGGATTCCAGTTTAGCCTGAAAATTACAAATGAGTGTTTTACAAAGGAAATAAGTTAAAATTCAAGATAAAGTCAGTAGTCAGTCAAAAATAACCGTAGATTGGTCCCAAACAATAGGAGGTTTGTGGCGGGACAATGGAATTCATATTTCAGGAGGCACCCCCAAAATACTAAAGTACTTAAAAATTCACCCAAAACTAGGCTGTGTTAATCCTGCCTTCGCAAATGCTTCTTCGGCTAGGAGTGGCCTCAACAAGCATGAAGGCACCAAATAATGTTGTTACTATACCAGATTGACTGGAAGAACAAACATTCCAATATCAGTGGCCTCTCCCAGTCCATTACCAGAGCCTCTATCCAAGTTCCTTTGGGCAGCCACATAAGAATCCTGAATTAATTTTGTTTAGAGATACAGCATGGAAACAGGCTCGTCGAGTCAGCACCAACCAACAATACGCTAGTTCTATTCTACACTCTAGGGACAAATTACAGAAGCCAATTAATCTGTATGTGAAATGTGAGAGAAAACCAGCACACCCAGGAAAATCCAAAGCAGTCGCAGGGAGAATGTACAAAGTCCGTAAAGACAGCACCCGCGGTCAGGATCAAACGCGGGTCTAAGGCAACAGCTCTACCGCCGCGCCACTGTGTTGCCCAATTTAACATACTATTCCACCATTTGATTCATGGGAAGAGATTGCCAGGCAGATAAAGGAAAACATTCAATCATGTGCTCAAGTATAAAAATGCAACAACCACAATGGTTCGTGGGAATTCTAAACTCACAATCAATCAAGGAAAATCAACAAATTAGGACTGCATTCCACGCACTGGAAATGCACAAAAGTTGCTCTGCTTAAAAAGGCATAATGTGCACATCCCCCCCAAACAACACATCCATCATGTCAGGCATCTTCCACCCCATCTGCAGAAGAGTCTGCAGTTTCCACCTTGGCCTCACCAGCCACCTCAGAAACCAAAACCAGAGTGGAAGAAAAATTATCTTTAATCTTGCGGGATTGCTTAAGAAAAATTCTGTACTAGAAACTGAGCTGGAAGTCAAACGCCCCTTAAAAATTGGTTTTGCTGCACGTAAAGTGGGTGTAATACCTTTGTCACTTCCTCACCGACACACAATTCACACATGGCTTTCACCTTGGGACAACTTGGCTGCAAATCTTGCTATAAAACATGACTATACAATAAATATTTAAGAGCTTCTGGAATTAATTCAGTTATTCCTTAGTAGGAAGGCTGTGGGAAGGCTGCTAGAAAGTAATGGTTAGATAAATTGAAAAAAATCTTACCTGTTGACTAAGTTTTTTGAGGTAAGAAATTACACTGTAGCTAAGACCATAATCCACTCCTTCTGCAATCAAGTTGGGAGCTCCCATCATCCTCAATGCTTTTTTCAAAGGCTGGTGAAATTCAACAAAATATTTACTGCATCAAACGTCCTTCACTCTCACAGAATCATCAGAATGCAAAGTCTAGTGATAAATCTCACGCTCGCCAACATTATACACCACCTTAGCAAAGTATAATTCTTCAGGTTTAAGCACTGTGCTTGAGGGGGAAGGACACTAAAATTAGAGATAAGAGACTGCATTTGCTGAAATCTGGAACTAAAAATCTAACAGCTCAAAGAACTCAGCAGTTAAACAGCATTTGTGGAGGCAAAGGGATGTTTCACATCAGGTCAGATGCAGGGTCTCAACTTGAAACATCGGCTATCTCTGCGCCTCCACAAATGCTTCTTGATGTGATGATTTCTTCCAGCAGTATATTTTGTTACTCTTGCCACTGTAATTACGATTAATATTCGCAAAAATTAAAATCAGCTCATAATTCTGTTCCTGGAACATTCAAAAACTGCAAAATCAGAATGTTTGATAATGTCTAATGTCACCAATCAAACTGCATTTTAAGTATTTAAGAAGGAACTGCAGATGCTGGAGAATCGAAGGTACACAAAAAAGCTGGAGAAACTCAGCGGGTGCAGCAGCATCTATGGAGCGAAGGAAATAGGCAACGTTTCGGGCCGAAACGTTGCCAATTTGCATTTTAAGTATTACTTTTACACAACATATGCAATTGTTTGATCAATGTAATTTCCAAGCACTGTCTTTTGAAGAGGCGAAGGCAGCCAGATACTTCCTTTACACCACTGCAAAGAAGCACACAAAACTCTCGTAGGCCACATGATAAACCTCAATGCCAACATTGCAGTGTTGGCAACTCTCACATATTGAGCGCGAGTCTCAAGCATTTCACGCAATTCTCATGCTGATCACAGAATTTCTCACGCTAAAAAAAGTTGATATAAATAAATAGATACAGGGAGTCACAAACAATTCTTCCAGATCTAGACAAGGCTTCCAGATCTCCGCCACACTCACCAATGAGAATAGTTTTCTGTCGGCGGGTTTCCCATAAAGAACGAGCAATTTGATTGGCTTAAACCCACCGCACACTATTTATATGCATAACCATCTACCGACAACAATTGATCCGAAGTAAAGCAGCTGTCATAGAGCTCCCAAACGCCATATCCCATTGGCTGCAGATGTATACGCTCGTTATGCCCATGCCCGCGCGACATGGAAATGTGTAACGTCGCCAGATCGAATCCGGGTACGTTATACGTGCAGACGATCTCAGCTCATCATTGCACTTTGGTGAATTTAGAAGTTCCGCGGTTTCACTGACAGTGACTTTGCACGGTACGTATTTTGTTTATGATTACTTTGTTTATTTATCTATGAAGTGAACATGTATTAACTTTATTTTCTGGAATTTAGTTTTAAATGGGCAGAAATAAACTAAAGAAGTATCAAGTTAGACTGCCAACTTCTAAGCTTAAGTTAAACGCAATAAGCCACGCACCACCGCCCCGACGCTACAGTGCAGTGCAATTAGTGCCATGACATCACTAGGACGTGACGTCTCTGGTTGTTGCCGACAGGGTCGTAGCTTGTTGTATCTTGTCACGGGTGGACGTAAGTTGATCGGTTGTCGTAGGTTGTCGCCTGTGTGGTCGTAGGTGGATGTTCCAATTCGGGAGGAATTATGTCGCCGGTCAACATTGCTTGTCGTAGCTTGACGTCGACTAGGTGGTAGCTTGTCGTAGACATTGTCGTTGGATGGGTCCAGATTTCTCACTCTCAACTCTCACGCAATGTTGGCAGTTCTGACATTGTGAAGGAATGCAAACCCAAGGAGATCTGTTGTAAAGATGCCTGGGACTTGCAATCAATACCCAAGACACTGAATATTAGCATTCCTCACACCTATAGGTGGTTGCCAGAACAAGCAGAAATTCTTCTGATGCACCAAGAAAATTAGGACTAGCAAGACATGTTGTGAATTGATTAATCGATTGATTGAAAAATACAGCATGGAAACGGACTCTACAGCGCCTATCGATCACCCATTCACATTTGTTTTACGTTATCCCACTTTTTCACCACGCCTCACACATTAGGGGTAATTTGAGAGGCCAATAGACTACAAACTCGCATGTCTTTGGGATGTGGAAGGAAACCAGAGCACCCTGAGAAGATCCACACAGTCAAGCAAGAATGTGAAAACTTCATTTTGAGTAACCCAGATCTCTAGTGGTGAGGCAACACCCCTACCACCTGCACTACTATGCCACTTTAATATACCAGTCCATGCTTTACTGTGAAAATAATAATAATAATAATATTTATTTATATAGCACTTTTAAACAAAATCACTTTGAACCAAAGTGCTTTACAGAGATTGATCAAATTAATTGAATAGATTCAATGTCACAAATTCATACAAAATAAAAAAAGAAAAAGAAAAAAGGAAAAAGACACAGAACAGTACACTATAGAAATCAACAAGAAACGTCCCCCCACAGCAGAATACACTGTGAGGGAAGGCACTGAAAATATCCAGTTCTCCTCCTCATAGTCCACCCGATGATGTAAGATGAATCGCAGAAAGGGGACAGAAAGAGGCCGAATGGACAAAGCGACGGATGACAGGAAGAAACGGCAGCTGGTGAGAGGGGAGGGAAGCCCACTGTGACCAAGTGCGTCCAGTTGCTGGCAGCAGCCTAAAAAAAGCACCAACCCCTGGGGCTACAACATCAGCCGCAACAACAGCCACGTCAACAGGATCGTGCAGTGGGTGAAGAAAGGCTCACTGGTTCACCGTGCGTGCTGAGGGTCACATTGGAAGCCGGGGCTGTAAGCAGCCAGGGGGGCTGTGTGAACCGGGGGGTGACATGGGCAGGTCCGTCCGCTATAACTAAAATCCATTATAAAGGAGTCCGTTAAAACGAGGGTTTACTGTACTTGACTCTCACCAAACTGATAAAGTATTTGTGCACTTCTTCTTACACCATCATCCACAACACACTAATCAATGTGATCTTAGTTATCCAATTTTATGCCACTATTGCTAGGAACATAAAAAGCAGGAAACATGGCTCTGTATCTGGGCCTGCCCTCATCCTATGACGAAGCTGAAACCAAGGATGGTTCAGAAAAGCCGACAACACAAGTTGTGGATCAAAGGATTTTACCTGCATTTGCCAACTGACATAAGCTTTAAAATAACCTGGCGGAGGCTACCAAATAAAATATGTAGAAGCGCACACTGTCTCTAAAGAAAAGCACAGAATTATACATTCGCAAAATTTTGGGAATATAATGTTCAAAAATTATTTTTCTATTTTAATTTCGAATCAGTGGGAAGTCAGATTTTGTTTCCAAAATCATAACAATTCCTGAATTTATAACAGGATTGCCTTGATGATGATTTGTTCAGTTTTGTCTAGTGTGAGCAACCTGTCCTCAGAATATGACATGTTACCACATATGAATAAGTTGTTCTTTTTAATAAACCAATGGCTATCTTTATACTTAGCATAAGGGCATCCCCATCATTTTACCTCTAACCCTGCTTGTGCATCTCACTCTTGTCTCCCCTCCCCTCTGAATTATTTCCATTCTGAGGTTCTGATTTACACCAATTTGATACAAAGAAAATTGATATTTAAGCTTCATAATTCATTTATTAAAATTTCACTTTAAATCAATTACGTTGATGGGCATTTTTTGCAACTTAATATAGTAGCAGTTCACACAAAGTTCAAGTACAAACTACATTCAACAAGAATAGGTGTCATAATTTGCAAGAAATGCATTTGATGGAATTGGACTTAAGGAATGTTTCTACAATTTAACATGCAGATCAGATTTACTCTCCATATCTTCACGTGTTATATTCAGACAAAGGCTACACCAATTTTCAAAGGCTAGACAATTTAAAATTAAAATGCCAATTCCCACATTGGATTGCAATGAATGATTCAGTGACCACATTTAATTTGACCCTCCTAGTCCAATAATAGCAATGTGTGCTTTAATCTTGGCAAATAAATTAATCTTCTGAACAAAATTAAGTGTTTTATATTAGGCAGTGTGTCTGTACGATGCATATTTAAAGTAAAACGGTCATAAGTGATATTTAGAGGAATGTTGACACCTAAACCAGGTTATTTGATCTGGGTGACTCATAGCGATCCTCATCTAATTGAGTAAAGTAAATGGATTGAGAACATGCAACAGAAAATGCTGCAGGCAGAGGTCAGAGTGTATCGATTGGGAAAAGGGCACACCAATAAACATACTGGGTTTAAACCACTGATTAGACATCTGTCAGATAAATGTCGCATTAGTACCTGAACAAAAGGGAAGGGGGGGGGCGGGGGGGGGGGGGGGGGGAGATGATAGGTGCACACGGCTAATTATTTTTGATTTACATACAAAACGAACTGAGAAGTAGCAGCATTTTTTGGTATTCCATGTTTCCCAGGCGTCGAAATTATTTTGTCTTCAACATTAAAAATATTAGATGCTAATTTAGCAATGCCACTTATGCAAGGCATAAATTGCACTTTACTGCAACCAGTTTTGTGGAAAATTACTAAAAGGCTAAATGCAAAATTATTGTCGTTAATTGTGAGCAATGTTACATAAATTGCAATGCACAATTCACACATGACATTTAACTAGATTGTTCTAATCAGCACATAGAAAAAGATGCATTTCATGAAGCATATGATCCTTTATTATTCAAAGAAATATGATCAGTACTTTTAATACCCCTGTCCAAAACCTCCGAAGTGCCAGGTCATCCTTGTTTTCAGAAGGCAACACGCAATACGATACCTGACTGATTGTAACACAACCCTATTCAATGGTAACAGACCAAGCAAATAAAGTTTTATTACTTAAAAATACTTGATAAACTAGAAATATGCTACAATATGAAAATAGCTTGAACACTGTTGACAAATCAGCAGTAAAACAAAACTCAAACCAAATAATGCTAAAGCCCAACACAATTTGGCAGATGGGCAGAGATCGCATATTCTAACACACAGAGGCAACTTGATCTGGAATCTAAAGTACATTTAATTTCTATAATTTTCTCACTGTTCATGGAAGTTTTATTTGAAAACTTGAGTGAGATTCTTAAATTTGAACAAGCAGCCTGATGGATATCTTCAAAACTGGAAAATGTACGCAAATGTTTAGTTTGATTCAACAATGCAGCGCGGAAACAGGCCCTTCAGTCCACCAAGTCCGAACCGACCAGCGATCCCTGCACTCTAATGCTACCTTACACACACACGAGGGACAATTTACAATTATACCAAGCCAATTAACCTACAAACATGTATGTCTTTGGAGTGTGGGAGGAAACCTAAGATCTCGGTGAAAACCCACGTGGTCATAGGGATAACATACAAACTCCGTACATATAGCACCCGTAGTCAGGATCAAACCTGGGTCTACTGGTGCTACAAGGCAGCAACTCTACCGCTGCGCCGCCATGCCGCCCTAAATGTTGCACCAATAACTCAAAAATATTATCCATTATATTTCTTCACAACAGCAGTGGGTTAGAGATGAATTGTATGGTTTGGCTCCTTTTTAAAAAAAACTCAACTAATCATTTAACAATTATACAGTAGACCATGCTTTACAACTTAAATTTTAACCTAATGATAAAGTGTCAGAACTAAAGATATCACAAACCGTTAGACAAGACAAGAGAGTTTATTGTCACGTGTCCCAGAAAGGACAATGAAATTCTTACATTGCTGCAGCACAACAGGATATTGTAGTCATAAATACAGATCAGATCAGATGTGTCCATGTACCATAGAATATATATATACACACATCAGTAAACAGATAAAGTGCAATAGGTTGTTCATAGTTTGTTTGAAGTTGTGTTTAATTCATTTTCAGTCCGATGGCTGTGGGGAAGAAGCTGTTCCTGAATCTAGATGTTGCAGATTTCAGGCTCCTGTACCTTCTACCCGAAGGCAGCGGAGAGATGAGCGTGTGGCCAGGATGGTGTGGTTCCTTGATGATGCTGGCAGCCTTTTTGAGGCAGCGACTGCGATAGATCCCCTCAATGGTAGAGAGGTCAGAACCGATGATGGACTAGGCAGTGGTTACGACTTTTTGCAGCCTTTTCTGCTCCTGGACGCTCAGGTTGCCATACCAAGCCACGATGCAACTGGTCAGCATGCTCTCTACTGTGCACCTGTAGAAATTCGAGAGAGTCCTCCTTGACATACCAACTCTCCGTAATCTTCTCAAGAAGCAGAGGTGCTGATGTGCTTTCTTTATGATTGCATCAGTGTTCTGGGACCAGGAGAGATCTTCGGAAGTATGCACGCCCAGGAATTTGAAGTTCTTGACCCTTTCCACCATAAAACTCAGACTATTACTCTGTGCATCGACATTTATTGACCCAATAATTTAAATATATCCTTTATTTTCTAACCCACACCATAGACATAGCTTAATTGAGAAATAATACATCTTTAAAACTTACAAACATCTTAACCATTAAGTGCAGCCAAAATCTTCTCACCATGCAATAATCTACACATATAACTATACACCAGATTTACGAATAAAGCTGAATATTAAATTCTACATACCCCGATATAATAAGGAGGCATTGTCTTCAAGTAATTTTCAAACGCCTGTCGCCATTTCATAACTGGCTTCAGCTTATGCACTTTAAACAAATCATCTGCAAAACAGAAAAAATAATTCATTACTAGTTAAGTGAATTAAGAAATTCCCTTTTGTACACCAGCTGACCTGGTTTTTAAAAGAAAACATTCAAAGGTTATTTTCTGATGCAGGAGAAATATGCAGAGTGCGATTTTCCCCAGGCCTTAGTTTACATATAGTGTAAAGATCTTGTGCCTCTGCTATTAAAAAATCTGACCTGCTTCATGCTGGAGGTGGATATGGAGAAGAGGGATTAAAATCAAAAATGCTTTAACCTATCAAATAAGAAGTTTGAACTCTCCTGCACCTCCAAGTTACAATGGTAGGTTGGCAGTGAATTCAAAATACTTCAGTATTTAATCAATTTACTTCAATGACTATAATGATACATCCTAAATGCACATGTCACAGATGCACATTCCATTAAAAATTTTAAAAATGGAATGTTTGGAGACTAGAAACTAATATCCCTGCAACTCTAGGTTCAGAAATAAAGCAGTGTTGAATTAATGTTTCTTCTCTCAAACTGAAGGCTGCCAATGCCTCTATCATGTTCCTGCTGTATGTCATTTCACATTACAATTTTATTCAATTCGCTTATGCATTGCTGTTAAATTAGGTTCCTGGCAACTTGCACCAATTGCTCATGTTCTGCACATAAAGCAGAATTTAGTTTTTCTCAACACAGCAGAATTTTGCTTTCATGAAGTAAACACAAACATAATAAAAATGGTTTTAAAGGTTGGTGTCAGAATTGTGAGCACTGTTCCAAAGTTATAGAAGTTATTTCATTATACCAGATTAGACGGAAATGTATTTTGTACTTGGCCACTCTATAACTGACGTGGGGATGCCTGAAATTCTCAAAGTCCATGTTATTCTGCACCTAAATATTTCCTATAATACACTAAAGGTTATCAAAAAATACAATGTTATAAAAATATATAAATTAAATATTTTTGTACATCAGAGCAATTTGCAGCATTGCCAAGATTCAAAATTTTAATCTAAAATTATTTAAGGTAGCAATAACCAGGGAGGTTTAGATTGCAATTCACTATTTTTGCCAAGTCATTAATTTGTGAATAAGTATATAGTCAGATAAGATCTTATTTAAACCAAGGTATTAAGCACCGAGCATTTCCATATTTAATCTGTACTTGAAATTTGCTGACAATATCAATGGAGTTACAACAGCAATATGAAACAAGTTGAAGCAATTTCTATGCTTCTCGAATTTTAAATGAGTAGGAATCAGTCAAAAACCATGTATAAAGACCACAGTAATTCAGTCCCACCTGTGTTATACAAAACAGAATTAGATACACCACTCGCATTTTTATAATACTCGTTTCTGGACTAGGTAGACAGAATGGAATATGGAAACCTGCCATTCCAGTCCGGAGTTGTGTTGGCTTGAAAATCAGCAGCATCCAATCCAACCAATTCATACCTGGTAATGCCAATCTAATTTGGCAGACCTTGGAAGTAGTAATGATGCTGTATGGATTTATTTTTCAATTACAAGCAATCCTCACATTATTTGGCAGGGGGAGGAAGGGTATTATTTTCCAAGAATAAGCAAGTATTGTAATTTTCGGTAATGTGAAGCCACATAATGCGTCAAGGAATGTGAGTTTAAAGAAAATAACATGTTTATTTTCTTCCCCAAACCTCGCACAAATTCTGTGAGAGTGAGTTTTATTCCATGTCCCAAATTTTTTTTGGAGGCAATTAGTGAATTATGCGAGGACATATATTGTTATCCGTAATGCAGGGATCACCTGTAATAAGGTCATTTTACCCTAAAAAGCACAAATCACAACACCTCCAACTCTCCTAAATGTATCTGCAATCTGATAAGGCCAACCAACTAAAATACCATTCCTTACCCAAAATCAAGTCACTATCATAACAAAGTTGGGTGCAGGGAGATGTGTCGTCATCATGAGTTAAGTACTATTACAAATACCTTTATACAGGGAAAGAGAAAGCTAATTATACTAATACATTGTCTAGGGCTCAGGATGCATTCTCAGAAACAAGAGTATGAACAGTGGCGCAGCGGTAGAGTTGTTGCATTACAGCAAATGCAGCGCCAGTGTTTTTGCAGCGCCGAGCTCGATCCTGACTATGGGTGCTGTCTGTACGGAGTTTGTACGTACTCCCAGTGATCAGCGTGGGTTTTCCCTGAGATCTTCGTTTCCTCCCACACTCAAAAAAATGGACAGGTTTGTATTTTAATTGGCTTGGTAAATATAAAAATTGTCCCTAGTGGGTGTAGGATAGTGTTAACGTGCGGGGATCGCTGGTTGGCACGGATAGGTGGGCCAAAGGGCCTGCTTCTGCGCTATATCTCTAAACTAAACTAAACCAAACATTAGAAGCAGACAGAGCAGCATTAGAAAGAAAAATGTTACAAACAACAATGGTGTTCTCGGAGCCTGGCATGAACTTGTCCTACCCTCTGCTGTGTTGGGAACCATTGCCCTTGATGTGTGCTGCTGTGCACATCCTTACCTTCTCCACTGTTGTGCCAGACACCTGGCAGACTTTCAGCAACTAATTGCCCACAGCTTAATATGGAGAAACTACCCGTGAGGTCCGCAATTGAGCAGGCCAAGTCAAATGGTGCGGCTGTTCAGCATTGCACATTAACCACCATAGTGTGCGTAGGGCTATTGTGGGGTTTACAGAAGCTGCTCCATGTGTTGACAAACGCTCAGGTCCTGTAGTCTCTCCCATTGCTTTCTGCAAATGTAATGGAAATTGCCATTGCCCCTTATGTTTGGCTGCACAATTCTCCCAAGCCCTGTGATTTCCGAATGGTAAAAAAATATTTCAATAGCAAGCATTGTTACGGCTGTTACCATTCATAATTGCTGGGCTGGGGACAGCCAGGATTTCTGCATCCGAGTGAAATGGGAGACAGCAATGTTCATCAGGTCCAAAACTGATAGCCAGATCAGATAGGATTCAGGCAGTCTATCAACACATGGAGTACATGCACCGTCCTCACCAACAGTCCTCATTCACCATGCTAGCCAGGGTGCAATCCCAAGGGTCACATCTAAGCTCTGCATCACTCACTTCAGACTGTTCGACTGTCTCTAAGGCAGCCTCCCCACGCTAAGCCGTGGATAATTGATAGCTGTAGGTGTGCCAGCAGATGGCAGGGATTTATCTCAGCATCCGAGCACAACAGCTCACACCCCGAATAGATATATATTTTACAAGTGGAGGGGAATGTGTCTCAGTATTTGGAATGAAGGACCAAGAGCATTATAACAAAATCAATGCTCTGTGGGATACCAATGTATCAGTATTAAGGAAAGTGACAGAGTTTGAGCTTTCATCATTTGTAAAAAATTGATTCCATTGTCTGTCAATTTGCCCATTAAACGCTGCTCTTCAACAGAGTGCAGAGAAGAAGGAAGGGCGACGAGTTGGAAAACTTTCAATTTGTTTGTGAAGCCAAACTTGAAACTTATGTCCTGCTTGGTAAAATGCCGAAGACTGAGAAAAGGTTCACACATAGCAAAAGGAACGTTTACAGCAGAGCTGGCTGATTTACTTTGATAAGTTGTAGGTTATACAACAGAACTTGAAAGATGTATTCCTACATGAAGAATGGAATCTTTGACCCGAAACGTCACCAATTCCATCTCTCCATAGAAGCTGCCTCACCCGCTGAGTTTATCCAGCATTGTGTCTACCTTTTCCTACTTTGCCACATGATATGTGCAGCAGGATCGTTGCAGTTTCTTGTGTCAGTGACCAAGAGTCCCAAGAATCTGAGTACACTATCAAGACAAGTTAATAGAAAATGCAATGACATTACTGTCTTTTCCAACCAAAAGCTGCAGGATAGCATAATTTTCGATAACAAAACAGTCCCGCCAAGTTAATTCAAAATGTATTTGAAATGCTTAATTGGATAGCTTGTCAAATTAAAATCAACTATTTAAATTTGTGAATGTAGTCTGATCTGTTTATGGTCATTGTCTTATTCTGGATGTGACATGGAAGATAAACCAAGCAATATGAAGGGAAGGACATTGCAAACTAAAGGTTTTTAAATGACACAGAACATTTGAAAATATGGACCTGTGCTTGTTGTCCAAGAATGATTTCCAACCAAGCAAAAGTTTTAACTCCCATCTTCATCTTTAATTACATCCTTGACCTATTATATGTCTAATCTATACTAATCTTACAAGTCTCCAATGGTGATGACACACAAGCCAACCATTTTACTCGTGGATGCACTTTCAGCTACCAATGTCACGTGGTTTAGAAGTCTCTCTCTTGGCCTCAACACCTTTCTACTCTGGCCCATCTTTATGACAATTGTTTAAAAAAAACTCTCATTGCAGTGTCAAATGCTTAATTGCTTAAATCTGTGAAGCATAGAATCATAGAAAAATCAGTGCAGGAATTGGCCATTCGAGCCAGCCATTCAATATGATCAGGGCTGATCATCTAAAATTAGTATCCATCTCCTGCTTTCCCCCCTATATCCCGTGATTCCTTTAACCCAAGAGCTAAATCTAACTCTCTCTTGAAAACATCCAGTGAATTGGCCTCCACTGCATTCTGTGGCAGAGAATTCCACAAATTCACAACTCTCTGGGTGAAGTTTTCCTTGTCTCTGTCCTAAATGGCCTACCCCTTATTCTTAAACTGCAACTTGGAACATTTTGCCATGTTAAAGAAATATGTGATTATTATATAAATGTATGCTGTTTTTGTTTCATAGCTCAGTCCAAGAGTTTGGATTCACATTGCAACATTAAGGTAAACTCTTTCCTGGAGTATGTCTTGGAATAAAAAAAATCATGAGCCACAGAGGAAACTGAAAGATGAGCTACTGAATGCTTAATCAAAGGAAATGGGTCTTAAAGAGAAAGTCTACAAAACCAGAGATAGTTCTCAAGCTCACTGCCCAAAATAGCAAAATGAATTGTCACCAACAAGAGGATTAAAGAAAATACAGGTGCACAGAAAATGATCAGAAATGGAAAAATACAGAATTCTCAAAGAAAGTATTGGGTTGAGGAGAGGGTTAAGGCCATGAAACAATTTGAGTTGATTGAGAATTATTTTTTTTGCACGGTGGAATTGTTGGATATAAATGTTTACAAGCACAGGGTATTGGGTAAACTAAACGTCATTATTAATTCTTTAAGAAAAATGGAGCAGGATAAATTTATATTGCATTCTGCTTGTCCAATTAATTATTTAATGCAATACTCTGAACAATGCTGCACATTTATTAGGAAACAGTGAATAATGTGCAATCAACTTGTCAAGGTGTTTTAATAGAACTCGCTATTGATAATAACCCAGAATAAAATCATACAAAATGAAAATGCAACTTCATGAAATCTAAATAAATTGGAGGGAAGCAATTGCATGAGAAAATGTTACATTATACCAGAGTTCAGCAAAAGTTACCTACCCATGAAACAATGCAACAGCAATGGCGGGCCTTGGTGTCGACCAATGAACCATGTTTTCTGACTGTCAGAGGAAGTCGAGAGAGAGGCTTATTGGTCAGGCCCAGTTCGTGCTGATTGCATTTCTCTGGACATGTAAAGACACACACACATATACCATCATTAGATTCATGAACAACAAATAAACGCATCATACAGCAAAGGCCGAGAAGCAGAGATGCAAAAGCAGATTTTCTATGGCTGTTCAAAAATGAACTGTAAAGCAAAACAGCACTGACTGTTTTGCAAATGCAAAGGCCAGTGATCAACAAATCTGCTAATTTCTGTGTCAAACACATACACAATTGATAGATTAAGAAACCATTAATATGAGCATTGATAAATGGATAAACCAAACATTCCATGGGACTCCATTTATTACACAACTGGAAACGGATCAGATTGCAACTTTGCCTTCTATCATTCATAATTATTGTGCATTAGATGATTGAAGAACAGGATGATATTTAATTGTAATCAATTTATACATATCCCTAATCTCTATTCTATTTCATCTACAATATATTACCAGAATGTTGCCTGGAATAGATGGTTGGAGATAGGGAGAGATAGAATAGGCTAGGTATTCTCACTAGAATTTAGGAGGGTGAGATTTTTTTTTTAATTATGAGGGAAATAGAATATAAAATATTACCCCCCCCCCCCTTCCCCTAAGACAGGAAAGCCTAGAACTAGAGGGCACAGATTTGAATTGAAAGGGCAGAAATTTAAGGAGATCAGAGGGACATGAGATGTGGTGAATATCTGGAATGAGCTGCCAATGGATGGTGGAAGCAGGTATAAGCAGGCATAGACAAGGTGGGCCAAGAGGGCCCTTATCTGTTGTACGTTTCGATGACTCAAATACACAATCACATCACTTAAGTTATGGTATTCTCCTCAGATACAACCTAAAACCTCATCCTCTGCACAAGGCTAATTAATTGATTAAAAATAATTGTGCTTCCATCCACTTTTCTCCAGAAAACAGGCATCATGGGCAATTTTCATTTTGTGTATCACAAATCGCACAACTGGCCAACAAAACGTGTGGTGGGTTGCAATCTAATTTGAAACATAGCTGAAGTCTAAATCAGCTTTTTAAATTTACCTTTAAAGAGGTGGGCGCCTGCCTGCCGCCCCCCCCCCCCCCCCATGGCTTCTCTGAATGAGATTCATTACACTACAGCTTGAAGTGAACAATGCAACAGCACTACCAGGACATTTAAAATCTCAATTATATCATCAACATTAGTTCAGTACTTATTATTTTCTTTGAAGTTAAATTTGACCTGCAAGTCCAATGGGTAAGAAACATGCCTGCTTGATTTTTTTTCTTTAACAAGCTACAATGAAGAGCACAAGAACCATCGAGATATACAATCAGTTCGCAGGGATTGGAATGGTGCAGTCCATTTGCGTACCACACACTGATAGAGATTTATTTTTACTTGTGGCATTGTAGAACAATTAAGATTATACTTTATAGCAATTTGTAAAGGCAAAATGTTTAACTATGCTTCTACAGACTAATTACAAAATACTTCAAATAATAGAGGAATCCTAGTTTCACTACCACAAGATGCTTAAAGGTGCACAATTTTGACCCCAAGCAAGTTATTATATATAATATATATTATATAATATAATTATATAATATATAATATATATTGTATATATATTCTTCCAAGCTAAGATAGATCAACAAGGCATATGTCACTTTTTTTAAATCATGCAATGCATTAAGATTTCAATTGCAATGAACTTTCACAGCTCATTGGACATTTCAGTGTTTATATGTAGTATTTGACCTGCAATCATATTCATTAGTGCTTCTGCTAAAAGTCACTTATTTAATTCTAATTCAAACATCATTATTCATAGAAACTGACTCAGGTGCCATTTCTTTTATTGTCAAAACATTGCATATTAATTCAAATTTATGAGTTTATGAGCAATACATCTGCATTTGCATCCCATAGAATAAATAGACAATGACCATTATCAATAAATTCACAAGAATACAAAAGAAAATCAGATGACACAAGGACTTTATAGTTCACTTCAAAACTGGGCCCCTCCTTTAGCAGGGTTTACAACAATATACTTACCTAAAAGTGGAAGCAGTACAGGATAGTTGTAAGGCATCACAAAAAGATTAACACAATTCAAAGCTGTACTAGCTTTCAGGTAACCAAAAGGATGACCAAGGTCACTATACTTCCCACTGTTGTTCACATACACCTGGAATAACAATAGGATGAATTAGACTATGAAAAAGGAAGTCTGAAATCAAGTTTGGAATTCAGCTGCCTATATGACTTTGTAATAATAAAAATTGCATAGCTCAGATCAAGTTTAAAAACTGAATATGAAGTTTAGGATAACTTTTTTAAATGGTTATTTTAGAGTTATTTCCTGTAAACTACTTTTGTCTGAAATGTAACTCATTAATTCTTATAATATGGTCCATGTCAATATTCCGTCCCTGGTAGTAATCCCTGTCACTGTTCCTGAAAAACTTAAATCAAAACAAAGAGTTTGAAATACACAATGGCAAAGCTGATCGGGGGGAGTATTTCAGCCATTCAAATACATGATCTTACTTAACAGTAGACACAAAATACTGGAGTAACTCAGCGGATGAGGCAGCATCTATGGAGAGAAGGAATGGGCGACTTTCGGGTCGAGACCCTTCTTCAGACTTATTTAACGGTTTAGTTTAGTTTATAGATACAGCGTGAAAACAGGTCTTTCGGCCCACCGAGTCAGTGCTGACTAGCGATCCCTGCATATGAACACTGTCCTACACAAACTAGGGACAATTTTTACATTTGTCAAGCCAATTTACCTATACACATGTTTTGCACACATCTTTGGAGTGTGGGAAGAAACAGAAGATTTTGGTGAAAACCCACGTGGTCACGGGGAGAACATACAAACTCCGTACAGACAGCACCCGTAGTCAGGATCGAACCCGGGTCTCTGGTGCTGCAAGTGTATATATAAATATATAATTTAGCCAATTTTGTTCCCTATTCCTTAATATCCTTGGTCCATGATAATCTAACCCTAAATTATTAATCAGAGTACTACGATCATCAATTGACCGCCATCGACCATGTTTTTGTTGGGTGTCAAATTCCCTGTACCTAGTTCACATCTTTGCAAAGTTAGAAGACATAGCTACGTGAAAATATTAAGTTGTAACAAGAAATAAATTGAGTGGACATACCAATGGCAAATATAAAAATGGGGCAAGTTATTCACCTACACTGGGTAGAGAAAGAATAAGGATTACTTTCTTCATTAAAAAAAAAGCAAGTTGGAAGAAAATAAGGAATTGGAAGACACATATGCACACGAACCCAAGAGCGGGAAAACAGCAGCAACTTTCAAATGGGAGTAGGAAGCTTCAAATAAATATGTGCCCTTGGGTATGATTAGTGCAGATAAACTAACTGGATAGTGTTTTAAATAACTTTCATAGCAGTTAGTTTATTCCAAAGAAAGGTTAATGTGATCCTAGCCTTTCGTCTCAAGAGAGTTAAAATTCAAAACTTAAGTTCCAAGAATTAAAAATAAAACCAGAGCTCAAGAGTACCATATTAAATATTTAAAAGAAAAATATTCAAAAGCAACATTTATTTAAATATAAAATCTATCAGGGCCAGGAATCAACTTAGAACACAGCAGGTACCATAAACTTCAGATGCTCATTTACAAAGAAAGATACAAAGTTCTGGAGTAACTCAGTTGGTCAGACTGCATCTCTGGAGAACATGGATAGGTGATGTTTCAGGTAGGAAGCCTTCTTCAGATTGACGAGTCACAAACCGAAACGGAGCGGAATTTGACCATTCAGCTCATCGAGTCTGCTCTGCCATTTGATCTTGGCTGATCAATATTTTCCTCTCAGTCCCATTCTCCTGCCTTGTTCCCACAACCTTTGATGCCCTTTCTAATCAAGAACCCATTAATCTCCGTTTTAAAAATACCCACTGCCGTCTGTGACAATGAACTCCAGATTCACCACTCTCTAGCTAAAGAAATTCCTCCACATCCCCATTCTAAAGGTACATCCTTTTATCCTGAAGGTGGAGCTTACCATCTAAGCTCCACCAGCAATTTTCTGGCTGTGCATTAACTGTATGACAGACCTGGATTTTGTGAAACTCTAGCATTTTGACGATCAGGGTGGGTTGAGGGTGGGGGTGGGGGAGTAGAAATTGGTATTGGTTCTCAGATCCAGCACAAAGTTAGAACTTTAAGACCATTGGGCAGAAAGGGAAGAATAAACCAAGCATTTCCTTTTACTTTTGGTTTTCTTTTAATAAATACTTTTAAGTCTGAATTGCAAAACGTCAGGAGGAACGCAGAAATATTTTTTGCAATCCTGACAAAACTTCAGATCATCACCAGGTTTGAGGGAATACATCGAAGTCCCTCACCGTGAGCACAGGATCGCCCCAGGGTTGCGTCCTCAGCCCCCTATTGTACTCCCTGTACACACATTACTGTGTGGCTAGGTTCAGCTCCAACTCAATAATTGAGTTTGCTGATGACACTGTGGTGGTGGGCCTGATCTCAGACAACGATGAGAAGGCCTACCGGGAGGAGGTGGCTGATCTAGCACTCTGGTGTCAAGCCAACAGCCTCCTCTTGAACATCAAAAAAATAAGGAGCTGATCGTGGACTTTAGGAGGGCACATCACCATTGAGGATGTGGGGATATTGTGGATAGGGTGAGCTGTTTTAAATATCTGGGAGTCCACATCTCTGAGGATATGACATGGACATCACACGCCGCAGCACTCGTGAGTAAGGCAAGGCAGCGGCTTTACCACCTCAGGCAATTGAGGAAATTCAGAGTGTCTCCGAGGATCCTCCAGTGCTTCTACTCAGCGGCTGTGGAAAGCATCTTGTCCGGAAATATTACCATCTGGTTTGTGAATTGCTCTGCCCAGGACAACAAGGCTCTGCAGAGAGTAGTGCGTTCGGCCGAACGCACTATGGGAACTTCACTCGCCCCGCTGCAGGAACTATACATCAGGAGATGCAACTCCAGAGCCAATAAAATCATGGGAGACCCCTTCCACCCCTGCAACGGAGTGTTCCAGCTGCTACAGTCAGGCAAACACCTCCGTTGCCATGCTGTGAGAACGGAGAGGTTGAGAAGGAGTTTCTTCCCAGAGGCCATTCGGACTGTAAATCTCACCAGGGACTAACTTTACTGAACACTTTTCCTTCCGCCCACAATATTTAATATGTAAAAGAATATGTGTGTGTTTATGATTGTGTTTATAGTTTGTTTGGTTGTTTGTTTGTTTGCCTTTTTGCACAAAGTCCACGAGCATTGCCACTTTTCATTTCACTGCACATCTCGTATGTGTATGTGACGAATAAACTTGACTTGACTTGACTTGTCTTGAAAGGCTTACAGGAGAGTTTCATGGAAAGACCAAAAATGCTGGAGTAACTCAGCGGGACAGACAGCCTCTCTAGGCTGTCTGTCCCGCTGAGTTACTCCAGCATTTTTGGGATGGGTGGGGGAAACTTTTAATCTCTTCCCTGCATGGAGACCCGACCTTTTCCCTGTCGGGTCTCCGTTGCCGTTGGGGCCTAGCGCCGTGGAGCGGCCTCCACCGGAACGACCTGGAGGCTCAAGTCACGGAGCCTGTGAAGCTGGGGAGCTGCTGTGGAGCCGCGGAGCCTGTGGAGCTGCTGTGGAGCCGCGGAGTCTGTGGAGCTGGGGAGCTGCTGTGGAGCCCGCGGAGCTGTGGAGCTGCTGCGGACTTACCTCCGTGGAGCTGGCCGGCTTTGGGGCGTGGAGAGCGGCGGTGGCGCGTTGCTGCGGCCCGGCTCCGGTGGATGGAACACCGGGAGCTCGCGGATCCCCGGTGGGAGGCTGCTTTGCGGGGCACCGGCAGCGGCGACTTCTCCCGCCCGAATTGCGGGGTTGAGAATGACCTGGAGGGGGGCCCTACAACGCCCGGCGCGGCCTTAATTTGCCGCGGACTAGCGCCCGCCGGGGGCTTTGAGCTCGACTTCGGGAGGGAAATGGAATGCAGGGGAGAGACAAGAACTTTGCCTTCCATCACAGTGAGGAGGAGAGCCACTGTGATGGATGTTTATGTGAATAGTGTTGGTGTGTGTTTTGGTTCTTTTATTGTATGGCTGCAGAAACTACATTTCGTTTGAACCTCATGTGAGGTTCAAATGACAAATAAAGGTATTGTATTGTATTGTATTGTATAGATAGAAGGAATGAGTGATGTTTCGTGTCAAGACACTTCTTCAGACCTTTCTCCAACCATCCTCATCACTCCATTATGTCGACCAAGCCCTGCTGCCACATGGAGCCTATTTTGCTTAATTTGGCTGGACAAACATGGTCTTTCTACATCTGGCAGAGTAATATTTAGCAGAGAACTGACCACAAATGAAAGTCTATTGGGCCCAAAGTAATAAAATCAGAGGCATTGGTTTTGCTGCAAATTTCCCTGGCTTTACTTTTATATCATCATATCGAGCAGCAAAATTTGAGTACCATAAATTATTAATAATTTAATCCTTTTGAAAATGTTCAGCATTAAATGTGCTAGCCTTCTTTATTCTCAGTGGATACAAATGATAAATAGAAAGTGGTTACTCAGGACACCACCTTCCAATTTTCAGCAACATACAGGTGAAACCATTATATATTTCTGGAGGACATGGATAGGTGACATTTCATGTTGGGGCTCTTCTTTAGACTTGAGTCTGAAGAAGGGTCCTGACCCGAAATGTCAGCTATTCACGATCTCTTTTTTCCGTAAGCCAGCATCTGCAGTTCCCTGTTACTACAGGCTACTATATTGACTTTCATTCAGCCCTATTGTAGTTTCTTCTTGGAAAATCAATTTAACAACGTCAGAGATTTTGGGACAAACAAACAAGCATTATAACATTAACAAAACTACTCAATATTTATTTTATCCAACAAAAAGTAGGCATTGAACTTAATGAGCACACAACTTTAGACAATATAATGTAACAAAAAACTTTAATGGTACATTATCAATTTTACCTCAATTTGACTCTTTGAAAATGATCCTTGATACAAATTGAGTGCACAAGTTATCTGCATATGCTGGTATCCTCTTTGTTTAGGCATAATGTGTATAGAGGGCAAAAAAATCTGCACCATGCACAAGAATTTTACGCTCAACAGTTTTACAAGCTTCTCCTACAAACAGATACTTTTGTGAAGATCGCCAATAGAGTACACTGTGTCAGCTTATTTAATCATGGAGCAATGGGATAAAAACAAAATGAGAATCTCCCTTTCAGTAGTAAGGCCACCCAAGCTGTTTACAAACCATCAATGTAAAATTATGTTTTAAAACTTAACACTAAATTTATGCTATGCGATTCTTGTGGCATCTATTCTGTCAAAATGGGGTTTATTTTATGTGCAGGTCACAATGCACCAAGAAATTGGTCCCATTGCAGGTTTGGGAAGACGTATACAAAGACACTGCACCAAATTAAGCATGGATAATCCAATTTACTACCCAACGTTTGTTTCCCAGTCTTTCAGCGCAAAGACCTTGCCACTTCCTTTGCTTAGAAAATTACAAATCACTTTTGATTGCTTTGTTTTGAGCCATTTTATATTCTCCTACACCAGATGTACTTGCATCCCAAATCTGTAAATCATCATGCACTTCATCCCAAGTGCCTGCAGAAATATGCAAATGCCTTTGCTTAACTGTTATAATTGCAGCATAACTTTGAATAATTATTAGCTGTACCTCAGAAAATCATAAGAATATCCCATCATTTAAGAAACAGTTAGACAGGTACATGGATGGGGCAGGTTTGGAGGGATATGGACCAGGCGCAGGCAAGTGGGACTGGTGTAGCTGGGACATCATTGGCTGGTGTGGGCAAGTTGGGCCAAAGGGCCTGTTTCCACACTGCAACACTCTATGAGATATTGATCAGTGCCTCTGAATATAAATTTTGAGGTTGGTATGCTAAAATGCAAAACCATAAAAGATATCTTACCTGCCAGCAGGTGAGAGGAGATTTGCGCTCCAGAATATATTGGGTTAAAGGTGAAGGTTCCAACTCATATTTATCAAAAGGCAGTTTATCAATAACCATTGGGTCACAATCAGCACAAGAAAATTTCACCACTGGATGGGCACTACGAGGTGGCTGAATTAAAAGATAAAACATTCAGAAAGAATTGAGTTACCTGTAATGAAAATGTTAATTGCAAACCCATGATCTCAAGTTGCAATCATCAGTAAGCCAAGGCATCCCCAAATCTGGGTGTACATATTATGCTTTTTAAATGTTAAGAGACAGGACGAAAAGAACACAACTGCATAATATTTATATGCAATGCATATTTCTTTGGGAATTCTTTTCTTGAATATCATAAAATAATTAATGAACCATTGGAAATGCTGTGGTGAATTACAAGAGTAATGCACAGCAAGCTTAGCATAACTGAATGCTGTTGTACAAAAAAATAACAAGACAAAAGAACATTTCCATCTACTATTTTAGGTAAATATGTATTCAAATACAGTAAACCCTCATTATAATCGACCATAGTGGGGGGAGGGGGGGGGGGATGATGTTTGTTTTTCCGATTGTCTAGTACAACCAAGGAAAGTATTATCATTGTATGAATTTGAAACAAAGAACGAAAGATGGTGGTTAATACACAAAAGGACACAAAGTGCTGGAGTAATTCAGCGGGTCAAGCAGCATTGCTGGAGAACAATGGAAAGGTGATGTCAAGGCCCTTCTTCAGACTGATTCAATCTGCTGAATTACTCCAGCACTTTGTGTCGGTTCACCTTAAAACTAGGTGCCGGTGCCACTGCTCGGCACTGCAACTCCTTCACCAGCTGCTGCCCTAATCGGTTGACACAGATGTTGTTGTGGCTCACGTTTGGGACAGCACTTTCTTCAGGCGACTCCAGGGGAGAATGAGGAAGGAGGTGACGTTAGGGGTTGGGGGAAGGGAGCCCCATGGAGACCAAGCATCTGCTGCCAGTCGGCTGAAGAAAGTGCTGTCGCCAGGGACTATAACATGAGCCTCAACAGCTGCGCCAACAGACCATGCACTGGGTGAAAGGCTCACTGGTGCATCTTACGAGTTGCGGAGGGCGTGGAAAATCGGGGCTCTAAGTGGCCGGGGAGACAATGGGAGCCGGAATTTGGTCAGCAGGTCCGTCCACTATAGCCAAACTCCGTTATAAAGGGGTCTGTTAAAGCTGGTTTACTGTATTTGAAATAAGTTACTAAATATGCAATATCTTTAAGGCAGACAAAAACAGAAGTGATTGGCAAAAACTTACTAGGGTTGGAGAGTTTTGGTCTGGCCAGAAGGATTCAGGGATGGGCCAATGTCCAACTGGAACACCAGTTTTGTGGTTGGGACGTACATAAATTAGTTTGTGACAATTATGCCAAGGTTGTGGTCCAAACGGAGGGGCGGATTTAGGACCATCAGTAACACCATCTAGAACAGATGAAGAATCACCTTTACCTCTCTGTTCAATAAGAAACAATAACTTGTTACAAATAACTTTTTATCTTCCTTCCACTATATATCATATCAGAAATCTATTAAAGTGTGTGTGTGTGTGTGTGTGTGTGTGTGTGTGTGTGTGTGTGTGTGTGTGTGTGTGTGTGTGTGTGTGTGTGTGTGTGTGTGTGTGTGTGTGTGTGTGTGTGTGAATGTGATTTTGCATGTGAAACGTATTTCCTCGAAAAACCAGAGATTTTTGCAATTTCTGTAGGGATTTAACTGGGGGGGGGGAGGGGGGGGGGGGGGTGGTTAGAGGGGAGGAGGGGGGGAGGTGGTTAGAGGGGGGGGAGGTGGTTAGAGGGGGGGGAGGTGGTTAGAGGGGGGGGGGGAGGTGGTTAGAGGGGGGGGGAGGTGGTTAGAGGGGGGGAGGTGGTTAGAGGGGGGGGAGGTGGTTAGAGGGGGGGAGGTTAGGGGGGGGAGGGGTTAGAGGGGGGGGAGGTGGTTAGAGGGGGGGGGGGTGGTTTAGAGGGAGGGGGTGGTTAGAGGGGGGGGGGAGGGGGGGGTGGGGAAGGGGGGAGACGGGGATGTGTACCGTACGCGGGGGGGACGGGTTTGTAGGACGCCCCTTAGATACGAGGATTTTGTTTGAACGATCTGTACTTCCCTGTACGCGCTATTAGCATTTTGGTTACTGTATTAATCAGTCAGCACCTAGTAACGTGTTTATTCATATATGTCACTTTAATTTAGATGTGTTTCACTTTTATTCCTACAAGGAAAGATGTAGATTGGTTACTAACCAATGTAGTGCTTTAATATAAGAAGCTCCACCTGCTAACTCACTATTCATGTTATCGCAACCCGGCATGTGTAATCAGCCTATGCTGCTGTACAGTAGAAGCAGCATGCTGTAATGTGTTACGTGTTATTCAATAAATACCGATGTACCTGATCTGTGAGTATGTGTGATTTACTCGACACAGAGGACATAGGTTTAAGGTGACGCGAGGGGGTAGATTTAATAGGAACCCAAGGATAAACTTGTTTTTTTTACACAAAGGGTGGTGGGTAAATGGAACAAGCTACCAGAGGAGGCAGTTGCGGCAGGTACTTTCAGAATGTTTACAAGGACAGATACATGGATAGGAAAAGCTGAGAAGGATATGGGCCAAATGCAGGCAGGACTCGTGCAGATGGGGCACATTGGGCCAAAGGGCCTGTTTGCAAGCTATATAACTATCTCACACCAAGGATCAACCAAAACAAAGGCATTTTGGAAGTCTTTGGTTGACAGTTGCCTTTTGTGAGTTAACAAATAATTCGCAAAAGCAAAGATAAACGTAGAAAATCTTTTTACTCCTGGTTAAAGTACTACTAACATTTAACACCCTTTCTGCTCACACTTTGTACCTATCCAGTAAATATTCGGTGGGCAGCACGACTTTCGTCAGCAGCGGTCTCTGCAGTCCGTCTGTATTTTTATTATTTTTGTCTCGTTTCTATGTAGTTTTTATTTTATTTTTTTGGCGGGGTATGTGTGTGGGGGGTGTGGGTGGGGTAACTTTAAAATCTGTCCCCTGCACGGGAGGCACGACCTTTTCTTGTCGGGTCACCGTTGTCGTTGGGGCTGCAACGTGTGGCCTCCAACAGGAACGACCTGGGGCTCCAGTTGCGGAGCTGCGATCCTACTAACCGTCGCGAAGCTGGCCGAGTCCGGAGTGGGTGAAGCTGTGGTGGAGCGCTGCTGTGACCCGACCCCCGGAGATTCGGAGGCTACAACCGCGGGTCTGGCGGACGGCAACACCGGAAGCCCGCGGGTCCCTGGTGGGAGACCGCTTTTCGGGGCTTCCTCAGCGGCGACTTCTCCCACCCGAGTTGCGGGGTTGAAGAGCACCTGGAGCGGGTACTTACCATCGCCCTGCGCGGCTTGGAATGGCCACGGGACTTTGCGAGCGCCCGCCGGGGCTCTATCAACCAAACCCGGTGCGCGATCTTGCATCACCCGGCGTGGCTCTAATGGCCGCGGGACAATCACCATCGCCCGCCGGGGGCTTTGAATTTGACTCTGACATCGGGGGGGGGGGGGGGGGGGGGGGGGGGGGGGGGGGGGGGGGGGGGGGGGGGGGCAGTGGAGAGATACGATTTTTTTTGCCTACCATCACAGCGATGTGATGGATGTATGTGGAAATTGTGTTGTGTCTCGGGTCTTTTTTTCGTTTTGTAATGTATGGCTGCAGAGACGTCATTTCGTTTGGACCTCAACGGGGTCCAAATGACAAATAAATTGTATTGTATTGTATTGTATTGTAAATTTCTTACTCAATTCCCTTATCAAAAATATCTGATAGGGTTTGGATCACCAAATTTAAAATAAAAATACCCCATAACATCAAACTAACTTACAAAGCTTCAAGTATTTTCACCAGTTTTGTGATTAAGAATGTAATTCAAAGCTTGTAGGCGGAAGTAAGAATGCAGCCTTTTAACTCGGTATGGCTTCAATAAAATGTTAAAAAATCCTCCTGTGGAATTTTGGTAGTAATTTGGTCAAATCAAAAACATGAAGGATCTAAATATAGCAATTGTTCCTCTCCATTCAAAATGCAAGTATCAGAATTGAAGTTTAATGGATCAATACTTTGTTGATGTATATAAATAGTATACATTTCAGACTACTAATGAAGTCCAATATCAACGTTAAGATGAGGGTGGTAGGATTACTAGCAAACCTATGTTGAATGTGAGCTCTTTATGGACTTTCAGAAATAATATTAAAATTGTTCATACTGAGCACACAGTTCTCATGGAGTAAATATTAAGTGAACAGCTTTTTTAAGTTTGCTTTTTTTCCTATTTATACTCCTGAAAAGCAGATAAAAGATGCCCAAATAAAATGTACTCATAATTTACAGTGCCCTCCATAATGTTTGGGACAAAGATCCATCATTTATTTATTTGCATCTGTACGCCACAATTTGAGATTTGTAATAGGAAAAAAAAAAGAAAGAAAAAAAAAATCACATGCGGTTAAAGTATACATTGGCAGATTTTAATAAAGGCAATTTTTACACATTTTGGTTTCACCATGTAGAAATCACAGCAGTGTTTATACATAGTCTCCCCATTTCAGGGCACCATAATGTTTGGGAAACAGCAATGTCACGTAAATGAAAGTAGTCATGTTTAGTATTTGTCGCATATCCTTTGCATGCAATGGCTGCTTGATGTCTGCGATTCATGGATATCACCAGTTGCTGGGTGTCTTCTCTGGTGATGCTCTGCCAGGCCTGTATTGCAACCATCTTTAGCTTATGCATATAAAAGACATGCTCAATTGGGTTCAGATCGGGTGATTGACTTGGCCACTCAAGAATTGACCATTTTTTTGCTTTGAAAAACTCCTTTGTTGCTTTAGCAGTATGTTTGGGATCAATGTCTTGCTGTAGAATGAACCGCCGGCCAATGAGTTGAGGCATTTATTTGAACTTGAGTAGATAGGATGTGTTTATACACTTCAGAATTCATTATGCTACTACCATCAGCAGTTGTATCATCAATGAAGATAGGTGAGCCAGTACCTTCAGCAGCCATACATGCCCAGGCCATAACACCCCCACCACAGTGTTTCACAGATGAGGTGGTATGCTTTGGATCTTGGGCAGTTCCTTCTCTCCTCTATACTTTGCTTTTGCCATCACTCTGATATGATAATCTTCGCCTCATCTGTCCACAAGACCTTTTTCCAGAACTGTGGTTGCTCTTTTAAGTACTTCTTGGCAAACTATAACGTGCCCATCCTATTTTTGCAGCTAACCAGTGGTTTGCATTTTGCAGAGTAGCCTCTGTATTTCTGTTCATGATGTTTTCTGTGGACAGTGGTCGTTGACAAATCCACACCTGACTCCTGAAGAGTGTTTCTGATCTGTCGGACAGGTGTTTGGGGATTTTACTTTATTATAGACAAAATTCGTCTGTCATCAGCTGCAGAGCACTTCTTTGGCCTGCCAGTCCCTTTGCGATTAGTAAGCTCACCTGTGCTCTCTTTCTTCTTAATGATGTTCCAAACAGTTGATTTTGGTAAGCCTGAGGTTTGGCTGATGTCTCCAACAGTTCAATTCTTGTTTCTCAGTCTCATAATGGTTTATTTGACTTTCATTGGCACCATTTTGGTCCTCATGTTAATGAACAGCAATAAAAGTTTTCAAAGGTGATGAAAAGACTGGAGGAAAGACTAGGTGCTCAGAACTCACTTATATCTGCATTAAGGAGGCATTTAAACACAAATTGCTCACTGTGATGGAAGGCGGAAAAAAGTTCAATCTCTTCCCTTCTTTGTTCTCCCACATCTCCGGCAAGGTAAGAGATTGAAAAAAAGTTTTCCCGATCTTGTAACTGGGATTGGATATTATACCATCATAGCTCTAATATACATTTATAACATCATAGAACAAACTTCATTTTCAGTAACCTGTGTGGATACACAGAATCAGTAGCCAGATGGTCAGAACCCGGCAAAGCTTCAACATTTTCTGGGCACCAAAGTTCATACATTTCATCCTAATTAATGTATGATTCTAATTAATGTATAATAGGATAGGTAAAATAAAAGTTATTCTTGCAAGTACAGGACAAGGAGATATAACAGAATTAGAGGGTGCTATCAGAAGACCCTTTACAACGACGATAATTGAAATTTAGTATTCTATTGTCCAATCTCCCACCACCAAACAGGTTGTAACTTCAACAAATTTATGATTTCAAACCAAAAAGGATAGATTTTGTTCGGCAAACATTTCAAGGACTTAAGTATTAAAACAAGTTGATACTAATTATGAGCAAACAAGGTGAGAACTTGATCTGATTCCTTGTTCCTTTGTTTCATTACAAATACCCAGTCTCCTTGAGTGGCATCCGAACCACACTGAAATTTTAAGCCTGGCCCCAAAAACATCACTATTCAAATGCTTTTCATCAAACTTGCACAAACAAACCACTAGATCATTTAACTTGGATAGTCAATGAACACTAGGGTACAACTTACCATCGCCCACAGGTGCTGGATCTGGACCAGTTTTTTCAAAGTTCAGCACCACTCCACTTTGTACTTTTTGCACAAGTGACTCCAGACACTGAAGCAGCATTCGTTGCGTGCACACACAGTATGAACGACCTACAGGCAGAAATAGAAAGTCAGCTATATTTGTGGAGACCAGACATAATCGGCAAATAAATGCTTTCAGTTTTTTTTTTGGCTATTTTTCCACTAGTGAACACAGCTGTCATCCCTTACAATAGGGTCTGATTTTTTTTAGAAAACAGAAAAAATACATGAAACGTCAAAGGTTCCGCAAGGAGATTGCTCATATCATACTCAGTTGAGATAAAATGCTGATATATCCAATACATCAAAAGCTCAAAAAT
Source organism: Leucoraja erinaceus (assembly GCF_028641065.1). Classification (NCBI taxonomy): domain Eukaryota; kingdom Metazoa; phylum Chordata; class Chondrichthyes; order Rajiformes; family Rajidae; genus Leucoraja; species Leucoraja erinaceus. The sequence continues at coordinate 34,402,344 of NC_073389.1, forward strand.
TTTAAGGATACGCTGTTTATCAAAGATATTACCACGCAAGTTCCTTTTCTTAATTAAGTGGGTGAAATAAAGGATCAACCCTCTGCACAGTTACTGCATGAGATAGCAAAGCACGAAACTAGGGACAGAGGAGAAAGCCTTAAAAGAGGAAAACAATGAGTAATACTTGATTCCTGCCTTTCATCAATTCGGCCTGTTGGTCAGTATGTGCAGTCCAGTCCACCTCCACATTTCTTCACAAAGCACTAAGTAAACTGTACAATTTACTATACTGTAAATTTACTGTACAATTATAGTCACTTGTGTTACACATGTTTAAAACTGTCAAATGTGTTCATGTACCTTCACACCCAGCTCTGGTAGAAAGTCATTAACTTAAAATGGTAACAGTCTCTCCATAAATGATGGAGCAATTTCCAGCAATTTATTTCCATTTTCCAGCATCTGAAAATTAACCACACCATTGGGGTCAAGTGTGTTGGACAAACTTTAGTCTACACAGTCCTTTTTTACTAACACCTGGCACACTGCACAAATATTAGGTCATTAAACATGGAATATAGACAGGTTTTGTGATGTTATGCTCTTAATAATTCAGTTTGCTACAACTGCAACTGAATATGTGGAAGGACTCCTAACCTAATAAGTGCATTATGACAAATACATTTTTTTGTTCTGAGCAAATACAAACTGCAAAGTTGAGATTGCTCCTCTGATTAATGGTAGCAAACCAACCATGCTTCATATGATAAGAAGTTATCAGAAACAAGGCTCACATTTAATTGCCTTCTGAAGTGTCTTAGGGTCAAGTTTCTCAGTTGCATCAAGGAACCATTAATCATTTGGAGGTATCTATTAATTGCAGTGGTTCGAACAATAGACAATAGGTGCAGGAGCAGGCCATTCGGTCCTTCGAGCCAGCACCGCTATTCAATGTGATCATGGCTGTTCATCCTCAATCAGTACCCCGTTCCTGCCTTCTCCCCATATCCCCCGACTCCACTATCTTTAAGAGCCCTATCTAGCTCTCTCTTGAAAGTATCCAGAGAACCGGCCTCCACCGCCCTCTGAGGCAGAGAATTCCACAGACTCACAACTCTCTGTGAGAAAAAGTGTTTCCTCGTCTCCGTTCTAAATGGCTTACCCCTTATTCTTAAACTGTGGCCCCTGGTTCTGGACTCCTCCAACATCGGTAACATGTTTTCTGCCTCTAGCGTGCCCAAACCCTTAACAATCTTATATGTTTCAATAAGATATCCTCTCATCCTTCTAAACTCTAGTGTACAAGCCCAGCCACTCCATATGGCAGTCCCTCCATCCCGGGAATTAACCTTGTAAACCTACGCTGCACTCCCTCAATAGCAAGAATGTCCTTCCTCAAATTAGGGGACCAAAACTGCACACAATACTCCAGGTGTTGTCTCACTAGGGCCCTGTACAACTGCAGAAGGACCTCTTTGCTCCTATATTCTTTTTGTTATAAAGGCCAACATGCTATTCACTTTCTTCACTGCCTGCTGTACCTGCATGTTCACTTTCATAGACTGATGTACAAGGATCCCCAGATCCCATTGTACTTCCCCTTTTCCCAACTTGACGCCATTTAGATAGTAATCTGCCTTCCTGTTTTTGATACCGAAGTGGATAACCTCACATTTATCCACATTAAACTTCATCTGCCATGCATCTGCCCACTCCCCCAAGTCACCCTGCATTCTCATAGCATCCTCCCCACAGTTCACACTGCCACCCAGCTTTGTGTCAACTGCAAATTTGCTAATGTTATTTTGAATCCCTTCATCCAAATCATTGATGTATATTGTAAATAGCTGTGGTCCCAGCACCAAGCCTTGAGGTACCCCACTAGTCACTGTCTGCCATTCAGAAAGGGACCCGTAAATCCCTACTCTTCCATTCCATATTCAAAGATGGGCAACATGCTGCCTTTGCTTGGAACAATAAAACCTCATGAACATTTTAAGTTTTTCCATAACAAGCTTTAGGAATATTCTGTCATTATTGCTGACAGGATATTTAAGTGATCTATTATTAATAATAAAGAACTCGACATCATCTGGCCAAGTGATGATGCAGTTCAAGTAACTTGTTTTGATCAGTACAATAATATGCTCCAAGTAACTGGAGACCATTCTAAGACTAGAAGATGCAAAAGGAAGACATTTCCCCGAGGACTTTTACAATCCTAACACAAGACATGACCAATTAGTTGAAAGAATGAATAGAAGCACTGTAAAGTTTTTAAGAAAAATTAGGAAAGCCAAAGCCACATCTTTTATATTTTCACAAAAGAACTTGCATTTCGATGTTCTTTCCACAGTATTAGCAACAGTAGTTACTACTGTATTGGTGGAAGTGTATGAGCCATTTGCTAATTCTTCCCTCTGCTTTTTTAACCAACTCTCACTATGCCAGTATATTCCATTTCCATTTGGTTTATGCTTTTGATGAACCTGTGGGACATTATTGAAAGCCTTTCAAAATCTAAATAGAGCACAGCTACTGGTCCCCTTTATTTATTCTGCTGGCATTATCCTCAAAGAACTCCAGTACTTTAATCAAACACAAGTTTCATGCCACAGGTGAATGGTGATCCTGCTCAATCCTTGTATACTTTACCGTTTTATATCCTTCATTATATAGTGCAGCAATTTCTGAAAGTTCCTTATTCTGGACCCTACATTTGTCTAAACCAATAACGCATTACATAGAGCAAGGGACCAGCAAGTGAACCTTGTAGTGGCTGAATAGTAATAACCTTCCAGTCACAAAAACACCTAGTAACCATTATACTCTGCTGCCCGACGATGAACAAACATTTAATCCAATTTGCTGCTCTCCCTTGGATTCCATGGCCTTTATGACCAGCTTGCCTTGAAGCCGCACGTAAAAGCCTTGCTAAAATCCAAATTCAATCCGTACACAAAATTCACTGTTCACATTAACCCTCTGACCTTTACTCAGAAAACATTAATCAGATTTTCAGACACGAGTCAAGAGTATTTTATTGTCATATGTCCCAGATAGAACAATGAAATTCTTACTTGCTGCATGACCTATCTTTTAAAAAACTACACTGAATTATCTCTTTAATCCATACCTTTCTACCAAATGGTTTATGGTGTTTCTGAGAATGGATTTAAGATTTCCCCTTCTGCTTAGTTTATCCCCATTCAATAGTAAATATTCCTCCTCCTTAACTGTAACAACTGCACTATTCCCCTCCTCTTTGAAGAAAACTATAAATTATTTATTCAGAAATTGGCCTCTATATCCCTCATCTCTATGTACATCATTCTCAGTGCCTCATAAACAGCATTCTTTCCTTATCCATGTTCTTTAAATGCTTAAAACACCCATGGTTTCTCGATCTTACTTGCAGTCTAACACACCATTTAGGACAGCATCCTTCACACTGCAATTAGCTGGACCAGCTATAATTTAGTTTATTCTTTTTTTTTGTAGAATATCAAAAGTACACATATAAATTTATGCATATCCAAACTATGTATTTCTTCAACTTGATTACATTTCATTTTGCAGTTCATAACGTATACAGGTCTTGCTGCAATTCTGTCCTGCATCCAATACAAGCCAACGCCATGCATTATGCGAACTGACATAAATGTCATTGTACAAAATGACAAGTGCACAAAGTACATGAAGATTTGAATAATATGTAAGGGTGCAGTAATTCTGTCATGACTAATTATAGGAAAGCAAATTGAATTTAAACAGTTTATTTTGAAGGGCGAGATAGTCCATTCAAACTTTAATTGGACAATAATCTCACCTCCTGTAACTTCACACATGGGTGTGATGGCAGATTCATCAGATGGCACACTGCCCAATTGCTCTGTTTCAAGGGGCATCAATCCAGGAAGACGCAAGACTAGGGCAAACAATCGCTGATCCCAACGAAATGGCTCTTTAGTTAATTCACTCCCTGGCAAGGGGGAATTTAATGGTAGGTGGAGCTGGAATTGTGAAAAGAAATAGCTCAATTAATATTTTATTCAAGTGCAACTACAAATTTAATTGTATATCCTTGTTTTTAATAACACGCAAGGATAAAGGCGAAAGAAGAAGTGTGTACAATTGTTGTCCATGGCAAAAGATTTCAAACTATAGTTTGAATCAAATCAAAGTTGGGTGCTTCCTGTTAAGTGTTGAACCATAAAGCCTGTCAGACACTGACAACCAGAGTGACAAAGAAAGGGCTTCAGCATCCAAGCTTCAGGGGCAGGAGGAGGCAGAATCAATTTGGAGTACAAATTTACAACCAATAATTTATTACCAGCTATTTTTTTTTTTTAAATCCCTTTTCAATAGTCGAACGCTCTGCCAACATATATAAAATAGCATTGTTGCATTTACATTGAAAGGGTTTTTAGTCTTCACAACATCCAATACATCCAATATGGTAATGTGTAGCTTTGTACACCAGTTGGTGTGATGACTCTCAATCTTATTGTTGGAACATTCTAGAATTCTTAACACTGGATGATAAATCTATCCTGCAATAGACCAAGTAATTAACCAACCATCACCTATATGACTTTGTAAACAAATATACCCAAACAAATCTGTCCAACATTAGGCAGATCAATGACTCAATCTCAGTGCCACTAAATTTCACTGTGGTATTGCCATTTTTTAAAAATTTGCTATAAAGCTGAGCAGTCTTAAAATTGATAAAGGAATACTGCAGTTAAAACCAAAGAGTAGGTGTTTATTTTCAAAATTCAATTTTGCAGCTCTAATAGGACCATATGGTGCTGCATGTGAATTACAATAACATTTCACAAACTGAAGGCATTAGAGAAAACTATGAAACATTTTTAACCTTTTCCACAGATGAAGATACAATTGAGAAATGCTATGCATCGTGCATTGCCCAGTTACCTATGGCATGAAAGACTATTCATCTAGCCCATAACACAAGTGCACAGTTATTGAAAGGAATAACTCCCACTATGAGAAGGATAACATATTGACAATACTCCCCAATCTAAGAATAACACCATAACTACCTGATTCAAATTTCAAATGACTATAACTTATTTTTTTCTCTAATTTATTAGAGCAAATGATTCCTTTTGAAGAGAATTGTGAGTTGCACTGGGCTACTTCTGAGCAACCTAAAATGTCCTCATATCCAACCCTCCAAAATAAGCAGAGTAAGGAGCATAGTGAACTTTTAGACCAGCTTACTTCTGCAGTACATTGAACAACTATTCAGAATGGGCTAATTTGGTTGAAGGCAGAGTAGGTTAGCTGCACAAAGAAACTGTTTGAACCATTTCAGCATTCTGGTATGAGTCAATAGCACGTGCCAATCCACAGAACTCTGCTCTTCAATGGAACAAGTCAGAGGAGATGCAAGAACTTTGCAAATGTGTTGTGAATCATTTGCAGCACTAACAAGTAAAACCCATGTCCAATCCTCACCAAGAGGAAACAGTGGAACACATTGATTAAACTAAGACAGGAAAATTCTCAGACGAGTTCATCTGTTTAAAGGAAGCAGGGATGTTTCCACTGAAAGACCATTTTCCCTGAATTGTTTCCACTGAATTGCCAGGCTTGCAATTTAACGACATGTCAGGGTACATGATTATGCACAAATCCACCATGCTCTCTGAAGGATGTATCTAACATCCTTAGTTTAAAATTTGAAGATCATACCAACCAAGAACATACATGGGTATAATTAAACCTTACCCTTTATAGGGCAGAATGATGGTATAATACTGGATTTGAGGTTTTTAGCCACCTATTATAACCAAAATGATGCACTACAGTTTGAAACCTAATGTTCAATATCCTTTTTCTATTTTATTTCTTTAGAAATGGGCATTGAAATATAGCAGGCTATGTGTGGCCATGGCACAAGGCAGATGGAACATAATATAGTGCTCTTTCAGGAGAGCAAGCATATGATGCCACTACTTCAGACACAACAGCAGCCATGAATGTGGATGCCTCGTTACACATCCAATACATGCATACAATTATCTCCCCGGGTTGTCAGGATCACCAATCTCTTGAGCATAGTTGCCTTGCAAGATATGTAGTCTTCCTAATGGTACAGGATAATTACACAGAAAGGGTTATGCATTTGGGAGGCCCATCGACCCAAATGTATTAGCTGCCGGCTAACTGAGTCAATTAGAACTTACTACAATCTCACTAACCATGCCATTTTCCTGACTCCCAAGAGTCAACTACGTCCCCCACTATTCACCACATACCCCAAATTCCATGACAAAACAAGTAAATAAATATTGGATGCATCAACTGAAATGGATCCAAAATAGTCAATTTCATTCCACTGATCCATCGTGTCCTTTTCCAATACCTTGATTAATAATGTAATAATCACATGACCCTTAAGGAGTCTTTGGTCTTTCAGACTTTCTCAAGTTTGCAAGATCTGCTCCTCATTCACACTTATACCTTCCTCTCAGCCTTCATGTCGTACTGCTGCGTGCATGAAATAATCAGATAATTATCTTATGCTTTTGATCACAATAAACATTTCTTCATTACTTCAAAATACCAGCATCCATTTGAAACTTGCCTTTAACAATTAAGCAACAACTGTCAAATGTATTTCTAGTCTTCAAGATTAAAAAAAAAAAACTTTTTAAACCATGATGAATAACACATAGAATGAGGGAAAATTAAGTTAATTATCCTGTTCATTGAATCATTGGGTAGCACGGTGGAGTAATGGTAGAGCTACTGTCTTACAGTGCCAGAGATCTGGGTTTGTTCCCGATGTTGGGGGAGTCCAGAACCAGGGGCCACAGTTTAAGAATAAGGGGTAGGCCACTTAGAACAGAGTTGAGGAAAAACGTTTTCACCCAGAGTTGTGAATCTGTGGAATTCTCTGCCTCAGAAGGCAGTGGAGGTCAATTCTCTGTATGCTTTCAAGAGAGAGTTAGATAGAGCTCTTAAAGATAGCGCAGTCAAAGGATATGGGGAGAAGGCATGAACGGGGTGCTGATTGTGGATGATTAGCCATGATCACATTGAATGGCGGTGTTAGCACAAAGGGCCGAATGGCCTACTCCTGCACCTAATGTCTATTGATTATGGGTGCTGGTCTGTACAGCGTTTGTGCATTTTTCCCGTGACCTGCTTGGGTTTTCTCCGAGATCTTCGATTTCCTCCCACACTTCAAAGACTGACAGGTTTTAAGGTCAATTGGCTAGGTATAAAAATGTAAATTAGCCGTAGTTTGTGTGTTGGATAGTGTTAGTGTGCAGGGTTCACTGGTTGGTGTGGACTCGGTGGGCCGAAGGGCCTGCTTCCACGCTGTATCTCTAAATAATCTTAAATTACACTCAAGGGACAAGAATAAAGCTCATGAAAAGAAAATCTATTAACAAAAATTGGTATGATCATTAATAAAAAGACCATAATTTACCTCCTCCTGTACGCCACCATTGTTTGTTAATTTATTCCCATCAGTGATTGTGATGATGATTGATGGCTCAAGAAAGAAAGGATTCCTTCCCTGAAAAACAAATTAATTTTATTTTGTAAGTCTGTGCTGTTGTTAATGTTCCTATCTGCATCATAGCTGATACCGAGCGCACGCTGAGCTGGAAGAAACCGATAAAAAGTGAATATTTTTTTTTTTTTTCGTAAAGGTTGGTCAACAAGGTGAGAAAAATTCCTTGAAATGGTACTTAGTATTTTTAATAAATCATGCAATAAGCTTTATGCATATGTTTTGAAGTTTTGTTCCCATTTCGTACCAAGGTCCCGCCCTCCTGGATATTGGATACAGCACTTGCTGACATGACTCGCCTTCACACTAGATGACATGCCAGAGGAATTTGGATCAGAACGTATTGACCTATGACCTTCATCAAAAGCACTTTAGGTACTGAATCAAGCATAATTCAAAGTGTTCCTCCAGTATTAACATTTTATCAGTCACATCATTTTAATGAATTACAATTATCAAAGCTGGCAGCCGAGAGCACCCAAGCATTCATGTGGTGATATCCACTTCACAGATGCCTTGCTGTGACTCAGGATAACCTGTTATGGGGTTTAATTGGCCTGTTCATGGTGTAGCTGGAAACCTAAGCAGATGTACCTCCACTCTTCCACACCATCCCCCACATCATTGTTTTTGACCTCTCCATCTCCCACAGCTGAGGAGAGAACCCTTTAGTAGTACTTATTCTTCTCATTAATCAACACATGCATGACACAGCAGCCATCTGTTTAATTGAAATCAGATTTATAATACTTATGGGTGATATCCAATAAGAAACTGTAGCACATAATCAACTCACCAAAAAATATTTTTGAGCATGTGACAAGTAAAATGGAAGGAGAGCCAGTGGATGTAGTGTATCTGGACTTTCAGAAAACCTTTGATAAGGTCCCACACAGGAGATTAGTGGGCAAAATTAGAGCGCATGGTATTGGGGGTAGGGCACTGACATGGATAGAGAATTGGTTGGCGGACAGGAAACAAAGAGTAGGAAGAAACAGGTCCCTATCAGAATGGCAGGGAGAGGCGAGTGGAGTGCCGCAAGGCTCGGTGTTGGGGCCACATCTATTTCCAATATATATTAATGATTTAGATGATGGGATTAAAAGTAACACTAGCAAATTTGCAGATAATAATAATGATGGATGGGATCTATATAGCGCCTTTCTAGATACTCAAGGCGCTTTACATCGCATTATTCATTCACTCCTCAGTCACACTCGGTGGTGGTGAGCTACTTCTGTAGCCACAGTTGCCCTGGGGCAGACTGACGGAAGCGTGGCTGCTAATCTGCGCCTACGGCCCCTCCGACCACCACCAATCACTCACACACATTCACACGCAGGCAAGGGTGGGTGAAGTGTCTTGCCCAAGGACACAACGACAGTATGCACTCCAAGCGGGATTCGAACCGGTTACCTTCCGGTCACCAGCCGAACACTTAGCCCATTGCGCCACCTGATACAAAGCTGGGTGGCAGTGTGAACTGCGAAGAGGAGGCTAGGAGGTTGCATGGTGACTTGGACAGATTGAGTGAGTGGGCAGATGCAGTATAATGTAGATAAATGTGAGGTTATCCACTTTGGCGGCAAGAACAAGGAGGCAATTATCTCAATGGTGTCAGATTAGGAGAAAGGGAAGTGAAAAAGGTAACTGAAAGTAAACATGCAGGTACAGCAGGTAGTGAAGAAAGCTAATAGCATGTTGGCCTTCATAACAAGAGGATTTGAGTATTGGAGTAAAGAGATCCTTCTGCAGCTGTACAGGGCCCCGATGAGACCACATCTGGAATATTGTGTGCAGTTTTGGTCTCCTAATTTGCGAAAGGACATCCTTGCTATTGAGGCAGTACAGCGTAGGTTCATGAGGTTAATCCCTGGGATGGTGGAACTGTCATATGAGGAAAGATGGGCAAGCGTATTCACTGGAATTTAATGAGAGGATATCTTATAGAAACATATAAAACTAGATGCAGGAAAAATGTTCCCAATGATGGGGGAGTGCAGAACCAGGGGCCACAGTCTAAGAATAAAGGAGAGGCCATTTAAAACTGAGATGAGAAAAAACTTTTTCATCCAGAGAGTTGCGAATTTGTGGAATTCTCTGCCACAGAAGGCAGTAGTGGCCAATTCACTGGATGAATTTAAAAGAGAGATAGATGGAGCTCTGGGGGCTGGCGGAATCAAGAGATATGGGGAGAAAGCAGGCATGGGCTACTGATTGTGGAAAATAAAAAATATATAAATGATCAGCCATGATCACAATGAATGGCGATGCAGGCTCAAAGGGCCAAATGGACCCCTCCTGCACCTATTTTCAATGTTTTCTATGTTTTCTGAGTGAAATCCAACTTGGAAGCAGGAAATGGGTACAAACACTTCAGAGCATTGTGCACGTAAAATCTTAAATATATTTCATAAGCATGTTCCAGGGAATAAAGAGATCATGTTGACTGATGTTTGGAAAGAAATTCAAGAAAAATATTTCAGATTTTTTATTGGAGTGGAAATGGGTTTGCAGAAAGCTTGCTTAGAATGTCATAAACATACAGCAAAACCCAGAAGTGTCAAACTGGTAAATCCTGTACAGTACTTCCCCAGGCAAATAACACCTCATGTCAACTGTTCCGATTTAGGCATGTAACAACAGCAACAAAATGTTAACCTTTAGAGTGGGTGAAATGAGGATTTAATAACTAGGGAAAATCCAAATCCAAAACCCATCACGCTTAACATTTAACTTGGACACATTCCATCATGCCCGAACTATTGAATATTCAACACAGATGAAAGCAAAGTGATGAGCAGCAGACAAATTATTTAGCCCTGACCAAAAACAAACCTCAGTCCATTCAATCCAGGAATTGCCTGATGGCTTGTAATAGGGAACTCTTAACTGTTTACAAATTCTAGCAGTTACTAGACTAAGTGGGACCCGTTGGGTCCCAGCATCACACAGGAGGGCTGGTCAGACAACGCAATATTCCACCTCTCCACCAATTCTAATATTGGTGGCCAGGGGGGGGGGGGGGGGGGGGGGGGGGGGGGCTTTCTGGAGCGCTAGTATGGGTGTTGTGGGCTGAAGGGACTGGTTTCCAGAGGGCTAGTATGCAAATTGTGTGCCAAATGGATTCTTGGACTGGCGTCTCAGTCAATCAAGCCTGTTGTGCTGGCAACTCACTCACGGCTGGTAGTTGACTCACGGCTAATCCTTGAAATTCTATTTCAAGCAGGGTATAAGGCCACCAAATTCAAGTGCCGTTTCATACCATTTGAAGTAGGGTGCAAAGCCACTAAAGACAGCGAGTAGTGACCTCTCCCTCCTCCATTTTGCAGAGACTGAGTCACACCCACATTTCCGGGTTTTATAACCCCTCCCTTCCCCCCCACCGGAAAAGGTGTGGCTTTCATGGAGTGATTGACAGGAGAGAGATTCTCAATTTTTTTAAACTAATAACACTTTTATTTTTCATTGATGGGAAGAATTCTCTGCACCTGCTCAGCGGAGGTGGACTGAGTAAGATGGCCAAAAATCACAGCCGTAAGTGGTAGCGTTTTATCTAAAATCAATATACAGTGCAAACAGGGAGTAAGTGCATTTACAGTGGTGCCTTTTAACTTCAAGCCAAAGGACCCAAGCCACCATTTGAGTAAGTAGTGCCTTTCAACTTCATGCCACCATTTGCAGTAAGTAGTGCATTTCAACTTCAAGCCACCATTTGCAGTAAGTGGTGCCTTTCAACTTCAAGCCAATGCACCCACGCCCCCATTTGCAGTAAGTAATGCCTTTCAACTTCAAACCAAAGCTCTCAAGCCACCACTTGCAGTAAGTAGTGCCTTTCAACTTCATGCCACCATTTGCAGTAAGTAGTGCCTTTCAACTTCATGCTACCATTTGCAGTAAGTAATGCCTTTCAACTTAATGCCAAAGCACCCAAGCTACAATTTGCAGTAAGTAGTGCTTTTCAACTTCATGCCACCATTTGCAGTAAGTGGTGTCTTTCAACTTCAAGCCACACCCAAGCCACCATTTGCAGGAAGTAGTGCCTTTCAACTTCAAAGGAGGGCGGGCAGGGAGGGGCTTTCTGGAGTGCTAGTATGAACCATTTTAGAACCAATAGACATTTTTTTGCAATTTTTTTGCAAGCTTTAGAACCCATAGACCATTTTTGCAAGCTTTAGAACCAATAGACTTTTTTTGCAAGCTTTAGAACCAATAGACATTTTTTTGCACTTTAGAACCAATAGACATTTTTTGCAAGCTTTAGAACGAATAGACATTTTTTGCAAGCTTTAGAACCAATGGAGACACTTTTTGCAAGCTTTAGAACCAATAGACATTTTTTTGCAAGCTTTAGAACCAATAGACACTTTTTTGCAAGCTTTAGAACCAATAGACATTTTTTGCAAGCTTTAGAAACAATAGACATATTTTTGCCCGCTTTAGAACCAATAGACGCATTCTGCAAGCATTTTAGAACCACTAAGGGCACTTACATTTGAGTAGACATGTGTTCAGTGTTATTCACAGCTCAGAGAAACGTGACCCTCTGCCTTCCTCCAGCTTGCAGACACTGATTGAGGCACACCACTTCCTGGTTTTATAGTCCCTCCCCCCTGCCGCCAACGGGGGCAGCAGAGAGAATGGGGAGTTTTGTAAAAACATTAATATCTCTGTCATTTTTAATCGACGGGAAAATTCCTCGGCACACATGCGGCGGACGGGGGCTCTGAGCAAGGTGGCCAAAAATGACGGCCGTAGGTGGCGGCGTTCTCTCGGAAATCGCAGCACAGATGGCCAAAACCGGTCAAGAACAGACTTTTAGTAATATATAGATTATTGCCGAACTCCGACTCACCCAAGTAGGTCAAATATTCTGGAAAACAGCTTCAGAAGAATACACAGCCATCAAAAGGTTTCATAACCTAAGCTGCCAAACACTCGCTCATAACCAATGCAGCGAACTTGTGACCCATCAGCAGAATTTCATTCTGATGATCACTCATTCATGAATTTGGAAATGGACCAAGTTTATTTTGTACCCCTAGGTGAAAATGGCCTTTAAATCAACCCGAGAAATGTTAAATGCACACTAAAATTTGCCTTTGTGGCAGTATCAATTCTTACCATGATTAACAGGCTAAATAGCAACAAAAGATGGAGTAAATATCTATTCAAACAAATGGGAATTCTCTCTTTTAACCTTTTTAAGCACTTGGACTGGAGTGTAGACTAATGTTCTCTCTCACTTCTGTTATTTTGGCTGCAAAATGAAATTGGACCCATGATATCAGCTGCAGTTTAGCTGGTAGCACTTTCATCTTAAATCCCACTCCAGAGATCTGAACACAAAAATCTAGATTAAAGTGTGCTCAATGGCTGGAGCTGCTAACTTTGGAATGAAGTTAGTCCCCATCTGTCCTGTCAGCAAGATGCAAAATATCCCAAAGCACTATCATTACGAACGTTACATAAAATATTCAGTAGCCTAGCAAGTATTTATCCATCACTTCACATTAAAAAAAAGTGGCTAGAAATGTCATTGTTTGTAGGGATTTGCAGTTGTCAAAAAGGTTACCATTATAGTTACATAATTGAAGTGGCCATGTTTTCCGAGTACTTCCAATAACATATTCTTGCAATATTCAATTAAGTCTTGAAAGTTCAATTTGAAGAATAAATACAGTAAAAATTATGATCATCCAGCACCCAGTACATGACCAACGGAATTTCCCGACTATTAGGTATTCATAAGAGTATAATCCAATGCACTTATGTTTCACTTTAAAACAAATATATCATACTGTACTATAATAAACCTAGTGAGTTTAGTGAGAGTAGGAAATATACCAGCATCCTGGACCCCAACTCCAGCAATGCATCTTCCTGCCCCAGATCCCAACCTTGACAACAGTTGCACACCCAGCCTTGTCCAGACACTGACCCTACACCCCACTTGTACCATCTAATTCCGACTCACATTCTCGACCAATGTGCTAGGCAAATGCCAACCATTAGGATTTTAAACAATTCGATACTAAAATAGTCTGAGTTTTATTGAATCGGTAAACATGTTTTATTCGTATGGCTATATGGTGACCCCAAATTTCACTGTACCAATTGGTGCATGTGACAATAAATGTTTCTTGAATCCCCTTGAATCTTGAATGTAACATGCTGCAAGCATCAAAATATAAGAAAGTCCATTTGCTTTGCTAACATTACTTGAAAAAAATCAAGCCAAGAACGAAAACAAAAAATAAACTGGAATAACTCGCGACAAACAGTACATGTGAAGAGAAAGGGATGGTCGATGTTTCAGATCAAGGGTTCTATAACACACAAGTCTCTGTTACTACCGTTCCCCCTCTTCTCCCCCCCCCCCCCCCCCCCATTCCCCTCCCCACTTATCTGTTTTCCATTTAAGATACCAACCAGTCATAAGATCATTAGTCATCAGTGATAGGAGCAGAATTCGGCCATTCAGCCCATCGTCTACTCCGCCATTCAATCATGGCTGATCAATCTCTCCCTCCTAATTCCATTTGCCTGCCTACTCCACACAACCTCTGACACAGGTACTAATCAAGAATCTATCTCTGCCTTAAATATATCCACTGACTTTGCCTCCATGGCCTTCCGTGGCAAAGAATTCCACAGATTCACTACCCTCTGACTAAAGAGATTCCTCCTTATCTCCTTCCTAAAAGAACATCCATTAATTCTGAGGATATGACCTCTAGTTCCAGACTCTCCCACCAGTGAAAACATCCACTCTATCCAAGTCTAATCCCTCCCTCTCATTTCTACAGACAGGCTACCTTCCCTCTCCACTCCTGATGCAATATCTCAATTCAAAACGCTCTGCAAAAGCATAATACTGTAGAAGCTGGAAATCTTCAATAGATTAGGGAATATCAGCAAAACTAAAATGTTTCAGGTCAATAACCTTCTGTTAGAATTCATCTGGTTTATACAAAGAGGAGGCACAAAATTACTGGAGTAACTCAGTGGGTCAGGCAGCATCTCTTGAGAACATGGAAAGGTGACGTTCGGGTCAGGACCCTTCTTTAAGTCCAAAGAAGAGTCCCGGCCCAAAACATAACTGTTCCAACTTCTGCAGAGATGCTGGCTGGTCCGCTAAGTTACTCCAGTACTTTGTGTTTCTAAGATACACGACCTCCATCTCCGTCCACATTCGTGATCCCACATCATCCCACTAAAACAGAGAGCAGTGCTGAACTACCTCTTTGGTGACCCTCAGGTTATCCTTGATCGGCCTTTGCTGGCTTTACTTTGCACTAAACGTTATTCCCATATCATGCATCTATAAACTGTAAATGGATCGATTGTAACTATGTATTGTCTTTCCGCTGACTGGTTAGCACGCAACAAAAGCTTTTCACTGTACCTCGATACACGTGACAATAAACTAAACTGAACTGAAAAAGTTAACTGATCAGTGTTACCATCAGCTGGTTCCACTAACCAAATAATCTGCATGCTTGGATTGGAGCAATAAACTACAATATATAAGGATTGTGCATTGAAAAAGCAATAACTTTAAGGTAAAACCCCCCCATTGACATAAATTAATAGTTTGTGTATAATTTAAGATAACTTTTGCTCCAAACATCCACCCTACACCCTAGAAACTGTTCCTGTTGACTGTAAAGAATATTAATCTTCAGTTGTCTGATCCTCCGCTCAATTATTTTTGAAGTTCTCCCAGCAATTTAGATAAGGTCTCACTTAACAGCGAAGCGAAGAATTTTTCTGCCACTGTTATGACAAAAAAAAAGAATTGAAAAGCAGTGGATAGTTATGTTCCTTCACCAGAAGAACTATCCAGTGTCATGTTTATTGGTTAAGCAGTACCTGAACAGATGTAAAAGCTTAAATCTGAAAAACAAGGAAATCCAATCAGGAGAGAATGTTATATGTCATCCCACTCAATTATTCCACTGTTGGACCATTGGTGGTCTTGTTTTCGGATGAGCTCCAATGCAAATAACACAACGCAGGGCAGGGAAAATAATGTCACAATTAATGGAAGGATCAATTCAATAGCTTACGCTGAATGACAGTGTGATATGCCTTTCAAATGGTAGTTCCCCTGAAAGCAGCAAGTTTCTACAGTGCATAATACAAAGCAAGAATTTCCTGTTTTATTAAATGAATATAAAAATAGCAACTATGGTAGGTTGCAATAAAACAGTGAAATGGGTAGTCCTATGAAATATCGATAGATCAAACTAGTTTAGGCAAGTTCACTAGGAATCAATCAATGGCATAATCAGAAGCACCATGAGACCAAAGTTCAATGACATTTGGAAGAAATACATTTTTAAAAAAAAGCAAAAATGACAAAATAATGTAAATGACCACTAGCTAAAGTTGAACCCCATTGAATTGAAGGCAAATTACTGAACTGACACAGGAACTGTCATTTGGCAGAGTACAATATGCATAACCAGCATGTATTCAAATTAATTTATTGGACCCTACAAGAATTTGTAATCAATGCTATAACCAAATCACCGTATTATTGAATGATTTTTCATGACGCAAAAGAAAGCCATGCATTGAAGTTGAGCCTAAAAAGTTTAAGGTGTTCTCTTCAATTGTATGTAGATCCAAAGAGCCATATTAAAATTATCAATCCTAATGGAAAGCCTTTACATTAGAGATTTGGTACGCAACAGAGTGGTACTTACATTAGAACTCTGCAAAGCACATTAGAACACACTAGGTGCAGTGATCCGACCTGGATACCACATCCAAGGAAGAATACATGAGGCTTGGCAGGTGCACATAGTAAATTTATCAAAATGGCATCAGAGGTCAAATTACATGGAGTGATCCAATTTTCTATAAAGTAAAAGCAGAAACAGTTTGCAAAAACATCAAGCAAAGTAAAGTTTTTAGGGGTGGACGAAGGGATAACAGTGGCACAAGATATAAATACGAACAGCAAGTGTTGGGTATGTTGTAACCAAATCCCCTCAGTGCCATACAGATGGAACCTCGTTGCAAGAAAAATATCTAAGAAATGGAGATCAATTTGACCCATATTCATATCTCTTTTAGATCAGTTACAGAGAAGGACGAGAAGAAGCAAGATAGCAACTTAAAGTCTAAATAGTCACATGTAAATAAGGAAATATGGAGCTGGCTTGGCGGGAACACACAAATCCAAAAAGGTACCATTATAGCACTTAGGCCAAACAACACAAGGCATTGTGAAGAACACTTAAAATCACCTAACATTTGCTAATACCTACCTACATTTTTGCCCCCCCCCCCGTCCCAAAAAAATCTTAGCAATGAGTGTGTCTGGCAATTAGATTTTTGACAGGTCATTTTGTAATCTTGCGAAAATCTGTAATGGACATCTACATATGCAAATCATGCCTGGAGATGGCATATATTATATTCTATTGAAATAAGAATGAAAGCAACACCACATCGAAAAAAGTGATCAAGCTTGAACTAGGCCTACCATCCATCCCACTGCAATACAAGTTTCAAACCTATTCTTAGTCCCTAAATTTCCAGAAAGAAATATGATTTTGTACACCACTAAAAGATAACTCCCTCATCTTTCTGTGCTCCAAAAAATAAAGTCCTAGCTTGCTCAACCTCTCCCTGTAGCTCAAGTCCTTGAATCCTTGCATCATCTTTGTAAATCATTTCTGCACTTTCCAGCTTGACATCTTTCCGATAACATGGCGAACAAAACCAAACACAATACTCTAAATGTGGCCTCACCAATGTCTTATATAACTGCAACTTGCCCTCACAACTACTATACTCAATACTCTGACTATGACGGTGAATGTGCCAAAAGCCATCTTGACCACCCTATCTACCACTTTCAAGGAATGTGTAATGTCTTTAGCAATGTGATGGAAGGTGTTACTGACAATGCTATTAAGTGCCATTTACCCAAATAACCTGTTCATCAATGCCGAGTTTATGCTTGGCCAGAGTAGCTCCGCTTCAGACCTCAAGTTGTCTTAGTCTTAAGACAAACCAGAGAATTGAATTCCAGATAAGGGATGAGAATGGTCCCCTATACAGAGATTGCATTTGACCAAATGTGGCATCAAGGAGCCCTGGTAAACTAAAGTCACGAGCCTTCAAGGGGAATACACACCAGTGGATGAATTCATATCCAGCACAAAGGTAGATGATTATAACAATAATAATAATAATAATACATTTTATTTATGGGCACCTTTCAAGAGTCTCAAGGACACCTTACAAAAATTTAGCAAGTAGAGGAAAAACATGTAAGCGGAATGAAATAAATAGTAGAGACATGACTAGTACACAAATTAAAGACAGAATTCAATTCAAAACACAATATGAGGCAATTCAAGCACAGATGAAAAGGGAGGGGGACATGGGGCTAAGGATAGGCAGAGGTGAAGAGATGGGTCTTGAAGATGGGACTGGAAGATGGTGAGGGACACGGAATTGCGGATCAGTTGGGGGAGGGAGTTCCAGAGCCTGGGAGCTGCCCTGGAGAAGGCTCTGTCCCCAAAGCTGCGGAGGTTCGACTTGTGGATGGAGAGGAGACCGGCTGATGTGGATCTGAGGGACCGTGAGGGTTGGTAGGGGGAGAGGACGTCAGTGAGATATGGGGAGGGGGCAGATGGTGGAGGGCTTTGTAGGTGAGGACCAGGATTTTGTAGGTGATCCGGTGGGAGATGGGAAGCCAGTGAAGTTGTTTGAGAACTGGAGTGATGTGATGCCAGGATTTGGTGTGGGTGATGAGTCGGGCGGCTGCGTTCTGGACCAGTTGGATTATGGGTTTTAAGTACAGTGTCTTAGCGATCAAGCATTTTCAGCTGCTTCAATTAACTCTCAATCATAAGGTCAGGAATTGAATGTCCAATCATTATACAATGCTATTTTGTTTGTAACACCTCAGCAAATGAAACAATCCCTGCAAAGTTTGGCCACGGTTCAAGTATGGAATGATGTATGGAAAGTAACATTGATGTCACAAAAGTTGAGCCAATGATCACTTCTCGGAAAGAGTTTCAACACCAGCCTTGACAGTAAACAGCATCACCACTGCCAATTGCCTCAACAATACCCAAAGGGAATCTCAACTGATGCAACCACAAAAACAGTGCCTACAGAAGCAGGTCAGAGTCTGAGTATGCTATGAGTGGTTGAATTTAGACTCAAAGCCACTCAACAAATACAAGACAAGCAACTACCCATTAATTCCCTTCATGACTGGGGTTGGGGTGGGTGCAATCCACAAAATGCATTGCAGTTACTTGCCTAATCCAACACCACCTCCCAACACTCAACCTCTTTCACCATGTGAAGAAATTCCTTTTAAGTCATACCCTATTCCGACACGGAAATAATTAACTGTTTCCTTATCACTGGGATTCCCTACTCTTCAGAATTGTGCAAATAACCTCACAGGACATCAGTGGTTCAGATAGGTAGCACTCTTCTTTTTAAATGGTCATTAGTGATGGGCATTAAACATTGAACTTGTCAGCAGTGCCCATATTACTCTGGAAAATAAATAAAAGCAAACGCCAACAGTGACCTTTTAAAACCACCTCGTCGCTCAAAGATTAAAAGTTAATAGTCCCAGTCTGCAACCTGAAAATTATTACTTTCAGCAGATTATAACTAAAAAATATTAACTACATTTTTCAACAATCTCAGAAAGTGAGCTTCCTAGCTGCCGATGTCCATTCAGATAGCCATAATTCTGAAATTAATCAAGTTAATTTCATAGAAACACAGAAAATAGGTGCAGGAGGCCATTCAGCCCTTCGTGCCAGCACCGCCATTAATTGTGATCATGGCTAATCATCCCTAATTTATAACCCGTGCCTGACTCCTCCCCATATCCCTTGATTCCACTAGCCCTAACTAACTCTCTCTTAAATCCATCCAGTGATTTGGCCTCCACCGCCCTCTGTGGCAGGGAATTCCACAAATTCACAACTCTCTGGGTGAAAACTTTTTTTTCTCACCTCAGTCTTAAATGGCCTCCCCTTTATTCTAAGACTGTGGCCCCTGGTTTTGGACCTGCCCAATATTGGGAACATTTTTCCTGCATCTAGCTTGTCCAGTCCTTTTATAATTTTATCTGTTTCTATAAGATCCCCCTCATCCTTCTAAACTCCAGTGAATACAAGACCTAGTCTTTTCAGTCTTTCCTCCCGCCATCCCAGGGATCAATCTCGTGAACCTACGCTACACTGCCTCAATCACAAGGATGTCCTTCCTCAAATTAGGAAACCAAAACTGTACACAATACTCCAGATGTGGTCTTACCAGAGTCCTATAAAACTGCAGGAGAACCTCTTTACCCCTATACTGAAATCCTCTCGTTATGAAGGCCAACATTCCATTAACTTTCTTCACTGCCTGCTGTACCTGCACACCAACTGTGACTGGTGTACAAGGACACCCAGGTCTTGCTACACCTCCCCCTTACCTAACCTAACCCCATTGAGATAATAATCTGCCCCCTTGTTTTTGCCGCCAAAGTGGATAACCACACATTTATCTATATTATACTGCATCTGCCAACTCACTCAACCTGTCCAGGTCACCCTGCAACCTCCTAACATCCTCTTCAACATCTTTCGGATAAACAAAATACAATTTTACAAAAAGTAAAGTTACAGACACTCCATCAGACCTTGTTCTGTATGGAGCAAGGTTTAACAATGATTCTTGTATGTTAATTTGATTACTCTCAAAGAATAATTTAAAATTATACCTTTTTCAAAAATTATGTTGTTGAACAAGGAGGCGATTTATAAACCAGATGAGCCTGGATAACACTAACAATTTCATACCAGCTAGGAGTGCAGCATATCAAACTAACATATCATTCCAAAATACAAAGTTTGCAAATTTTCCAAACAGCTAGACACAAATGAAGCATTTGGTTCCCTGCTGGGCACAACCGGCATCACTTAAAGGAATTAAATCCAAAATGAAACGTTGGTATCAGTAATAATCATTGTAAAACACCTAAATGATCCTAAACCCACCTGCGTCACATGTCTTTCAGGGCAAAGATCTGTCCCGTGTGCAACTCCAGGCTCACCCAAAGCCCACTCTCAACAGCCCTTCAAACTCTGGAAAGCTGCTCAGTTCAAGGAGCAATTTGGGAAGAAATAAAATGTTGGCCATAACAATGACGATCACAACCAATGAACAAATATCAACCTACAGTACTTAGTTGCCAACAGCTTGTTTCCATACAATATTGGCAGAGATAATATAACAAGCCACATGATCTAGAAATAAATCATTATTCAGATTTGGGAATCAAACCCAAACATTTTCACTTCGTTGGTATTCTGTGCTCTAAAACAAAATTAGTTTCAAATATTTACTGAATTCTAATGTGATAATTTTCTCAATGGAATCCTAAATGTGTAGTTAATAAACACTGTTTATTACTGCAGAACTTTGCAGAATATAAAATCTTTTCATATATTATCTGAATGAACTTGGATCTGTTGCATTCCTGCTTCTTTTAAGGTCATCTGTTCAAGCTGCACATCAGAGATTTGACACACAACTGAAGTGACATTCAATTGAAGATTGCTACTTTAGTGAACAAATGGGAGATATTTTCCAATAGGAATATCAGAACAAAGCCTAACATTTACAACAACCCAAAGAAACTTTATCGACTATAGTATAATAACTGGGAAAAAATTAATGTTAAGATTTTGGAAAGGTCCTATTACCTCCGCAATTAAAATGTGGATTGTGGAAATGTCGGAGACCTTATACTTGGAAAGAATCAGACTTGTCTTAATGGACAAACAAGAACATTTTATCAGAATATGGTCTCCATTCATTGACTACTTGAAGGGGCAGACTGGCTCGGCACGTGAACCTGACTGAAACTCGAATTAAGGATCAGTTGAAAAGTTATACTATAATTTACGAACTTATCTCCAAAGTTGTATTTTTAGTAAATTATTCCATTCTTCTTTATTATACTTTTTTCATTTTTTTTTCTCTTTCTTATTTTCTATCTATATAAAAAAAATACTAGAAGTAGAGTTAATATCAATTGATAATATTAGTAATGTAGGAATGATATACATGAAATGTTTTTAATATATGTACCTGCCTCTAATAAAAAGATTATTAAAAAAAAAAAAAAATTCCTGATATACTAGGCATCTTTTATTCCTTAATCCATTATTAAAACAGATTTTCTGATTTGTTTTCTTCCATTTTCTCGGATATATGTATCATTGAAAACAGTGGATGAACTGTGAGGACCATTCCCGGGTGACGGCCAAGATCGCTGCATACAAGTCAAATAATCCCAATCAGTATAAGAAGGCTTGCTTTATTCTTTGCAAAGCCACCTGGAATGCCAATACCCGGACAAACTTATAATCACTCTCACCCCTGCCGACTGTGGCAAGGCCTAAATAACATAACTGGCTGCAAAGCAAAGTCAGGCAGCATTGTTTGATGAAATGGCAGAGCCCTCCCTGATGAACAATGCATTCTATGCTCGCTTTGAGGAGAAGGCCAACAAGGTGATAACAAGGTCAGATTCAAGTATGCCTTTTCTCAGAGTCATTGTTGCAGAAGTTAATATGCCTTAATGATTACCATCCAGTGGTCTTGACAACCACCATAATGAAGTACTTCGATAGGCTGGTTACAGCACACATTACATCCAGCCTACCAAACAACCTTGATCCACTGCAGTTTGCCTACTGCCACAACAGGTCCATGGCTGATGTCATCTGACTGGCTCTACACTCATCCTTGGAACACCTGAATAAAGACATAAGTTCCAACTCTCCCCTCTGCAACTGGCAGTGTACACGTGGCAAAAATACCAACTCTGCACGACACTTTCCAAATCTGATACACCTTTCTGAAGATGCAGTGCCAGGAGTACGAATATAATCCCAAGTGTGTGCAGGAACAATCACACATTCTACACCAGTAATTATAATAGCAAGCATTGTGTTACATTTTTGGTAGGTTTTATACCTGCTTGCTCCATTTTAACGATCAGTGCACATGGATTCCATCTCTTTAGAACTCCACTCTCATTTTAATATATTATGACACTATATTAATTTATCCACTTGTCTAATTTTATACTCCCAGTTACGCTACTTATCTTGTCATCGGCATGTGTCATTTGCCATTTTTGATATGGTTTTCCAAGGCATTAATATAATATATGAAACTTCAACATAGATCCTTGCGGGATACTACAGCATTGCCATTTCTGATAAGGGAATGGCAATCGCATTGTACTACTTGCCCAGAGAAATTAATAACTGTATGATCAGTTCAAATGATACCATGGCAGCTGGGAAATAAATGCACCGAATAAACAATCTGAGGAAAGTTAATCAGATATGGTCACGATGAACCTAGTATGTTCTATGAACCCATCAGGAAAATTGGGACATCCTTATCTATCTGTGAGACACCTCATACCCATCTTTTGGATGACTTTTGACTACCTTCTGAAAAGGTTAAATACAGTTTCAGTTATATAAAACTGCTGTAATAAATTTTAACTAAAGAGCATACTGAGCATCAACACTGACAGGCCATCCAGAGTTGACACACAAGCAACGCCTGAAACCAGTCAATAAGGAAACGTTGTCCAACAATATTCATGAAATGACTGAGCACAAGAGCTGTTGCATAGACTATTTAACTAAAAGAGAATCATACTTTCAGCTTCTGCCCTACTTGCTTGCATCACTAAATTGAAGATGTTTTTTTTTACCCATCTATAGATCCACCATGGTGCTCCAGAATACCTTTCCAAAATATGGAAAATTTACCATATGTTCCAACCAATTACTGCCTCAATCATTCTCAATCATTAAATTAACTAACTTGAATGGAAATTGCTAGGTAAGTGCTCTCAAGTCACTAGCAAATAACCTGCCCACTTCAGTTTGTTTTACAGCCTTGGTTCAAAGAACCGAATTCCTCGATGAAATAGAGTAATTGTCTTTAACAAGCAAGCAGTTATGTAAGTGAAAATCAAGAAACTCTGACTAATTTCATGAAGAATAATAGAAATGGTTAAATAAATCTACTTTAGGAGGGCAATAAAGAAATTATTGCAACTGGGTCAAGGGACACAAATCAGACGGGAAAAAGTCAGCATGTTTATTTCCCCAATAAACTGCAGTCAACCATTTGGATTTAAGACTAACCAACAACGTTATGTTTTTTATCTATTGTTACCATTTTTTTTTAATCTCCATTTTAGGTGCCAGAAGTAATTTGAACTAATTCACTGGATGAGATCAAGCCTTGTTTTTAAGCCAATGATCTTAATGATAACAATGCATTTTTATATCCATATTAAAGGTGCTCAAGTTCCACCTACTTGCCACTCCTCCAATATTACAGGGAGACAGAGCAAGGATGAAAATAACATGAAAATCAAAAGAAAATTCTGCAATGCAAAGAAAGAACTTTAGGTTCTAAAATTGACAATACAATGTAACTGATTTAAAAATCTGTGAGGCAAAGTAGCTTTTATGACAGGTCAACAATGCTACTGATAGATGGCACTCAGCTTTTGCATAAGGTTGTGGCTATATGCTCCATTTAAGTTTGTGAACGCTCCAGAATTGATTATTTGCCTCGGTGCTACAGGTGAAATCTAATTCCAACTCTCACCATGACTACATTTTACATTTCTTTCTGAAAATGTCAGCATGCCAACATGGAGTTAAGTCAAATCAAGAGGCAAGTTGTTTAATCCAATGGATGCACAACACCTATTGGAATATTCAAAAGAGCAAAATCTTTCTGTGAAAACATTTGGGACAGCCTTAAAGTAAGGGCCAAGAATACAAGACAATCTCAAATATATCCAAAGTTAAGAAAAATTAGTCATGGGGAGATCATGGAATTGGATTTCACCTTTCGAAGTGAAGCAAATAATATAGATTTGTTCAAATGACAAGTATCACAGGGAGAAATGCAGCAGGCCACGGTAGGTTGAAAATAAAGTTGAAAAGGGAAGATGTGGACATGGGGCATGGACACCAGGCAAATGAGACATTTCTCACACACCCAACATGACAATGCACACCCAACATATAAACAAATGCACAGTGTCACATTCTGACAGCATTACATTATTTTCTTACTATGTTACAAGAATGTATAGGAAACCAAGCAAAACAATTGTAGGTTCCACTGGATCCATTTTAAGCATGCCTTGGGGGGAAACAGATTAGTTTATGAGCACCTATAGTGCAAATCAATAAACTTGAGCACATGGACTGCAACAATTGAAGCAGCAGATACCATTCAATAGCTGAATGTCCAAATGCAAGCCTCTATGAAAATTGGGAGATGAAAACCTTAATTTTAAGCATTCATTTTATTTATTTCCTGGTTCTGATTAAGGGTCTCAGCCCTGAAACAGTAAGTTTCTTTTTTCAGAGCAGCTGAGGGTTTCCAGATAACTTATATAGTAGTTTGCACAGTTAGCTGATCTCATTACAGCAACAATAATTAGCTCACAATAGCCATGAATGTCCAAGCTGGCAACAGGACTAAAAGTGGAAGTAGCTATCATTGAATATTATTTTCTGCCCAGCTCTGATGGTAAATACATCGGCCTCTATTCCATATTCACATATTCCGATCATAAAAACACAGAAGGTTATCTGGGCCTTCTAGCCTATTTCACCATTCATAAAGATCAAATATTTTGATCCATATCTGTATAAAATTATGTTTGACCATGGGCAGTCGAGAAGGGACAAGTAATACATTTTTATCACCGATTTATTTTCTCGTGCCAATATGGGCAAAGACGTTATTTGGACTATAAAACCTGCTGTGCCAAGAAACAAAAGATTTAACAATAATCTCACTAATTATTCCCAAACTAGAACTTAGATGCTTTTGTGACTGAATTGAATTTCCTAGAATTCAAGATTGAGAAGAGTTACATGGAACTTTTTTAATAGTATTGGAAAAGAACAATTTTTACCAGATTAAATTAGTGATAAACATATTCTGCTACCTAGGTAGAACATTTGCAGGAATTCAAAGGTAACATTTGAAATTCTGAATTTGAAAATGTTGCCACATGAATAGATATGTTATTCTTTAAAAAATGTATTTTTATTAATGAAGAATAAATTTTGTATTTCATAGTATCAAAGTTTTTTTAAAATCTGAAGGTACTATTGTGTTTCCTGATATTCACGTGGCAAGCATTCAGAATTATAGCTTTCCATGATTTTCATGTATATAAAAATTCTCTATTCATGAATATAGAATTTCAACAAACCAGGCCATGCAAAGTTGTAATAATGTGATACTGCTTAAAGTATTAACTGGGATAGTTTCTTAATTTCACAGAATAGGTGTTTGCTCTAAAAGTCTCCCGTTTAAAGTATTTTAAGGTCAGAAAGTAATGTTTCCTACATTAGCTTTCATCTGTAACTAGTTGTTGATGGCATTGTCACATGAATTGGCTGCACTCAAATACTCTAGATGGCAGTTATAAGCCACCTGTGTGCCTCACTGCAGTCTGTACAGAAACGTGCATTATTTTTGATCAGGAATTCCAATACTCTGACCCTGTGGCTAAGTAATTCTCAATATTTTCCCAAACTAGAATGAAGTGAGACATGGAAGGGACCACAGCCTGTATGATTAATTTAAATTACTGAATTACAGCACTGCAGCTCTGTCCAGGCTGAAGTTATTCACTCAAATCATGCAGTGAAGCTCAAGCTACTGCAGTAAATGAGGTAATCAAAAATATTATTTCTGTCCTTTTGTCAAGTATAGTTTGAAGACAGTATAAGTGCATCAAACAGAAAAGTGGCATTCTAAACAACTGATCAGTCTTCATTCTTTGTAAAATAAAACTGAGATATCAACCACATGCCAATTAAATATTACAATTCTTCCCAAGAAAAAGTTCACTTTGTGCTCCTTTAGAACACTGACACTTGGTTGCAGAGTAATAACTAGGTCTATTATTTCTTTCATTACCTGATCATAGCAAGGTTTTTCAAAAAATAATTTTTTGGTTCATGGATTTCCAGGTTAAAAAAAACAAAAATAATTCTTTTTTTATGAGTGTATTTTTCACATAAATTTAGTGAAGTGATTTGTAGTAAGACCCAAAATATAGTAAAGGCAAATAGGAATTTCATTAAAATGAAAAAAGATTGAGTAACTGCCAGGGATAAAGTCAGTGGCGAGAATAGTCCCAAATTTGTTCTGTGCTGAACAAATGTGCTGTACTAAGCAATTATTCAGATGCCAGTAAAGGGAGGCAATTCAACTGTGCTGGGGAAAAAACCCAAAATCAATGTCCATGCTTTCAGACATCCACACATGTTCACCCTTTGCATGGATCTAGATTGGAGCCCTGCCAAAGAGAAGTTGAGCCAAGCCAGGAAAGCAGAATTTTGATTTACTCTCATTTAACAGGGATATATGGCAGACAACCAATGAATCAATATCTTTAGTCATTTTCCCAATAGTTCCTAAACCTGAAATGACGTAAATATAAATTTTAATATGTGAATTCCCTTGCCCTACAATAACATGCATTGTGTAAATGGGTGACAATTCTAAATTGACAAATATTGAAATGTTTAATATCATATATAACACAAATAATTAGGCTAAAAACCACAACTTTGAATGTAATTTTGAAACTATGCCCACCCAGAAACACTATGTCCAAAAACAAATCAGTACCTAATGAGTCAGGGCTTGTCATTATACTTTGAATGCCCCCAAGTTTAAAACCCCTATGTGTCTATCATACCAGCAATCAGTTTTCCTTTGTCCAATTTTAAATATACCTAGTCCTACACATTATTCTTGAATATGATCAAAGTATTACTCATCGGAGAAACATTCTATTCATTATACAGATAGCAATTGCTAACAGAACTGCAAAGTGTTTCCTCGGAAGAACTTAAGACTTTCTTGCATAGTGTTGTAAACTTTGTCCAATTGATACAAATGTTTAATTTTAATATTTGTACTGATTATGCCAATTTGCAGACAAAGTGGTGACAATTGAAAAAAATGTTGGCCACATTAATGCAAGGTATTTGGATTTTTAATGTATGCAATTTGTAAGGAACTACTCTCCACTGACTGGATTTTCTGTTTTGTTACACCTATTTAAAGAATGGCAAAAACAGGCACTTACCCAATTACTATACAAATGACAGTATGCTAAAAGTTTGCACACAGACACCCCATTTTTCTCTTCTCAAATTAAATTTTGGTGAATAGTTAAGTTATCTAGATGATAGAGGTAACCGCTTGGCAGAGATAGGCACCCGTTCCGTTTGACCTCAGTCACTCTGTGGGTTCAAACACTGGATCAATTCAGCATTGATTACTCATTGAGTAAGCCATTTGCTAATTGCTCAGGCTCTCATTTAAAATGGCTATTCATTCAAGTTACTGGAGGGCACTCAAGACATGCTAAATCACTTTAAGATTCTTCACATCCAAGTATTGCTTGAATTACTGCAGATAAATTGAAAGGAAGCCCTATTTTACAAACATGAAATTATAATTTATGAAAACTACTCAAAAGTTTTAGAACCGATCTCTTAGATGAGCAGAGGGACTAGAACAATTATTGCTTTTCTTTGCCTTCCACAAGCTTCAATATGTTAGAGGTATATAAAATCATAAAGATAATAGATAGGGGAAATACACCCAGAATAGGAGAATCAAGAACCAGAGAGCATAGATTTATGGTGAGAGGGAATAAATTTAATAGGAACCCATGAGGCACCTTTTACAAACACAGAGGGTGGTGGGTATATAGAACAAGCTGCAAGATGAAGTAGTTGAGGTAGGTAATATAAATATATTTAAAATACATGTGGACAGCTAAATAGGGAAGGTTTAGAGGGATATGGACCAAATGTGGGCAAATGGGCCTAGCATTAATGAGGCATCTTGGTTGGAATGAATAGGTTAGGCTGCGCTGCATGACTCTATGACAAAAAAATAATTGTGGGGTTACATGAGAATATTTTTCAAGCCTTGATAAACACAACATAGAAAATCGACAATTGTAGGCAAAGCGGCATGGTATGAAGCAGAACTTTTATAATCCTTAGTTTGGTTAACCTTCTGGATCAGAGGGCAGAGCTAAAAAAAATTTTAAAAAGGAAATGGTTTTATCCTTCAATAACCCTTCTGTTAATTAACTAACCAGCTCCACATTCTGGTTAGGAGTTTCAGCAGAGCACAATTGGAGAATGTCAAGATGGGAAGAACTTCAAGTTCTGAAGAAAATTTCAAATCATATTTTCAAAGACTGCTTTGATGAGGATCAGTACAGACTTGATCAGATTCTATCTTCTTATCTTTGGAACTTGATGCTGAATCAAACACAGCTACACTCTTACATGGCGAATGCCCCCCAGTGGTTAGATGATGCAAATTCAACCATTTCCAAAAGCTGTTTGCAAACAAAATATTTGTCCTTCGAATTAGTCTTTCAAAAATAACAATAAATATTTTGTCTTCTATTATGTTTTTAAATAAATGTTTAGGAAGTCAAAAATGTTGAATATATTTACAGTATAAGCCACAAAATAAATGTTGTCACTTATACTGGAAACATGAAATAACTTGTTTTCTAAGAGACCCACGTGCTTTTAATCACCTGCCCTAATATACCGATCAGAGGCATGATACCAGATAAGTTGGCCAAAGCAACTTGAAAATTAAAATCTTTCAAGCCAAAATGGTAAACTAAAGTTTGCCAAAATGGTAAACTAGTAATGAAGCATTAGTAGTACAGCCGATGTGAATGTACAAATATGCACAAAACACCTACTTTAGCTGGATCATCAAGAAGATAATTCAAATGTAATGTTTTAGGCATTGAGGAAATGTCAGCAAAGGTGGCTCAAATATTTAGACATTTAAAGTTTTCACACAATCAACATCACATGGAATGATTTTTCCAGCAATTGGTGCTCAGACTTCAATTAACTCAGGAGCACAATGTTTTAATAGTGAGACACTGATTTCAATGCCAACCTTAGAACACATGTGGTTTTGGTTACATCAGCCCATCATTGCAATTGGATGCAGATCAGAGGCATGGTATTAAGTCAATAAAGAGACAAAAATAATCAGCACGGTTACATATTTGCCATGTGTTCAATTTCTGTGCATACTTGCTGATTACAGTAAACATCAGAGATCTATACTGTCTGCATCCTTTCTTAAAGGATATACAGCTTTGGAGATCAGCAAGTCTACAGGGAAAAAATAAGCACAAGAAGTTTTAAAATCATGGTTATATGAAGACATTCGTGAAAAGTACTTCAGGAATATTTTCCTATGACTAAATGCAAATTATGGATTATTAATTCAACATATTTAATTTAAAGTTTTAAACATAACTCCCAAATATTCACTACTTAAAAATGATTTAACATTTAACTTGCATTATATTTCACTTCCCTTGTGATCAGCCATGATCACAATGAATGACGGTGCTTGCTCGAAGAGCCGAATGGCCTCCTCCTGCACCTATTTTCTATGCTTCCCCATTCTCAAAGTATTTTTGCTTCGGCGTTGTTCCATTGATACCACCAGATACCCTCAGTACCATTCCCAAGCAGCAGTTAATGCATTTGCTTCAACAGCAAGTCATTATGTTATCCAGATACTGGAATGGTAAAGAAATCGGTGAAGCCCAGTCACGTTGCCTTTGGCCAGTATACTGTCCATCTTATAACCTAAGGGTCAAACTTTTCAGTCTGTGGCCTGGTTAACCACTAGATTAACTCTTGATCTCAAGTTACCAGTGCTCCCTCCTGGGCAAAACTGCATCAATGTCCACTGCATTGTTGATGCACTCCTTTCCTAAATAAATGCTTGCTTACCGAGTTAGCTAAATGGCCATTCTTCAGTGACACAAGCAGCAGTATTCTGCCTTTCAATTACGTTAACACTTTAGCACAAATTACCGTTTTGCAATCAAGATAAAATGACCCTTTTTGCACAGGGAGTTGTACATCAAAAACCCTGGCAAAAGTCAAATAATTAACGACAGTGTAGGAGCCAGGCTTCAAGATTCCACGTGCATTTGGGGAAATCAAATCACTTAACTGCCAAAATGTGCACTGTCACGTGTCCATGTGTTTTTTTTAATTCATAACTGTGAATGGAATGGTTGCAGGGATTTTTTATTATACCTCAGATAGAGGTTTTAAGAAATATTTTGTAGAACTGTATTTCTGTGTTAAACATACCTGCCCATAGTTGTCTATTCCAGTAACTAATCTATTTAAATTTAATAAATCAAAGGATGTCCTTAAAGACTGGCCAAGGGTTGACAATCCTACAGCTTGAAGATTTTTCAATTCGTTCATGAACGTTGCATGGTTTTCCTTCCAGCCAGCCTGAAAAATAAAATATTTCAGTCATGCTCTCTCATTTCCTGTTCAGAAATCCTTCCAATTCTGTCATCACTTGTTGCATGGAGACAGCTTCCGCAGGTCATTTTAAGAAGATGTCAATACAGAAAAAGCATGGAAATATGAGATTAGTAACTTCACAATATAAAAGATTTTAAAAATGCTTCATTTTAATAGAATTTCTATTGTCAGGCTTCGCTTCATTTTATTTGTAAATTGCTGCACAAGCCTAAAAGGACATTGACCCTTGAAATGGGAATAGAGCCGTAGAGCTGATATAAACATGTGCCACACCAAGTAACCGGAGTGTTTATGAGCGTTTATGTATAAGGCCGCTAAAAACATTTCAACCCAATTTAATCTATTCACCTCCAGCGCCTAAGAGGTTACTTATTTATTCAGAGGCAAGAGCTAAAAGGACAGCCAATTTTATCCATCAGAACTCAGGTCTGCACTCAGTCTAGGCCGAGTTTGCTAATGTCATCCATGCAGAATGCATTTATATTAAAAGTCTATAGGTACAGGTACGTATCCTACTGGTTCACCAGCATACCCATCCTACAGTGCCCTCCATGTTTGGGACAAAGACCCATCATTTATTTATTTGCCTCTGTACTCCACAATTTGCGATTTGTAACAAGAGGGAAAAAAAATCACATGTGGTTAAAACGCATTGTCAGATTTTAATAAAGGCCATTTTTATACATTTTGGTATCACCATGTAGAAATTACAGCAGTGTTTATACATAGTCCACCCATTTCAGGGCACCATAATGTTTGGGACACAGCAATGTCATGTAAATGGCAGTATTCATGTTTAGTATTTTGTTGCATATCCTTTGCATGCAATGACTGCTTGAAGTCCGCGATTCATGGACATCACCTGTTACTGGGCGTCTTCTCTGATGATGCTCTGCCAGGCCTGTATTGCAGCCATCTTTCGCTTATGCTTGTTTTAGGGGCTAGTCCCTTCAGTTTTTTCTTTAGCATATAAAAGGCATGCTCATTTGGGTTCAGATCAGGTGATTGACTTGGCCACTCAAGAATTGACCATTTCCTAGCTTTGAACAACTCCTTTGTTGCTTTAGCAGTATGGTTGGGATCATTATCTTGCTGTAGAATGAATCACCAGCGAATGAGTTTGGAGGCAATTGTTTCAACTTGAGCAGAGAATGTGTCTTTACACTTCAGAATTAATTATGCTCCTACCATCAGCAGTTGAAGATAATGAAGCTAAGTGAGCTAGTACCTTCAGCAGCCATACATGCTCAGGTCATAACAACCCCACCACCATGTTTCACAGATTAGATGGTATGCTTTAGATCTTCGGTTGTTATCTCTCCTCTATACTTTGCTCTTGCCATAACTCTTGATACAAGTTAATCTTCATCTCATCTGTCCACAAGACCTTTTTTCAGAATTGTGGTTGATCTTTTAACAACTTCTTGGCAAACTGTAACCTGGCCATCCTATTTTTGTAGCAAACCAGTGGTTTGCATCTTGCAGTGTAGCCTCTGTATTTCTGTTCATGAAGTCTTCTGCAGACAGTGGTCATTGACAAATCCACACCTGACTCCTGAAAAGTGTTTCTGATCTGTCGGACAGGTGTTTAGGGATTTTTCTTTATTATAGAGAGAATTCTTCTGTCATCAGCTGTGGAGGTCTTCCTTGGCCTGCCAGTCCCTTTGAGATTAGTAAGCTCACCAGTGCTCTCTTTCTTCTTAATGATGTTCCAAACATTTGATTTTAGTTAGCCTAAGGTTTGGCTGATGTCTCTTAACAGTTTTATTCTTGTTTCTCAGTCTGGTCCTCATGCTGATTCTGGTCCTCATGCTGATAAAAAGCAATAACAGTTTCCAAATGTGATGGAAAGACTGGAGGAAAGTCTAGGTGTTGAGAACTCTCTTATACCTGCATTAAGGAGGCAAGTAAACACACCTGAGCAATTACAAACGTCTGAAGCCATGTGTCCCAAACATTATGGTGCCCTAAAATGGGGGGGGGTGTATGTATAAACACAGCTGTAATTTCTACATGGTGAAACCAAAATGTATAAAAATGGCTTTTATTAAAATCTGACAATGTGCACTTTAACCACATGTGATTTTTTTCTATTACAAATCTCAAATTGTAGAGTACAGAAGCAAATAAATAATTGATGGTTCTTTGTCCCAAACATTATGGATGGCACTGTGATTAACCGCAGTACATGAATCAGGTTAAAGGATTAGTCGGTCTGGCTGACAAAATATTAGGCCAGGATGCATACTCAATCTAAATTAAAGGAGGTATGTGTATCATCACTGAAATATCCAATTTCCTTCAAATTGCAAGCAGCACAACTGGCAGAGCTGCTGCCTCACAGACCTGGGTTCAACTTGTGACCATGCGAGCTCCTCTGCATGCTCGTGTCCCCGCCCAATCCCACATACCATGTGAGTTGCTAGGTCAATTTGTCACTGTGA
Source organism: Leucoraja erinaceus (assembly GCF_028641065.1). Classification (NCBI taxonomy): domain Eukaryota; kingdom Metazoa; phylum Chordata; class Chondrichthyes; order Rajiformes; family Rajidae; genus Leucoraja; species Leucoraja erinaceus. Next base: position 34,435,826 of record NC_073389.1, read on the forward strand.
ATTTCTCCTAGTGTGTAGATGTGTTAGAATTTGGAAGAGGATTGGGGGGGATGGGGTTGATGAGAATGTGGGGAGAATTATTTTTAAAATAAGGTTAACATGTAGGATTAGTGTAAATGGATGATTGATGGTCAGTGCACTCAGGGTGACAGGGCATGTATCCATGCTATATCTCTCCACGACTCAACTGCCTTCCCACCATCTCCCCTCTATAATAAAACCAATCAAGATTTTTTCCAAACAACATAACCCAAATGGAAATTTAGCAGCACATTTTTGATGCAGTCCTTTACAGAGAACAATGCATCAATTCAATATAAGCCACCCAATTTAAATGGTGTCTATTGTGCAATAATATCACAAGGCATTTTTGCAGGAGTTTTATAAACAAAGTATGGCACAATCATGTTCAGGCAGATGACCAAAAACTTTCTCACAGGTTTTTTTTTTCTTGAACTGAGAGGCAGAAGGCTAAAAGATGGAATGCCTTGGCCTTCAAGGGAAGTTTTAGCAACATCTCCAATGGTCAGAGATGATCAAGAAACAGAAAAAGGGAGAAATACTCCCTTTTCTGCAGGCTGAAGACCATTGGTAAAGTCATGGCTATGAAGAAAGATTTTTTTTCAACTGGAGCTCTACCTAATTGAAAAACAACGAAGGTCAGCAGGCCTGGAGATAAGATGAACAGGTCAATGTGAATTAAGACAGACTGGCAGATGCTGGAACGTGGAACAATGTGAACTGAGAGAGTTTTGAATGACCTTAACTTTATGAGTATAGAAAAATCGACATCAGCCATGAGTGCGTTGAAGTAACCATTTTGGGAAACAAAGACACGAGTGAGGTTTCATCAGCACTCGGGCAGGGGTAAGCCATGTTACAAAGGCAGAACAAGGGCATTCGTAATGATGCTTCAACTTAAGGTTGCAGCCTTCCAGCATTTAGTTCAGATTAGCTTCTCTGGATCCACAGTTCAATAACAGTCTGAAAATTGTGAGAAAAGCATGAGCAAAGAAGGGTGGGGAAAACAGTCTATAGGAACATGGCGGTTATATTACTGGATTATTAATCCCAACATCAGGATTAATGGTTCATGAATGCAAAATTGAAATCAGAGCAGCCAAAATATTTTGAATACAATGAATCAGTTATGTCAAAGAAATAAAGTGGGCTGTTGTTATAATTTAAATAGTTAACCAACCCACAACCCAAGAATGAAAATTTAAAAAAGCTGTCTGTGTTTCTGTATAGTCTTAAGTGTATCTTTGGATATGGTTGTGGAAAAACATGGAAATAATAAATTGTCACTGCCACAAGAGGTAACCATTCAGCCACCCAAAGATTAGCCAATACAAACTCAGCCTCCCAACCACCACTTGAAGTGCCTTCAGCATTCAATTAAAAGTGCTCCAGGCTATATTAAACCTTGATGTCATATTCTCCAATTCTACTTTAGGCCACTTGTTCATTCCATTTGATGACTTAGCTCCACGTTACTAATACCATCTGCTCCCATCTCAGTCCATCCACGCTCAAAAACCTCACCCACATCTTCAGGAAATTGAACTATTCCAACACACTCCTGGCTGACCTATCTCTCCTCCTATTCGTCATAAAACTATCATCTAAACTTTACTGTCAGCATCCAGATCTCACCTAAATTCATTTGTGCCGTACTTGGATGTTTGCTAATCTACAGTCACTCCCAGGGAAGTAATGCCTATATTTTAAAATAATTATACTTGTTTCCCCTCCTCCATCCAAGGAATAACTCCATGGTATTAGCTGCTCTCAGTAGTGTCCTCCAGTATTACAGCCCTTAAAATATCATACTTTGGCAGATAGCATTAAGGCCAACCCCAAAAGATTTTATAAATACACAAGGGGAAAAAGTGTACCCGGAGAGGGAATGGGACCCCTCAGGAATCACAGCAGTCAACTCTGTGTGGAGCCACTGGAGATGGGCAAGGTCCTCGATGAGTATTTCCCCTATGTATTTACCGAGGAGAAAGTAACAGGAGGACAGAGGAACTTGGGGCAGTCAATGGAAGTGTCTTAAGAGCAGTCAGTGTTACGGTCGAAGAGGTGCTGAAGGTACTATCACGTATAATAATAATAATAATGGATGGGATTTATATAGCGCCTTTCTAGATACTCAAGGCGCTTTACATCGCATTATTCATTCACTCCTCAGTCACACTCGGTGGTGGTGAGCTACTTCTGTAGCCATAGCTGCCCTGGGGCAGACTGACGGAAGCATGGCTGCTAATCTGCACCTACGGCCCCTCCGACCACCACCAATCACTCACACACATTCACACGCAGGCAAAGGTGGGTGAAGTGTCTTGCCCAAGGACACAATGACAGTATGCACTCCAAGCGGGATTCGAACCGGCTCCCTTCCGGTTGCCAGCCGAACACTTAGCCCATTGCGCCATCTGTCGCCCTAAACGTATGAACGTAGCCAAATCTCCAGGGCCTGATCAGATATACTGGAGAGAAGATATACAGCGAGAGAATTGCAGGAGCACTAATTGAAATTTACGAGTCGTCTTTAAATACAGGAAAGGTTCCGGGAGACTGGAGGGTGGTAAATGTGTCTTTCTTCAAGAAGGGTTGCAGGGAAAATGCTGGGAACTATAGGCCAGTGAGCTTAACATCTGTAGTTGCAAAGTTACTCGAGAGTATTCTGAGGGATATGATATACATGCATTTAGACAGACAAGAGCTGATTGGGGATAGTCAGCATGGTTTAGCACGTGGGAGGTCGTGTTTCACAAAGCTGATCGTTTTTTTTGAAGATTATTTTTGGAAGTTTTGAGGTTTATTTTGCTGCAAGATCTCGATCAATTGGCCAGGTGGGCTGAGCAATTGTTGATAAAATTTAATACAGAGAAAAGTGAGGTGTTGCATTTTGGGAAGTCTAACCTGGGCAGGACCGACACAGATAGGGCTCTGGGGTATGTTGTAGGGCAGAGGGATCTAGGAGTGCATGTGCATGGTTCCTTGACGGTGGAGTCGTAGGGAGATAGGGTGCTCAAAAAGGCATTTGGCACATTGGCCTTCATCAGAGAGTATTGAATATAGAAGTTGGGAGGTTATGTTGCAGTTGTAGAAGACGCTGGTGAGGCCGCATTTAGAGTATTGTGTTCAGTTCTGGGCACCATGTTACAGGAAAGTTGTCAAGCTGGAAAGGGTACAGAGAAGATTAACAAGGATGTTGCCAGGACTAGAGGGTCTGAGCTATCGGGAGAGGTTGAGTAGACCGGGACTCTATTCCTTGGAGCGCAGGGGGATGAGGGGTGATCTTATAGAGGTATATAAAATCATGAAACTAATAGATCAGGTGGATGCACATAGTCTCTTGCCCAGAGTAGGTGAATAGGTTTAAGGTGAAGGGGAAAAGATTTAATAGGAATCTGAGGGGCACCTTTTTCACACAAAGGGTGGTGGTGGTGGTGGTATGGAACAAGCTGCCGTAGGAGGTAGTTGAGGCAGGAATTATCCTAACATTTAAGAAACACACAGGTACATAGATAGGACAGGTTTGGAGGTTTACAAGCCAAACACGGGCAGATTGGACTAGTGTAGCTGGGACATGTTGGCCTGTGTGGGCAAGTTGGGCCGAAGGGCCTGTTTCCACACTGTAACACTCAACGACTTCTGCAGTTCAGACCCTGGAAAATTCTAAACTGAAGGGTCTCGACCAAAAACATCACCCATTCCTTCTCTCCAGATATGCTCCCTGTCCCACTGAGTTATTCCTGCGTTTTGGGTCTATCTAAATTGAAAAGTTCCATCACTCAGACGCCGTTACCCAAAATTCGGGAAACCTGCCCGTAAGGGTCAGAATCTCCGTCTCCTTATCTAAGATGCTCCTCAACATGTATTCTTTTGATCAAGCTTTTAGTCTTGTGCGGTTCAGTGCCAGACTTTGTTTGACAACACTCCTGTGAGTTGCCTTGAGACATTCTGCTCCATTATATGATGCCAAGTTGTTGTTACCTAAAATTGGAAGAAGATATTTTAAACAAAAATAATTTAACAAGACTATCCTTAATTTTTCGAGAACAAATTTCAGCATTTAATTCAAGGTGTCTTGCCATTTTACAGGAGTATCTTATTTAAGGATCACTGTAATGCCATCCCCAATTGAACCAAATAGCAGTAATAGTAGCAAGCCATCTTGAACCACAACAGGACATCTGGGGAAGGGAAGACAGACAAAAAAGGCTGGAGTAACTCAGCGGGTCAGTCAGCACCTCTGGAGAAAAAGCATAGGTGACGTTTTGCGTCGAGTCCCTTCTTCAGACCTGAAACATCACCTGTTCATTTTCTCCAGAGATGCTTCCTGACCCGCTGAGTTAGTCCAACATTTTGTGTCCGTCTTCGGTTGAAACCAGCATTTGCAGTTCCTCCCTACACATTCTGGGAAAGGGATATGGAAAGGAAGATCGTTCAGGATAAAGATCAAGAAATGAAAAAAATTGTTAATAATTCCACGACTTTATAGAGTCTGACTTGGAGGAGAGCCTATCAGTAGGTGTGCCCACATGTACCTCTTTATGTAAGCAGTTGTGTGTTTTGAGGTGCGTCAAAATATCTTGGTTAAAACAGCTGAAATGTTTTATCGGGTGGCTTTCCCCTTTAAGAAACAAGTGTGGGCATTTGATTTGGATTGCCCTCCCCTTAAAGGAGCAAGTTTGCGTATGTGACAAAGACCGCCCTTCCCCTTTAAGGATCAAGTCTGCCACACATCCTTGTGAGAATGAATCACCAGGGAGCGGACCGACTTCACATTCAGTACAAAGCAGTGGACTTGTTTTGAAACTCCCCAAGTTAGCTTCCCTCCAGCACCCTCCCTCCCACCCAATTAGTTTTGTGAAACGAAGCGGCGTATCCGCCGTCCCCCGGCAGCTGTAGCCCAGCCTCAGAGGAAGAAGTCGGCCATGTTTGAGGTGCCATGGCGGAAAGGCAGCCACAAGCCTCCCCTCCCTTCTTACACAACTCAATCAATGCAAATCGACCAGTCTCGTCCTCCCCTCCCTCCCGCTGCTCTCCCCACAACGTTAGCGCCAGGGCACGGGTTTACCTTAATACCGTAGGGCGGCTCATCGAACGACACCAACATGTACCTGTCCCCGCGGCTGCCAGGGTCGCGGGCCCGCAGCTGTGTAGAGACGGGGAATAAGATGGAGGGGGAAGAGAGAGGAGACAAGTTAGAGGATCAACCACCGGCGCCACTGCGGGGCCTGAGGCCTGTCCCCCAACCCGTTTTTCGTTCAATAATTAAAAACAAAACTCCCATTGCTTTTAATTCCTTTTTTTACCTTCATGAAGGTCTCAACCGCGCCTTTGGCTATGTCCAAGTAGGTGGTGCCCAGATGGGTGCGCTGGCTCATGGAGGCGGACGTGTCTATGAGGAAAAGTAAGATGGGCATGGTGGAGGGGGCAGTTAGGGGGTCAACCCCGGCGGGGTGGGGGAGCTGTGTGCTGTCACCAGAAACCCCCTGGATGGGCGGCTGGTGGGGGTAAATATGGGCGTGGGGGGGGTGCCCACACTCAGGGGAGGCGGGGTGAATGAGCCCCGATTCTCCGCTCAGCTGGACACCGACCGCTGACGTTTGAGGGGTCAGTGGAGGGAAGGGGCTGTGGGGGGGTTTCGGCTCTGTTGTGTCTGCCTTTTACCTTTACCCCCAAGCCCTCCTCCCCCCCACCCCGTGCGGGCAGCTCCCACGCCCCACCACACACGCTATCTATCTATCCAGCCCCGGCTCTCCGCCTTGCTGCCCTTCCGTGTGCCTGTCCCTCTCTTAAATGCCGCTCGGCACAACTTTGCTTCTCGTTTTGACTCCCCCTCCAATCCACCCACCGGACCCACGTGACTAGTCGCTGCCGCGGCCACCCATTGGTCACGGGCAGCCCCCCTTCGTTTGCATGTTTGCATATTCCGACGCGCTGCTCGCGCTGGGGGGGAGCCCGTGCCGGGGCGGCCGCGCGCATGTCCGAGCGGCGCAAGCGGGCAGAAACGCACACGTCAGCCGTCGCCAGTGCGCATGAGCAGCTATTTTCAAATCACCCAGCCTTCCAAAACGTCCCGAGTTCTGCGCGTGCGCACTGGCGACAGATGCCCAGACGCTGGGCTCGGAGGTAGGGAGGGTTACGTCCCGGCTCCCGGCGATCTCTCCTTCTCTGCCATCCCTCGGTATCGTGGACGACTTGCTTCCACTACGTTTGTTTTGTGTGTCTGATTAAGCCGTTGTGGGAACTATGGGCACAGAGAGCGCAGCAGCTCAAACCCACAACCCAATCCCAGAGAATGAAGCCTCAGATCCACAGCCCAATTCCTGAGAATGAAGCAACTCGGATCCACAGCCCAGTCCCTGCCAATGAAGCAACTCAGATCTACACCCAGGTCCCTGCGAATTAAGCAGCTCAGACCCACAGCCTAATCCCAGGGAAAAAGCAACTCAGGTCAACAGCCCAATCCCGAGGAATGAAGCAGCTCTGATCTACACCCCAATCCACAACGTAATGTTAGGAAAGTGCAGCTCCTCTCTTCCACAGTCATGTCCTGTCTTTGGGAGTGCAGCATAGGAATAAGAACTTTAGAAAACTGGAATGGGAATAATCTATTTGGTTCTTTAAACTAGCTCGACCATTTATCGCTCGTGGTTAATCATTCAAATTCAGTAACCAGTTCCTATCTTCGCATATCAATTGATCTCTTCAGTCTTTAGAACTAAATTTGATTCCTTCTTCAGTAAATTCAATTATTTGGCCTCAAATGCGTTCAGTGGGAGAGAATCCCATGGGGTGAATACATTTCTCCTCATCTCGTTCCTATGTGCTTACCCTATGTCCGTGGCTTCTGTCCACCCATCATTTTATGCTCTTATTGTTTTTTTTGTTTATCATATGGTTTACATAGTACAATGTTCTGATATTCTGTTGTGCTGTTGCAAGTAAGAATTTCATTGTTTAGTCTGGAACATATGACAATAAAACCCTTTTTACTTGATCCGACATCGGCCTGTCGATTTGGATCATGATTTTGTAAATTTCAATGAGATTCCACTCACTGTGCTAAACTCCAGTAAATATCAGTCTGTCATCCCAATTTTTCTTCATATACCAACCTTCACTGCATTTCTTCTAACCCAGACCATCATCTGAAAAGTCAACTAAAACCCCACATAGCACCTGCCAAGATCCTATTGGTTGTAGTGAGACATCCCTGCTCCTGCTTTCTCTCACAATGAAGGCCAATCTGCCATTTTTATTCGTAACCACCTGATGCTCCTGCATGCTTCATTTTATTCACTGGCGTACCAGGCCACCCAAATGTCATTGCACCTCCCCCTTTCCTAAATCACCATTCAGATCTTCCTCGTGTCCGGCCATCTTCCATATCACGTCTTTCCGGTCAGTCAATGACGGTTGACGGTCGGTGGTTGCAGAATTGGCTACTTCAGTCAGTCACTGCGGTACAGTTTCTGTCGTCAGCATAGCCCGTGATGCACCACGTGGAGGCTTCTGCTTGCATCCCACCATTCAGATAATAATCTTCCTTTCTGTTTTTGCCAAAAAACGGATAACATCATGTTTATCCCCCGCCCAAAAACCCCTCCCCTCACAACTCCCCCCCACTCAAGATTATATAAGGGAAAATATGATTTATTCCGATTATTCAAATGTCATTTTTTCCATGAAGAATTTGAATTCTACAATAATTTGGATGTACTGTATATACCCAGTAATAAGGGAAGGTAGAAAATCCATCCAATCATTTCAGACTCTAAGTCAAAAGGTCAAGCCTGATACCAGACGTTCCCACGAGAGGAAGCTCTGAGTTCTGGCTCTCAATTCTGAGTTGGCATTCAACAGGATAATCACAGCCAGTTGGCACGAGTTGCTTGCTTTATTACATGGATTGTGAGAGCCCATAAAACACTTGTTCTATAAGTCTGACCACCTTGACAGCTGCTATAAAGATAGATGTGGGCCATGACAGGAACATCACGATGCCAGTTGTCATCCTGTTAATTAAATGCGAAGCCTCCCACTCCTTCACACAGTTTGCAAGGGATGGGTGAGAAAATCTAAAAACAACAAGAATAGAAAAATTATTAGAAACGCCAACTTAAGTGTGAGGGTGAGTTTAATACAAATGTGGAGTTAATATTTCCCCTTAATGTTGACATTGCAAATGCTCATCTAAAGGTTTTATTCAACAAAGGCAACAGCAGGAAACAAACAAAAACATAGACAGAAAGAAGCTTGAGGAATGCAGCACGGTCTGGGGGTGTGGGTAGCTGAGGCGTGGTGGGGTGAGTGAGGTCCCAAGGACACAACCACCTAGACCAACCAGCTAAGAGTCAGACTGGTATAACAGGTCAAATTGATTTACAGAATTCACATCATATCTCATCCCTTCTGGGATGTCAGTATTTCACCCCTCACATTGAATATCAGTGTCCCACCCCTTAGACTGAATATCAGTATCTCACCCGTCACACTGGATTTCATTTTCCCACCCCTCAGACTGAATATCAGTGTCCTGCCCTCAGGGGATGTCAGTATCCAACCCCTCATATTGAATATCGGTATCCCACCCCTCACACCGGATGTCACTATCCCACCGCTCCCAGTATGTCAGCATCCCACTGGCTCTCCAACAGTCCAGCAGGTCTGATTTGGAGCCCCCTGAGGTAGTGCACATCAGTGACTTCCATGGCATTTCTCCCCAAGTGAAAAACAAGTAAAAACAAGCAGCAGGTGTGCCAAAGCCATATCACAAGCCAAACAAGGCCGCTGGATGACGTGGGATGGCGTTGAGAGGAGGAAGATCACATGGAGAGAGCTGTGGACCATGGAGTCAAATAAGTAGAGCTTCATGATCTGAGCCACATATGACGTCCTTCCCTCTCCCACAAACCTAAATCTTTGGCTGGGAGAGGTTCCAGCAAACCTCAAGCACATCCTGGTCGGTTGTAAGAGCAGCCTAACACAAGGCAGATACACCTGGCGCTGAGGTGTTTGGCAGCTGAACTCAAGTGCAAGAGAGTTACCACCAACGCCATGTCTATCAATGCCCAGATAACATTCCCGCAAATACCATCCTTCATCGGGAAGGAGAGAAACGGAGGACTAACCCCTCGCCTCTCAACTCATGCCCACTGAACGCAGCCAGGGACTGGGAAATGCGTGTTGACCTAGGCCAGAGGCTTTCGTTTCCAGTTGAAATCGCAGTTACAAACCTGCGACCAGACCTCGTTCTCTGGTCCAACTCCTGTTGGCGTGTTTTCACCATTGAGTTGATGGTCCCATGGAGGAGGCTGTGGACGAGGCTTATGAAAGGAAAAAGCTTTGATATTCAAACCTTGCAGCAGAGGCAGAGGAGAGAGGTTGGAGTGTAAGGGTGTGTCCAGTGGAGGTGGGGTGCAGGGGCTTTGTAGCCAGTTCCACCGCAAGACTCCTGAGGGAAGTAGGAGTCAAAGGGCAGGCACAAAGGAGGGCAATAAAAGAACTTGCCAATGCCGCCGAACAGAGCAGTCACTAGCTGTGGCTGAAGAGGAAAGATGCTGTCTGGGCTGCCACGTGACCATCTAGAGGCTAACAATAAGACACACACCCAGGTCTGATTAACCTGCGGTGGGCCTGCCTCAACTGAGGGTGTATTGTGATAAAAGGCCAAAACACCCAGTGACATTGAGGTACACAACTGAAGATGTGTCTGATTGTTAGCAAATTCACCAAGAAGACAGCATTGTCTTCTTGGACCTCAAAGCTGCATATGATACTGTCTGGCTGCGTGGACTACACATGAAGCTTCTGGAAACCATCCCAGACAAGCACATGGTGAGCTTCATCATGGAGATGCTGAGCAACCGCAGCTTCAGGCTATACACCAGCAACGTGCAATGCAGCAGGGTGAGGAAACTTAAGAACGACGTCCCACAGGGTCAGTGCTGGCACCAATGCTGTTCAACATCTACATCCATGACCTGCCTGCAACCCAGTCAAAGAAGTATGGCTATGCTGATGACCTGGACATCCTATTCAGTGAGCCATCCTGGGAAGCAGCAGAAGAGGGTCTCTCTGAAGACATGAACATCCTGTCTTCATACCTGAGGAACTGGCGCCTCAAGCTCAGCATGGGTAAGACAACATCTTCAATGTTCCACCTCAACAACAGGGAAGCGACCTGCGAGATGAACGTCATGGTGGATAATGCCCGGTTACGGTCCCAGCCTGTCCCCACGTACCTCGGCGTGAAGCTCGACAGAACGTTGTCATTCAAACATCACCAGGAAGGTGCTGTAAACAAGAGCCAGAGACAGTGTGTGATTTAAACACATCTTTAATGAGCACTTGAAACTCAAGTGGGGTGGAGTTATGTGTGATTGGTTCACATGCAGCACCAATCTACAGGTGCCAAGGCAAAGACAAGCGCCCGTGCCGCACTGATACGCCGCTGAGCCGTCACCACATGGGGAGCCACGACGAAGACACTGCGTATGTCCACAGTGGCCCTGGTGTTCTCAGCTGCCGAGTACTGCGCCCCGGTCTGGTGCCGTAGCCCTCATGCCAAGAAGCTGGATGCTGCCCTCAACAGCGCCCTGCGGACTGTCTCCGGATGCCTACGAGCCACCCCAGTAAACCAACTGCCCGTCCTCGCTGGCATCACCCCAGCCAACATCAGACGAGAAGCAGCCACGCTGGCCCTCTCTCGAAAGGCACAGACCAGTGAATCCCACCTCCTCCATCAGATTGTCACAGAGACACCACGACGAGTGCACCTCAAGTCACGGCACCCCTTTGCCACACAAGCCCAAGAGCTGCTCTGGGTTTCTGCTCATCGCTATGTAATTACATCCACAACTTCTTCATCGGCACACCACAATCATTGTGACTAGGCAAAGACACTTCCTCCTCTATAATCATTAACAAGGGAGCATCTTGTAGATGTGTGTTCAGTCGCCTGCTCTACACTGTTCATACTGAAGATAGACACACAAAGCTGGAGTAACTCAGCGGATCACGCAGCATCTTTGGAGAAAAGGAATAGGTGGTGTTTTGAGTCGAGACCCTTCTTCAGACTGAGAGTCAGGTGAGAGGGAAACAAGAGATAAAGGGAGGTTGCATGTAAGGTCATCGGGTCAAAGGACACGATGCACAGAGCAGCTCCATCCAATGGCATGGCAGCCTCGGTATACACCGTTAACACACGAAACGGGAACCTTTCTTACCTGTTAAAAACGCCGAAATGATAATTTTTTTGCGCTGTAAATAATTGTGGGTGCTGTCATTGAAAGTGTGAAGGTATCAGGTTTAAACTGGTGTAATCTCATGGTGTAGCATCTTTTACAATCCTCGACTAATAGCCACATTCATTGACATGTCCAGAGAGACAGCACCATCTCGATAAGCCTTCACTATATAAAGCAAACTCAAAGTCAGAGCAATTTGATTGCAATATTGTGGGGTTATTATTTTGGGTGACTGAGAGCTCAGAACCAAATGCTCTAGTATCTTTGCTTTGAACCCGAGCACCAAGGTGTTAGCGGCCGAAGGAGCGCATCCCTCGGGACAGCCCTTACTCTCCCCCCCAGGGTCAGCGCTGTCAGGCCAGGGCTGCCGTCCACACTGTCTCTCCCTGTGGGCCGCATTGTCAGGGGCTGTGGGTCGGCATGGCGGATTATCACACGGCTGAATCAGGCCTTGAGCTAGCTGAGGTGCCTTGCGGCACGGCTGGGGTCAAGGTCCTCTGTGATATCTCCACGGGTAGAGCTCGCCCGGTTATTCCAATCTGTTGTAGACGGCGAGTTTTTGACACAGTCCACAGTTTGGCCCACCCATCCATTTGTGCCACGTCCGCCCTAGTGGCGTCCAAATTCGTTTGGCACGGGCTGCAGAATCAGGTGGCCCCCTGGGTCCATTCTTGCATCCCGTGCCAGACCTCCAAGGTTCAGCGACATGTACGGCCGCCCGTGGATTTTGTGGTGCCTGATGGCAGGTTCCTGCATAATCATGTAGACCTTGTCGGTCCCTTACCATGTTCGCGTGGTGCCACGCACCTGCTTACTATAGGGGACAGGTTCAGATTCAGATTCAGATTCAACTTTAATTGCCATTGTCAGTGTACAGTACAGAGACAACGAAATGCAGTTAGCATCTCCCTGGAGAGCGACATAGAATATGATTTCAATAAATAAATCTATTTACATGCATACAGTCATAGTGTTTTTCCTGTGGGAGGAGTGTCCGGCGGGGGGGGGTGGGTTGATTGGCAGTCACCGAGGTACAGAGTTGAGTAGTGTGACAGCCGCAGTGAAGAAGCTGTTCCTGGACCTGCTGATCCGGCAACGGAGAGACCTGTAGCGCCTCCCGGATGGTAGGAGGGTAAACAGTCCATGGTTGGGGTGAGAGCAGTTCTTGGCGATGCTGAGAGCCCTTCGCAGACAACGCTTTCTTTGGACAGACTCAATGGAGGGGAGCGAGGAACCGGTGATGCGTTGGGCAATTTTCACCATCCTCTGCAGTGCTTTCCGGTTGGAGACAGAGCAGTTGCCATACCATACTGTGATACAGTTGGTCAGGATGCTCTCGATGGTGCAGCGGTAGAAGTTCACCAGAATCTGAGGAGACAGATGGACCTTCTTCAGTCTCCTCAGGAAGAAGAGACGCTGCTGAGGCTTCTTGACCAGAGTTGAGGTATTGTGGGTCCAAGAGAGTTCATCGGAGATGTTGACCCCCAGGAACCTGAAGCTGGAAACACGTTCCACCTCCGTCCCGTTGATGTGGATGGGGGTGTGCGTGCCACCCTTAAACTTCCTGAAGTCTACAATGAGCTCCTTGGTCTTCTTGGAGTTAAGGGCCAGGTTGTTGTCAACGCACCATGCTGCTAGGAGCTGGACCTCCTCCCTATAGGCCGACTCATCGTTGTTGCTGATGAGGCCAATCACCGTTGTATCATCTGCATACTTGATGATGGTGTTAATACCATGTACAGGTGTGCAGTCGTAAGTGAAGAGGGAGTAGAGGAGGGGGCTCAGCACAAATTCGTTTGGCACGGGCTGCAGAATCAGGTGGCCCCCTGGGTCCATTCTTGCATCCCGTGCCAGACCTCCAAGGTTCAGCGACATGTACGGCCGCCCGTGGATTTTGTGGTGCCTGATGGCAGGTTCCTGCATAATCATGTAGACCTTGTCGGTCCCTTACCATGTTCGCGTGGTGCCACGCACCTGCTTACTATAGGGGACAGGTTCAGATTCAGATTCAGATTCAACTTTAATTGCCATTGTCAGTGTACAGTACAGAGACAACGAAATGCAGTTAGCATCTCCCTGGAGAGCGACATAGAATATGATTTCAATAAATAAATCTATTTACATGCATACAGTCATAGTGTTTTTCCTGTGGGAGGAGTGTCCGGCGGGGGGGGGTGGGTTGATTGGCAGTCACCGAGGTACAGAGTTGAGTAGTGTGACAGCCGCAGTGAAGAAGCTGTTCCTGGACCTGCTGATCCGGCAACGGAGAGACCTGTAGCGCCTCCCGGATGGTAGGAGGGTAAACAGTCCATGGTTGGGGTGAGAGCAGTTCTTGGCGATGCTGAGAGCCCTTCGCAGACAACGCTTTCTTTGGACAGACTCAATGGAGGGGAGCGAGGAACCGGTGATGCGTTGGGCAATTTTCACCATCCTCTGCAGTGCTTTCCGGTTGGAGACAGAGCAGTTGCCATACCATACTGTGATACAGTTGGTCAGGATGCTCTCGATGGTGCAGCGGTAGAAGTTCACCAGAATCTGAGGAGACAGATGGACCTTCTTCAGTCTCCTCAGGAAGAAGAGACGCTGCTGAGGCTTCTTGACCAGAGTTGAGGTATTGTGGGTCCAAGAGAGTTCATCGGAGATGTTGACCCCCAGGAACCTGAAGCTGGAAACACGTTCCACCTCCGTCCCGTTGATGTGGATGGGGGTGTGCGTGCCACCCTTAAACTTCCTGAAGTCTACAATGAGCTCCTTGGTCTTCTTGGAGTTAAGGGCCAGGTTGTTGTCAACGCACCATGCTGCTAGGAGCTGGACCTCCTCCCTATAGGCCGACTCATCGTTGTTGCTGATGAGGCCAATCACCGTTGTATCATCTGCATACTTGATGATGGTGTTAATACCATGTACAGGTGTGCAGTCGTAAGTGAAGAGGGAGTAGAGGAGGGGGCTCAGCACACAGCCCTGTGGAACGCCGGTGTTCAGGGTGAGGGTTGAAGAGGTGTGCTTGTCTAACCTAACAGACTGGGGTCTGTTGGTTAGAAAGCCCAGTATCCAGTTGCAGAGGGAGGGGTCGATGCCCAGGTTATCGAGTTTGGTGATCAGTTTAGAGAGTATAATGTTGTTGAATGCTGAGCTGTAATCGATGAACAGCATTCTTACGTTCACAAGGTGGCCCGAGGCTATCCCGTTATCGGATACCTCCACGGAGGCTTGCGCTCGGGCTATTGTGTCGAACTGGATAGCTCATTTAGGGGTGCCGTTTGACATCACCACAGACCACGGGGCACAGTTCACCTCGTCTCTGTGGTCCGGCTTAGCGCAGATATACGGCGCCCGCCTACACCAGACAACCGCTTATCAGCCGGAGGCGAATGGGTTAATCGAGCGGTTCCATAGACACCTTAAGTCGGCGTTGAAGGCCCGGCTCACCAGCCCCGATTGGGTTGACCAGTTGCCCTGGGTCCTTCTGGGCATCAGAACCATGCCTCCATGCCTTCTGGGCATCAGACCTGGACGCCTCCTCAGCCGAGTTCGTCTATGGCTCGGCTTTGCGGGTACAAGGGGATTTCCTGCCGCGCCACCAGTGGTCAGGAGGTTTCGGCTTCGGCGGTGCTAGCCGACCTTCGTGAGCAGGTGGGCGAGCTATTCTCCGTCCCCACCTCCAGGCACAGGTCGGCCTCGGTGCATGTTCTGGTGTCATTACAGAATTGTGCTTGTTTTCCTTCGTAGGGACGTCCACCGCTCGCCGCTGCAGCAGGTTTATGAGGGGCCGTATAGGGTGCTGTGGACTGGGGTCGCCACATTCACGATGGACGTGGGCGGCCGGGAGCAGTTCGTCTCTGTTGGCTGCCTCAAGCCTGCGCACGTGGACGAGGACAGCCCTGTGGTCACAGCCACACCACGGCGTAGAGGTCATCCGCCGGCCGTTCTGTTGTCTCCTGCCCCTGTTGTTCCCGGCCCTGTTTCGCCGGCCCCCATTGTTACACCCGCCCCTTGTTCGCGTTTTTCACGTCCCTCCGGTTCGGTTCTGCCGGTCCCTGTTGTTACGCCCGTCCCGCGTTTGAGGACTACGCGTTCAGGCCATACCATTCGGCTCCCGGTGCGTTTCCGTAGCTCGGTTTCTGGGGGAGGGGGGGGGGGGGGCATGTAGCAGCGCCTGCTGGTGCGCGTCAGCATCGAACCCTCGGTCGGAAGCCATGCGCACGTGACTCTGGGGGGGGGGGGGGGTCGGGTTTTCGCGAAGTTTTGGGGCTTTCCCCGTCAGACATTCAAGGACCACCGTTGTGGTCGGTTGTGTTGTATTACTTGTATAGTCGGAGAATTGCGATTGTGAATAAATCCTTTTCAAAACCACCGATTATCGTTTTGCATCCACTAAAATCTCATGGGTCCCCCATACCTTGGAGTCCAGGTGCAGATTAGGTGGTGGGTGGTGCAGTACATAAATCACCCCCAACACATTCTCACAGCATAGTGAAGAAAGGTCTCGACTCGAAACGTCACCTACTTCCTTTGCCTCACCCGCTGAGTATCTCCAGCATTTTTGTCTACCTTCGATTTTCCAGCATCTGCCATTCCTTCTTAAACAACCCACAGTATAGGGGGGTTGCACGGAAGGTCATAGGGCTCGACACACGGAGCCGCTAAATCCAACTGGAAGACATCCGTTACTTACAGTAAATGTTATTAATGCTAGAAACGCGTACTTTCCTACCTGTTAAAAACCGCCAAAATGTTGAATTTTTGCGCTGAAAAAAATTGTGGGAGTCTGGGTAAGTGTGAGAGACATGTACCCAACTTTAGAATTCCAAACGTGAAGCGATGAAGGTATAGAGAAGCGAGAACTGAAGGAACTACAGCAGCTAAAGTGCTTGGTAAACATTGAAAATATTGGGAATTATCGCGTTTGCTCACTGCATTTAATCGTAAGGCATTATTTGTGTTTTTTCTTGATTCCTTTGGTATCTAAAAATTCTCAGAAGTGATAAATCTGGCTGTAAATTTTTCTTCAGATGCGTTTTCATTTTGTATGTAAAAACGCACGAGAACCATGGGCGATTTAAAAAAATTACAGCCAGATTTATCACTTCTGAAACTTTTTAGATGCCAAAGGAATCAAGAAAAAACACAAATAATGCCTTACTTGATGAAATGCAGTGAGCAAACGGCCAATGTTCGCCAAGCACTCTGGCTGTTGTTGTCACTTCAGCTCTTGTTTCTATCTACCGTCATTTCTCCTCACTTTTGGAATTCTGAAGTATGCTAAATGTCTCTCACGCTTATCCCGATTTCCATAATTATTTACAGGCAAAAATTGACAATTTCAGCGGGTTTTAACGGGCCCGTTACACTGGAAACAATGGTATGTGCCTACCTGCAGTACATCGCGTGTAATCCATTTGGAGCGTAGCAACAGTACGGGTCATGGGTCGTGAAACCTCCCTATAGTGGTGTGTCTTTGAGTGTTGTAGCCTCACACCTGCAGGAACACAGGTTCAATTCCAACTGCTGTCACGAATTAATCTGCACTTTCTGTGATTGTGTAGGTTTCCAGTTCCCTCCTATATGCCAAAGACATGCTCAGACTTGGCTACACTAATTTAAGTAGTGGTGTAGGTTAATGGCAAAAAAAGAATCAAGCACGATTGGCTTTTCCAAGTACCCTGGTACATGTGACAATAATATACCAGTGCAAATAAGGGAAGGCATGGAACTTATGGAATTGTTCCCTTGCAAGCCTCATGAACCCAAGGGACAAATTGGCGCTTTCTGTGCCATTGCAGATAACGTTGTAATCATCAAAATTGTTTACATTTCCCCGTGCAGAGAATTGGAACGCTGCATTACTGTTGCCAACTCAAGTTTGTTGTCTTCTAACCAAAGATAATAGAATCAAGTATCTTTGCTTGTAAAGATTGATTGGATGAGCCTTTCCTTTCCCGCCGACTACAAGGTGGGTTCCTTCCGTTTCTGACGGAAACATTTCCTCGGCGCACAGGCCGGACCAAAGGCCGGACTGGTTTCGAAGCTGAACCGTGCAATCGGCTTCCGGTGCTGCCCAGGACGGGCAGACGGTGCCGGTGCCTGGTGACGCGGGGCAGGGGCGGGCATCACTATGGCGGCTGAGAGCAAGTCGAATGCGCTGACGCGCAGACCGGTGCTGCTTAGCAAGATCGAGGGCTCACAGGACGTGGTGAACATGGCAGCGATCATCCCCAAGGAGGACGGCGTTATCAGCGTCAGTGAGGACAGGTTGGCGTCGGGGCGGACGGGGGCGAGGGAGGACGGGGGAGCGAGCAAGTATCGGGGCGATTGGATTGTGGGGAGGGGACAGATGGGGTGAGGAGGGAAGAGGTGGTGAGTGTCAGGGCAGGTGTGGTGTGGAGGGAAGAGGTGGTGAGAGACAGGGTGGATGGGATGCGGAGGGAAGAGGTGGAAGTGAGGGTCGGCGGATGGGGTGTGGAGGGAAGAGGTGGAGGCAGGAGTTGGTGGATGGGGTGAGGAGGAAATAAGCATAGGTGGGATTCAGCGGATGGGCTGAGGAGATGGAGGTGAGAATCAGAATGGATGGGTGTGAGGAGGTGAGCATCAGGGCGGATGGGCTGAGGAGGGTGGAGGTGACAGGTGTAGGTGAGAGCTGGATAGGGTGAGGAGGAAAGGGGTGGAGACGGGTAGCATGAGGAAGTAAGAGGAGGAGGTGAGAGTCAGTGCAGATGGGGTGAGGAGGGAAGATGTGGAGGCAAGAGTCGGGATGGGTAGGGATTGGGTGAAGCAGGGCATGGGGTTAGGAGATCTTGCATTTGACGGGGCTGGGCTGGGCTATGAAGTGGAGGATGGGAAGAGTTGAAGTGTGTATAATAATAGGCAACGGTTCTGATATGTGACCTGCATTGTGTGGTGGGGGTCTAGTTTTTACTTTTAGAGATACAGCATGGGAGCAGGCCCTTCGGCACACTCAGCCTGTGCCAACCAGCAATCACCCATACAATAGTTCTGTCCTACATATTAAGAACAATTTACAGAAGCTAGTTAACCTACACACCTACACAGCTGTGGAATGCAGGAGGAAACCGGAGCACCTGGAGAAAACCCATATGGTTACCGGGCGAATATGCAAACTCCATTCAGACGGTACCTGTAGTTATGAGTCAACCTGGTTCTTTGGCGCTAGTGTTGGGGTGAGAGGAAGGCATGGCATGGGGTTAAGCAATAGAGAAATGAGGTTGGTGCACAGGGTGCTGGGGGAGCTGTGAGGGTTGCGCACAAGAGAGGTTGATGCATGTGCTAGGAAGATGGGATGGGATGGGAAGGAGCCTTGTTGTTGTAGTTGAAAATTGGAGAGGACAAGAATCTCCATCTCTTTGCAAACTTAGGGATGAAGGCACAGGTGAGAAAATGTGTATCAGAAGTGGATGTGGCAATTGAGATAGTAAGATCAAATATGAAGGATTGGATAAAGTGCTCCGTGGAATTGGATAAACATGAGAGTGAACGTAGAAAATAGTTTTCAAAGCTATTAGATTTAGCTGAATATGGCCTTAACTGTAATAGTGGTGTAAGCAAATCAGTCATCCATTAATATGAAATGAAACTAAGAAATGAAGAGAGCATTTTCCAGGGAAGCTCAAGTATTTGACAGACTATTGCCTTGCCACCTGCTTTCAATTTTTTGTGGACTGCTGAATTTTCTGAGTTAAAAAATGCTGAATAGAAAAAAGTTAATATTTTGGTATGACTGCCCCTCATGACATTACTACTTCCAAAGCCATAATAAGTAAAATGTTGACTAGATACGAAATTCTATGTTAAAACGTAATTAGTTCTATTTCCCCTAAAATGTTGTGCTCACCAACTGCTTTGAAAATGGTGCTTTTAAAAATTGCGAACATTTGTTATTGTTGTTAAAAATACTACATGATGACTCCCAAAGAATCATGCTAACCAATGGATCCACTTGATTTCCAATCCCAGTGCAGACTGGGCTAAAACAACTCTCTTCACCTTCCTCGCTGCAATACAATACTTTGCCTCCAACAAACCTTGCCTGCTGAAGTGGAATTCTACTGCAGGAAAAATGGGAAACAGTTCAACCTCTTGTCACCTCTTTGCCAGAAGCAAGATCATCTCAACATCAGCTATTGATTTACAATATACTGGCATTACATGCAAACATAAAGTGGCTAACAAACATAAAGTGGTCCAAGTTATGGCCTGATACTGCATTCATCACTGGAAGCTCAAATGTTCAATTTTGTATCAGTTGTGTTTTCTTCGTCTGCTTGTTAAACCATTGGTTTTTTTTTAAATAGGACAAATCTGTGAATCTTTTTCCATCTGGTTGTGGTTTTGTTCTCTGTTATCCGAGCTGAAGTGATTTGTGTTTCTTCAGGAGTTGTATTAAGTGCTTCCTGAAACATCAGTTGGTCTTGTGCAAAGGGACCTAGTAATTATACCACAATGGGAATGGACAAATAAACAACCATCATCCTGCCAAGTCTGATGGCTGACTTTTGGTCTTTGAACGGTAATTTGGGCATCAGTCATGATTTCAACATGCTACATGAAAGGAAAATTAAATGATGACAACCTGTCATTGTTCCTGCACTGGTAGATTTTAACAAAACGTCCAATGGCAATCATTGTTTGAAAGTAGGAAAAGACCGATCAGCCCTTTGAATCCGTTTTGGTAATTGTATAGATTATATCTGAATGAAAGAAATACAAGGTTGCTGCAAAGATTTAAAGTTCATCAGAACTGTCTGTGGTTAGTGGAAAAACATCTGTTAATGGAAACATTTTTGTGGTAGCAGCAGGGGGTCTAAAAAAAATAAAACTGATGTCGAACCAGTTTATTTTTAATGGCAATAGTTCGACGTAAAGAAAAGCAGTCATGTACAAGTAGATAGAACATGGATAGAATGCCTTTATTGTCATTCAAACAAACAGAGGTTTGAACGAAATTTCGTTCCCTGCAGTCATAACAGCAAAATAAACATAACACACAATTAGCACAGTTTCACACACACATCCATGACAGTGAAACCCCAAACATCTCCTCACTGTGATGGAAGGCAAAAGTCTTATCTCTTCCCTGTTCTTTGTTCTTCTCCCGTGTTGAGGCGATCAAGGCTATTGATGTTAAAGTAGAGGGAAGAAACAATGTAAAGTGGATGAAAAAATTATGGAAAAACCAAAAAGAAAAGAAAAACACGCAGTTGACCCCATGAGACTGTTCGATCAGATTCCATATTTGAGAGAGGACAGAAGGTCTTGGTCTTCATTTAGGTTGTTAGTTTCAGGTAAAGCTGTAGGACTAGAGGTAAATTGACCTACCCAATAAATTGACTCTTGCAGGAGATAAGTAGATGGCAGTGCTTAATTCATGGTGTCCTTCAAATACGAATGATAGGTCTGTTTCCTCTGTTGGTCAATGACTTGCGTGATGGAATAAAAAGTGTTGGCATCATAAGCAGAATATATGGCAATGTTAAATTACAAATTATCTTGGGTGAATGGGTAAAGTTGTGACAAGTAGGTTCAACATAGAAAAATGGGAGCCATCTACTTTGGACATAAATAGAGGCAAAGTGGAGTACAAGGCAAGTAGCTAAAAGTCACAGGTCTGGAGAGCACGGATTGGTGAGGTTTGGGGTCAAGAGTCTTTTTCAGATAGTTTGCGGCGATGGGGGGGGGGGGAAGGGGAAGGAATGATGGAAAAGGCCTTTATTGACACAGCCAGTATATAAGAGTAAGAAGTTATGATGCAGCTACACAAAGCCTTGCTGTTCCCACACCTGAACATTAAGAGCATTTTTTGACACCCCACGAAGATTTACTGACTTTGGAGATGGTCTGATGTAAATTGATAAGAATCGGTTCAGGGCTTAAAATACAAGGAATAATTACACAATCCATAGTTGTATTCTTGTTTGCTAAATTAGGCCATGATTGAAGATTTTATGGGGAAACTGAAACTTAAAAAAAAGAGAAACATATTTTTGCTGATTTAGGAGTTTAGGCGTACAAAATCTTACACTAGTGCATCTGATGTCTGAAGGGATATGGGATAGAAGGGATTTAGTTGGGAGGTGGGAGAACACTCGAGGGACCAAATAGTTCATTCTGTTTTTGTGTTCCTATAATCTGCTTTTATATCCTGTCGGAATAGGTAATTTACAGTCTTGAAGCTTTCTATAGCCATTTAGAGAACATGCTCTGATTTCTCCCAATCTCAATGTCGACTGATTGGAAAAAAAAAGTGCTTGATCTACAGAAGAGAATGAGTTCTCTTTTGTCTCCTTGCAAATATTTTCTCTCAACCATGAAGAGCAAAATAGATGATCTGATGACTAATATTTCCATTTGTGGGAATTACAATGCTCATCATCTGTTAGGACTTGTTGAAAATGGCAGTTTATTATGTAATTGGAAATTAAATTGTGCATGTCCTGAGAATTTGTTAAGCTGTTATTTAAATGCATAACTTTTAAACTGGGCACTGTATTCAAAGTATATGCAAGCACAAGTTGCCATTGTCTCGGTCCTCTTATTCTCCTCTCCCACCTACCCACTTAAGTAATGAGATGGCTTGAAACATTTCAAACGGTTTATCTTTTGGCTGATTTAGAGGCAAAATCTGATCCAATGGTAAATGAATGAAGTACCTTTGTCAGAAAAACAGAATGTGAAGGCTATGAAAATGCTAAGTTGCATTTTACTTGGTTGATGCTAAGAAATTGCCAGAAGAATGAGTAGCAAACCTAGGTATTTGATAATTGAACTGGCCTGAATTGGAAATGTTGATTGTTTTAATGTTTTTTGTTGGTGATGTAATAAGAGCACAATTCTCATTTACATTGAGCAGATCATAGATTTTCAGCAAGTTCAGTTCAGTTGGTAGAAATCCAAGAATGTAGTGTTCTTTAAAACTGTGTAATATTTAGAGCTGAGCAATTGTATCAATTTATGAATGCTCTGTTCTCAGTGGGTTTCTCTTTCCGTGTCGCCACTGTTGTTTGTTATCTACGTTAATGGTTTGGATGACAATGTAGTTAACATTGTTAGTAAAGTTGCTGATGATGCCAAAACTGATGGTATAGTGGTGAGTGTGGAAGAATATTTAACTTTACAACAAGATCTAGATCAGTTGGGAGGGTGGACCAAGGAATGGAAAATAGAATTTATCTTTGACTAGTGGCACAATGTTGCAGCGGTAGAGATGCTGCCTTTGAACCTTCCCAGGGATGAGGATTCTAAAACTGGAAGGCTTAGCCTTATGGTGAGGGTTCTTGGGGGTAACCTTTCACTTGGAGGTAGTCTGTATCTGGAATGTGCTGCCAGAGGAGACTGTGGAAGCAAATACACTTATGAGGTTTAAAATACATTTGTGCAGAGGTATGGATAGGATGAGTTTGGATGGATATGAACCAAAAACAGGCAAATGGGACAAGCCTCGTAAGCAGTTTGAGCAGCATGGACAAGATGGCTCCAAG
Organism: Leucoraja erinaceus; assembly: GCF_028641065.1. Lineage (NCBI taxonomy): Eukaryota > Metazoa > Chordata > Chondrichthyes > Rajiformes > Rajidae > Leucoraja > Leucoraja erinaceus. The sequence continues at coordinate 34,458,591 of NC_073389.1, forward strand.
GACCTATGACTATTTACTGCGTTCCAGTTCAGTATGCACTTGCATTTTCAAGGCTTCCATTGCTTAACGCTTGATTGTTGCAGCTGTTCATTCGATGTTTGCAGAACATAAACTTCCGCTTCTACGATGTGTCACACGTCCTGTGCACAGCAAATCGTAAACACAACTGAAATGTTAATTTCACATCCTTGTTCGAAAGTTTATTCCCCTTTGGGGTGGGGGAAACAAAACTGAAAACGGAATCAGTTCATTGCACTCTTACTTTTGAAGCAGACGGTTATGGGTTCAAGTTGTACTCTAGAGATATGTATAAGAATCTCAGCTGCCCATCTAACATAATACCAAACAGTACCCCACTTCAGAGGCTCTATCCAGTATGAGATGTCAAATCAAGTCACAGTTCCATGAGGTGAATGTCCGAGTGCCTTATGGCACTATTTTGAGAAAGAAGAGGGAAGTTCTTTCCAGTGATTTGACCCAGGTTTTTTCCTCAATCAGCATTACTTTTGCAGCATAATTTAGACCTTTTATCTTTACTGTCCACAGATGTGTTCTCCGTTTTCTTTTGAGTTTACAATAATTACCACATTTGAGGTATTTTATTATCTGAAAGGTAAATTGACCTAAGATTGTGAAATATACTGTGCGAATGGAAGTCCCTTTCCCTTGGGTCCTGTTTTTGATCAAACAAAAAAGGCTTGAAGAAGCTGTTAATTCTCCACTGCGACAGGATTTATTTACTGGAGAAAATAACTCGATTAATCTCAGTGACTTCTAGAGATGGTTCCTTTGAACTCTGAGACTGAGTGTGCGGCCTATGAAACCGTTGACCTTGATTTCGCTACAGAAGAGATAACAGCCTAAATTACTTGTGGTTTTGCTAACAAATCATTCAATGGTAAAACACTGAATGCACAGAACAAACCTAAATTAAACAAACAAAGTTTAGGTCGGATCCTTACAAATAGCATAATCAATGATAGTGAAAGCTACATAGTACAATCAGTTTATTCTAAGTAAATCAATAACACAGAGAAACTTGCAGAGTTGAAATTCAGTCATATGAGATAGAATTGTGTGGTGATATAATAGAATACTTAATTTTAATCCCTATTTTACGTGTTACTACAAACTAGTCCATAGCAATTAGTGCTTCTGGTTTAACCTAATAAATGGCAGGTGGATTGCCAATCCACTCAGTAATCCTGTCATTCACCTGCATAAAAGATGACCAGCACAACCCAGTGGAAGACTTTTTTATTTTTGTCATGTTGCATGCAGGGGTGCAATGAAACAGCATTTTGATTTCGGGCTTCAATAACTTTTGAGCAAGGGAAATTGACATCTTGCTTCAAACACAATTTCAATTACTTCAGTTAGTTCTGCCCACAGTTTGCAAAACAAAGCCTAAATATTTGGGTGAAAAATTTAGATGTCTGTCACACAAAATGAATTTAAAGTGATCAGCGAAAAGAGTTTGCTGAAAATCAGGGTTAAAAAAACTGGGAAATTGTTTATTTTCCACAGATGTAGAAATGAAAAACCTTTTAAATTGCAGTGAAGGAGTGGCATGGAGGAAATGATGGGTATGTGTTTGGGTGGCAACTGAGAGATTGAATGACTTGTAGTGGTGAATGCGTATTAATTGCCTAGTTATATCAGGAAGAGATGTTACTAGGAGAAGACTGCGAATAAAAAGTGGCAAAAAGTAACACTGGAACTGAGTTACAAGCATTTGCAGTTGTTGGAAATCTAATATAAAAATGCCTTGATTACTCCTTATCCCATCCTGCCTCTTACATGGCAGCCTTCCCTTACTCTCTATTTCTCTGGTTTCACCACATCTGCTTCCAGGATTAGGCTTTCAATTCCAGGACACCTGAGGTGTTCTCTTTCTTTAGTAAATGTAGTTTCACTCCACCTCTGGTTGGCGGATGCCTCGCCCGTGTCTCCTCTGCATCCCAGTAGTTCTGCTCTTGCTCATTCAATTCCCCAATTTTAAGTTCTACCCCCTCCTCTCTCCTGTGCCCCCTTCCCCGCCCAATCCCCTTCTCATTAACTCCTTTCCGTTTCCTTTACATATCATTCCCCTTCTGTTCTTATCTGATACCATTTTGTCGCCTTTTCATATCTGCCATTTGTCACTTCACCATTTTCTAATTAAACCCTTCTTGTCTGTATCCACCTATGAATTGCCAGACTTTGTCCTGCCCACACCTTTTTTCCAGTTTTCTTCCACCTTCTGCAATGTCTGATAAGGGTTCTGAATGGAAACGGCACCTATCAATTCCCCCCACAGACGCTGCCTGACCCGCTGAGTTACTGCAGCAATTTGTGATCTGCCTGAGACTCCAGCATCTGCAGTTTCTTGTATCACCGTAAAAGAATGCTCAGCAGGTCAGACAGCATCCGTGGAGAAGGTAGAATTTAGTTAATGTTCCTGGTAGATCTTCTGGTGCAAACTAGAAAGACTGATCATCTGAAATTAGTTGAGTTCCAAAGGATGCAAGGTTCCCAGTCAAAAGTTATTATTTGGCAATAGTTTTGTTTTGTCGGAAGAGTGTAAGAGACCAAAGACCGATTAGTGGCATGAGGAATTAAAGTGACAGACCACTGGATACCCTTGGTCATAGAATTGAGATGTACTGCAAAGCATTTTCTAAGTCTACGTTTGACATTGAGGAAAGCACACTGTGAGTGTTGATTGCAATATAGTAAATTGGAATAATTACATGCAAAAAAAAAACTGCTTCATCTGGAAGGTTGATTGGAAGGGAAGAATTAAATCCCTGGTTGATTGGAAGGGAAGAATTAATGTTGCATCTTCAGTGGTTGTGGCAGAGAGCTGATGTTCGTTTTCTGTGGGGTAGTGATCTGTTTGCTACACAACAGCACTGCCACTGTGAACAGCGTCTTTACACTGGTTAAAAATTAAGTCTCATTTCTTGAAGTTAAGTTTTAACACTGAACAGTGGCTGAATGGGAGAAGCCAGAGGGTAATGGTGGATGGCTGTTTATCGGGTTGGAGGCAGGTGACTAGTGGGGTGCCTCAGGGATCTGTGTTGGGTCCTTTGTTGTTTGTCATGTACATCAATGATCTGGATGAAGGTGTGGTAAATTGGATTAGTAAGTATGCAGATGATACCAAGATAGGGGGTGTTGTGGATAATGAAGAGGATTTCCAAAGTCTACAGAGGGATTTAGGCCATTTGGAAAATGGGCTGAAAGATGGCAGATGGAGTTTAATGCTGATAAATGTGAGGTGCTACACCTTGGCAGGACAAATCAAAATAGGACGTACATGGTAAATGGTAGGGAATTGAAGAATACAGTTGAACAGAGGGATCTGGGTATAACCGTGCATAGTTCCTTGAAGGTGGAATCTCATATAGATAGGGTGGTAAAGAAAGCTTTTGGTATGCTAGCCTTTATAAATCAGAGCATTGAGTATAGAAGCTGGGATGTAATGTTAAAATTGTACAAGGCATTGGTGAGGCCAAATCTGGAGTATGGTGTACAATTTTGGTCGCCAAATTATAGGAAGGATGTCAACAAAATAGAGAGAGTACAGAGGAGATTTACTAGAATGTTGCCTGGGTTTCAGCAACTAAGTTACAGAGAAAGGTTGAACAAGTTAGGGCTTTATTCTTTGGAGCGCAGAAGGTTAAGGGGGGACCTGATAGAGGTCTTTAAAATGATGAGAGGGATAGACAGAGTTGATGTGGACAAGCTTTTCCCTTTGAGAATAGGGAAGATTCAAACAAGAGGACATGACTTCAGAATGAAGGGACAGAAGTTTAGGGGTAATATGAGGGGGAACTTCTTTACGCAGAGAGTGGTGGCGGTGTGGAATGAGCTCCCAGTGGAAGTGGTGGAGGCAGGTTCATTGGTATCATTTAAAAATAAAGTGGATAGGCATATGGATGAGAAGGGAATGGAGGGTTATGGTACGAGTGCAGGCAGGTGGGACTAAGGGGAAAAAAATTTGTTCGGCATGGACTTGTAGGGCCGAGATGGCCTGTTTCCGTGCTGTAATTGTTATATGGTTATATGGTTATAAGTTGTCGAAGATTTTAAGGGCCTGGAACTGTGAAATGTCGTGTTTGAGTCCAAATCTCTTTATTTGAAAAGAAAGAAGCTTAAATTCGATTTATTTGAAGTTTTTTGCTTTCCAAAACCATTTAAAATTGTAATGAAGTCATATCAATAATGACAGGAGCATCCAGAGCAATTATTGGCGTTTGAATTTCCTTGTTCAACCAAAATGTCAGTGTTAATGTTCATGGGAATGAGCTTCACAAATCAAACAGGTAGTACTTTTCTACCTGCTCCCTTTAATTACTGGTGAGATTGTTGAGCTATGGTTCACAAATGTCATTGACCCTCCATAAACGACGGTAATCATTGTGTGGTAGTAATGAATGACAAAATCCTTAGCCAACCGCTCATAACTAAAGAGCACTTTTGAGGACGGATATTATGTAATGATTCTATAATGCACTTCACCATCTTCAAATCCGAGGTTTAATGGAATACACATGCCCGTAAGAGTGCAATTGCATCAGTGTTAAAGCTTAATGTCTTATTGAAGAAAGTAGCCTGTTTGATAGGTGATCCCTCAACATTTTAAATTATTTATTACTTTGCAAATTGTGGCTGCTTGCCAAGATGCTATTAAATACTACCTATTAAGGCAAGGAGAAAGATTCATGAGAGTACGGCTATCAACAGTTTCCTCTCAAATCATAATACCTCCTGGCTTGGAAGTATATTATTGTTCTTCATCTCCAACACTATTGACAATACCACTGCTGTAGTAGAGCGAATCTGGAGGACAAATAGTGAACTGTTCGCATCTTTTGCCTCCACTCCAGAAGCACAATCACTCCAGCATCCATTATTGAATGGCAGTACACTGACAGTATTTTGTAATCAAGCTCGCTGGTCATCACACAGGAGAGTGACCCTTGCTTGCAGCAATCATCTATTGAACAAAGATTTTCTAATAACCAATCTAAATGAAGGAGCATCCTTGCGTCTCTTTGTAGGACATGAAGCCCAGGATCATTGGCGAAAGAAACATGACCTACCCACCCATCACGTGATGATGTCTTTAGCTCCCATGTTGGTATAATCAACTACCTGATAACCCACAGAACATATAAGCAAGTTTTTCCTTTTCCTAATCGGCCACCATTCAGATAATAGTCTACTTCCTGTTCTTGCCACCAAAGTGGATAACCTCACATTTAACCACATTATACTGCATCTGCCATGCATTTGCCCACTCACCCAACCTATCCAAGTCACCTTGCAGCCTCCTAGCATCCTCCTCACAGCTAACACTGCCCCCCAGCTTTGTGTCATCCGCAAACTTGGAGATGTTTAATTGCCTCCTGAATGCAGATATAAGAGAGCGCTCAGCACCTAGTCTTTCCTCCAGTCTTTCCATCACCTTTGGAAACTTTTATCAACATGAGGACCTAAAGATGTGCCAATGAAAGTCAAAGAAGCCATTATGAGACTGAGAAATAAGAATACAACTGTTAAAGACATCAGCCAAATGTTAAGCATACCAAAATGAACTGTTTGGAACATCATTAAGAAGAAAGAGAGCACTGATGAGCTTACTAATTGCTAAGGGACTGGCAGGTCAAGGAAGACCTCCGCAGCTGATGACAGAAGAATTGTCTCTATAATAAAGAAAAACCCCAAAAGCCTGGCCGAGAGATCAGAAACACTCTTCAGGTGTGTGGATATGTCAATTACCACTGTCCGCAGAAGACTTCATGAACAGAAATACAGTCTACACTGCAAGATGCAAACCACTGGTTAGTGGCAATGGCAAAAATAGGATGTCTAGGTTACAGTTTGCCAAGAAGTACTGAAAAGAGTGACCACAGTTCTGGAAAAAGGTCTTGTGGACTGATGAGATGATCAACATATCAGAGTGATGGCAAGAGCAAAGTATGGAGGAGAGAAGGAACTGCCCAATATCCAAACCATACCACCTCATCTGTGAAACACGCTGGAGGGGGTGTTATGGCCTGGGCATGTATGGCTGCTGAAGGTACTGGCTCACTTATCTTCATTGATGATACAACTACTAATGATAGTAGCATAATGAATTCTGAAGTGTATAGACACATCCTATCTGCTCGTTCAAATAAATACCTCAAAACTCATTGGCCGGCGGTTCATTCTACAATAAGACAATGATCCCAAACATACTGTTAAAGCAACAAAAGAGTCTTTCAAAGCTAAAAAATTGTAAATTCTTCAGCAAACAAGTCAATCACCCAATCTGAACCCAATTGAGCATGGCTTTTATATGCTGAAGATGAAAACTGAAGGGGGACTGGCCCAAAAACAAGCATAAGCTAAAGATGGCTGCAATACAGGCCTGGCAGAGCAACACCAGAGAAGACATCCAGCAACTGGTGACGTCCATGAATCGCAGACTTTGCATGCAAAGGATATGCAACAAAGTACTAAACATGACTACTTTCATGTACATGATATTGCTGTGTCCCAAACATTATAGTCCCCTGAAATTTGGGGGGGGGGGGTGGATCTATGTATAAACACTGCTGGTAATTTCTATATAGTGAAATCGAAATGTATAAAAATGGCCTTTATTAAAATCTGACAATGTGCACTTTAACCACATGTGATTTTTTTTTTTTTTTTTTCACAAATCTCAAATTGTGGAGTACAGAGGCAAATAAATAAATGATGGTTCTTTGTCCCAAACATTATGGATGGCACTGTAGCTGGAGGGGACTAAATCCTTGCAGAGTTCCGTATGGAACTTTGTGCATGTCCTTTATTTAGAGAACTTGATATTGAGAGTTTGCGGGTTATTGTGATCCTATGATCTCCTGACTGATGGCATCTGCAAAAACTAGTAACTCCCCTTGCAAATAGGTTTTTTGGGATGTAGAACAACAAGTAAGAATTTACCTTTGATTTATTTTGTCCTTTAACATTTTTTAATGAAGTAATTAATGTGATAATGTAATTCTTTTTCTAGAACAATTCGAGTGTGGATAAAGAGAGACAGTGGTCAATATTGGCCGAGCGTTTACCACTCAATGACGAGTAAGTTTGCGTTTCTAAAAATACCATGCAATAATGCAGGTTTAGATTCTGAATTGATTGAAATTAAAGTTTAAGGTATACTTCTGAAAACATTCTGTCCATCATTCAGTTTTCAAAGCTATTAATTTGTTTTTGAAGTATTTTTGATTTGGTTTCTAAACAACTATGGCCTAAATATCTGGCACAGTGACTATTTTTCAGCTAGAAATGGGTTAATGACCATGACAATCCAGGGCAGCAGGATGAAAATATTTTAGAATATGTTTGCAGATGGGTCTTGAGGACCATCTGACAGATAAGTTCACAGACAGGTTTTCTGACAGGCTCTTTTTGCCAGAGGAGAAACATAGAAAATTGGTGCAGGAGTAGGCCATTCGACCCTTCGAGTCTGCACCGCCATTCGATATGAGCATGGCTGATCATCCAACTCAGTATCCCATACCTGCCTTCGCTCCATACCACCTGATCCCTTTAGCCACAAGGGCCACATCTATCTCCCTCTTAAATATAGCCAAATGAACTGGCCTCAACTACCTTCTGTGGCAGAGAATTCCACAGATTCACCACTCTCTGTGTAAAAAATTATTTTCTCATCTCGGTCCTAAAAGACTTCCCTCTTATCCTTAAACTGTGACCCCTAGTTCTGGACTTCCCCAACATCGGGAATAATCTTCCTGCATCTAGCCTGTTCAACCGCTTAAGAATTTTGTAAGTTTCTTTAAGATCCCCCCTCAATCTTCTAAATTCTAGCGTGTACAAGCCGAGTCTATCCAGTCTTTCTTCATATGAAAGTCCTGCCATCCCAGGAATCAGTCTGGTGAACCTTCTCTGTACTCCCTCTATGGCAAGAATGTATTTCCAATGCTGCTGGCTATATGTCGACAAAGAAGAAAACCAGAAATGCTCACTTGGGCCTCTGTCAATCTGTTTATTATGTCCCTTTTTTTATGGAAACTGATTCAAGAACAACTTGAATTGATGGGAGGACTCTGTTGTTCTTGCTGCTCCAGTTAATATTCACATATCATCTTAATTGCAAAATCTTTAAATTACTTCACTCGACTATCTAAGAATGAACTTGTGCCTCCATCATTACAATTCTTGCCACAACCTCAGGCTCATAAAATATGAAGTCTTGCATTCATATCTTGGCTGAGCCCTCTGTTATGTATTGCTTTATTATTTATTGTGGTGCCGCCTTATGGCTCCCACAGGATGGGCTCAAACCTGATCTCTGGTGCTGTTTTCTGGTGTTTGTACCTCCTGCTGTAACCACATCCAATTTTCTGCCATGTTAGTTACCTGGGCTAGATTAACCCCTTATGTAAATAAATAGTAAATACATCAAAACATTTTTGAGCTTCTGAGGCCACAAGGCTACAGATAAATAAGAGGAGGGATTGGAATTGGTGAGATACCTCTTTTGATGGCATAGACTTGATGGCCCACATACATTTTTGTATTAATAAATAAATATTCCTGCTCCTGACCATGTAGCAGTTCTCCTTGATTTAATGTTCACTGACATTTTTATTGGCGGTGGTTTGCTCTTCAAAACTGCCAACATCTCTTTCTTTCAATCATCTATGCCCATCTCATCTTTCTTTAAAAAATCTCTGTCCATTACTCCTGGAATCTTATAATACTGAAGGAAGCCTTTCTGGTCATTTGCTCTCAGGGTTTTGAAAGGTTATCCAATGAATTAAAGCCCCTTCATTCCACTATCCCTTCTTGCATTCCCATCCTGAAGCCCATTTACTCATGGGTCTGTGAACATTTGGTGGAAATCCAAATGTTGATGCACACTATTGATTGTTGATTCATGTATTGTAAGTGTATCATCCTGCAATGTTTCAAACAAAAACAACTGGTGTCTCAGTGAAATTGTGGAGGCACTGAAAATGATTGAACATTCTGCATGCGTCTCGATACAATGTTGCTATGTCAGCTGAGGAGAAATAATTTATTGCCTCCCCATGGCATACTTTGTTGTCTAATGTTGGTAAGTCATCTATTTTGTTAAGTACTCAGTGACTAGATGCTGCAATGGATTTAACTTCTGGCTGCTTTGACCTGCCTTTTAGCCAGCAGGATGGTGTGCATTTCCTGAAGGCTTAACTGAAGTTATGCACATTATTGGGCTGGTTAGGGTTTAAACTCAAACTCAAAAAGAAGAGAGAGACGTTAATATAAGCACTTAAACCCCTGTCTCACGGTGCGAGTCCACCCACGAGTGATCCCGAGTTTAAAACAAATCAAACTCGTGGTAATCACATAGAATTAATGTAGCGGGAACGTCGGAACACGTAACGCTAACGGCAGGTACTCAGGAAACTTGTTAACTCGTGAAAATCTTTCAACATGATGAAAGATTTCCACGAGTCAAATTTACTCTTGAAGTAAAAATTTTTAACTTTTAAACTCGTTGTAAGAGCGTAGTAGCCCGTGAGTTTACCGTAGTGACTTGTGAGTCTACAGTGGGCACTCTTTAACTCAGCGGGCCAGGCAGCATCTCTGGAGAGAAGGAATGGGTGACGGGATGACGTTTCCAAAATTCTGCTGCGTCTTTGTGTTACTCCAGCACTGTGTGTTCACTTTTTGTTAACCAGCATCTGCCAATTCTTGTGTATGACATTATTTGTATCCGTGGCAGTTGATTATCGCTCCCTTCAGTTTCCCAGGGGGTCGGAACGGGACTGGATTTGTGAGGAAAAGGAGGGGAGGTGAGGTGAGGTGGGGACGGGAATCGGGGGGGGGGGGTTGGGGTAACTTAGTACGGGAGACAAGTGTAGGAGAGGTGTGCTGACTGTGTGGGCAGACACTTTGGTAGTGATTACCCATGGGGTTCACTGCCGAGGACTTCATAATACAGAGAGCATTATAAACAGTGGAGCGATTAACCCTGGAAAGGGGGGGAGACTTCTCTCTGAGTTGGACCCAGGAAAATGAAGCAGGCTCACGTAGACCATATAACATATAACCATATAACAATTACAGCACGGAAACAGGCCATCTCGACCCTTCTAGTCCATGCCGAACACGTATTCTCCCCTAGTCCCATACACCTGCGTTCAGGCCATAACCCTCCATACCTTTCCTGTCCATATAACTATCCAATTTATTTTTAAATGATAAAAACGAACCTGCCTCCACCACCTTCACTGGAAGCTCATTCCACACAGCCACCACTCTCCGAGTAAAGAAGTTCCCCCTCATGTTACCCCTAAACCTCTGTCCCTTAATTCTCAAGTCATGTCCCCTTGTTTGAATCTTCCTTACTCTCAGTGGGAAAAGCTTATCCACGTCAACTCTGTCTATCCCTCTCATCATTTTAAAGACCTCTATCAAGTCCCCCCTTAAACTTCTGCGCTCCAAAGAATAAAGCCCTAACTTGTTCAACCTTTCTCTGTAACTTAGTTGCTGAAACCCAGGCAACATTCTAGTAAATCTCCTCTGTACTCTCTCTATTTTGTTGACATCCTTCCTACAATTAGGCGACCAAAATTGTACACCATACTCCAAAATTATTCACTTAATATTTTCTTGAAGTTATTAACGATAAATGGATGGGAAGGGTTTACAGGGCTATGGGCCACATGCAGGCAAATAGGACTACCCCAAGACGCCAACTTGGAATAGCACGGCCAAGCTGGGCCGAAGGACCTGTTTCCGTATTGTACAGCACCATGACTAAGGCCTATACCGTGGGATTGACGTATTTTTCCTTTCCAAAGATGCAGTGTATTTTGGTGACTATTGCACACTGCAGACCAGAAGCGCCTTCAGTACCCAGATATACCAGATCTTTTTTTTGCGGCAACTGTTTATAATGCTCTCTGCATTATGAAGTCCTCGACAGTGAACCCCATGGGCAATCACTACCAAAATGTCTGCCCACACAGTCGTCAGTACACCTCTCCCATACTTGTCTCCCGTAAATAGTCACCCCCCCCCCACCTTTCCCTCCCAACACCAGTCCCATCCCGACCCCCTGGGAAACTGAAGGGAGCGACAATCGACTGCCACGGATACAAATAATGTCACACACAAGAAAGGGCAGATGCTGGATGACAAAAAGTGAACACACAGTGCTGGAGTAACACAAAGACGCAGCAGAATTTTGGAAACGTCATCCCGTCACCCATTCCTTCTCTCCAGAGATGCTGCCTGTCCCGCTGAGTTAAAGAGTGCCCGCGGTTGACTCACGAGTCACTGCGGTAAACTCACGGGCTACTACATTGTTACAAACAAGTTAAGTTTAACATTTTTACTTCAAGAGTAAATTTGACATGTGGAAATCTTTCATCATGTTGAAAGATTTTCACGAGGTAACAAGTTTCCTGAATACCTGCCATTAGAGTTACGAGGCGCTAAGTTACGTCCACGAGTTCTGACGTTCCCGTTACGTTAATTCTACGTGATTACCACGAGTTTGATTTGTTTTAAACTCGGGATCACTCGTGGGTGGACTCGCACCGTGAGACAGGGCCATTAGTTTTAGCTGCTTGTGCAGACGGTGTTTATATCTGATTGCTTTATCAATCTGATCAAACATATTTCTGAGTTCTTGAGCACGTTTTTCCAGACATCAGATTGTCAGCTGAATTTGAGCCGTTGAATGTAATTTAAGGTAATTGCTTTTATTTTCGGCTTTTTATATTTGTTCCAGATTATGTCTTCTCTAAATGCAATCTATTGCTCCAATGGCCTCTTATGGCTAGTATTTATGAATATATATTTTCCATTCAACCTTTTGGTACCATTGTCGGCTTTCTATAGCTATCCGTATCGTATCCACTTCCGATAATTTCATTGCATCAGGCACCTTCACTTTTCGGCCGACCACTCCTCATAGTTAAACTAATGGAACCTACACAGTATCCAGTTATTAATGAATTATAATGTGTTAGGCTAACAAAGCATTCACTTTATTCAATTTGTAGGAGAATTTGTATAAACCTTATTTTCCATGTCAGGTCTGGAAGCCCCAGTACAGTGGGATTTGTTTGATATCTTGCCTCTCTATTCATCTTACAATGTAGAACAGTACAGCACAGGATGGTTGTGCTGAACACGATGCCTAGCTGAACTGATCTAATCTGCTTGTACTTGTTTCATATACCTCTATTCCCTGCATTTCCAGGTGCCAATCCAAAAGCCTCTTAAATACCACTATTGTATCTATTGTACTATTGTATCTGTCTCCACCACTATCCCTGGTAATGCATTCCAGGCCCCCACTACCCTCTGTAAAAAATAATAAAAAAATGCTGGCAGCATTCTGACAAACCTCTGCACCTTTTCCAAAGTTTCCACATCTTTCCCGTAATGGCATGACCAGAACTGCAAAGAAACCCAAAGTTCATCACCTCGCACTTGCTCAAATTAAACTGCATCTGCCTTTTATCTGCCCATTTCTGCAGCTGATCTATATACTGCCGTATCTTCTGACAGCCATCCTCACTGTCTGCAACTCCTCCAATTTTGGTGTCGTCAGTAAACTTACTCAGCAACCCATTTTTATATATATCACAAACAGTAGAAGACCCAGCACAGATCCCTGCGAAACTTCACTCATCACAGACCTCCAGCCAGAATATCTACCTTCCACCACAACACTCCATCTTCTATGACTAGGCCAGTTGAATCGATCAATCAATCAATCAACCTTCCGAATCCATACAATCGTCATCATGAATCCCATGCATCTTAATCTTCTGGATCAACATACCGAGCGACCTTATTAAAAGCCTTACTAAAATCCTTGCATACAACATCCACCGCACTACTTTTATCCATCTCCTTTCTCACTTCCTCAAAAAATTAAATCAGCTTAATAAGACATGACCTGCCACATACAAAGCTGTGCTGGCTATCCCTAGTTAGCCCATTTTCTTCCAAATGAGAGTAAATCCTATCCCGAAGAATTCTCTCCTAGAGTTTCCGTACTACTGATGTGAGGCTCACCGGCCTATAGTTCCCTGGATTCTTTCTTAAACAAAGACCACTCTCCAGTACTTCGGTACCTCACCTGTGGCTGGAAAAGATACAAAGATCCACATCAAGGCTCGCACAATCTCCTCTCTAGCTTACTTTAACCTGGGATAAATCCCATCGGACCCTGGGGACATCCACAGCATACAATTTGAAAACCAAGATTGAAGGGATATGATGCTAAGGTGGAAAAAGAGAGTTAAGGTACAGGTCAGTCAAGTTCTAACTGAATGGCATTAGTCTTAAGCAGTGGAATGTTTGTACTATTTTCTAAATGACCATTAAAACCTATTTGATATAATTTATTTGACACAAGATGTGCACATGGCTTTTGCAAATACCTGCGGCATATTCACCCAATCTCAGAGAAAATGTTGCAACATGAGGTTGGGCTCTATATTGATACCCATTTCTGCTTTTATTGTTGCATTATAGCATGCTTGAGGCTTTCTAATGGGTGGAGGAATGTGATGGCATCTTTATATCTCTATAAAGCCTGGGAGCACAAGTCGAGACTGGTCAAAAGTCCTGCTACTCGCTTGGTTTTGCAGAAATCTCTGGTTATTGTGTGATGCGCATGCATTAACCTCTTGCAGAGAACAGAAATTGAGTATTATCTTAAAACTATAAATATATTGCCATCCAATTTCATTTTCAGCAATAAGTGTGGCCAGAAAATATCTTTGTGGAATGTTTTATTGAGGTCATTTGTAATGTTATAAACAGCTGAGTTTAAATAGTAATTCCTAGCTTTTTGAGTAGAATATTCACATTGACTCAGCCAATATTACAACGTCTCTTTTCACAGCCTCATGTTCGTGCATGTCCTTTAATCCGGAAACAAGAAGGCTCTCTGTAGGATTGGACAACGGTACTGTCTCCGTGAGTATTTGAGTATAAATTAGAAAAATGTTTTGAAATTGATTCTCAATGTGTATCTCACCTATTCTTACTGTACTTTTTTTTCTGAGGTCAGCCCATACCTCATTCACAACATCCAATTAAGAGGGGAATTCTCTGTCTTACACTTTCCATCGGTTGGTAACCTTTCATGTGGTTGGCCACATGATCCTCTTATAAAGCATTCAGGTGTGTGGGACCCCATTACTTGCTTTTCCCCCTTTGGCTAGTTGTACGTAGAGAATTACCTAGCCGCCTCTCTTTCTACTCTTGCACTGGTGCTGTGTTTCCCAAGAATCCTTCATCTCACACAATTTTATCACGGTTTTCTCCAGTGCGACACCATCAAAAAGATTCTTGTTTTTACTCTTACGATACCCTTTTTGGCTGAGGTGAGGGAAAAGGAGAGTGAGGGAGGGAGTGGGGGAGATGAGGAGGAGAGGGGAAAGAAGAGTGAAGGGAGGGGGAGGGGGAGGGAGTGCTGGGGGATGAAGGGGGATCGAGGAGGATAGGGGTAGGAAGAGGGATGGCGAGGCGCAGTTGGGGAGGTTTGCTGTGACTCGCGTCACAACGGGAACCTGTCAGCCGTGCCTGTGCAATTGGGGGCTATGGGTGAGTGGTGAAATATTGCGTTGGGGGAACAGGGCCCAATGGGTCCCACTTGGTCTAGTGAGAAATAACGGTAGGAGTAGGCCATGTGGTTCCTTTTGCCTAATCCACCATTCAACGAGATTATAACCACTTGTTTACATCCGTGGCAATCTCCTACATTAACCCCATATCCCAAATCCATAAAGACTGCTTTGAGGAAAAGTCGCAACCTGAAACATTGTCGTTGTTTTTTCTCTCAACAGATGCTGACTGACCTGCTCAATATTCCAGCATTTTCTATTATAAATTAAATTCAAATATCCTGACTTCTCTCCTTGTCCTCCAAGACTTGTATCACTGCCCCCAAGTGCACAGAGTTAGGCATGTTATTGGTCCATTTAAACATTTAGAAATAGATTGAGGCATTCTGGCTGGAATTTATTGGAAGCATATTTGAGTTTTTGCCCATTCACCAACCCTGACGGTTCAAAGGGTTTAATGACAGCAAAGTTGAAGAGTTATATATAGCTCTTTGGGCTAACAGGATCAAGGGATATTGGGAGAAAGCAGGAACAGGGTACTGATTTTAGATGATCAGCCTGTTGATATTCTGTTGATATTGAACCAAATCATCTTGAGACTCTTGTGTAGGAAAGAACTGCAGATGTTGGCTTAAATCGAAGGTGGACACAAAATGCTGGAGTATCTCAGCGGGAGAGGCAGCATCTCTGGAGAGAAGGAATGGGTGATGCTTCGAGACACTTTTCCCAGAGGTCTTGACCCGAAGCGTCACCCATTCCTTCTCGCCAAAGATGCTGCCTGCCCCGCTGAGATACTCCAGCATTTTGTGTCTATCTTGAGACTATTTATGGTTGCGTTAACTAGATGTTAATCCAGCATGTGCTTGGGAAATCCCATTTGCACCACTGCACCAGCTAGGTGGTGGTTAATCCTGTGGCTTTTTACAGAAAAAGAAACTGTAATGTCAGCACTTGTCTAAGGATTTCTTAAAAGTTTAACTGCCAAGAAGCATTGTTTAAGCTAAATGCGAATTCAAGCAATGTACATGTTTACATCGACGTGGACATGATCAGGGGCAATTTGCAACTTAAATTTTATATCTTCTGACAGGAATTTATTTTGTCGGAGGATTACAACAAAATGACTTCTGCAAAGAACTACCTGGGTAAGAAACTTATTGACTCTTCAAATGTGGGAAGAGGACAGCAGTGCGTGTGAGAATAAAGTCAGAAGGTATTGTATTTTTATCTGCTTCCAAGGGCTAGGATGCTGCTACCATACTCATTCTTACTGCTTCACAAAGTTTTGAAACATCTGAAGCAAACCTTGTGTTTTAGAAACAGCTAGATACAGTGCCCTCCATAATGTTTGGGATAAAGACCTATCATTTATTTGCCTCTGTATTCCACAATTTGAGATTTGTAATAGAAAAAAATCGCATGTGGTTAAAGTGCACATTGTCAGATTTTAATAAAGATCATTTTTATACATTTTGGTTTCACCATGTAGAAATTGCTACTTGCAATCCCTTCAAACCCCAACCTAATGGCATCGCAAGCATATAATTCCTCTGAGCTCTGCTGTGAAGCCACACCAATTGTATTACACCTTGGTTCACCATCGAAGGAATGGTATACATCGACAAAAGGGTATAATCTATATGTTTTTTCTCAATTTCATTCCTGTTGCCTTCTACCCATTACCTGTTCAGATACCACCGGAGTCCTAGAGTAGAGGGACACTCACAGGCAAAGATTGTTTTCTTAGTTGACCCAACTTTGTAATTGTGTCTCCCAACACAGAGTCTAGTATGAAACGGTTGCAGGATTAAATCCCACATGCGAGAATATCCTTTTTCATTCTGGTATTTATTATTAGAGACATTTCAAAAGAAGAATTAACAGTACTCTTCTGTTCATTCTTGCTGTTAAGTATTAAGGGTCTATCTGTTTTGCTTTGGTCAATTTGGAATAGATTTTTAAGTTAAAGCTCTAGGTAGTGGTATCACTGCTGTTTGCCACATGTGCATTTGCTGAATGCTGGTTTGACATTCATGAGCTTTCAAGAACTGTTTGTTTTTCTCTGTTTTGCCAGCTCATCAGAACCGAGTGACAATGGTCCTATTTATCTTGGAAATGGAATGGGTGCTGAGCACAGGACAGGACAAGAGTTTCACATGGCATTGTTCAGAGAGTGGCCGAAGGCTAGGTAGCCACCGAACCTCTGCTTCAGCCTCCTGTCTGCAGTATCCTCAACACAAATGATTAGTTATTTTATAACGCGTTCTGCTGAATTGATTTCCTTGAATTTTTTTTTCCATAACTGATGTTCTCAGATTTGACATTGAAACACGACATGTTTTTGTGGGTGATTATTCTGGGCAGGTGACAATATTGAAACTCGAACAAGACGATTGTTCTGTTGTTACAACATTTAAAGGACACAGTGGTAAGCTGAGTGGAGTTTGTCATTATATTGAGTGTATATTTGCCCTGCTGTCTCAGCCCAATGAGCACATCATTGCATAATTCCCAGCACCAATCATTGGTTATATAATATGCCCCTTTATTATTGGTGTAAGAGAATGTTCATGCATAGAAATCAGACTATTTCTAGATAAACTTTGGTCATGTTTCAACTATTAACCAATTTTGGTTTGCTGCTCAAGAGCATACCAGTTGCTATTGTAATTGAAATGCAAGTAAATTGAGCAGAACACCAAACTAAATTGAAACCAAATGTTATGTTGATAATTTGCAAGTGAATGACATCAGGAAGCAGTCCAGTATGATTTATGTTAGTTGCAAATCTCTGGCGCTTCATTTGTAGTGAGGGTAGAGAAGAGGTTATTTCTCGGAAATACATGATTAAATTATGTAATGCAATCACTTCCATCCTGTCTTTTCTATACATTTATTTGCTTATACGGTCATGGAAACTGGAAGACAGAAACGGCAGTTTATATGAAATCACTAATAAACTAAAGGACAATTAGAGGAAAAAAGGGGAAAATCTTAGAAAAGTAAAATGTGCAGGAGCAGGCCATTCAGCTTTTGAGCTTGTTCTACCATTCAACATAATCATCGCTGATCATCCCCTTGCCTTCTCCCCACATTCCTTGACCCGTTTCATATTGAGAAATATATCTGGTTCCTCTAGATATAACTGGGGGGGGAAATTCCCCCCCCCCCCAATTGGGGGGGGGGGGGGAAATTCATTGTTGTTTGCTCTTTTTCCTTTCATGGAGACCTGCTGTTTCTTAGATAAAAGGCCAGTAGAAGCCACTGCACTACTTTGCCTCAATGTGCATCCCTTCCCTGCCAGCCTATGTCACTGCCACCACGGCCAGCATCTATGTAACTGCCACCTGTACTTAGTAAATCTGTAAGGGATTCCAAAGTTGGCTCAAAGCCAAGCATATTTTGTGTATGTTTTTCTTCTAATAAGCTAAATGGTTTTGTTTTAATTGAGTGAAAGGTGCAGCATGGAAGAAGGGCTCCAACCTGATACGTCACCCATCCATTGCATCACCCATGTTCTCCGGAGATGTTGCCTGACCCGTTGAGTTAGTCCAGCACTTGTGTCCTTTTATGGAATTCGGTCCAGCAAATTCATGCTGACTGTCATTCACCGCTTCACATTAGTCTATATTAGCCTACTTTCTCATCCAATCCCAATGCATTAAGGGCAATTCTGCAGAGGCAAATTAACATACAAACCTGCATGTCTTTGGGATGTGGGAGACAACCAGAGCACTTGGAGGAAACCAGTGTGGTCACAAGCAAACTCCACACAGCCCGCACCGGCGGTCAGAGTTGAATCTGGGTCTCTTGCACTGAGGCAGCAGCTGTATCAGCTGTGCCACCGTACTGACACTATTCTGAACAAATATTTGGACTTTTTTTCTGTAACTTGTTTGTGAAGGTTAGAAACTGTTAAAATTATCAATAGGTAGTTTGGTTTCATTTCTCTGTAAACTAGAATGCAAATTTAATGGAGTTAATAGTGCAAAGACTTAAACTCCTGCACTGTTACTTCTGTTTAAAACTAACCCCGACTGGGAAAACATGGGCCTCTTCAATTCTATTTGTCGTGTCTATTTTGCAAAATTACAGAAATAGGTCATTTTATCCAGAGGGTAAATGTTTCAAGATTGGGATTAAAGTTATATCTAAACAGAGTGAATCATTTACAAGAGTGATGGATTTACATTTAAACATGCATACATGAAGTCTTTGCTTGAACAGTAAATGAAGAACTTACTGAAATAAGGACAAGGGCATGATCATAAACATAAAGCAAAAAGTAAATGATGCCATAAAGTGTAATTCAAGGTTGGATCTGGTTTCTGTAAAAAATAGCATGGATCAAAAATTAAGTTTGCTTTCAAAATTCCTCATGTTGTGTCTTATATCACTTGTATACCTTTCAAATTTTATTGTATGTAATGACATGGACAGACTTTAACTTTCAGGTAGCATCACCGCACTTTGTTGGGACCCAGTTCAACGGACACTATTCTCAGGCAGTTCTGATCATTCCATTATTATGTGGGATATAGGAGGAAGAAAGGGAACAGCTATTGAATTACAAGGCCACAAGTGAGTGTGCAACCTCTGTACTGACTTGCGCATTCTTATTTTTCCTATCAAATACAATTGTGCTGGTCCAGCTAACTGTGTTTTGTTTCTGCAATATAGTGACAAAGTTCAGTCCCTTTGTTACGCTGTTCATACTCGGCAGCTAATCTCTTGTGGTGCAGATGGTGGGATTGTTGTGTGGAACATGGATGTAAAGAGGCAAGAGGTCAGCAAAATAATTCATTCCGCTTTTGAAAATGACAACACAAAGATTGGAAACTTTCATCTTAATGTCTCCCTAATAATTTGGGTGCTAATTGCAGTGAACATTCCATCTTTTAGTGTTTGTTGTGGAATTTGCAGTAGGAAGTATTTCAAATCTCTACATTTGTAATAATTAAGTTTTGCATTATATAGGTTAATACATGTAACATTCCTACTATATTTGGAAACCAACTAGTCTGGCAGGGGCTGGGAATCAAAGCAGTAGTGAGGCTGATGAGAAGGTTAAGGAAAATACAATATAAAGAGTGCAGGTTCAGTGGATTGCACAGACAGATGCATAGCAGAGAGAGGTGAAAGAATGATGGATAAAACTACATTTATTTCCATGCAAGAGTCCTGACTGGTGAGACAGATGAACTTGTGGCATGGATAGACACATGGAACTGAGATACAGCTACTATAGAAACATGGTTGAGGACTGGAAGCAGAGTATAAATACTGCTGGATAAATGGAGGTGGAGGAAAGAGAGGAGGGAAAGTTGCTTTGAGGAAGAGCATCATGGCAGTATTTGGAGAGAATATTTATGGGGGATCATGGAATTGAGAAATAGAAAGGAGGTGCAGATGCTGGTTTACAAACAAAAAGCATAGCGCAGGAGTGACTCAACAGGTCAGCCAACATCTCTGGAAGGCATGGAGAGGTGACATGGGTCAGGACCCTTCTTCAAACTCAGGGGGTCTGAAATAGTCGGGGAATTAGAGGAGGAAATATTTAGGCAGGTCACAGATGGGTTGCAAGAATAATAGGCTTGTAACAGTGGGGAATTTTAACTTAAACTAAAATGATCTGGGATTGTGCCATCGTGTTAAAGGCTTGGATGGGGTGGAATTTAAGTGTGTTCAGGAAAAAGTTTTAATCAATGGGTAGATCGCCCTACAAGGGAAGGGAGCAAAACCACACTCCTCATGGAAAATAAAGCAGGGCCAGTGACTGATATGTTAGTGGGGTGCATTTTGGGACAAGTGTTCATTATTCTATAGTTCTAAAATAATACTAGTAAAAGATAGGATTGGTCTTAAAGTTAAAGTTCTAAATTCGCCACGGCTAGTTTGGATGGTATTCAATAGGAACCTACAAAAGATGATTGGGAAAAGCTGCTTGAACATGAAAGGATGTGTGGCGTGAGAAGCTTTTAAATGAGGAAGGGAGGGTTTTGGGACAGCATGATCCTGTTAGAATGAAGGTCAAGACTGGCAGGATTAGTGCACCCTGGATGATGAGATATTGAGCCTTCGCTGAAGAAAAAGATTTGAGGACGTTACTGGTTCGAGAGGCTTTGGGTTGTAAGGCGAGGCTGGATATGCTAGGACTTCTTTCCTTGGAGTGTGGGAGGCTGAGGGGTAACCCAAGTGATTTGTAAAATCAAGAGGAGCATAGATAAGGTGAATAATCAGTCTTTTACCCAGGGTTGTGGAGTCTAAACCAGATGTAAATGAGGTGGAAAAGATTTTAAAAGGAATGGGGGAATAACTTCACACACAGGATGGTGCATATACAGAACAGGCAGGTGCAGTTATAACATTTAAAAGTCATTCGGTCAGGTGCATGGATATAAAGGTTTGGAGTGATGCAGCCCAGGCTCTGGCAAGTGTGATGAGCTGGGTCGGGCAACTTTTTTTTTCATGGACACACAGGGGAGATGAGGGGGGGGGGGGGGGGGGGGGGGGGAGAAGGTTTTGGGCTAGTTACCTAAAATTGGAGAATTCAATATATACCATTGGGTTGTCAAATACCCAAGGGGAATATGACATTGCGACCCGAAGCATCACCTATCTATGTTATCCAGAGATGTTTCGTGACCTGCTGAGCTACTCCAGCACTTGGTGTCTTTTTTTGTAAATCAGTATCTACAGTTCCTTGTTCTAGGGAATATGAGGTGCTGTTCCTCTAGTTTGCATGTGCGATTCTGGCAATGGAGGAGGCCCAAGGCAGAAATGTCAGTGTGGGAACGGACATGTCCCTGAAATATTTCATGTTTCACAGTTAAAATGGTTAGCTACCGGGAGATCTGGTAGGCCTTGGCTGACCGAGCACAGGTTTTTGGCAAAACAGTCGCCAGCTCTATGCTTGGAGTTACCACTATAAAGGAGGCCATGTCAGAAACACTGGATACAGTAGATAGGTTAGAGGAGGTGAGTTTGTCTGCTAATCTTGCACAAAATACCCCAGATTTTGGCCGCATGTGCCGCAAATGGCGCCGTAGGTAGTTGCTATTTGTATACATTGTTTATGCAAGCAAAGAAGCACATGACAATAAAGTATTCCTCCCTTCTTTAATGAACAGCCACCAATTCCCCAATATATTAGACCATGAGACCTTGGCATAAGAGTTGAATTCTCTTTGATGAAATTAATTTGTTGTTTTTTATTGTCTTCTAATTTAGTCGTACAATCCTGCGTTTTAGGAATTTAATTAGTCATTCAGGAAGAATTACCATAGATTTAAATCTGGGCTAGGTGATAAATGACTGTTTGCTTTTCTCCTCCATTTTGATGCTAGACTCCTGATTGGCTGGATAGTGATTCCTGCCAGAAATGTGACCAGCCGTTCTTCTGGAATTTCAAACAAATGTGGGACAGTAAGAAAATTGGTTTGAGACAGGTAATTTTTTTTGTTGCAATTTATATGTTTTTAATTTGAAAGACAAATTCAGTCTGATACTCAGACTGGCATTGTACAGTTTGCAATAGTTTAGCTGATTAACATAAAAACCTCTTTGCTTCCTCCCCAGTACTTCATTTACACCCGTAATTTCGGTCTTGCTTGTTTTTGTTATTCAGTCGGGAATTGTCAGTACCTTGTCACACTTCTCTTTCGCAGTCTTCTGTGTTTGCAAATTATCATAAATATTAATTTGCACTAGTTTCCAGTGAGACATGTGCTCCACTTTCTGAAGTACATTGCTTTGGAAGCATTGCTGGTAAGGCGTGTAGAAAAGCCAGGTGTATAATGTAAACTCATCTTTCAGTGAACCTTAGCTTTGCAATATTCTTCCTTTGTTCAATTAAAAATGAACAAGTTCTACCAGTCAAGTCTCAATCATGCATACAGTTTTGATTTTCAAGATTGCACCAAATTAGGATTTTTTTTTCCCGTCAAACAAAATGTGGTTGTCAATATAAAGCCAGTATTTTTCATTCTCACCACCGATCTGTTATTCTAGGAAGCAACTTTCCAATTCATTCATCTAAAGTTTCATGATTGTCCTCAATGGCCCAGGTGATAAATCTATCTCCTCATTCCCAGTGCAGAAAAAGATTAAGCTTTTCCTTAAATAGAACATTCGCAGCCCAATTCAGAGATCTGCTTCATTTGATAGAAGCCTTTTTATTCTGATCTGCCATCAAACCATTATAACAGAAAATATATTTAACAAGTGTCAGGATTAATAAGATCAATAGGTGTTCATGAAATACGTTAAATCCAAGGACACTGATTTAGTTTGCACATAAAAAAATGGCATGATTCCCAAAATACCACATAGAAAGGCATTTTTGAGTAATAAGCTGACAATCTGATGGCAAAGTTAGAGTAGGCTGGTGTTTTTTCTAATGTATGTGCAATCCTTTTCTTGCCTGGATAGGTAATTAACCTCTGAAAATTGAGAGTGCTGGAATAAAATATTTCAGTAGTTTAACGTGTGGTGGTGATAAAGAACTTAACATTATATTTACTGGTAAGAAAGAACTGCAGATGCAGTCTGAAGAAGGGTCTCGACCCAAAACGTCACCCATTCCTTCTCTGCAGAGATGCTGCCTGTCCCGCTCAGTTACTCCAGCATTTTGTGTCTACCTCCTATTATTTATACTGGACCAGACGACAGATCTATATAGTTGCAATGAATGTCCAGTTAATAAATTCACAATACTATCCAATGAAAAATTACTAAGGGTGCGAACGGGGGTTGCTTTTCCAGAACTATTTTTAACACAAAATCATATGAAAGTGTGGTACACAATGATTTTGTGACTTTACGCAGATGTTAAGGAGATGCAGAATTCAAAATTTAATTTGTAATATATTTAGTTGTGATCATTCCTGGTGAGCTCTATTAATGGATAAATGTGAGGTTATCCACTTTGGTATCAAAAACCGGAAGGCAGATTACTATCTAAATGGCGTCAAGTTGGGAAAAGGGGAAGTACAACGGGATCTGGGGGTCCTTGTTCATCAGTCTATGAAAGTAAGCATGCAGGTACAGCAAGCAGTGGAGAAAGCAAATGGCATGTTGGTCTTTATAACAAGAGGAGTCGAGTATAGGAGCAAAGAGGTCCTTCTGCAGTTGTACAGGGCCCTAGTGAGACCACACCTGGAGTATTTTGTGCCATTTTGGTCCCCTAATTTGAGGAAGGACATTCTTGCTATTGAGAGAGTGCGGCATAGGTTCACAAGGTTAATTCCCGGGGTGGCGGGACTGTCATATGCTGAAAGAATGGAGCGGCTGGGCTTGTACACCCTGGAGTTTAGAAGAATGAGAGGGGATCTTATTGAAACATATAAGATTGTTAAGGGTTTGTACATGCTAGAGGCAGGAAACATGTTCCCGATGTTCGGGGAGTCCAGAACCAGGGGCCACAGTTAAGGAATAAGAGGTAAGCCATTTAGAACGGAGACAAGGAAACACTTTTTCTCACAGAGAGTTGTGGGTCTGTGGAATTCTCTGCCTCAGAGGGCAGTGGAGGCCGGTTCTCTGGATACTTTCAAGAGAGAGCTAGATAGGGCTCTTAAAGTCAGGGGATATGGGGAGAAGGCAGGAATGGGGTACTGATTGGGGATGATCAGCCATGAACACGTTGAATGGCGGTGCTGGCTCGAAGGGCCGAATGGCCTACCTCTGCACCTATTGTCTATTGTCTATTAATGGTGTAATTACTTGCAAGCCAATAGATAGATACAGAGTGAAACTATTTATATTTCATTTACTGTTTTTTTAATATTGATAACAGACCATTTTCCAATTGCGTGTTGCTGCTTTTTATTCTCCTGTCGCCATCCCGATCCTTCGAGGCATGGAGTATGTGTGAATTCATATACTTAGAAACAGAATTCTACTTAGAAACTGTTCCCAAGGCAAATCTTCTGGTGGGAGCAACTGCAACTGGCACCTTTCAGTTTTAAGCTGCTTCATGGCACTGCAGTTGTGCCAGTTCCACGGTGTGTCTTTTCTCGGTCTCAGAGAGCGTAGAAAAGTTGGTAGAGTATCTGCTCCAGTTACAGAAACTGGCAGCATTGCCTGTAAGACTCTCCATGGCAACATCAGTGATGTTCACCATTGGTGGTTTTTTGCATTCAGTAGCATTTGCTTTCTGTGAGTGCGCAGGGAATGCTAAGGATTTGCAGGCCTGTGCCAAAAAGTAAATCCAAAGAGCACGTGAAGCTTCACATGCTGCTTTGAATCTAAATGTGCCAAAGTTTTGTACATGCTGACTGCCTGTGCAAAGCTCAGGAGTATCTACTTGGCACCAATACATATAACATTTCCAACATTTATTCCCATTGTGCTTGAGGGCTGGTTACCACAGAAGCTGAGCCCTCTTGCTCACTGACACAATTGTACAGGCAAAGAAAATATTTAGCCCTTTTTATTTTAAACCACTTTGCTATTGTGATGGTCTTTGTGGTTTATTTGTGTTATTCTGTTCGTCAAAGGTGTCCAATATACAAAATGAACTAACGAAATTAGTATATGCTCTTGGCCATTTTGCTAGTTCATTTTGGATTTTCATCCAAAATGAGCCAGGAAAATGGCCGAGAGCAAATACTAATTTTGTTGGTTAATTTTGCATAAAAGATGAAGTACGAAGTGTCAGCTTTTTATATTGCCCAAATCTTTAAATACAAGGGATTTTTGTGCCAAGCAATCATAGAAACATAAAAGGTAGGAGCAAGACATTTGACCCTTCTGCTGATCATCTAAATTAAATCTGCCATTCCAGCTTCCTCCCCATATCCCTTGATCTCTTCAGCCTTTAGAATAATTTTTGTGTTCTGCAAAAGTTGTCAATATACTAAAGTGTCATTAGCTGTATTTCCTAACCCAAACCCAAGATAGGAATAACAAAGTGCATTCAACTTTAAGTATGTTCTTCCAGATCAAGGTTTACCTGTGTTGTCAGCTCTGACAAATAACAGCTTTGGATTCTTAACGTCTCCTTCCTCCGCCAGCTTGGCAGTCCTTTAAGATGGGAGAATTTGTTTCTTCTACCCTTAACGTGCTTCCTGAAATGCCGCTGAGATTCCCAACTATAATGCGAGATTACAATCTCTTGTTTTGAACATACTGTAGCTACTGGAGGAAATGGTTTCTGTATTAATGGGGAGAGAGAGAGCGAGAGAGTTTACATTTCAAATCAATGACACTTCACCTTTCAATTTTTGTCTGCTGTTAAACCTGGCCAGACAGTCTTCAGGGTTAACGCTAAATTGTAGCCTAGCTTTGAATCTCGGGCAGTCTCTATTGCAAATATCATTAACCTTGTCTCTTTTGTTTGATTCAGCACCACTGCAGGAAGTGTGGCAAAGCTCTATGTGGGAAATGTAGCTCCAAGCGGTCCTCTATCCCATTGATGGGATTTGAGTTTGAAGTTAGGGTCTGTGACAGCTGCTATGATTCAATAACAGATGAGGAGTGAGTATATTTCAAACTTATAACTGGAAAACGATTGCAATGTTTGTTTTTTATTAACTTTTTGAAGTACTAGCATAACAAAGATGATTTGATTTTATTTAAACTCCATTTGAATGCTGCAGATGTCTTGTCAACACTTATCAAAATTGGTAGGATATTTCAAACATTTGAATTTTGAGCAAGTTGCACTAGACCTATAATAAATGAGTCTGCTTGTCACAATGGTAACATTGCCGCTTCAGAGTTAGAAAATTGTTGCTTCTAATCATGATATTGGTTGCACAAAATTCCTCAGGTGACATAAAATGGACATCCTATCTGACATGGGGTATGCCAGGGTAGAAGTAAAAAGCTCCACTGGAGGTGGAGGCCAAAGGTGGCACCATGCCACAGCTAGTATAGGTCTCCTGCCTCGGGTTTAGTGACTAAGGTTCATCCTGAACTCTAGTGCAGTCTGTATGTAGTTTACAAATGCTCCCTGTGCATGTGAGTTTCACCTGGCACTCCTGTTTCCTCACACATCCCAAATACATGGTTTGATAATTTAGTTGTCTGCTAGTTTACCATATGTATGCAAATGAATAGTTGCATCTGGAGGGTGTTGATGGCAATATGTGCAGAATAAATTGGAATCGTTGTAGGATTAGTATAAATAGGTGCATGATATTCGGCATCAACTGGGGTGAAGGGCCTATTTCTGTGAAGGAGCAGTAAGATGAACAGGGGTGGACACGAGGAAACGACCAAGTTTCAATCTTGACTTTAGGCCCTGTCGATGTGGTGTTTGTTTGTCCTAGCTGTGACTAAGTGGATTTCCTCTAGGTGCTGCTCCCACATCCCAAGTATAAGCTAGTGGGTTAAATGGCTACTGAAAATTACCTCCTGTGTGTTGATGGAAGGTAGCGAAATTACCTTAGTTATGAGATTAAATCAGTTTTGAGCGAATAGGATTGCTCTTAGAGCAAGAAGGGCTTTTAGTCTATTGTTTTGTAAGGAAGAGTAGTGAGGTGTAAGATAATGTAGCCTATTTAGAGGTTATCCACTGTGATGTAAGATTGCAAGGCAGTGAGATGGCTGAGTAGAGGAAAAGATTGAGAGGATAGTGAAATTAAAAGTGGATAAAGTGAGTTAATATTTACAGTGCCCTCCATAATGCTTGTGACAAAGACCCATCATTTATTTATTTGCCTCTGTACTCTACAATTTGAGATTTGTAACATAAAAAAATCACATGTGGTTAAAGTGCACATTGTCAGATTTTAATTAAAGGCCCTTTTTTATGTATTTTGGTTTCACCATGTAAAAATTACAGCTGTGTTTATTCATAGCCCCCCCCTATTTCAGGGCACCATAATGTTTGGGACACATGGCTTCACAGGCATAAGTGCTCAGGTGTGTTTAATTGCCTCCTTAATGCATGTATAAGAGAGCTCTCAGCACCTAGTTCCTCCAAACATATTGCTAAAGCAACAAAGGAGTTTTTCAAAGCTAAAAAACGGTCAATTCTTGAGTGGCCAAGTTAATCATCTGATCTAAATCCAATTGAGCATGCCTTTTATATACTGAAAAGAAAACAGAAGGGTACTAGCCCCGAAAACAAGCATAAGCTAAAGATGCTCTGCCAGGCCTATACAGGCCTGGCAGAGCATCACCAGAGAAGACACCCAGCAACTGGTGATGTCCATGAATCGCAGATTTCAAGCAGTCATTGCATGCAAATGATATGCAACAAAAATACTAAACAAGACTACTTTCATTTACATGACATTGCTGTGTCCCAAACATTATGGTACCCTGCAATGGCGGGACTATGCATAATCTCTGCTGTAATTTCTACAGGGTGAATCCAAAATGTAGAAAAATGGACTTTATTAAAATCTGACAATGTGCTCTTTTAACCACATGTGATTTTTTTTAAATTACAAATCTCAAATTGTGGAGTACAGAGGCAAATAAATAAATGATGGGTCCTTGTCCCAAACATAATAGAGGGCACTGTAAATTTGATGATGCATATCTGGAAGATATTCGCTAAAGCCCATGTTCAGAAAAATAGAGAAGGTTTCAGTAGGGCTGTCAATCAGAAGCCAGATCTCAGCACAATCTACCATAAATAAAGTTCCTTTTAATTTCTGCCGAGAAGCTGAATTGCAATAACTTTTTTTTTAATATTAAAGACATGAAGTCATCTTGATTACAGAAAATTCACTTAATTGCCTTGACTATATCATCACTCGCTTTGCATGTGCCAAATAGTGCAATTGGTGAATTAATATTTATGCACTTCAAATTTGTTTTTCGATATTTCGACACGAGATTTTAATTTTTTGCTATTGATTATGCTTTTGTGCATGATATGCGTTGTTGTGCACAGTCGGGCACCCACGGCAACTTTCCACGATAGCAAGCATCACGTGGTCCACATGGCATTTGATGTAACGAGAGGCTGGCTGCTGACATCGGGGAATGACCGGGTAATCAAGGTGAGAAAGTTATGCATGAGAACATCCCACTATCTATGTTTAGTCACAGCTTTTGGGCTTTTGATAGAAGGTTTCAAAGGTCAAAGGGTTTTTATTGTCACATGTACCAATTAAGGTGCAGTGATATGCGAATTACCAGACAGCCATACGAAAAAAAAAAGTAACAACACACACAACTACATAAAAGTTAACATAAACACCCACGACAGCGGATTCCCCACATTCTTCACTGTGATGAAAGGCAAAATCGTCCAATCTTCTTCCCCTTTATTCTCCCACGGTCTGGGCAGTTGAACCATCCGCATGAAGGTCTCGCATCGGGGCGATCGAAACCCCCGCATCAGGGTGGTCGAAGCCCCTGCGGCTTGGAGTTCCCGAAGTCGGTCCCTGACCAGAGACCGTGAGCTCCGTGATGTTATAGTCAGCAAGCACCCGCGGTTGGAGCTCAGAGGTCGATCCCTGGCAAAGGGATCGTGGGCTCCATGATGTTAAAGTCCGCAGGCACCCACAGTGGAGCACTGGAAATTGGTCCCCAGCAAAGGCCGCCAACTCCTCGATGTTAGGCCGCAGTGCGGACGGAGATGCGATACGGGAAAAAAATCATATCTCTGTCGAGGTAAGAGATTAGAAAAAGTTTTCCCCAACTCTTTTCCCACTAAAAACATACATTTTAACACATACTATTAAAACACAAAGAAGGAAGGGACAGACAGACTGTTGGCGAGGCAGCCATTGCTGGTGCCACCCGGTGACGCTCTATCTGCAGGCTGAAAGGAAGCTTTGTCAAAGGCTAACACGGTCTTTGGAGGGAAAGTGCAGGGGGCGTTGGGGAGACCTCAGCAGAACACCACTCTGGCCAAGGGCAAAAAGCTATTCCAGTAAAACTTCATTATAAAGGACCATTTGGGGGGGGAATAGTGTCAATTATTGCCGATTGTCTGCTATAACCAAGTGATCCATGGGGTGATTTTCAGAAGGTGGACAAAGATCCTCAAAGCTGGCACTCCTGGCAGAAATGGGAGGAAAGCTCAATTCGATAAAGCAGTGCTCTCAGATTGACTTAGTTTAGAGATACAGCACAGAAACAGGCCCTCCCAGCTACACCACTGCTGCCCACAGATGGATGAATCTCCTAACTTCTCAGCCCCAGATCTCAGAATTAGTGGCGTTTCTCCGTCACTCCCTGCTCCAGGTGAGACCTTATCCTTAACGTTAGAAGACGATCAACTAACTCAAGTTCATCTAACTAGAAGCAAGCCCCAAATACTTATTGTTTTCAAACATGAATGGGTGTTCAGGCGAAGTGGTTTAATCATTCCTCTCAGCCCATCTTTACACTCCTCCTCCTTCCCCCTCCCCTCAAGTATTGACCAGTGACTAGTCTAGTTCTACAGCACCCCTCCATTCATGATCAGATTTTTAATATTCTGCTGGTGGAGATTAATCATCAGGCACACATCAAATCTACTTTTTTTTAAGGTTGCTATTGAGTTTTCATAAAATACCAATGCTGTCTGACCTGCCTGATAGGAACAAACACCTAGGTTACAACAGATTTTGTCTGCTATTACCAAAATCCGTTATAAAGAGATTCATAATAACGAAGGTAGACTGTACCGAGAAAATATCTGGGGTTAGTGATGTGAGAGCAGTGGATCGAGAAGGAAAGGAAGGAGAAAGAATTGACGAGGGAAGTGGGTGTGAAGGGGAGAAAGGTGAGGTTGGAGCAATGGTGGTATGGAGACTAGGAAAGGGGACTGGTCCAGGGAAGTGATTGGGTGATACATGAAGCCAAGGAAGAGGACGTGGGTGGAAAACGTCTGCACGTGTTTAGCTTGTGTGCAACTGTGTCCACATCCTTGTGTGTGCTGAGCTGGTGCAGTAGAGCCTGGCAGCAGTCGTCTTGGAATCTGTTGCTATTGAACAAAGACCTTGCTCTGTCAAGACTACATGGTTGTTGGTGTACTGTGATTTTGCCCCACCTTTATGAAATTCACACATGGGCATTTTCCACTCCTCAATTGGAGTCAAATCAAAATGTCCGTAATATGTTAATTCCACTTGCCAAAGAAGATTGCAATGCCACATACTTCCAGGAAATTCCCTCCCTTTACTAATTTGGAATCTGTTTTCTTACCATGTAATTCATGAGTATAAGTAATGGCAAAGAAACCATGACGTATCGGTTTCCTTTATTGCTTTATAGATTTTAGTTTTTTGTTCAAAAAGCCACAGTTTAGTTCTCTTGAGTTAATGGTGAACTCACCATTGTCTATAACTTGCATTCAGTCTAAAATACACATCATCCATTAATGAGTGAAGAACTCATTATCAGAATAGTTACCTCTGCTAATGACAGATGTAGCCGGAATACTGGAAGGGGGAGAGGGGGTTAATTTATTAATTTTGAGTGATAAACAAATTTATGACAGTTGCTAATTTTATTAAGAAATTTGAACAAACTTTCTTGCAGCTTTGGGATATGACTCCTGTGGTGTCGTGATGTCTTCTCGCTGATGATCGTAAGGGATTCTGGCCAATGCGCTAATCTGCTCATGGAGGATCAGTCAGCAACACTAATGAAGAGTTATGGCTTTGACAGGGAACATAGGAATTTGATATTTTCTAAAGCAGCCATCCAAACCTTGATCAGTATCTGTCGAAGTTTAAAGGTTGCAGTGATTCCGGCAAATCTTGGCTACAAGAATTAAAGTGCGGTTTTCAAGAGGGTCAGTTGTACAATTAAGACGTTTGTATGATTTTCTGTCATTTTTTTGATAGACATTACTGATTTTTGTTGGCTGTTTTAAAAAAAATATTGTGGTGATAGGTTCTTGTCCGTTCATGACTTTTGTGTTTATGTTTTTCTCCTGTCGCTTCCTGGTGAGCGAATGTGTGATGTTGGAGAGATGTCTGGTTTTGTTTTGCTAATATTCTTTGCAATAGTTGTACAGTTGTTTGTGCTGAGAAATCATAAAATGCTAATATAGGATTTTCCCAAAGCAGAGTGAAAGAGAAACTAATGACAGGATTGCAGTAGAAAATGTATAAACTTAATTTGTGTAAGACGGAACTGCAGATACTAGTTTAAACTGAAGATAGCCACACAAAGCTGGAGTAACTCAGCGGGGCAGGCAGCATCTCTGGAGAGAAGGAATGGGTGACGTTTCAGGACGAGACCCTTCTTCAGACTGGTTAGGGATAAGAAAAACTAGAGATATAGACGGTGATGTGGAGATAAAGAACAATGAATGAAAGATATGCAAAAAAATGATTTTTTTGCATATTTTTCATTCATTGTTCTTTATCTCTCCATATATCTCTCATTTTTCTTATCCTTAATCGGTCTGAAGTAGGGTCTCTACCCGAAACATCACCCATTCCTTCTCTCCAGAGATGCTGCCTGTCCTGCTGAGTTACTCCAGCTCTTTGTAAAAAACTTAATTGTCTGGATGGTCCTTTTCTCTATCTCAAAGAGAAATTAGTTATAACCTCTGACTGCAGAGGTGTAGTTTGAGAAATCCTGGTGTCTTCTCGAATTTGAGATGTAAATAATTAGAAATACAAACTCTAGGCATGTTTAATGCAACACTTGACAATAGGATGACCAGAACCCAAATACATATCTGTGCAAAAGATATAAAGCAGGATTATAATGACTGACTGCCCAGTCTTGCTGACAAGGCAGTGGAGAATGATATTTTCATGCTTAACAAAAAATCTATTATTTTGTTCTAACTTCATCTTCCCTGTTATGGTAAAGCCGTTGTTGTCCTATACTGCTCTTTGAATCCGGGAGGTGCGAATTAAGGAAGAGAGTGTGCCTTTCATTTCTATCTTGAGGGCTGCTCTTTGATTTCCAAATTAATGTGTCCCTTTGTTTACTTCTTATTATGTCTTATTTGCTGCAGTGCAGAAACAAGTGCTTACATTCAGTTGAAACCTGGTCCCATATATGATGAGTGTTCCAATCTGTTGATACATCCAATGATCCAGATAACCTCTGATTAGTTTAAATTTAAATGTTGATTCTGACATTGCCTGGATGGCGTATTGTTTAGTTGAGCTGAAGTCTTCAGTCACCGTCTTGTAGAAACTTGAGTGCAGTGGGGAGATATCCTGCTGATTACACTACTGTCTGCTCCATATTGGAGCGCTCAAGTCCGTCCCCATTCCTTCTCCTTTGACTGTATATACACACACGGTTCACTCAGTTCTTACACTATTTGCTGGGGGTAATTTCATATTTAATGGGCCAGTGATGAAGAGACTTGTCAGCTATCTGACAGCAGCAAATGGTGAAAACTGGGCTTTGGGTGCTCACGAAGGCTGGATGGATGTTTGGGTTAATTGATGATGATGGCACAGTGTGGTAAATATTGATAATTAAAGAATGAAAGACTGGTATTAGCATGTTGCCTTTGTTACCCTCGGTTCCTCACATTCAGGGAAGTATTTTGAAAAGTAGTAATTGTTAGCCAAATCGATAGTTAATTTAAGAATTTAGACTGTATTTTAATGGAATTTATAAAGGGACACAGAGTTAGACCAAGCTAGTCTCAATTGCTGTCATAGTTAGAATTTTTCTTTGTCTTCAGAAAACAAATCATGTCCATGCTTAGTTCTCTCAGATCATGTACTGCACACATTAAAAAGAAATGAACATTTGTTCCACCTGCTGTACTATTTTTACATTTTAATAGACGGAACAAAAATCTTATTGAAGCACAACTTAAACCTGCAGTGACTATTTTAGCACAATCTTTCAGAGTAATTATGTATAAATGAACATGGGAACTGGTGTAAAGTATCTCATATTTCTTGACTCCCTTATCTTGTCATAGATGTCTGTTTCTAATCTTGAAAGTGGCAGAGATTCCATATTTGGTTTACACTGTATATGAAGAAATACTTGTTTTCTGACCTAAATGGTTTGGCTAAATTTTGAGCATCACGATCCCTTCTTTATTTCCTTCGCGAGAAAACATCTTTCCATGCAACCACCCTCATGGAGTTTTAAATCATTCTAAACTCTTTCATTATCTAAAGAGTCTAAGCCGAAAAGCCTCATGGCAGTCTGGTAACTTAGCATATTTGTAAGCACAATCATACAGTGGTTGTTTTATTTTGCAATTGGCCTGCAAACAAATTGCGTCCTCCAGTGAAACTAATGCATCTTTAAGGGATCTATAATTAATTGGTGCAAATAAGCCGAAAATACAATTTGTACTTCTCAGTCACTTAGTCAAGTGAGAATTAAGCCTCCCAATAAAGAGGTATATTCTGAAGCTAAATTTACTCCATATATTTACAATATTTCAGTATCTTATGTTTACATATCGAGGCAGTTGAGACAATTATTTGTACAAGTTTACCATGAAATTGCATCCCCTGTTTTCTACCCATTCTCATGTATCCTAGTTGTCAAATTGTTCCACTTTATTTTTAAAACTGATCTTCTGCCACATAGCATCTTATATTCTATGTATACCATCATTAACTTAAACCAACCCAGTTAGCGCTTGAAAACATTTGAGCAGTTTTAAGATCAATCAGCAAATGTTGTAGGAGGCAAAATAGTGATATGATAACATTTTATGTGGTATACTACAGACTAATGGTGCTGAACTTAAATCTTATGGAAACTATTTTGCCTCGAAGATCTACGTACTGTGATGTGATCCCTTTCCCTCGCACCACCACCACCCCCCCTTCAAAAAAAGTGTGAGTTAATGTTTACCTAGGCAAAGAAAACTAGTGCTTTTCTAGCATATTTCTGTCACGTTTTTAAAAGAGGGGATATCGACGTCATCAATTTTTTTTTAAATAGAGAAGTGGTACACAATATTTTGTAAGATCATGGCTTATCTTTAACCTTAGCATGATAACTATATACTTTCATTGTCCAAAAATCTCTAGACCTCTACACTGACTCTACTCAATGACTGAGCCTCCACAGCCCCTTTATAATTCTGAATTTCTTCTCATGATAGTCCTGAATGGTTAACCACTTATTTTGATCCTGTGACCACTTGTTCTCGCTGCACGACCCAGGGAAACCACTATCCCTACATCTACCCTGTTAAGCCCCATAAGAATGTAATATTTTAACGATATTCCCTTTCACCTTTCTAAACTAAAGGGCATGGCTCCAGTCACCTTGTCTTTGCTCAAAGTTCCCGTGAATCAGCCAGGTGGATCTTTATTACACTCCTTCTCTATTCGTCTGTAGGGAGATTAGAACTGTACAAATTTATTCCAGGTGCAAAAAAACGTTCCTGGCAAATCACAGCACAATAAAACTGCCAATTTTGGAACAGTGCTTCAAAGATTGTTCTGTGAAGGATGGGCATAACACAAACTCGTGTGATTTAATGCCGTTCTGGAAGCTCTTTTGTTCAAATGTGAATGAGTATTTTCCAAGGGTTTTTTTGTTTTAATCCTTGGGCTTTTTTCTGAATGTGGCTTGATTGGAAATCCACAACAACAACTACTGCAGGAAACCCAGATGCCCATTGCACCATGACTGAATTTACTCTTCCTGATCTAGTTAATTGAAGGTGCTTGTAAACTATCTATAAAGTAGCCAGCCAATGCAGCATTAAATTTAAAGCTAACTTTTTCAAGATTATGCAGTTTTTTTGTTAGGATTTGCCAGGAATGGTTAAGGTAAGACCCCTGAGGAGCAATTCAGAAGTCCCAAGAAACAATCAAACAGAAATTATACTGCTGCAAAGCTTTCACCATCTCATTGGTTTGGTACTGTGCAAAATAGTTGGCTTTTTATTTTGACAGTATGATTTAAAAAAAAAAAATATTTCATCTATTCAGATACATGTGGTACATCTCTACTTTTCCACTTCCTTCCCATCACTGGAAGCACTTCACCCAGGTTGCCAGAGATAATAGCTGGCCAGCCTTGGATGAATTTTTAATATTTGTGAGTCTGAACATTTTCGCTAGCACATGTGAAAGAGAAAATTGAAACTAGTTCCAGCAATGTAGATTAATTTTGGTTAATTTTGAGAGTGTAAGAGTTAATTCTCAGGCGAGGGGGGAGGAGGGGTGGAGCGAAAAATTGAATTAAGCAATTTTCTATGGAAATCAACTCAACATGCACAATATTCCAATAATCCTCTTACCTCAGTCCCCAGAGATGGTATTTGCATTCTTCATCTTATACCAGAACCATCCAGACTCTTGTATTTCACCTTGGGGCACACTCTATTCAATGCCTGTTCAGTTCCCTACATGAGAACATTGCAATTCCTCAGCCACGAGAATCATGGGTCATAAGAAATGTCAACAGAACAAGATCGTTACCCAACTTTGAACAGGAATCATCAACCACGCCCCACTGAGAATATAGACACAAAAAGCTGGAGTAACGGACCAGCAGTTTGGTCTGATCCACAGCTCTACAAATGGAACTGAGTCTATTTTGAAACCATTTAGCAATGTGAAATTGGAGGTATTTTGTTTTAAATGTGATCAAATCCCAATGCACAGAAGTAAAGGAATATCACGATCCCAGGTGAAGTGTATTATGCACACTCTATTCTTGGATAAATTTAGGTGAAGTTGCAATTAATGCTCAAAAAAGTGTCTGAAATATGGCTCCTGCTCCTGGTAAAATAACAAAAACTGATGCTGATACGTTCTGATAAAACATTCCAAAGGAAATATAGGTTTGTTTCACAATTAATGCTGCAATTCAGTACAACACTTAAAATGACTTGTAAAGTACTTAAATACTGTTACACAATGTATGTATTGGCAATCACAAAATAAAACTCTTCTACAGAGATGTTTGGAAAAGCATTGCATCATTGTCACAGATGGCTTCATTTGTCAATTGTTGTGCATTATTCTTCATTTTTTGACAGATCTCCAGTTGCACAACACTGAAACAGGCCCTTCAACCCTCATGTTTGTGATGATCATTACATACCCCTTTGCACTAATTCAATTTATTTTCTCTTTATTCCCTCTGGTTTCCCCTCCTTCTACAATGGTGTATGGGCTAGCTACTGTATGATCCTTACTTGTATGGTTCTCAGTCGTGATTTCTCTTTCCTTTTCACCACTATCACTTCCACATTTGCTTCAGGATTCACTTTTGTCCCCTTCCGGTTCACTGTGCTGTTCTCTCGGCAACTTCAGCTAACTGTCTCTGGCATTCCTCAATCCCAACCCCTGTTCAGCTGCCTGGGATCTGTGGGCCAACATAAGCAAGGGGTGGCTGAATGAGTTTCAGCTGCTGCTGCAAGCTGTCAGGCAACTAAACCAACCCATCACCAACTAGACAACAGTCTAGTGAGGGAAAGGGATCACATCACAGACCTACTATCAACCTCGTTTGAGACCCTTGGACTATTTAATTGGCCTTTACTGGACTTTATTTTGCACTAAACAATATTCCTTTTATCGTGTGTCTGTACATTGTGGATGGTTTGATTGTAATCATGTATAGTCTTTCCGCTGACTGGGTAGCATGCAACAAATAAGGCTTTTCACTTTACCTCTGTACACATGACAATAAACTAAACTTAATAAATTAAACTAGATCTGTGATCTCATCTTAAATCTTGATCATGCATGAATTTAAACCTTTTGTAGCGTTGGCTTTAAATCGGATCCAAGATGGCGGCGCGCACGGTCGCAGCGGCTCACGGCTCCCGGACTCGGTGCTCTTTTTTGTTGTTTGTGTACGTTGTGTTGTCCGTGTACGTCTTTGCAGTCGGTTCTGCGAACACCCGCTACACCCGCTACTCCCGACAGAACCTCGTGGATATCGGGGATATCGTTGTACAGCGTCAGCCTGCGGTTTCGGGTGCCTTCCACCGCAAGTATAACATCCCGGGCGACATAGCAAGACCACCGTGGATTGTTGTCGGGTCTAGGAGGCGGCGCAGACGGAGGAGGGAGAGGAAGCAGAAGCGAGGCCGCAGGTCTGGAGCTTTGCTAAGGCTAAGGAATCGACCACACAAGCCACCTCTACCGAGCCTGTATCTCTCAAACGCCAGATCCCTGGTTCACAAAATGGACGACCTGGAAGTGCAACTCGCTGGGAATCGGTATGTTCGTGACTGCTGTGTTATGATCATCACCGAAACCTGGCTTCACCCGGGGATACCAGATGCTAGCATGCAGCTAGCAGGTCGCTTTCTGCTCCGCGGGGACAGGACTATGGACTCCGGTAAGAGCAGGGGAGGGGGTCTCTGTATATACGTGCATGAGAATTGGTGCAACAACGGGACAATCATAGACAATCATTGTTCCCCTGACCTCGAGTACATGTCTGTAAGATGCCGGCCTTTTTTTCTACCGAGAGAACTAACAGTCGTGATTGTCACGGCTGTGTATATTCCACCTGACGCCAATGTAAACAAGGCGCTCTCTCTCCTGCTGAACACCATTAACGAACAGCAGCGGGACCACCCCGAAGGTGTTCACATAATCGCAGGGGACTTTAATAAGGCCAACTTGAAGACTGTACTGCCGAAATTCTACCAACATGTCAAGTGTTCTACTAGAGGGGTGAACACGCTGGATCATGTTTACACCAATATCAAGCACGCGTATAGAGCCATCCCCCTCCCCCAACTCGGCCAGTCAGATCATCTCTCCCTCCTGCTCTCTCCAGCCTACACCCCCCTCAGACGCAGTGCCAGGCCCACCATAAAATCTGTTACAACCTGGCCTGAAAATGCACTCTCCAATCTACAGGACTGCTTTACCCAGACAAACTGGGACATATTCGAACACCAGGACCTGGAAACTCTCACAGAATCGGTGCTGGACTATATCAAGTTCTGCATCGGAAATGTGACTGTAGACAAAAACATACGGGTTTTCCCAAACCAGAAACCCTGGATGTCCAGTCAGGTCCGCACACTCCTCAGAGCCCGCGATGCTGCCTTCAGGTCAGTCAGGTGACAGAGCTCTGTACAGGGCTGCTCGAGCCGACCTGAAAAGTGGTATTAAAAAGGCCAAGGCGGATCACAAGAGGAGCATAGAGTCCCACTTGTCCAGCAATAATACACGGGAGGTATGGCGGGGCATACAAGACATTACCAACTACAGAGGCTGTGCCACAAAGTCAGAAGACCTGAGTGCGCCGCTGGCAGAAAAGCTAAATTGCTTCTTCTCCCGCTTTGAAACATCACAACAGCAGCACTCACCTGCTACAGCCCTGTTCCCACCCTCACCTGGCTCCTGTACTACCCCACTCACTGTCGGGGAACACGATGTCAGACGGGTGCTCCTGGCAGTGAACCCCAAGAAGGCTACCGGCCCAGATGGAGTCCCTGGTAAGGTGCTCAAAGCGTGCGCCCACCAGCTCACTGCCATCTTCACCAGAATTTTCAATCTCTCCCTGGCCCAGGCAGTTATTCCGTCCTGCCTAAAATCAGCCACAATCGTCCCTGTGCCGAAGAAGTCTCCCATCACCAGCCTTAATGACTACCGTCCTGTTGCCCTCACTCCGGTAATCACGAAGTGCTTCGAGAGATTGGTCCTCCAGCACATCAAGGACTACCTACCACCAGACTTCGACCCCCACCAATTCGCTTATCGCCAAAACAGATCCACAGAAGACGCCATCACCGTAGCTCTCCACTCTGTGCTGAGCCATCTGGAGCAGGGGCAGAGCTACGTCCGGATGCTCTTTGTGGATTTTAGTTCAGCCTTTAACACAATCATCCCGGACATCCTCATTGGTAAACTGGTCACTCTCGGCCTCCCCACTGTCACATGTGCCTGGATTAAGGATTTCCTCACAAACCGGCCCCAGACTGTGAGACTTGGCCCCCACCTCTCCTCCACTCGCAGGTTGAGTACCGGTTCCCCACAGGGCTGTGTGCTAAGCCCCCTCTTATACTGTCTCTACACCTACGACTGTAGTCCGGCCCACAACAACAACCGCATCGTCAAATTTGCTAACGACACTACTGTGGTCGGACTTATTTCAAAGGGAGACGAGGCAGCCTACAGAGAGGAAGTCCTGAAGTTGACAACCTGGTGCTCAGAAAACAATCTGGCTCTGAACACCAGGAAAACAAAAGAGCTCATTGTCGACTTCAGGAGGCACAGCACCGACTTAGTCCCCCTACACATTAACGGCGAGTGTGTGGAGAGGGTCAACACCTTCCGGTTTCTCGGCGTCCATATCGCGGCTGACATCTCCTGGACGGACAACACGACGGCGGTCATCAAGAAGGCTCAGCAGCGGCTGCACTTCCTGAGGGTCCTCAGGAAGCACAACCTGGACTCTAACCTGCTGCTGACCTTCTACCGCTCGTCCATCGAGAGCCTGCTGACATACTGCATTACAGCATGGTATGGCAGCTGCACCATGGCAGACAGGGAGAGGCTTCAGAGGGTAACCAGGACAGCGCAGAGGATCATTGGTTGCCCTCTCCCCTCCCTGATGGACATCTACACCTCCCGCTGCCTTAGCAGGGCAAAGAAGATCACCAAAGACAGCTCCCATCCTGCGTTTGGACTGTTCGACCTGCTGCCCTCTGGAAGGCGCTATAGGTGCATCAAATCCAGGACAAACAGACTCAGGAATAGCTGCTTCCCGAGAATTATATCTACCATAAATTCAAATCCACACATGCACTGACTACACCGCCCAACACGGACTTCCATCTGTATATATGTATATATGTATGTAGCGCCGTAGAATTTGTGCACCTATTCCCCCCCCCCCCCCCATCTCCCATCTGTTTCTGTTTTGTTTTTCTGTTTCTTGTTTT
The DNA here is from genome assembly GCF_028641065.1 of Leucoraja erinaceus. Lineage (NCBI taxonomy): Eukaryota > Metazoa > Chordata > Chondrichthyes > Rajiformes > Rajidae > Leucoraja > Leucoraja erinaceus. The sequence goes on from NC_073389.1 coordinate 34,498,938, forward strand.
TTGTGTAAAGTTGTATGTATGCACTGAGTACGAGCAGCTTTCAGTTTCACTGTACATGTATAGTGACAATAAATGGCATATATAAATCCACAAGTACCAATTGTCAGTACATAAGAAAATGAGAAAATGGGAGCAAGAGAAAGCCTCAAGCCTGTGAGTATTATGAAAATATGTTAAATAAAATTATTTCCAATGGGAATATAACTGTTTCAGGGGGTGATCCTTTTCACTCCAGATTTCAGCATCTGCAGTCTCTTGTCTCTAGATGATTTGGGATGTGTAAAGAGACCGATTGTGCCAGAGATTTGGCACTCAGCAAGAAGAAATGCAAGAAGAATTACTGTTCCCTTGTGTCTAACATTAGTGAAATCGATTTCAACATCCACCCTGATGGGTGCCATTCATTCAAGATCACTCCTCATCCTTTTAAACTAAAGAATGCAGATGCAGGACCCCCTTCATTTTTGCCAAACTGCTCTTTTCAACTTTAGGTGGCATGGTATGGATCAGTTCTTCAATGATTATTGCAGAGGTACTGGTCAGATGGTCTGCAAACGAGTCATACTTCACAATGTTTTAATTCAGTTAATTAAATCAAAATGAATAACTGGATTGTAAAGCTGGCGTCTTCACTAGTGACAGTTCATCTTCCAGATAGTCATAAAAGTTCACCTCTTAGTTTTGGAAAATGAACACTTTGACCTTGTGCCACATGTGACTCCAGGTGTGTAACACTATGGTTGACTCTGAAATGCCCCAACGGCTATTCAGTCAAAGACCAAACAGTAAATGTTGATCTTTGTTGCAGCACTCCCAACCGATAAACAGTTGTATTGCCGCATCCCTGAAGCAATGATGGTCAGGCTGGACTTGATATCCCACTACTGTCCTTGCTGCCTCAAAATCATTTGCAAATGCCAGCACCCAGATCTGTTGCTTATGTAAAAGCCTCATTGACACTTTACACACCTCATTGGTGTGCAGCAGTCACGGTGCTGCACAGCGGTAGAGCTGCTGCCTTACAGCAAAATGCAGCGCCAGAGACCTGGGTTCGATCCCGACTACGGGTGCTGTCTGTATGGAGTTTGTACATTCTCCCTGTGATCTGCGTGGGTTTTCTCCGAGATCTTCGGTTTCCTCCCACACTCCAAAGATTTACAGGTTTGTAGGTTAATTGGCTTGATAAAAAAATGTTAAATTGTCCAAGTTGGCAATATGCAGAGTACTGCCCTGCCGACTACAAAATTCAGAAGGTTCATTGTCGCTTTTCACTGGCTTAATGCACATAGAAATCTCTCAAATAACTGCATAAACACGTGACCAGTGTTTTGTGAAGTGGGCCGATGGAATCCCTTGATCCACAGAACAGTTGATACTGTAGGAATTCTCAAAATGTTGTATTTTGCCTACCAATATGGAATAGTAATTCAATTAACTTTTTACAATCAAACTTGTTGACCAGAAGTATTTATGAATTCATACAACCTGATACAAGATCTAGGCAGCCTGTGCCAAACGTTCACTGGATCAGAGTGGAGATAACAGTCTTGCGATAAATGATTGTACAAAATAACCAAAATGTTGAAATTGCTGATATTTTATTAATTGTATGCAAACGAGCAATTGGATCAATCTTGGAAGCATTGAACATACATATAAAAATACTTATGTAAAAAACTTTTTTTGTTGAAAATTAGAACTTGAAGAATTTGGAAATATGCAACAGAGTTGAGTGCATTTGGTGAAAATACACTGATATTCCAACTGTCAACTCTTTATTGTACCAAGAAACCAAGTTAATGTCCCTTGTAGGATTGATGTTCTAACTATAAAATTAGCAGCTGAAGCTTTTAGTATCCTGTGATGAGTCAAATAAAGTAAAATGTAAATGCAGACAATGAAAAAGCAGGAGATAGGAATAAAAAGGCAAAGATATGATATTGCCCATGGGATGAAGAAACAGGAACCACAAAATGGAGTAAAGGCTGGCTGCATATCAACTTTCTACTCAAGGTATAGTTAAGTTGCTAAAAATTAAGGTAATCTGTTCTCCACTGTAGTGTGATAATAGGTGAATGCAATACTGAAATGAATATCATGAAATGTTAGATGAGTTGTCATTTGATTTGTATTGAGGTTCTCCAACATGAATCAAATGGATCAGGATTTTTTTTGGCTGCTGTGAAAATCTGAATGAGTGTAAAGACTTCAGTTTGGATTGGTGTTTCCGTGAGCACCCAGTTTAAAGTTTTCTGCTAATTCCTCCAGCATTTTCATCAGTTTCTCGTCCTCTGCAGGTGTTGCTCTTGTTTGGGCCAGAAATAGATGAGAAGGCACTGGTTTCCGATCTATGCAAGCAGAAATAAAAAAATAGGCATAGCATTTTTAAAGAATGATATTTGAAAACCAATGCAAGGAAAATTATGGAATGCCTTAGAGAATCATAATCATTTAACGTGCTTCAATTAAAGCTTATACTTAAGAACAGATCTGAAACTGAGACACAACAAATATGCCCAATATTTAATTGCAACAATCAATTTTCAAACTTTATTAAATGAATAGCACTGGAAATTATTCCTCTTTAAATACACTTCTAACTGTCTTGTAAGTTATAAAGTCATGAAGGGAGTGGAGTGGTTCCAGTCTTATTCTCAAATTGTGTAACACTATGGAGATAGTTCCCCCCCATTGTGCCCATTTTTTGTTCTTTGAAACTGATGGATTACTTTCACTTTGGACCTAAGCTTTCTCTCGATGTCTCTCAAGGTTCCAGGACTTACCACCCCTTTGTGAATATGCCTGAGGTGTGTCAACAACTTAGTTCTATTGGACTAGCTGGCAGACATTAACGGGTGACGTTTCGGGTCAATACCCTTCTTTCGGACTGAAGAAGACTCTCGGCACGAAACATCACCCATTGCTTCTCTCCAGAGATGCTGCCGGTCCTGCTGAGTTACTCCAGCATTTTGTGTCCATCTTCAAATGACGTCACGCGCTCCAGACCGCTGTGCGGTAGATTGAAGTCACGCGCGACCTTTGCGGGACCGTCGCGGCTCAACGCGACCACGAGGTTGCGTAATTAGCGTGCCAAGGACACGTAAGTGGGACAGGCCCTTAAGTGTATGAGTCTGTCATATAATACCATTATGGTAATTCCAATGCTTTGAGGCTATCAAAACTTTTTTGGTTTCAAATGGTCAACTTATATGTGTAGACTATTTGGCCTTTCTAATTTTCACCACTAAATACAATTTTATCAGATACTCTCAATATCATATTTCTACCCCGATACGTATTCATGCCTTTTGTGACTAGAAATCATGATGAGAAATTGCCTATGTTTCTATACTCAGGAACTTCACCTCTGCCACAGCCTCGGTACCCTCTAAATGAAGAAATTCTCCCCCATTCAGTTTTAAATATCTTACCCCATATCCTGGGATTGTGACCCCGGTTCCAGAGGTTCTCAAGGCCTGGAATTTTACATGTTTCAATGAAATCTCATCTTGTTTTTTCTAAACTCGTGAACACAGCCCAGTCAACCTAATCTTTCCTTTTAATATGGTCCCACCATCCCCGGAATCAGACTGGTGAATCGTTGTTGCACTATATCCTTTATTAGGATGAGGCCATAAATGCACACAGTACTCAAGGTATAGCCCCACCAAGGCTCTGTAAAGTTGTAGAAAGATTTCCTTTCTCTTGTACTCAAATTCTGTTGCAGCAAATATCTATATAACATTGATTTCTTATCTGTTTCTGCCACAAAATGTTTGCTTTCAGTGACCTTAGCGCATAAACATTTCCCAATCTCAACATTCAATCAATATTCTTTCTGTTTTAGAACCTATTTTATTCTCATTTTCCTTCGCCTGCTGGCATTTGCCTATTCACCCAACCTTTCCCAATCACCTTGTGAGCTTTGCAATTGCCTTTCCAATCCTCTTTGCATCCTCCTTACAATTTACAATCCCAGTTTCATGTTCTGCAGCAGACTTCAATATATTACTTTCAGTTCTCTCATCCAAATCAGTGATACATTCTGAATAACTGGGGCCGCGAGCATTGATCTATGAGGCTCGCCACTCTTCAAGGTCAGGCATCCTGAACATGACCTGTTCTAATCGTGAAGTTCAGTACATTGTGAAATGCCCAAGTACAGTGAGGTACAGGTACAATTGAAATCAGGCTTGCAGCAGGATCACAGAGTCGAAGACAACATTAGACATAAATACACAAAGTCTGAAAAGAAAGCAAATGTGCAAAAAACACGTATTAGTGCAAAACACAATTAGCAAATAAGTTCATGGTAGTGCAAGAGGTGATCCGGTGTGTTCCGTTGCTGAGGTAGTATTAGGGTTGTGCAGGCCGCTTCACCATCCTGCTCATTGTAGGTAAGTCTGTTCCTACTTTTCTCTCTGTCAACCAATTTTAAATCCATACCCCAATCTCGGGTGCTTTTAAAGACACACACCTGTCTATATAAGGTCCTGCAGTTAACAGTGCATGTTAGAGCAAAAACAGCCATGAAGACGAATAAATTGTCCGTAGACCTCCGAGACAGGATTGTGTCAAGACACAGATCTGGGGAAGGTTATAAAACAATTTCTGCAGCATTGCAGGTTCCGAAGAGCACAGTTGCCTCCGTCATTCTTAACTGGAAGAACTTTGGAACCACCAGGACTCTTAATAGAGCTGGCCACCCGGCCAAACTGAGTAATCGGGGGAGAAGGGTTTTGGTCAGGGAGGTGACCAAGAACCCAATGGTCACTCTGACAGAGCTCCAGAGTTCCTCTGTGGATATGGGAGAACTTTCCAGAAGGACAGCTATATCTGCAGCACTCCACCAATCAAGCCTTTATGGTCGAGTGGCCAGACAGAAGCCACTCCTCAGTAAAAGGCACACGACAGCCCGCTTGGAGTTTGCCAAAAGGCACCTAAAGGACTCTCAGACCATGAGAAACAAGATTCTCTGGTCTGATGAAACCAAGATTGAACTCTGGTCTGAATGCCAAGCAGCACTTCAGGAGGAAACCAGGCACCACTCATCACCTGGCCAATACCATACCTACAGTGAAACATGGTGGTGGCAGCATTGTGCTGTGGGGATGTTTTTCTGCAGCAGGAAAAGATGGAATGGAGCAAAGTACAGAGAGATCCTTAATGAAAACCCGCTCCAGAGCATTCTGGACCTCAGACTGGGGCGGAGGTTCTCCTTCCAATAGGACAATGACCCAAAGCACAATGCCGAGTCAATGCAGGAGGTGCTTCGTGACCAGTCTGTGTATGTCCTTGAGTGGCCCAGCCAGAGCCCAGACTTGAACCCGATTGAACATCTCTGGAGGGACATGAAAATAGCTATGCATCGGCGCCCCCCCACCCACTCAGACAAAGCTTGAGACGATCTGCAGAGAAGAATGGGAGAAATTACCCAAATACAGGTGTGCCAAGCTTGTAGCGTCATACCCAAGAAGACTAGAGGCTGTAATCGCTGCCAAAGGTGCCTCAACAAAGTACTGAATAAAAGGTCTGAATATTAATGTAAATGTGATATTTCAGTTATTTATTTTTAATTACTTTGCAAAAAATTCTAAACACCTGTTTTCGCTTTATTATTATGGGATATAGTGTGTAAATTAATGATAAAAAAATGAATTTAATCCATTTTAGAATAAGGCTGTAATGTAACAAAATGTGGAGAAGTGAAGGGGTCTGAATACTGTCTGACTGCCCTGTAAGTTCATCTGAATGGTTTGTTTCTTGCGGTGATAAGCTGGGCACAAATGTACCCTTAGGCAGTCCAAGTGGACCAATCTCTTACCCTGGAAGAAAAGGCCTCTGGGTTCCTGAAAGGCCCTGTTGGAGATGGCGAGCCACACCAACGTGTCCGCACCCTGAACTGCTGTCCTCAACCTGTTCTTCATCCTTGCATGGAAGTCGGGCATGGAAATTCTAACAGCTTTCCGGAGAAGTGAAGACAACATTAATATAGAATCAAATCAAACAACATTTAAAGATGTGGTGTATACTACTGCACATCATGCATTGAAAACTGGTTAGTTTACTCTTATCTTTGACATTACCTGGGGTGTCAGCCCAGCCAGGGTGCATGGAGGAGAAGTGGATGTCCTTGTACATTTTGGCCCATTGTTCCGTCATAATTACTTGTTGACGCTGGGTTGGGAAAACAAGGAATACACTGAAAGGTGGTTAAAGCATTGAGCGGACCCAGCTGCCGGCGCAAAGGCGATCATGATCGGGCTCAGCCGACAGCCATCAAGACAAGGATGAACCCGGTGGCCGAGCAAGGAAGGTTGTCGGCGAGCGTGGAGGGCCATCGGAGAGCCATCGGTGAATGAACAGGTCGGGGACCGTGCCCCGAGTGAGTGCCGGCAGTCGGCGGGGGACGGACCCGCGTGGGTCTCGCCGAGAACGAAGACGGACTATAATGAATACTTTGTAATTTTGTCTGTCCCCTATTTTGTCAGTGACTGTTCGCATTCTTTGTGTATTGTATGCAAAACAAAGTATTTCTTTCAGTGTACCAAGTACATGTGACAATAAAGTATCATCATTTGCAAATAGAAACACAACATGCGAGAAATACTCGTTGGATTGGGCAGTGCTGTGAGAGACAGGTTTTAATATCTTGTTTGATGACTCCAAATATAGAATTGGCAGGAGCTATTAAAACACTTGTGCGATCAGTTGATCTGGCCACGTTGGACATAACATTGGAACCAGGATTACTCTGACTTGACAGCCCCAATAAATATAAACTGGTCCTGCCCAACAGTGCAGAAAATCTCCCCAATTTGTGCGCATCGGAAGTACAATATTGTGGATATGAGTTAATTATCATGAGTATATGCAATTCAGAAATCTTCTTTGTGTCATTACTTGTATTACATCAATTATACATTCTCTTCAAATTTATTTTGTGCATCTTAAATCCAGAATACCGTACATTTCAAAGTATTAAATGAAATGATTCAATTTATTGTCATTGTCAGTGTACAGTACAGAGACAACGAAATGCATTTTTAGCATCTCCCTTGAAAGGGAGACACAGGGCGTCGCGGTGTGCCCGCGCCTACCGCCGTAACATTCCATTACAGGCAAAGGTGGGTGAAGTGTCTTGCCCAAGGACACAACGACAGTATGCACTCCAAGCGGGATTTGAACCGGCTACCTTCCGGTCGCCAGCCGAACTCTTAGCCCATTGTGCTATCTGTCGTCCTGATTAAATAAGTAGATACCGGGGGGAAATAAGGGAAAGCTGTACAAAATAAAACCTGCATTGACACATTTGTCTGAACAAGGGCCTCGATCCGAAACGTCACCCATTCCTTCTCCCCAGAGATACTGCCTGTCCCGCTGAGTTACTCCAGCATTTTGTGTCTACCTTCGATTTAAATCAGCATCTGCAGTTCCTTCCTACACTTGACATGCCAAGTGTTTGCTGACAAACACAAGACGGACAAGATGGTGCATGAAAGTTGCTGCTTTCAACAGAAAATATGTTCGATAATATAAGGAGCATTCACAAAAGCTCTGCACTGAGAAATCAAAAAATAAACAAAAAAGCAAATTCTGAAAATCGAAACAAAATGTTGGCTTTACTCAGCATAAAAAGTCATGAATCTGGCTGTTTCTCTCTACCCAAATGCCTCATGACTTTCTCAGTATTTACAGCATTTTATGTTTTTATTTTATAACTTGGTGTGGAAATAGTTAATGTTCAGAAAAAAGCAGCCCAGCACAGTGAAATCTCACAAATAAACAATCAAATAGGTTGTTCATTATGTTGGTTGAAAAGTAAATATTGGCCAGGATTACTGTAAAAAGTCTCTTTAAATAGTGTGATATTACATCCAGCCTTAGGGACCTCAATTTATTTAAAAATTAAAATGCAGTACTTCCTCCAATCTATACTGCACCGTGACCCTGGATTATATGTCCAAATTTATGGAACGGAGACATAGGCGGGTTTCCTCTAACATGGGCACGGTGGCGTAGTGGTAGACTTACATCGCCAGAGACCCGGCTTTGATCTGACTTTGGGTGCTTGTCTGTACGGATGTTGTACATTCTCCCCGTGACCTGCATGGGTTTTCTCCAAGATCTTGGGTTTCCTCTGACACTCCAAAGACATGCAGGTTTGTAGGTTAAATGGCTTGATATAAATATTTTAAAATTGTCCCTAGTGTGTGTCTAGGGTAGTGTTAATGTGTGGGGATCGCTGGTCGGTGTGGACTCGGTGGGCCAAAGGGCCTGTTTCCGCGCTGTATCTCTAAACTAACGTAAAATATGAGAAACATGCTGGTGGCTTAAATGAATTTCCTCGTAGTGTAGGGCAGTTACAAACAAATCAAAGGAATGTCCAGTCATGTGAGGGAGAATATGTTGCAGGGAATTACAGGGAAATAAGGAGATGAGGAATGGGACTGATGGGACTGCTCTGCTGGGGGCTGTAACTAGCTGGATGGTCTACTTCATGTTCTAACAAGTAAATACATAGGAATTGGAAATCATTAAAAAAACTGCAGATGGAAGAAATCTGAAACAAAAACAGAAAATGACAGAAAAACACAGCAACATCTGTGGAAAGAGAAAATGTTCCTGTCTTAGAATGCAATCCAAGTAAGAATGCGGGGATCGCTGGTTGGTGCGGATCTGTGGTCTGATGTAATCCAAGTAAACTCGGTGGTCTGATGTAAACCAAAAACGCTCTGATGTAAACCAAGAAAATACCCTTAGGGCAATATCAACTGTATGAGCACCATGAGGAGAAGCAGCACATTGTCTTCAGGTTTAGACCACATAGGGTTTCCAATAAACACTCATTCCAGGGCTGAGGAATTCCACAAGCCCTTTCTCACACTCCCTGTGCAGTAAATAGGTGCGTTTGCTTTAAACTTCCAGTAAACCTAACGCAACATATTTGTGCCCTGGGGAAGTTGTACCAATTAGTGTACCAGAGATGAACATTAATCAATATCCACCCACAAATTTGTATCAAAATACCAGCTGAAGATCAGATGCAACCAGTTTTTATTACATTCTACAAGGTACATTGGGCTTCTAATCCTCCAGCATTGTACTGCAGTCTTTAGCCAGTGAATACTAAATAATTTGCACAATGTCGCCATACGTAATTCCAAATAAACTATATCAACTTGTTTGTTTGGCTGAAGGGTTCCGACCCAAAACATCACCCATCCTTTTTCTCCAGAGATGCTGCCTGACCCGCTGAGTTACTCCAGCACTTTGTGTCTATCTTCAATAAAAACCACCAGTTCCTTCCGACACATTGTTAGTTTGTTATTTGGCCTAGATTAGTTTCATTTACCAGTTTTTTTAATATTTGGTGCAAGATGTTTTATTGACAATAAAGATTCATCAACTCAGCTCAATGAAAAGTCGTATTGCTTGCTTATTACCAAAGGAGGGCAGGGCACTATTGTACTGGGGGACTAACAGAGATGGCAACTCTTTGTGAGCACAGGGGGTAAGTAGTTTAACCTCAAAAGACAAACCTTATTCTGTGCATAAGCCATGGTCCCATCAAATTGCCCTTTCTCAAACTGCAAATCTTCCACATTTAGCTTCTGAACCAGCATTCCTCCGGATGACACCGTGATCTAGCAATCAGGGAAAGTGTTTGGTCAGAACAGACAAAGTGGTTGCAAACATATTTGTATTTGGGAGAGGAGAGAGGGTGGAGGAGATAGTACAGATCAAGCAAGCACACATGAAGCTGCTACTTAAAATGTAGAATGTGTGATAGTAAATGAAAATGAGCTCACCACCCTGGCATCTTCAGATTTTTGCAAGAGAGGCACCAAAGCTGTTGTGAGAATGTACGTACCTGTGGAAAAGAGGAACACCTGAAGTAAACATTCACCAAGATCATTAACCCTGAAGGGGTCACTTGTACAGTGGTTATCTTTTAATACAATGCTTTTTGTCTTCCTAGATGTGCAAGAGGAGTGTGGGGACCTGAAAGCCAATTGTCATATTTTTAAGTGTTTAAGAAGGAACTGCAGATGCTGGAAAATCGAAGGTACACAAAAAAGCTGGAGAAACTCAGCGGGTGCAGCAGCATTTATGGAGCGAAGGAAAAAGGCAATGTTTTGGGCTGAAATCCAAAGGTTGCCTTTTTCCTTCGCTCCACAGATGCTGCTGCACCCGCTGAGTTTCTCCAGCTTTTTTGTGTACCGTCATATTTTAAGATTAACTGTTTTACAATTGATTTAGGACTGTGATGAGAAAAAACTTTTTTACCCAAAGAGTTGTGAATCTGTGGAATTATCTGCCACAGAAAGCAGTGGAGGCCAATTCACTGGATGTTTTCAAGAGATAGTTAGATATAGCTCTTAGGGCTAACAGAATCAAGGGATATGGGAAGAAAGCAGGAACGGGGTACTGATTTTTGGATGATCATCCATGATCATATTGAATGGCGGTGCTGGCTCAAAGGGCCAAATGGCCTACTCTTGCAACTTTTTACTATGTTTCTATGTTTATTCCCCTCTCACCAGGACCTCAGTTTCACATTCCTTTTAACCTGCTTCACAGGGAAATTTATTGCAGAGTAACTTTGAGGAAAAAAAGTCAATTAAAAAGCATGTTGTCGCATTAATAGAAATAATATCAAATTGTCTGGAAAATGTGCTGCATCAGCCCTGTTCAAGTCTCCAGCATGCCAGATTTCATAAGTTTCAAGACTGTGTTTGTCCTGGAGTTGGTGCAAGGTAGATTGACTGACATAAGGGGCCGTTCTGTGAATTGGTTTCAACTCAGTTTTGCAGCGCAGTTCTGAATGTGACTCATTGAAAGGAACCAGATTATTGGGACAGAAGCTGAGAAACGACTTCCTTTTGGGTGAGAAGATCAGGATAATGGGAAGGGCAGGGGAAGGGAATCTTCTTCAGGTGGAGGGTTGTAGACCTTTGAGATTTTACCACCTGAGTGGAATGACAGATGCTCCATCATTGACCACTCTCAGACCATTAAATGTTTGGGTACAACAGCAATTGCAGAATGGAGGCCCTTCCCGAGTTTTGAACACCCGACATGGACACTTTTACATGGGAATGAGTCTCAACAATTGGGGCAGGGGTTAGGCCGAGCAGAGCTGAGGGCATTGTGCAAACTCACCCGCTCACTCACCGAGTCGGTGAGAGCGACTGGTTGCTGCTCCCCCCCCGTCTTCTCACTCCCCCCTCACTGCTGCTTCTCTGACCCTCTCACATGCATGCTTTTTGTTCATTTCCGTCATACAAACCATTCTGGTTACGAACCGTTCTCGGTAGCGGAACCCCATCGTGACGTGTATGGAGATCCAGTGGACCAGTGGGTGAGGCACAGGACTAGTCACTTTGAGGCGCCAGAAACTGACTGTTTCTCACATCCTAATATCCTTAAATTTGAAACAGGCGATGAGCAGTAACTGCAGCATTCGTGACCACTCGCCTGGGGTGCATCTTCCAAAGGAATCGCTAGAGATCTCAATACCAGGACATTCCCATGAGCAAATGTCAAAGTGCACCAGAGTTTCCAAAGTAGATAATTAATAACTTACCCAAGGTATTTGTTGCAAAATTACTTTCTAACTGATCTGCAGTCATCTGGCGTTCATTGATCATGCACCCTGCATTGTTGATCTGGCAAAAGAATCGCAAATAAACATAAACAAGATTAATTTGCCATCTCGAAGCTCCATATACAGAACAAACATTATCCACAGTTTAATGGGGAGTTTTCTGATTGGATTCTGTCCGGCCTAGTTTAGTTCTTTGTTTAAACAACATTAAGCTTTGATCACCATAAAGGTTCATCACAAGGACTGTGCCTTCCATTACAAATTCCCATTACATTACATTACATTACAAATTCCAATTCCATATCCGACTGCAGTAGACAATGTAGCTGTCACACATTGAGCTGACAGAGGAAAAGATGGGAGATAGTATAAGGCCATTCAGCCCTTCAATTCTGCTCAGTGATTCATCTGGGTCATGGCTGACTCTTATAAACTCACTTGGCTTGGTTCCCAGCCAGAATACAAGACAAACTACGCTCCCAATTGCACACTGTATATTCATCATTGTTTCCCTGTTCTCTCCCAGCTCCCATGGACTCCAATGGGATTCTTCTGCCCTGCCCTCCGACACAAAAGAGTCATTCACAGCAGTCAAATTATCCCACTGGCACATCCTTGGGAGATGGGAGGGAACTGGACCACCGGACAGAACTTACAAACTCCCCACTGCCAGCGTTCAAGGTCAGATGGAAACCCTGGAGCCATCAGACATCAACATCAACTGCTGCACCACCATGCTATTTCCCTTGGGGTGAAGGGGTCAAATTAAAAGCAGGCATAGATTTAACGTAAATGGTGGGAAGACGGGTGGGAAGATTAGAACTATTTTCTCAGCCAGTAAGTGCGGAGGTCTTGAACTCATTCCGCAGTGGACAATGCAGGCAGAAACCCCCTCCCCACAGCACTTGGCCATGGAGAGGCCTGAAGAGCTGTGACCTGCAGAAGTATGGACCCAACACTGGAAGGTGGGACTGCGCTGACTGCTCTTCTTCAACCAGCACAAACACTTGGGCTGAATGGCCTCTTATCCTTTAAGTTTCTTCCAACTATTAAGAACCTCTCCACCCAAACAACAGTGAGAAGGTGGATCTTGCTTGAGGCAGGCAGTTGTAATCCACTATGATGAGCTTAGACAACCACACGAGGGAGGGGAACCCAGAGCCACAATGATAGATCTGGATGCGGAAAACTGAGATTCGATTCAAGTGAAGCACAACACTGACAAGTATGGTTGGGCTGAGTGGTTTGCTGCTGCTGTACATCCACATTCATCTCGGTTGTTATAGTTACGCACTCACATACTTATAAATGCTCTTTTCTCCCCATCCATTTTAATCGGCACATCACTCCAATTACGGAGACATCATTCGAGTGCAACTACGTACTATCCACGCAAGTATCAACAGCATGTCAACGTGGTCAGTGAACTGGTCCTGTGTGTTCACACATTCCAACATCCCTTTTACAGGCTCCGTTTTCTTTGCCACATCGTCCTCGTCAGGCGTCTACATTCTGTTGTTTTTATGGACTCAGGTGGCTTATGAGTCTAATCCTGGCTATGCAGCTCACAGAAGGAAGACGCCTGTGCATGTGTTTGTTTAACGTGTATTTGATGTTGTACTCCAAGAAGCACTCGGCCCTTCACAAATCAATCAACTAACTCCAATGGCAAGAGAACCAAGACGATTGGAGCTGATAGATCTGTTGCAGCCTTCATTCGCCTTCACTACGTTGGGTTCAAAATAACTTTGTCCGCTTAGTCTACAATTGATGTCTTGTAGATTGGATCGTTCTTAGTCTGTACCCTCATCCTCGCCCTTACCGCCATGGGTGGCCCTACCAGAAGCTGGTGCTTCCGACGGCATCATTCTCGGAATCATGGGGTCACGCAAGCCTCTTCACCACGACAAGGTCAATGATCCGAAGAGGGTCCACATACTCCCTACAGCCAGCACAACAGGTCAGTACTGGTTGTCTCCACTTTCCTGTCTAGAATGTGTGGATTTCTATCACCATGAAAAGTGGAATGAAAACATTCTGGTGAGAGTGTGAAAAAGCCTTACCAAAACATTCAACTTGCCATGAGTTTGTTGGAATTGATCAGCAAATGTCCAGATCACCGTTGGTCTTGACATGTCCAAGATGTGAACAAAAACATCCTTCAAAATACAATGATGAGACACATCTTCAGTGTTGAAACAGAAATGAGGCTAGCCTGACAGCTACATTAATTCCCTATGGACGGTCAGTCTTTATATTGGGGTAGGATAACAAGATGTTTACTGCTAATGCAGCCCAACACCTCTCTACAGAGTGACCAGCACCTCTCAATAAAAACACATACACACCTCTCTGCAAAAGCCCCACCACATCTCTGCAAAGTCCCCACCGCCTCTCCCAATATCTCTGCTGCCTCTTGACTGGGAAGTCACTACCTCTCCGCAGAAGCCCCAACACTACCCCATCCACCCACCTCTCCATTAGATGCAACTCGACTAGCGCAGCGGAACAGCTCCCCTCTTGTACAGCAATGCTGGAGGCCAGATCAGAGTCCAACATTGCCTTTCTCAAATGCTCGTGCCTCAACTTTACTCAATCCTTCACACCTTCCAAGCTTGTTCCTCCACATGTCTCAGGTTGGCTTTAGTCTCAAGACCCACGGCGACCTGCACTGATCATTCCATCACTGGGAGCCACCCACTCAGTTGTAAGGGACACATACTCCGGGACATCTTCCCACGTCCTTCTACCTTAACTAGCCTCCTATGACGTTCTATGAAAACTTCCATTCTGATCATATTCTGCGCTTCAGCTGAAATATTGCCAAATGTTAAAACTGATAAATAAATGCAAATTTTTATTTTTGTTGCACCAGGGCCCTCAATTAAAAATATGATTTTTCTATTTGGCTACATTTGAGTTCAATAAGGTCACGAAGGTGCCACAGGTCACAATAACTTGAGGCATTTTCATAGTCATTCTGCTTCTGAAAACCTTTCCCCCGTTATTTGGACAAAGATTCAGCCCACTTAAAAAGAGGAATGCCTGTCATAAAATTATAAATGGGAATCTCAGCAGATTTGTCAATGAACCATCGCTCTGTATGCAAGTTGCCAGCTGCAGTACTCAGAATATTCTGCTGGTGGAGCTGTTGCGTCTCGGGAGCGTTGCCAACATGAGCCAGCACAACAGTTTAGTTCAGAGATACAGCATGGAAACCAAAGATCCTTTGATGGAAACCACTTTGGCCCACCAAGTCCACGCCAACCAACATACATTAGTTCTATCCTACACACCAGGGGCAATTTACAGAGGCCAATTAACCTACAAAGCTGCATGTGTTCGGAAGGAAACCGGAGGAAACCCACGCAGTCACAGGGAGAACGTACAAACTCTACAGAGATCGAACCCGGGTCTTTGGCGTTGTAAGGCAGCAAATCTACCACTGCGCCACTGTGCCGCCCTGTGTTTATCAGTGTTTATCCAAAGAGTAAGGGAGGTGCAATGTTGTTAATGTGGATTCCAGGAAACGCTTACTGCCTCAGGAAGGAAGGTACACTGAATGGGATGGGCAACTCACAGTCCTCGCCCCAAGTATCACTTTGTTAAAAGGTGTATGGAAACAAGTTTACTGTCACTCACCAACTTTATAGTCTCACAAAATAATTATGTACAAAATTCTTTACCTGATTATTGCTGGCCTTCACAATCTCAGCTTTGGCCTCTTCGGCTCGCTCTTTGTTTCGACAGACAAGGTGCACGGTTCCCCCTGTGGGAAGCCAAAGGGTTTTACTGAGCACAATAGTCAGTGGCCAGAGAATCAGAAAGAGAAAGCTTTTGAAATTCCAGTAACAGTCTTCCATCAGTTAGGAAAAACATTTCCCTTTCTTGCAGATGTCTTAATTACCACCAATCTCATGTTTACCATTCACCTGTTAGCCAGTGTCCATGACAGGATGCCACCAATTTCAAAGGTCTGAGTTGTGAGACAGGAATTTGTGAAGAAATGAATCCAGTGGAATGTCACAATTTTACAACCTTTGAAGGCGCCCTGCACATTCAATCTTCAAAAGCACTTGTGTCTGAAGGAAATAATAAATATTCCCCCACAGTTATAAAAAGGTGACTGTACTCAGTTCTCAAATTACTGATACAATAAACCCTTCTGCCCAGTTTCAGGTTAATGCATCATCATTTAACCCCTTCACCAGTTAAAGTTCAGTGTGAAATACTGGTTGAGAGATCACTCATTAACTGACATCTCCGTTGAGCTACAGTATGCCTTGTTTACATGCAGACCCAAGAGACTGCAGGTGCTCGAATCTTGAACAAGAAACAGTGCTGGAAAAACTGAGTGGGTCAGACAGCAACTGAGGAGGGAAATAGACAGATGATGTTCTAGGTTGAGACCATTCTTCAGACTCACAGATGTCCCTTGTCCTGTTGAGTTCCTCCAGCACTGTTTTTCGCTCTTGGTTACATGCCTTTTGTTTGCAGGGCAGAGGAAAGGAATTAATATTTTAATAATTAATATAGTGTAGAGGAATTAATATTTTTCAAAATATAAACTTTGGACTGGGGATAGTCTCAAAACTATGGACTTTGATTGAACCAGAACTACAAAGGAATTACTTTCTTGCCTGTCAGATGGTACTTGAAGCATTTCATTCTTAAATAAAAGAAGGATATAAACACAAGGAGGGCAGTGGGGGAAATGGAGAAGGTGAACACAGGGGCCGTGATCTGGGCTGGTGAGTCGCAAGATTACCCAGAACGTTGAAGAATTTCAATTCACAGGAGCTGCTTCTTAAGTGCAACAGGCCAGCCTTGTTACTGTGTATCCTGATGCTTCCTCTCCTGTGGATTCTTAGTTTCCAACCCCCAGTGGACCTAGGATCAGCCAGTGGAGCGTGAAATGCAATGGGGGATTGAAGGGTTTTGGAGGGAGATGTCACTTGTTAGGGACAGAGAGCTCGCAGAAGCCACGCTGGCTGATCACAGTTACAAAAGCAGTCGGTCCTCGCACCTTTTGCTTGGTTCGTTGCAAGGAAGGGTTGGGTGGAAAAATACCGCGGAGGCTGAGGGAGAGGATACAGCACCCTCCTGCCCAAACCATGGGCGGCAGGAACCAATGCAGGAACCGATGGAATGAAGACCAAGGACACAAAAGAGGTGGAATCTGAAGGGAATTAGATTGGAGCTGAAGAGGGGCCAATAGCTTCCAGGATCAGGGAATGGAGGAGAAGTGGGTGCCATTCGCACCACGACTAATCCCATGTGATGTATATGTAATATAAATGCCAGTGCCCCTTTAATATAAATGCCTATGCCTCGTGATTGAGGTCAGGTGCCCTTCGAGAAGTTTCTGTGGGTTGTTCAGATTAAATCTTACTTACAAGATGTCGGACGTGTTTTCTTTGTGCTAGTCACAACAGGACCTTACATGGTCTCAAATATTACACCATGCATTCAGGTAAATTTGCCTCGGATATTATGCTAACAGAGAAGAGAAGTAAATGTTGGGTATAAAGATGTGTTGATGTAAATAGGCATGGAGCCATTCATTGGAAGCTACGGAGGCATGCATGGGGCAGCATCCAATGGAGGTTGTGCAGAAGAAACACATTGGAGGCATCAGTGTTGACCTTTTGCTGATCTCTGCAATGTCTGGATGGTCTGAAGAAAGGTCCCGATCCAAAACATTGCCTATTCATTTCCTCCACAGATGCTGCCTGACTCACTGAGTCACGCCGGTACAATGTGGCTTGCTTGTCTAAAGTTTTTCTTCTGCGGCACCTTCATGGAACTGCTGCCCCTTGCAGGCACCCACAGCCTCCAATTTACCTTCCTTCCCTATTTACATCAAAACCAGAGACCAAGAAGCAAAAGGAAGATGCGGCAAGTAGTGGTGAGAGTTGCAGGCAAGATAGAGGGAGAAATATGAGGAGCGAGAGGTGAATGGGATGGTCGGAGCGGCTCAACATTTATATGCATTGTTCATGACCCTTCCTTCCCTTTTGTGCCAATCTTCAGCAGCAAGCACACTCTACAACGTGCAACCTGCTGAGACTCAGAAAGGATAATGGCACCAAGGGTAATGGAACCATTTCAAATGTCCAGGGGACTTCGAGCATTCCTGGCTAGCATGTTTCCTCCCAGATAAACAATCCTCAATATTTACCAGTACAGATAATCCACCTGAGCAAAGCTCTGTTCGAAGGATTATGGAAATACCTACGAAGATAGACACAAAATGCTGGAGTAACTCAGCGGGACAGGCAGCACCTATGGATAGAAAAAAAATGGGGCCATTCCTTCTATCCAGAGATGCTGCCTGTCCCGCTGAGTTACTCCAGCATTTTGTGTCTATCTTCAAGTTTAAGTTCAAGTGAGTTTATTATCATGTGTCCCTGTATAGGACAATGAAATTCTTGCTTTGTTTCAGCAAACAGAACATAGTAGGCATTTACTACAAAACAGATAAGTGTGTCCATAGGCCATAATATAAATATATACACACTTCAGTGTAAACTGTCTTCAGTGTAAATCAGCATCTGGAGTTCCTTCATGCACATGGAAATACCTACCTCGCATTGCAATCTCCAGAGCAGCAGCTTTGCCAATCCCACTGTTAGCTCCCGTGATCATGAAGCTCCTTCCTGTCACATCCACATCTAGATCTTTTGCACCAAACTGCTGTGCTGCAGCTTCATATCCACTCCTGTAGAACACCAAGCAACACTGGGAGTGAGAGAGTCTCCAACATGTAGCTAAGATAGACACAATGTGCTAGAGTAACTCAGCAGGTCAAGTAGCATCTCTGGAGAAAAAGGAGGGGTGATGTTTCAGGTCAGGACTGAAGAAGAGTCCTGACTCGAAACGTCACACATCCTGTTTCTCCAGAGATGCTGCCTGACCCTCTTAGTTACTCTAGCATTGTTGCGTATATTGTTGGCATAAACAAGCATCTGCAGTTCCTTTCTACACACGTGCCCAACATGTAGCTAACATGAAACATAGAGAAGGCATGGATTGGTCTTTTTCTGGTCAGCAGGTGTTATGAGTGGTAGGGCCTCAACATTTTACAATTTGAGCAAATGCACAGATGAGTGCACGCAATGTGCGGTCGTTACATTTGCTGATGATGCAAAGATGGTGGGAAAGCAAATTGTGAAGAGAGCAAGAGGCGGCTACAAAGAAGCATGGTTGCGTTAAGTGAAAGGACAAAGATATAGTAATTGCAGTATAATGACAGAAAATATGAAATTGTTCTCCGGCACTCTTTCAGGAAATCCAAGAGCATGCCATCTAGGTGGTGATGGATTGCAGAGTATTGCTGGGTATTGCTAGTGTACTATATACAGAGGGCTAGTGTGCAGGTATCACAAATCATCACAAAAGCAACTTGGACTATCCTGGACTTTTTTTTTCCAATTTAGTTTTGCACTAATGTATTTTTAATGCATTCTGCTTCTTTTTATTGTCATGCCTAATTTATGTGTAGTCTTATGTGTAAGTTATATATAATTTATGTTTTGTTTGTCTGAATTAATGTGCCTATGATGCTGCTTCAAGCAAGATTTTCACTGTACCTGTAACCTCACTGTACTTAGGTATATGACAAAAAATGCAATTCAACTTGAAAGCTAAAACATTGCAAATGCTTCTTGCCAAGGGAATTCAATTCTGAATCAGAAGGTTATGCTTCAGTAATATAGGGCATTGATGAGAGCACTTCTGGAGTACGATGTCCATGCAGTCTATGTTAATGTGTGTTAGCAATTTGGATAAGGTTTACATTTTTACACATACATGGAATGAGCAAGTTGCCTTATGAGGAAAGATTGCGCAAGTTGGTGTATGATGGAATTTAGAAAGGAGACTTGATTGAAACAGATAATATCTTGATGGATGCTGACAGGCTGGAGAGAATGATTCCTCTTGTGGGAAAATGTATCGCAGTGGTCAATGTTAAAAAAAATATTTGAGACAAGAGGTGGATTTCTTCTCTCGTGAGATTGTAGGGCTTTGAAATTCTCTCCCTCAAAGGGCAGTGGAAGTAGAATATTTGAACATTGTCAATGCAGAGATAGACTCTTGCTAAGAAATGGGGGTGAAAGGTTACCGCAGCAGGACAGGGAAAGGGAGTTGAAGTTCTGTCATATAATCCATAATTTTATCAACAGTAATGGTCTGGATGGGATGAAGATTGATGTTGGTGTAGATGGGTACACTATTGTCAGCATGGACCGAGCAGACTGAAGGGCCCGTTTCTATGCTGCATGCCTCTATGCTGAGGGCCCGTTTCTCTGCTATGTGACTATGCTCCTGATGGTATGTTCACATGACAAACAATTTCATGCATTTACATGTGCACGCACACACAAAGGCACAAGTGTGCCGTCATGCAGACACTCTTTAAAAAAAATACACTGTCACACACCCGTGCACACACATGGATACTCTCATACGCACATGTTATGCGCATGCACTTGCACACAAACATGCAAGCACACATACATGTGCATGTGTTTAGGTGCACCCATGATCTTAGATTTGTTATACATTAAGAGCAAAACCTTTTCACTATACTTATCAACAAGGCACATGTGAAGTGATCTGTTTGTATGTGAGAGAGGAAGCAAATTCCTTGTTATTCCCACCGTGGAGCAAGGTTGATTATGCAGCCTTTTGCTGCACTATGAACTGTATAGGAGCGCCCGCCTGTGGTTAACAGAATCCCTGTGTCAATATTCCATCCACGGGTTCACAACCAACCAAGAGAACACCACCAATACCTGTTTCACTTGAGTCCCTGGAATCTCCCCCACTCATGGGGTTTCAAAACCATTAAAGGGGGATTCAGAAAGATAGTCTACTTGGCTGCAGAACCTTTAGGTGCTGCAGTTGGTGTAAGCAATCAGTGGAATGCATTCTGCTGTTAACAAGGATGGGGACAAAAAGACATTGGATGATGGATCAGGTCTTAATAACAGTAACGCTGGCTTTTACCAAGAGTCAAGAGTCAAGAGTCAATTTAATTGTCATTTGGACCCCTGGAGGTCCAAACGAAATGCCGTTTCTGCAGCCATACATTACACACAAATAGACCCCAGACACAACACAATTACATTTTACATAAACATCCATCACATAGCTGTGATGGAAGGCCAAAAAAAACTTATCTCTCCACTGCACTCTTCCCCCCCCCCGATGTCAGAGTCAAAGTCAAAGCCCCCGGCTGGCGATGGCGATTGTCCCGCGGCCACCGAAGCCACGCCGGGTGGTGCGAGGTCGCACACCGGGTCTTGGTGTTGGAGCCCCCGGCGTGCGCTCGTAAAGTCCCGCGGCCATTCCAGCCGCGCGGGGCAGTGGTGTCAGGCCCCGCTCCAGGAGCTCTTCAACCCCGCAACACGGGTGGGAGAAGTCGCCGTTGCAGGAGCCCCGAAAAGCGGTCTCCCTCCAGGGATCCGCGGGCTCCCGGTGCCGCCGTCCGCAGACCCGCAGTAGCAGCCTCCGACTCAGCAGCGGCATCGGCAGCAGCAGCGCTCCTCCACCGCTCCAACCGCTCCGGACTCGGCCAGCCCCGCGACGGCGACGGTGAGTAGCACCAGAGTCCCCGGCTTCTTCCTGTTGGAGGCCGCTCCTCGTTGCGGCCCCAACGACAACGGAAACCCGACGAGAAAAGGTCGGGTCTCCAGTGCAGGGAGAGATTTAAAAAGTTTCCCCCCCCGTCCCACCCCATCCCTACCCCCCCCCCACACACACACCCCAACAAAAAAATAAACATTAAAACACAGACAGAAAATAATAAAAACGCGGACAGACTGCAGAGGCCGCTGCTGGCCAGAGCCGCGCCGCCTACCGCCGCCTACCAGCCTCCTGCATCTATAATCCCTTTCTTAATGAAGTAAACAATGAATCACAAAAGCCACAGCACTAATCCTTCTGGATTCCAACCCATTGTCACTGGGAATGGCAAAGTATATAACATGTACACATAGGATTAAGATTTGGTTTAATCTCATGATTATGGTTTTTGATTTTATTTTTTTACATAAATATTTGTAGATTTTTACCTTAGCTGGAGGAAAAGAAATGGTTCTAAGTTCATTTCCAGGGTGATTTATGATTTAATGTATCAAAGTACAATCCAGCTGACTGATTATTTTCCGCAGGGGTACAGGATGTGCTAGTTTGTGCCTGTTGATTTAACTTTCTCAGTGCATTGGGAACCAATAGCCTGGAGTCAGGAAACAGGACAATGGAATCTGTGTGACTAGCAACATAGACAATGCTAAACAAAGCTGACAACCTGAGTTAGGGGAGCTTTAACATTTATGCAGGTCTTATTCTCTACAACCTATTCTCATGCCATAAGGACTAGTGGAACATAGCGAGTCTCAACAGGCCTACAAAGGGTCTTGTGTTTTCCTTCACAATCTGTAGATGGAGACACAAATGAAAGCATTGATGAAGTCAATAACTCCCAACCCCGAGGAAAAGGTGGATATTTCATTCTGTAACAGGGTTTGTCACGTCGTGCTGCCTTTAAAATGTTCAGTATTATATTCTGGATGGAGGATTGGGAAGTGGCAATGTAAACTTTAGCATGGTGTAAAGGCTTCAGAACATATGCAGAAGAGATTTATTAGAATGAGTCCAGTGACGATGGATTTCAGTTTCATGAGAGGAATAGATCAGGTAGACACACATAGTCTCACATCCAGAGTAGGGGAATCAAGAACCAGAGCACATAGGTTTAAGATGAGGGGGGAAATATTTAATAGGAACCTGAGGGGTAACTTTTTCACACAAAGGGTGGTGGGTGTATGGAACGATCTGCCGGAGGAGGTAGTTGAGGCAGGGACTATCGCAATGTTTAAGAAACATTTGGACAGGTACATGGATAGGACCGAAGATATAGACACAGAAAGCTGGAGTAACTCGGTGGGACAGGCAGCATTTCAGGAGTGAAGGACGTTTCAGGTCGAGACCCTTCGTCAGACTAGTGAAAGCATTAGACATTTCGGCCAGAAAGGTCACCCATTCTTCTCTCCAGAGATTCTGCTTGTCCCGCTAAATTACTCCAGCGTTTTGTGTCTATCTTTGGTTTAAACCAGCATCTGCAGTTCCTTCCTACACATGGATAGGACAATTCAGAGAGATGCGTGGCAAACGCAGGCAGGTGGAATTGGTGTAGATGGGACATGTTGGATGGTGTGGGCAAGTTGGGTCAAAGGGCCTGTTTCCACGCTGCATGACTCAATGACTATGACAGGTTGCAGTAGCAGGTGTCATTCTCCTTGGAACAGAGGAAGTTGGGATAAGGGTGTTTAAAAAAACTATAGGCAGAGAGAAGCCATTGCTTAGGTAGAAACGTCAAGAACAAAGGATGAAGAATGAATGTGACTGGTAGAAGAAACAATACAGATACAAAGGAACATGGCAAAGCTCACCATCTGGACTACATTGCCTGGTAGAGGTAGGTTCAATTGTAGCATTCAAAAGGGAGCTTGGAGAGAATCTGGCGTGAAAGAAAAAGTACAGGGTCATGGGGACAGTGTGCTGGTTCCGTAGAACCAGTGGGCTCCTTGTGTGTTGTAACGATGGGGCAGCACAGTGGAGCTGCTGCCTCACATCGCCAAAGACCCAGGTTTGATCCTGACCTCGGGTGCTGTCTGTGTGGAGTTTGCATGTTTTTCCTGTGACTGCGTGGGTTTCCTGTGGGTGCTCCGATTTCCTCCCACATCCCAAAGACTTGCGGGCTGGTAGGTTAATTGGCCTCTGTAAATTGCCAAAATCATACTTTTCTTCAGTTCAGTTGTAAAGGAGGAATTGTTGTCCTGGAGAGTGGGATAACATAGAACTAGTGTGAAGATCGTGTGAAGATCTAGAAATCGTGGATGCATTGGTGATAATTTTCCTATGTTCTATAGACTCAGGATCAGTTCCTGTGGATTGGAGGGTAGCTAATGTTATCCCACTTTTTAAGAAAGGCAGGAGAGAGAAAACGGGGAATTATAGACCAGTTAGCCTGACATCGGTGGTGGGGAAGCTGCTGGAGTCAATTATAAAAGATGAGATAGCCGCACATTTGGATAACAGTAACAGGATCGGTCCGAGTCAGCATGGATTTACGAAAAGGAAATCATGCTTGACTAATCTTCTGGAATCTTTTGAAGATGTAATTGAGGAAAATGTACAAGGGAGAGCTGGTGGATGTAGTGTACCTGGACTTTCAGAAAGCATTTGATAAGGAGATTAGTGGGCAAAATTAGGGCACATGTTATTGGGGGTAGAGTGCTGACATGGTAGAGAAATGGTTGGCAGACAGGAAACAAAGAGTTGGGATTAACGGGTCCCTTTCAGAATGGCAGGCAGTGACTAGTGGGGTACCGCAAGGCTCGGTGCTGGGACTGCAGCTATTTACAACATACATCAATGATTTGGGTGAAGGGATTCAAAGTAACATTAGCAAATTTGCAGATGACACAAAGCTGGGTGGCAGTGTGAACTGTGAGGAGAAAGCTATGAGAATGCAAGGTGACTTGGACAGGTTGGGGGAGTGGGCAGATGCACGGCAGATGAAGTTTAATGCTGAAAAATGTGAGGTTATCCTCTTTGGTAGCAAAAACAGGAAGACAGATTGCTATCTAAATGGCATCAAGTTGGGAAAAGGGGAAGTACAACGGGATCTGGGGGTCCTTTTACATCAGTCTATGAAAGTAAGCATGCAGGTACAGCAGGCAGTGAAGAAAGCATACATGCTATGTTGGCCTTTATAACAAGAGGAATCGAATATAGGAGCAAAGAGGTCCTTCTGCAGTTGTACAGAGCCCTAGTGAGGGAGTGCAGCGTAGGTTAATTCCCGGGATGGCGTGACTGTCATATGCTGAGAGAATGGGGCAGCAGGGCTTGTACACTCTGGAGTTTAGAAGGATGAGAGGGAATCTCATTGAAACATATAAGATTGTTAAGGGCTTGGACACGCTAGAGGCAGGAAACATGTTACCGATGTTGGGGGAGTCCAGAATCAGGGGCCACAGTTTAAGAATAAGGAGTAAGCCATTTAGAACGGAGATGAGGAAACACTTTTTCTCAAAGAGAGTGGTGAGTCTGTGGAATTCTCTGCCTCAGAGGGTGGTGGAGGCAGGTTCTCTGGATGCTTTCAAGAGAGAGCTAGATAGGGCTCTTAAAAATAGCATAGTCAGGGGATATGGGGAGAAGGCAGGAACGGGGTACTGATTGGGGATGATCAGCCATGATCACATTGAATGGCGGTGCTGGCTCGAAGGGCCAAATGGCCTACTCCTGCACCCATTGTCTATTGTCTAAGACGGACAAAAAATGCTGGAGTAACTCAATGGGTGAGCAGCATCTCTGGAGAAAAATAGGTGACATTTCGATCGGAACCCTTCTTCAGACTGAAGGGTTCTGACCTGAAACATCACCTATTATTTTTCTCCAGAAATGCTGCCTGACCCACTGAGTTACTCCAGCATTTTGTGTCTATTTTCGGTATAAACTAGCATCTGCAGCTCCTTCCTGCACATAGAACTAGTGCGAACGGGTGATCTATGATGAACGTGCTCGATGGGCTGAAGGGCCTGGTTCCACCTGTATCTCTAAACTAAATTAAAATCTGGTATTCTGAGAGTCCGGAAGTACACCAAAATAAGTGAAACTCCAACTCCCAGCAATCATTGAGCGCCGTGTCCCGCTGGGAAGGTTATGAAAGCCTTGGTTCGTGCTATGGGCGGGGTGTGAGTGCTGTAGGGGTGTCTGGTTTAAAGGGTAAACGCCGGACCAGGGGGACCAGGCTTTGGTTTTAGACAGCGAGCATGGCTCTTCTCAGTGGGACAGAGGCGCTTTATTTGAGGGCGGTATCGCAGAATCACCCCAAGGCCAGCAGATCAAATTCCCGCGCAGTTCCGACATGCCTTCCAGTAACCCCGCGCCGGCCCTCTGCAACACGGCCAGTGCCAACGTTAAACAGCAGCGGGAGATGAAAGTAGACAGCAGCGTCCCAGACTAACGAGCAGCTTTTAAATGCAACAAGTATAACCAAATTGGGGGAAGTACCACTAAAGTTTAACTGGAGCTAGAATAAAGCATCGGGTGATGCGAGGGGAGGTGACTTGTGGCAGGACTCACCTGGTGTACTCTCGCAGCCCCTTCATAAACCAGACGGCGTTCCTGTACAAAGACATGCTGCCGCCGCTGCTCCTCTCCACCGTCTCACGGCGCCGCTCAGGCCACGGTTATGTAACCTCTCCGATCAACTCGTGTTCGCCTTGTCTTTCATAACAAACATATTTTATTCTCCGGAAGCAAAACGGAGTGTAGAGGTTACAAGCGAGGCTCCCGGTCCCCACTCAGCATCATTACACTGGGTGTCACTTCAGATATTGTTACATATTATTGTCCTGCTGCAAGTAAGAATTTCATTGTTATATCTGGGACATATGACACTTGACTCTTGATAACCGTTCTTCTGTTGCCATTCATACCTCCTCGGGGCATAGCTCGTATTTCTTTCCTCATTATTAACCCCCGTTACATTGCACCGTGATCCCGTGCCTGTAAAACCACAGCAAGTAAGAATTCCATTGGTACACAAAATGCTGGAGAAACTCAGCGGGTGCAGCAGCATCTATGGAGCGAAGGAATTGTTCAGGTTCATATCCAGTGCATATGACAAATAAACAGCACTGTCTTAATTCCTAACAATTCAACCTCTCCTGGATCAAACCCTTGCAAAGTTTCCTCACGATACAGATGCCCATTGAGGCATATACAGCAAATAAATATGTCCATTGAGTCCATGCTGACCATCAATAGTCCATTTACATTAATCCTATATTAATTCGTGTTTATTCTCCTCATATTCCAAGTCAAATCAAGAGTGTTTAATTGCCATCTACACTGGGACAAGAACAATGAAATACTTATTTGCTGCAGCTTAACACAACAACATTATAAATAAATAAACAATAAACAATAGTACAATAAATGTTTTTTCTTTCATTCCCTCAGGTTCTACCACTCACCTACACACTCGGGGCAAATGACAGCGGCCAATTAAACTATCAACCAGCACGTCATTGGGATGTGAGAGGAAACTGGAGCCCCAGAGGAAACCATGCAGTTACAAGGTGAAGGTACAAACTCCACAAAGGCAACAGTGGGGTTTAGGATTTCATTCCAGATCAATGGGGCTACGAGGCAGCAGCAATACTTGTTCACACACACTCTGTCCTTTTTTTTTAAATTTTCTAATGTGATTTGTACTTGAGTTTTATGACATCACTGTCGCTTAATCGCATAAGATTTCAAGCTTCACCAATACTTCATCCAGAGTGTTTTATTGTCAATAGTCCCAAACAGAACAATGACATTTTTGCTTGCAGCAGCACAACAGAATATGTAAACATTGATCCTGACTATGGGTGATGTGATGTCTGAATGGAATTTGCACGTTTTCCCTGTGGCTGCTTGGGTTTCTCTGGTGCTTTGGTTTCCTCCACATTCCAAACACATGCAGGTTTGTGGCTTCTGTAAAAAAATACCCTTTAGGCTGGAGGATGCTTATTTGGGATAACAGGACTAGTGTACAGGTGATCGCTGGTTGGCCTGGACCTGCTGGGCTGAAGGGCCTGTTTCCACGCTGTATCATTAAGATAAACAGAAAAGTTGGAAAAACTCAGCCAGTTGTGGTAAAAGAGACCAGTTAACATGTTGGAGATAGGCACAAAATGCTGGAGTAACTCAACGGGTCAGGCAGCAGCTCTGGATAGAAGGAATGGGTGACATTTTGGGTTGAGCCCCTTCTTCAGACTGAATCAGGGGAGAGGGAGACACAGAGATAAGGAAGTGTAAGGTGTGAAAGCGACCGAAAAGGGATGAGGTTCAAGGAAAATGGAGAATAGATCATTATTAGCGAGGAGAACAAACAACAAAGCAAACAGCGATAAAATGTAAACAAAGATAGACTAGTCGGAGAACTAGGAAGGGGGGAGGGGTGGAGAGAGAGGAATTGCAAGGGTTACTTGAAGGTAGAAAAGTCAATATTCACACCGCTGGGGTGTAAGCTGCCCAAGTGAAATATGAGGTGTTGTTCCTCCAATTTGCACCTGGCCTCATTCTGACAATAAGGGAGGCCCAGGCCAGAAAGGACAGTGTGGGATTGGGAAGGGGAGTAAAGGTGTTGAGCAACCGGGAGATCAGGTAGGTTTAGGTGGACTGAGTGGAGGTGTTCAGCGAAAAGATCGCCAAGCCTGCGCTTGGTCTCGCCTATATATAGGAGTCCACACCTGGAACAGCTATATATGGGAATGGGAGAAGGTACACTCCCCCTCCCATTCCCACACTGACCTTTCTGTCATGGGCCTCCAGGCCAGGTTCTGTTGTGGAGGAGGAATCCATTATTGTCCTGGAATTTCCAGGCATCAAGAAGAAGAACTTAAGAGATGGGAGTAGGAACTGGCCATTCAGCCCTCAATCCTCCTCTGCCATGTAACAGGATTGCGGTTGATTTTTTTTACCTCAAACAATATTTTGCTACCCTATCCCTTTATCTGACTAAAGATTGATCCCCACCATCTGGGCCATGCCTCTTCTTCATGCTACTGTCAGGCAGGAGGTACAGAATCCTGAAGTCCCACAACACTACGGTCGGCAACAGATACTTATTGACATCCATCAGGTTCTTAAACCAGCCGACAAATCCCTAAACTCACCTTGACAAGGGAACATTACAGACCACCTCTTGTACAACCATGGACTTTGTTTTCTAATTGTGTTTTTCAGTAATTTTTTTTGCACTGTTATTTTCTTGTCAATGTCTTGTAGAATTTATGTGTACTTTATATATAAAGTATGTTTGTATGTTGTCTATGTGGTTACAAGCATGATGTTCACCGTACTCGTGTATATGAAAATAAACATGACTTGACTTGTTCTCTTAATTCCCTGATCTCTTAATACCCACCTCAGCTTTGAGTGAACCCACTGACCAAGCCTCCAAACTCTCCCGGGTACAGAATTCCAAAGATTCAACACGTACTGAGTGCAGAATGTTCTCCTTATCTCAGTCCTAAATGTCCTACCCTCTTTGTGAGACTGTGCCCTTTTGTCTAGACTCTGCAGCCAGAGAGGCCAAACTCTCTCTGCATCCAATCTGTGCAACCCTGAAGAAATTACAAAAGTTTCTAGAGGATTTACTTCCAATTTCCTAAACTCTGGACAATATTACTTAATTATCACAGAACAGAAAGTGGCCACTCTACCCATTGAACTGGGCTAGCTCTCATTAGAACCGTCCCACTTCCCACCCAGTCTCTCTCACATGACCATCAGCTCCCTCCTGGTTCCCCTGCCAGTCACTGAGACCATTAATCAACCAGCATGCAGTGGGAATCTGGGCTTCCCTGGGGGAACCCATGCTGTCACAGGGAGAACTTGCAAACTCAACACAGACAGCATCCAAGGTAGGATTGAAACCGAGTCACTGGAACTATGTGATTGCCATGATTGAATGTCGGAGTAGACTCGATGGGCTGAACGGGCTACTTCTGCTCCTATGACATTAGCTCAGACTAATGGAGCTGTGAATTAGCTGAACTACCTGCTGCACCTTCCTCATATAGCATGAGGCCATCCTTGGAATAATTCAATGATTTTTTGTTGCACTTTATGGCAAGTATATTCCTTTTCACGTAACATATCCAAAATGACAATACTCCAGGTGACGTCTCACGGTGGCCTGGTTTATTTCCAACAATGTCATTGTTATTCCTGTATTCAAATCTTCTCACAATAAAGGCCAGCATACCACATGCCTTCCTAATCGCTTGCTGCGTTTGCATTTGGTGTTCAGTGACGTGTGTACAACAAAAAACAGGTCCTCTTGAATATCAGCATCACTCAACCTTCCACCATTTCAGAAATCACCTTTACTTTTTGCACCGTCAATAATTTTACATTGTTCTTCATTACACTGTATCTGCAATGTTCTTGCAGATGTTCTAGCAATGTTCTTCTCTGCACCTTCTGCTTGTTCCTATCCCCTTCCGACTTCCTCACAATCCTACCTATTATTGGAAAGATATTGTCAAGCTTGAAAGGGTTCAGAAACGATTTACAAGGATATTGCCAGGACTAGAGGGTGTGAGCTATAGAGAGAGGTGAAGTAGGCTGGGTCTCTATTCCATGGAGCTCAGGAGGCTAAGTGGTGATCTTATAGAGGTGTATAAGACCATGAGAGGAATAGATTGGGTAGATGCACATAGTCTTTTGCCCAGAGTAGGGGAATCAAGGACCAGAGGACATAGGTTCAAGATTAAGGGGAAAAGATTTAATAGAAATCTGAGTGTTAACTTTTTTCACACAAAGGATGGTGGGTATATGGAACAAGCTGCCAGAGGAGGTAGTTGAGGCTGGGAATATCCCATCGTTTAGGAAACAGTTAGACAGGTACATGGATAGGACTGGTTTGGAGAGATATGGACCAAGCGCAGGCAAGTGGGAATAGTGTAGCTGGGACATTGTTGGCCGGTGTGGGCGAGTTGGACTGAAGGGCCTGTTTCTACACTGTATCACTCTATGACTCTATGATACTACCTGGTTTTCTATCTCACATTCAGCATTGCTTTTATCTCTCTGTCCTTCTTTTCTGTTCCCACTTTTCTTCCATCACCCCCAGACAGACCAGCTATGACTAATAAGCCTTCATTGCCACTCACAGACAGCCTCATCATCGCCTATATCATTCTGTCTCTCGTGATCTCTAGATACACACGAAAAGCTGGAGTAACTCAACGGGACAGGCAGCATCTCTGGAGATAAGGAATGGGTGATGTTTCGGGTTGAGACCCTTCTTCAGACTGAAAGTCACGGGAAAGGGAAAGGAGCGATATAGATGACGATGTAGAGAGATAAAGACCAATGAATGAAAGATATGCAAAAAAAGGTAACGATGATAAAGGAAACAAGCTATTGTTAGCTGTTTGCTGGGTGCAAATGACAAGCTGGTGCGATTTGGGTGGGGGAGGGATAGAAGGAGAAGGAATGCTGGGGTTACTTGAAGTTAGAGAAATCAATATACCACTGGGCTCTAAACTGCCCAAGCAAAATATGAGATGCTGTTTGTCCAATTTGCATTTAGCCCCACTCTGCCAATGGAGGAGGCCTTGGACAGAAAGGTCAGTGTGGGAATGGGAAGGAGAATTAAAGTGTTTAGCAACCGGGAGATCAGGAAGGTTCAGGCGGACTTGATCTCCACCCTGTCAGAGACATCCCTTCATTCTCTACATCATCACCACCAACTTGCTTACCCTTCTAACTTTTCCTTGTTCTGATGAAAATGTTGTCAGATACATTCTTCTCTTCCCATAGATGCGACCCAAGGTGTTCAGTATTCCCAGCACTGTCTGTTTTTGTTACAAACATTCAACATTACTGTTGGACTTTTCAATGGTATAGATCGGGTGAATCCACAGTCTTTTTCCCAAGGTTTGAAAATCAAGAACTAAAGGGCATAGGTTTTTCACAGAGATTGGTGGGTTTATGGAACGAGCTGCCAGAGGACGTGGTTGAGGCAGGTACAATAAAAACGGTTAAGGTATATTTAGACAGGTGCATGGATAGGAAAGGGTTTAGAAGAATATGAATCAAACACAGGCAAGTGGGACTACTGTAGATAGGCATCTAAATCAGCATGGACAAGTTGGGTTGAAAGGCCTGTTTTCAATGCTGTACTATTCGATGGCTCAAATTGGTATCTGAGGCAGGTGACGAGGTTGCCTTTGTGCATGGCAGTATTTCTGCCAGGTTGTTGGGTCTTCATTGTCTTTGTGCCCCTTCTTCAACATGCTGGCACGTTGATCTCTGGTGCATTATACTTTAAATTGGAAGATAAAATAGATTAAGTATTAATCTTACTACAGTACGAACAACTGGAGTGCTGTTATAAAAATAGTTCTGTGTTTGTTTAAAAGCCATGGTAGTAAAATATTAACTCTGGCATTATTGATTTAGCCCAGAGTTTTTGTAGATAATCTAACCTTTTCATGCATTGGTATTTAAGACCACTTGATGAAACAACATTTATACCTCATGCAGTGTACACTTACAGAATGCAAATCCAACCACGGACTTGCACAAAGATGTGTGAAAGACGCATGCTATGATCACACACATTGATTGGCACTGATATGTTAATCACCCGGAGATGAGGAAAACACATAGTAAGTGGCCTTGCAGCTGGTGTCGGCATTCTTTAAAGTTTCTTGGTACTGTTTAACTACAAATTTAACACTTCTGTTCAAACCTACTTCAGGACCAGCACCAATTTGTTTTCAATCCCAAATCATTAACACTTCTGGGTTTACCTATTGCCCTTCACTCATGAAACATTAACTTAAGCCTTTATTTAATTGCTTGCCTTATATAACTTTCTCCCAGCTGGCTATCTACATTAACTTTCCACAAGTTACAATCCATTGTAATGCCACAGGTCCTGTCCGTTTACAAACTGTCTTGGTTGCCCTATAGACTTTTGGCTTTCATTTGTTTTGCAGTAATATTGGTTTTTTTTGTTATTGAACTTTTTATAGTTTGTTTATTATTTGTTATCTATTAAGTATTGTGTTTTTAGACCTGTTGTGCTGCTGCATGCATTTCATTGTTTTGATTCAGGACATATGACAATTAAACACTCTTGACTCAACTTGACTGGTGGTGAGGAACGCACTGTAGTTCAGTGCAGCCAATGCAAAGACTGTGTTGGGGAGGACCATGGTCTAGGGACCTTCCATTGCTGGACTTTAAGGGGCTAAGTCTGGGGGGGACTTGCCTTGTGCAAGGGAAGGGACGTCACCCCAGGGGGCCACATGAGTGGCAATGGTGCTGTGTGTAAAGAAAAAGAGAGGTGCTAACACTACTGGGGGTAGCACTAGCAATATTGAATATGTAGACACTAAGAATATATTAAGTTTAGCATGATTTTAATTACAAATAAACTTTATTTTAGAAATTTTAAAAAGACTGGATCTTCACCAATGCAAAATCTCTTAATTTCCATTTCTCACCATTCCTTCCTTGGGCTCTGCACACAGTAACCCGAGGATTTAACTTTGGATTTTCATGCCATCCCCTCCTCACTCCCAACCCCCATAATCCATACAAGTGTCTGCTCCATCACCTTGATGCCCTCTTTTCTAATGATCTTCATCATTCTCAAAGTCATTTTCAACCACTTCCTTGTCTCCACTGTTACATAAACTCCATCTCCCAACCCCATCCAATCCCTCACACGTAACAACAACCTCTGTAAATAACTTTCTCCTAAGACCATCACAATTGCTCTCTTAGCACTCCAGCCTTCTGTATTTATAATAGTGACTGATTTAATCCAGCTGCTCTTTACTAAACTTGATGTCCTGAGGTCGCTGTTTAAAAATGCCATGTCACCCATGTAAAATAGATGGGACAGATTTTCTCTCAGTGGGTTGAATGTCTTTCGATAGAACGGTAGGCGGCGCAGCTCTGGCCAAGCGGCCTCTGCAGCACTGTCCGCGTTTTTTATTATTTTTTGTCTGTGTTTCTGTGTAGTTTTTGTTATTTTATGTTGGGGTGTGTGTGTGGGGGGGTGGGGTGGGGGTGGGGTGGGAGGGGGGGGGAAAACTGAATCTCTCCCTGCACTGAGACCCGACCTTTTCTCAGTCGTCGTTGAGGCCGTAACGAGGAGCGGCCTCCAACAGGAAGAGACCGGGGACTCAGGTGTCGACTCACCTCACCGTCGCGGAGCTGGCCGAGTCCGGAGCGGTGGAGGAGCGCTGCTGCTGCTGGTGCTGTTGCTGCTGCTGCTGCTGGTGCTGTTGCTGCTGCTGCTGCTGGTGCTGCCGGAGAGTCGGAGGCTCCAACGACAGGTCTGTGGACGACGGCGCCGAGCCCACGGCTCCCTGGGGGGGGAGACCGCTTTTCGGGGCTTCTGCGGCGGCGACTTCTCCCGCCCGTGTTGCGGGGTCGAAGAGCTCCTGGAGCGGGGCCTGACACCGCTGCCCCGCGCGGCTGGAATGGCCGCGGACTCTGCGAGCGCACACCGGGGGCACCAACACCAAGACCCGGTGTGCGACCTCGCACCACCCGGCGTGGCTTTAATGGCCGCGGGACAATCGCCATCGCCAGCCGGGGGCTATGACTTTGACTCTGACATGGGGGGGGAGAGTGCAGTGGAGAGATACGTTTATTTGGCCTCCATCACAGTTATGTGATGGATGTTTATGTTAAATGTAATTTTGTTGTGTCTGGGGTCTATTTGTGTGTTATGTATGGCTGCAGAAACGGCATTTCGTTTGGACCTCCAGGGGTCCAAATGACAAATAAATTGATTGGAACTGTCTTCCTCAAAACACAATTGAAGAAGTGTCTTTGAATGTTTTCAAGGCAGAGGTGAGTTGATCCTTGATGAGCAACTTGGGGAAAGGTTAGATGGTTGCAATTGGAGCTGTCATGATCTTATCAAATGGCAGATTCAAGGGGCCTAGCAGCTTACACCTGCTCTTGATTGATGTATGCTGTGTTCCCACTCATCTTAGTGCTCATGCTTTCACTCCGTGGATGCTGTGAGTTATGGAGTGGCTGCCAACAACGATGGTGCTTTACTCACTTGTATCCTGCAGACATTACATCCATGGTCCCCATGTGGTGGATGGAGTGGAAGTGACTGGAGGAAGAGGAGCACCACTTGGACAGCACTGAGTTCCTTGAGAATGTCTGCAGCTGCATCCAAGTAAGTGGGGAGTGTTTCACCACTCACCTGATGTACTATATAATTGAGGGAGAGGCTCTAGGCTCTATCCACACTGCAGAATATTGAGCTTCGAGCCTGCTTTATTCACCAAAGCCTTTATATTGGCTGATCCAGTTGTATTTCTTATTAACATTGTTGGTCAAGTACAAATGTTATTCATCATTTATTATCAGCTCAAGCCTGGAAGCTTAAATGTAAAGCTCCATGTGGGTATCTTTCAGAGAGTGACTCAGGTTCTGACATTCCAAAGCCTTACCACCACCTGCAAGGCACAAGAAAAGAATATGATGGAAATGTCTCCACTTGCCTGGATGCTTGCAAAACTAAGATACTCAGGAAGCTCAACATCATTCAGGACAAAGTAAGTCACTGGGCTGGCACCTAATCTACCATCTTAATTCATTCCCTCCATGATGGGTGCACAGTGGTTGCAGTGTGCACCACCTACAACATGAACTGCACTTACCCACCCAATACACAGCATTTCACAAACCCGCAACGTCTACCACCTTGAAGGGTTAGAGTAGCAAGAGCACCACCACCTGCACATTCCCTTCTAAGTTGAACACTATCTTAAATTGAAATTATATCAGTTGTCTTTTGTCATTGCTAGATTGACCAACACGGCTGTGGGACTACACCATCTTTGCCCAACACCACTGTGGGACTACACTTCCCATCAATCTCTCCAACAAACTTTGACAACACTTAGATCGAGACCAAGCATTAAGTTGCTCCTCCTTCCCTTACTCGCCTGGTCTATCAGTCCAAGGCTTACACACTTCTTCATCTCCAACTGGAATGTTGAATCAGCATTCACACCATAATGTGAGAGATAGAATCAAGAGGAGTGCACTGGACCCTCTGGCTAACTCCACCACACAACAAAATATGCTGATCTTTTTACCTCAGCAGCACTTTCCTGCAATAAACTCATACACCTTGATTCCCTTAATCTCAAAAATAAATCATGAATCTCTTTCCTGAACATAATGAATAACTGAGCCATCTCGAGGAGAGAAAGAGAATTCCACAGACTCATTAAATCTGGGTGAGGCAATATCTCCACCTCTGATCTGAACAGACACCTCTTATTTTGAGATAGTGACCCTAATTCTAGATATCCCAGCCAGAGGACGCATCTACCCTGTCAGATCCACCTAAATGGAAGGAGATCCATTTATTCCTACTCTTTGCTTTCTGCCTAGTAACCATTTATATATCTGTGCCAGTATGTTATTCCCCATGCAATCATCTACTCTTGCTTTATTTATTGTGTGACAGCTTATCAAAGTCCTTCTGAAAGTCCAAATACGCCACACCCACTATCCTACTACTTATATATTTTTTTAAATCCATTAGATTTGGTAAACATGGTTTTCCTCTCATGAATCAAATCATCCATGAATCAAAAGCTATTTTGAACCAGGCATTAAACTCTTATGAACACTATGCTAATTTGCACGTGACATGGGTAATATTTAATTTGAAAATTCCGTTGTTTATATTTAGACCCTAGCTGCCCTATTCCTTTTGCAAACCTGCCTTCCTATCCTGTCTTGGCCCTTGGTTCCCACATTGAACTTTGACAATTAGACTATTCTCCTCTCCTCTGATGCCAAGCTTCGCTCAGCTCGTAGGAGTGTTGGGATTCCCTTATCTCATTCCCTTATCTCATTCACACAAGCTGCCAGAAATGTGTACCTGTTGGACAAGACTCCTGCAACACTCCCTTCTTAATCCCCATACCTGCCTCACCCTACCGTCCCTCGACTAACAAATTCTAAAGAGCGTGGTTGCTTCCTGGAACAACGTGTTCAGGTAACATTACCTCACTCTGACTCATCACAATATCCAAACTGTCGACTCTAGCTCATCAAAGGTGTGGTCTCCATAGCTCCTATATACTACAGTTTCAATACGTCACCTGCATAGCCATGTCTGTGTCACAATATATTTAAACTATTTATTTAATTCTGCAGCCATTGCTTTTACCACATTGAAGTACCTGAATCATCAAAGGCTACTCTGTGCGCATGGCACAGTTTTAAAATTCCAAGGAAGAATTGGACATTTTTACCCTGGATTCATGTAGTCAGAATGCACAGATTTTAAACTCATCCCTTTCCTCATTGGTGCTTAATGTGGGATATTCAGAATCCAGGACCAGAAACTCTCCACAGTTGGTACCTAATTTGCTGAATGTTTCCAAAGTGTTCTGTTTTCATTTCAGATTTCCAGCATCTGCAGTTTGTTTCATTTTCAGGAACAGACAACAGACTAAGACTGGAGCCAGGGTCTTTGACGAAATGATCAGAAAGGGGAGATGAGAACCTCTTCCTGCATGGAATGAGTGGGAAGAGAAAATGCAGGAAAAAAACATACAGGTGGTGCAGCACCTGTGCAGAGAGAGGGTGTGGAACGTGTTGGCTCAGTTTCTGTTCAGATACCCCTTGTTGGGTGAGTCGAGTCAATAAAAGGGGCGGCACAGTGTATCAGACATCACAGCTCCAAAGACATAGGTTCAATCGTGACCTTAGATGTTTTCTGTGTGGAGTTTGCACATTCGCCCTGTGACCACGTGAGTTTGCTGGTTCATTGACCCCTGTAAATTGTCCTTGTGTTCAGAGAGTGGAAGCGAAAGTGAAATACGATTGAACCAATGTGAATGGCTGATGAATCGTCGGTATGGATGATGTGGGGCGAAGGGGTTGTTTCCATATGAACCGTTAGCAAAATCACAAAGTGTGTTGGATTAACTCGAGCATCTTGTGGCATCTCTGGTGGACATGGATAGGCGACGTTTCGGGTCGGGACCTTTCTTCTAGAAATGCATTTAAGTTAGGTATGTGTGGAAAGGAACTGCAGATGTTGATTTAAATCGAAGATAGACGCAAAAAGCTGGAGTAACTCAACGGGCCAGCAAGCATCTCTGGAGAAAAGGAATAAGTGACGTTTCAGGTCGAGAAGGGTGTTCGAGAGATATCTGACAGACAGCATCTGACAGCATCTGTTGAGAAAGTGAATAGGTGACGAGGGTTGAGACCCTTCTTCAGACTGAGAGTCAGGGGAAAGGGAAACGAGGGATATAAAATGTGTGGGAAAGAACTGCAGATGCTGGGTTAACCCGAAGATAGACGCAAAAAGCTGGAGTAACTCAACGGGCCAGCAAGCATCTGTCTGGAGAAAATGAATAAGTGACGTTTCAGGTCGAGAAGGGTGTTCGAGACATATAGAAGGTACATAGAACATATGAATAAAAGATATGCAAAAAAGCGACGATGCTGAAGACACAGAGGGGGTGCAGCGAGTGATTGTGTTGCCGACCTGTAGTTGCGGGGATAGCAGTGGGAGAGGGGTGGAAGGGTGCGGGAGGTGAGGACTGCTGTGCGAGGCAGCGCCCAGCAGGGTGAGTGAGGATCCGCGGCTGTGGGAGGTGACGCCCGCTCTCTCCCCGCAGGTGGAAGGTGCGCTGCCGGCGCAGGCGGGGACACAGGCTGGGAGCACGTACTCGCCGACCCATCTCAGGCGCGCTTGTGAAGCGACTCCCCACCTCAGCCCCGAATGAGTGGGTGTCCCCGCGGATCCGGAGCCAGTGCCCCATGGCCGGGGAAGGGCTGCGCACAAAGGGAGCGGCGGCGGCGGCGGCGGACGAGCCCGGCGGAACGGTGCCGGTGATGGGCGAGCGCAGGGCGGCCGAGGGCAGCCGCTGCCTGGAGGTGGCCCTGAGCGGGGGAGCGCCGTGGGGATTCACCCTGCGCGGAGGCCAGGAGCACCGGGAGCCTCTGCTCATCACCAAGGTAAAGCAGCGGCAGCTCCGGCCGCCTCTCTCCCCCGGGGAGCGGAGTTCTGGTCTCTCCGGGGACAGTGAGGGTCGCTCCTTAATTCCTTTAACCAGATCCAGGCGTCGCTGGCAAGGCCAGGATCCCCCAACCTGGCTGTCCTTGAGAAGTGGCAGGGAGCTAGCTGCTCGCTTGAATTGCTATTCTCTAGAGTTCAGGGAACTTATTGCAACATGGAGAGGTTGAGCAGGTTGGGACTCTATTCTCTGGAGCACAGGCAGGAGGATGAGGGATGATCTTATAGAGGTGTATAAAATCAAGAAGGAATAGATCCGGTGGACGCACAGAGTTTCAGAGGACATAGGTTTAAGGTGAAGGGTGAAAGATTTTATAGGAATCTGAGGGGTAGCTTTTTCACACAAAGGGTGGTGGGTGTATGGAACGAGCTGCCTGAGGACGTAGTTGAGGCAGGGACTGTCGCAACGTTTAAGAAACAGTTTGACAAATCCATGGATATGAGTTTGGAGGGATATGGGCCAAGCCCCTGCAGGTGGAACTAGTGGAGATTGGACATGTTGTTCGGTGTGGGTAAGTTGTGCCGAAGGGCCTGTTTCCACACTGTATGACTCTATTCGACAATCTCACAGGGTTGAGCAGGGGACGGACGATGTTTCCCCTGGCTGGGTTGTCTAGAACCAGGGGCTCCCAGTCTCGGAGTCAGAGGTGGTCCATTGAGGTCATGTTTGGAATTCCCTGCCTGGATTGAGTTAATTGATTCCTGGATGTTTTAGGTATCAGTGGGCAGCGGGTAGGGCAGCTCCAAAGACTCTGGTGCTGTCTGTGTGGAGTTTGCATGTAGCCTCTGTGATCATAATGTTATTCCCTTTATCACAAATGTGTACATTGGATGGCTCGATTGTAATCACGTACTGTCTTTCGGCTGACTAGTTAGCACGCAACAAAGGTTTTTCACTGTACCTCGGTACACGTGACAATAAACTAAACTCAAACCATCTGGTTTCCCAGCCATTGTAAATTACACGGTATAGGTAATGGTAGGAGAGTCAGGGTGGAGTAGATGGACATCTGAGAGGGAAATAGGCAGGCAAGTATTATATGGATGGGATTGGGTTGAGAGCTGACATAGACTCAATAAGACAAATATCTGCCTCCTGTGCCAATACCATTGGGTGAAGTTACCAGGTGTTGTAGGTGGATGGACTTAATGTTCTGGATATGTGGTCCAAACCAGCTTTGGACAACA
Source organism: Leucoraja erinaceus (assembly GCF_028641065.1). Taxonomy (NCBI): domain Eukaryota; kingdom Metazoa; phylum Chordata; class Chondrichthyes; order Rajiformes; family Rajidae; genus Leucoraja; species Leucoraja erinaceus. Next base: position 34,538,411 of record NC_073389.1, read on the forward strand.
CTATGTTGGAAGCCATCTTGTCTATTTTTAGACCTCTGATATAAGGGTGAATGAAGTCAGTGGTCAGGGATCCAGTGACAAGGTTTACAACATGTAGGATGCAGGGTGTGGATTAAATCTTGTGTCTCTGAGGGGAGGATGCTGCCAAATTATTCTGCTGCTGGAAATTTCATGCTGAAATTGGAGGAAACTGGTAATATTTAGGGGCAAACCGTAACCACCCTGATGTGATATTTATAGTGGAACTATCTTGAGTATTGCTTGTTTAAAATTGATGATGATGATGATAACGAGTGAAACCCCCCCCCCCATACTGATCATATAATGTTTACCCATAAATTGCTACAAGTAGTAATGTAGTTTTGTGTGAATTGTGAAATAATACTTGCATCACTGGCTACGTGACATCGGTGAGTTCACAAGGCCTTTTTCCGTCTACCTGCTCGACGTGATACCATCTCCGATCATTTGTATGTGATGAAAGAATTGGTGACAACGTGTTGAAAAGACCACCAGTTCATTGGTGACTGAACATATCAACAGGGTATACCTTCCTTTGCTTGCTACCATTAGTGAATTATATAGACCACCTTCTGCAGAATTTACTTTTGCTAAAGTGGACCAACCTTGGAAAATATGTGCTGTGAGCGCATTCTTAACCTATGATTGAATTCCTGAAAATGACCGATGTGGAGTCATTGTGACTACAGTACTGTGTCTTTTTCTGCATGGATATGACGTCCATTACCTGTGATTCGTTCTAGTCTGAGACGAGTTGATGAGGTCATAGAAACTGCAAAGAGTTTGGATGGACTCTTTGTTGTACATAGACCTGGGTGTGTGCATAGATGACGGTGTGTAATGAAGGTGGTTTATATAGTGTCACGTGAAGGAGTGTACAAAGGATTCGTTGCTCGTTGTTTCAGTTTCAAATCTCAGCTCTGTCATTGATCAGTTTTAAAATGCATCACCTTGACCATGTGGTGAAGTTGTAGTCTGTCTTTGCCCCTTCACTGAGTGTCATTAGCTGGAGCATTGTGTGGGCTTCAGCTGAAGGAATAATGGAGACTTGGAATTGTGTGCAGTGTCTGCATTGAGCTAAAATAATGGGATGGAATATTGACTTCATTTTGCAATTCATGTGCATCTTCTCAGTCCAGGGATAGATTAAATGAAGGCACAGTCCTTATGAAGGTTTTCTATTCGAAACATCGACAATTCCTTTATCTCCCAGAGAAAAGGCCACCAGCATAATCAAGGTCGAGTCGCACCCCGGCCACTCCCTCCTCTCCCATCTACATCAAGCAAAACGTATAGAAGTGTGAAAATGCTTCACATTCAGGGACAGTTTCTTTCCAGCTGTTGTCAGGCAACTGAACCATCCTACCACAACTCAAGTGAAGTTGTGAGCTACTATCGACCTCATTGGAGACCCTCAGACTATCCTCGATCGAACTTTACTGGACATTATCTTGCACTAAATGTTATTCCCTTTATCATGTACCTGTACACTGTGGATGACTCAATTGTAATCATGTATTGTCTTTCCGCTGACTGGTTAGAACATAACTAAAGCTTTTCACTGTATCTCAGTACAGGTGACAATAAACTAAACTAAACGATGCTGCTTGATCCATTGAGTTCCTTCATCTGTTTGTTTTCTTGCAAAGGAAGTTGCTTGATAGTTGCCCTGTTTAACTCTATGCTCCCCCCACTATAAACTCATTCAGTGTATATATTTTGTAGATACGTACATTGGGACATCTTTGTAGAGGCAGGAACCTTTTCATGGTCTCTTTTCACATTGAGGATTAAAAGTAGGTTTAGCTGAATAGCCTTTGACTCACCACAAATGGTATGGGCAGCTGTACACAAGTAAAGCAATTCTGCAGCCTCTTAATACACAATCCTGGTTTAATAATGTTTGTTGATAGTTAAATATTGGCTAAGGGATAACTCCTGTTCTTCAAATAATGCTCAGGGCCTGTAGGATTTTAAGTTGCAACTGAAAGCAGAGACAGGCCTTTGGTTTACTGTAGACACAAGAAATTGCAGATGCTCGAATCTTGGAACAAAAAGACAAAGATCTGCAAGTACTCAGCAGGTCAGGCAGCATCTGATCAGTCGTAAAAGGATCTTGACCTGAAACATAATCTATCCATTCTCTCCACAGATGCTAGCTGACCCACTGAGTTCCTCCAGCACTTTGTTTTTTGCTTTGGTTTAATAATATAACCTGAAATCACCCCCCCCCCCCCCACCCCCCATACTGCTTCACTTCCAATCGCAATGCATCCTGAAGTGGGTTGGAAATTCAGTTATTTCCATGTCAGAGTTTGCAAGGGAATGGCAGGCATAGGATACATTTTGGCAATTTGTTTTACTGTGTTTATTTACATGAGGAATATGTTGCCAATACATCCTGGTCATACCTACCTCGACCGATTCTTTGGCTCCAAATACACTTTCCCCTGAATCCCTGCCAACGTACCAACTGTCTTTAAAACACACGTAACTTCTCAAAACCACCATCATAAGTGCGGCCCATTTCCCTTGGAGCTGAGATCGATCAAAATCTAGTTAAACTCTTGGACACACTTGAGAGGCTGAAGGGCCTGTTGCTGTTTATAATGATTTCAGAAATTTTTGGGACCACTAATTTCTTAAAACTGTAACATTTAAAAAAGACACATTGCATGAACTTACCAAAAGTTTATAGAAATACAATGTTCAATTTAAACATGGAAAAGATTTTCTTTGATTTGTACAAGTTGCGTTGCTATTTTTTTCAAAAGTTGATTTTTCTGACCATTTTATCTCAATATTTTAACTTTCATGTGCGCTTTTTTTTTTACAATAGACAATAGGTGCAGGAGTAGGCCATTCGGCCCTAAATTACAAACGTAATTTATTTAAAAAGAAAATTAAAACATGTCTGCTCAGTTCAATTCCCCAGGTGCTCATTGGTTGTGGACATCCTCAGACATATTGTGGGACCTGGTGGTCTCTCCACAGACATCTGAGCACTCGGGGCAGGCAGATTGGATGGAACTCTTGACAGCCAGTTGCCTGGACCTGTGGACAGTCACTACAAAGATGTCCATTGGCCTGTCCAACCAACATTTTCAGTGGGTGCCCAAAGATCAAGAGCTTGAGACTGAAGTGCAAAACGTCTGAAGCAACTCCATCAAGGAGCGGTTGCAAGCTCTAACGTACTTCTCTAGATCACAGAAATTGTCGGTGTCCTGGTAATGTGCAAACCTGCTTCCAATTTTATTGCATGTACAGGTCCATGGATTATTGTCCACTCAGGTTGTTGAAATAAAATGTGAGGAGTTTGTAAGGGGCACTCTGTGCCACCTGATGTCAAAGTGAAAATTGCTGTGGTATGCAGAAGTGCCAAGTAGTGTAGAGTGTACCAGTACTTGGTGGAACTCTAGACGGGGAACCCAATGGACCATTCAAGTTGGAATAAGACTTATTCTTTGGTGGTGCTGGGTGGAATGGCCTACTCCTGCACCTATTATCTGTTTTTGAGTCCAGAGTCCAATGAGCAGGTCCACCAAGTGGCATCAAGATCTGTTGGGGTCACTCCACATCCTTGGGTTTCCCTTAGTGATGGGCGTTCAGCGCCTAGAACCATGGGCTGGAACGTCTCCCAGGACCTCCTGCTCTGTCGACCAGGACGTTTATCTTGTGTGGATTCAATGGAGGGTGATGTCTGTTGAAGTAAGAGCATTTTGAGAAAATTTGCCTGAGAAGGTGCTCGTTGAAGCATGAAGGGAGAGCCGTCTGTTTGTTTGGTTCTTGGGGGATTTGGGAAGGTTGGGATGGGGGACAGGAGTGGTTCTAAATGGTCGAAAAGTGTAACGTGAATATGTTCAATTTAATGAGCATGCTTTGCTTCAACCAGGAATTAATGATGGTTGTCCTGGCAGAGTATATCATCCTTAATGATAAACTGTGAGATGCACAAGTATAGTCACATAGAGGGCACATCACTGTAAATGGGTCCTTTATTCCACCTGCTCCATCTTGCTGGTCCACTGATGAAGTGGAACCATCTATTCCTTGCAGCAATACCTGGCTTCTTCTCAGTTGCATCTCTGCTCTTCATAATGTGGGTAGCCAGTTACATAAAAAATGGGTGGAGGAATGGGCCATTCAGTGCCTCATGTCTGCTCCATTAATTAATAAGATCAGTACTGACCCGAGCATTACATTCCTGCACTGACTTGGTCCCCTTAATATCAAAAACCTTATTGAACTTCATCGCGAATGTACTCAGTCACAAAGCCTTGACAGACCTTCCTGGCTGAGAATGGCAAAGATTTGGCACTCGGGGAAACTGCTTCTCATCTCAGACCTGACTAGCCAACACCTTGTTTACAGATGGTGACCCTCGCACAGTTCTAGACTTCAGAGGCAGGACATCAACACCATCTCTGCATCTACCAACGATATCAATCTTCAGGGTCTGTGACCTGAATGGATGAGCTCTGGTGCTGTGTGTGTGGCGTTTATGTTTTACCTGTGATGTGTGGGTGGGTTTCCCCATGGTGCTCCACATCCTTCCCTAAACACTTGCGAATTGATAAGTTAAGTGGCTGCTCAAAATTGACCCCAATTGTCAAGTGCGTAGTTGAGCAATAAAATCTGGGGGGAGTTGATGGGAATGAGAGGAAATTGAAATGGAATTGGTGCAGATGGATGTTTGATAGTTGATGTGAACGCTGGGCCAAAGGCCTTTGTTTCTGTGCTGACTTACTCCTTAACTTTACTTACCAGTTTCTCACTATTTAAGAAAACAATTGTTCCATTTTTCCTACACTCATGTTCTCTACAAAACCCATCATCTTCTGCCATCTTTCCCACTCACCTACCTTGCTTGTATGCCTATTCACAGCCTGGTGTGCAGGGATGTACAGTATACCATTGTTTTCGTGCATGATCAATCACGCATGCACAGAAGCCGACCCTCACATATATCTGCAGTTTTCGTGGCCTCCTCATAATCGAATTTCCCAACTAGCTTGGGGATGAAAAGACAGAATATATTACCCAGTATGAAGAAGAGTCTCGAACCGAAATGTCACATTTCTTTTCTCCAGAGATGCTGCTGGACTCGCTGAGTTACTTCAGTTTTTTGTGTCTGTTATTGATTAGCCAAGAGGTTTTACTATCCTTGTGCCTTAAATGTTGTTAGGTTACAGTTGTTTGACAATGTAATGCCATTGCCCGCGATCCAATTGAAGTTACTGACCAGCCACAGAAAATACCACTCTGTTCTCCATGTTATCAGTGTACCAGCAGCTGACAAAATCAAGTCAAGTCAAGTCAAGTTTATTCGTCACATACACATACGAGATGTGCAGTGAAATGAAAAGTGGCAATGCTCGCGGACTTTGTGCAAAAAGACAAACAAACAACCAAACAAACTATAAACACAATCATAAACACACACATGTTCTTTTACATATTAAATATTGGAAGGAAAAACGTTCAGTGAAGTTAGTCCCTGGTGAGATGGGAGTTTACAGTCCGAATGGCCTCTGGGAAGAAACTCTTTCTCAACCTCTCCATTCTCACAGCATGGCAACGGAGGCGTTTGCCTGACCGTAGCAGCTGGAACAGTCCGTTGCATGGGTGGAAGGGGTCTCCCATGATTTTATTTGCTCTGGAGTTGCACCTCCTGAAGTATAGTTCCTGCAGGGGGGCGAGTGAAGTTCCCATAGTGCGTTCGGCCGAACGATCTACTCTCTGCAGAGCCTTCTTGTCCTGGGCAGAGCAATTCCCAAACCAGATGGTAATATTTCCAGACAAGATGCTTTCCACAGCCGCTGAGTAGAAGCACTGGAGGATCCTCGGAGACACTCTGAATTTCCTCAATTGCCTGAGGTGGTAAAGGTGGTGCCTTGCCTTACTCACGAGTGCTGCGGCGTGTGATGTCCATGTCATATCCTCAGAGATGTGGACTCCCAGATATTTAAAACAGCTCACCCTATCCACAATATCCCCACTTATCCTCAATGGATTGTACGTCCTCGGATGATGTGCCCTCCTAAAGTTCACGATCAGCTCCTTAGTTTTTTTGATGTTCAAGAGGAGGCTGTTATCCTGGCACCAGAGTGCTAGATCAGCCACCTCCTCCCGGTAGGCCTTTTCATCATTGTCTGAGATCAGGCCCACCACCACAGTGTCATCAGCAAACTTAATTATTGAATTGGAGCTGAACCTAGCCACGTAGTCATGTGTGTACAGGGAGTACAATAGGGGGCTGACGATGCAACCCTGGGGTGATCCTGTGCTCAGGGTGAGGGACTTTGATGTATTCACTCCCATCTTGACTACCTGGGGCCTGGCGGTGAGAAAGTCCAGGGCCCAGGCACACAGGGGGGTGTTGAGCCCTAATTCCAGTAGCTTCCCGGCCAGTCTGGTGGGGACTATCGTGTTGAAGGCTGAACTGAAGTCTATGAACAGCATCCTCACATAGCCCCCCTTCTGGCTGTCAAGATGAGAGAGAGCGGTGTGCAAAACCTGGGAGACCGCATCGTCCGTGGATCTGTTTGGACGGTATGCGAACTGCAACGGGTCCATGTTGCGAGGGAGGAAGAGAGAAATCCCTGCTGGCACAGTACAGTCTGAGTCTGGAAACGTATGGGGATCATGCACGATACTCAGGCGATGAGGTATATCACGCACACTTCCTGACGTCAGAGTTTTCTGCATGCTTTTGTTGAAGCAGTTTGAATCAGTAAGCTTCCCCCTTGCTTGTAATCTTGCCTTTCAAACATGAACAAACCATTCACAGAAAGGGAAGAATATTAGGGTCCTTTTGTCAAATGCACGTGTACTGTAAGAAGCCTTGCACATTCATGTGGATTAAGTCCCCCTGAGCTTGTGGCCATTGTTGGCGCTGAATAGCACTAGTACACCGCCACTGGAGCCGTCCCCACCCCCACAATGACGGACCCGTCCTCACTGGTGCTGTCCCCACCCCCACAGTGACAGACCCGTCCCCCCTGAATGCCATGCAGCAGTAACAGACCCGTCCCCACACAGGCTGTGTTAGAAATAGGGTCCCTGAGTCCTCCTTGACAGTATACAGACTGGTGGACCTTCCTGTACCATATCAGTAACCAGTTTCGTAATTGTTTGTTTTTACAAGGAAAATATGGCCGGCTCCCCTTTAGTGCTGATTTTGGACAGAGCCGGGGATTGGTTCCCTGAGATAAGAAATGGAAACCAACCCTCTGGTATTATTGACACATCAGTTATTACATTCACAAGCATAAATGGTTACTTCCTGTCATGAATTACTGACATGAGGTCTCACTGACCTCACAATTGCTCTTGTCCTTTTCTCTACCTACACATTGAATATTTCTAATTATGTTATGTGGGCCAGTTACAGTGCAGTCAGTGCTATTTCTAAGTGGAGTGTACAGTATCATATCTCTGTGTGCCATCTGTGCCAGTTAACCATTTTCTGAACCATGTTCAGCTAAGGGGTGGAATAGTGAATGTTTGCCGAATTTTCTTTAGTCGGCCTGCCTGTCCCAATCTTTCCAAATGTGCGTATAACTTTAGCCAGGTCTGAGGCATTAGCTACCCCCTCCATTGGAAGGCTATTTCCACCTCTGTGTCCTCCCTCGAAGCTAAAAACCCTTGTCCGAGTCCCTTCCGACGCAGAGCTGGGACTGGAAGCAATGCCGTTTTTCCGTTATGTTTTCTTCTTCTTATGAGTAGCACAGGTGCCTTGAATGCAGGAGGGTGGTTTGGGTGTGAGGGCCCTTGTGTAACATGGACAACAGCGAGTCCAATCGCAGCCTGTTTCTGTGTGGTCTCCCTCTCTGACTTGCATTTACATAGTTACTCTAATGAGACTCTTCCGCATTGTGGACCCTGGTGCATTGTGAGAAATGCAGTTTGTTCACAAGTCAGTCCCCAAATGTCAGTGAACCCACGAGGGTATCTGAAGAGGGGTTGGTTGGGAAGAAAGTATTGGCCAGGACAGAAATGTAGGGAGAACAGCTCTGCTGTCCTTTGTATGCTCAGAAAGGCAGGGACCGTTCCCATTTCATTCAAAATACAGCAGTCCCTAAAACACTGCAGGTCTAGAGTGACCGTTAGGATTGAGGGTTCCGCAGGGCAGTGAAATCGAGAAACGGGTTCACTCGGAGTAAGACGAGTTTGGTGAATGGTAACATTGCAAAATAATATCCACAAAGTGGCAGGAACGGGGTAGAGAAAAATGAGTGGGAGTGAATGAGGTAAAATCAACAATGCAGGAAATGCTCAGCATGTCGAGCAGCATGTGTGGAGAAATGAATAGAGCTCTTGTTCTGGTGGCAGGTCCACACAATGAAATGATACTCTGTTTTTTTGGTACGCAGCATTTCTCCAACATTTGTTGTCTCCAACAACTGCAGTTATTTGCTTTTCAAGGAATGTGAGCTGTTATTTTTGGAGAGCTGAGGAAGTTATTTTGTAGGGGAAGGAGGTCTGGTTTGGGTGTGAAAGGTTTATCAGGAAAATGAAACACAGATTGTTTATTTGTGAGTGACTTCGGTTCCTGTATATTCTCTTTTGGGCAATGAAGGATTCATGCAACTTTGAAAGTCATATAACACTAGCGATACAGTTTTCACACATTGGAAACATGCTGGAGAAAGAACGACCACACAAATAAGTTTGGTATCATGTAGCAACTAGCTGTTGTAAAGAATGACTTATTAACCAGATAAATGATTTAGCAGACTCCCAAGTGTTCTTTTACAATGCTTATGCTGGCACCAACACGCTCCAGTGATACCTTAACTGGATTAAGAGCTGGAAGATGCATCTCAACTTTGTTTTATCTTCTGTTTGCCTGCTTAATGTTTGTCAAGAGACAGCCGTATGAGAGTGAAATAAAAATAAAAATACCCGACACTTGTATCAGGGCTTCCCGTCCAGTTCCGTAGACCGTGTAGATTCTGTGAGCCTCTGGGCTTTTCCCACACTTCCACGTTGCACGTAGACCTGGTGAAGACATTAAAAATAGCAGAGGTAGGGGATATGGGGAGAAGGCAGGAACGGGGTACTGATTGGGGATGATCAGCCACGATCACATTGAATGGCGGTGCTGGCTTGTAGGGCCGAATGGCCTATTCCTGCACCTATTGTCTATTGACCTTAGCAGTGACTCCTCCCCCATATGCTCCACTGCCGTGAGGATATGTCTGCCCTTATTGCTGTCTCCCTCATTGCTCTAAGAAGCTGATGAGACTTTACCTGACATTACAGGCCTCAGAGGGTGGTGGATGCAAGTTCTCTGGATACTTTCAAGATAAAGCTAGATAGGGCTCTTAAAGATAGCGGAGTCAGAGAATATGGGGAGAAGGCAGGAACGGGGTACTGATTGGGGATGATCAGCCATGATCACATTGAATGGCTCGAAGGGCCGAATGGCCTACTCCTGCATCTATTCTCTATTGTCTATTAAATCAAGATCCTTTCTTTCAACTCCATGTTTTCTGAAATATTTAATTCTCAACCTTGTTCACTTTAAAACTACGTTGCTGTAATGGTGATTAGATAGTATCTATATATTTGTATTTGTGCCATCTATTTTCCATAACTTATTATGACTGCATTCAGATTACGAGCACTCAGTTTTGTATTTTTAACTATTTTTCTCCTGCACTGATTGGAGATATTTTGTCATCTTTGTATACTCTGTCCCTTCCTGAGATTTTGTTACCACTATGCATTTTACCACCCTGCACTATAGTGTCATGCAGCACAGAAACAGACCCTTCGGTCCACCATTTGTGTGTGAGTGTGTGGTGTATGAGTGGTGTGTGAGTGGGGGCGCCGCCGAATATGGCTGCCCAGCCTGTAGCTGTCCGTCCTTTCGCCCTTTTTTGTTTTTTAGTGCGTTAAAAAGTTTTGTTTTGTAGGTCTAATCTTTTTATGTGGGGGAGGGGGAAACAGTTTTTTCTCATCCCCTACATGGTCGGAGATGCAGCTTTCCTCTGAGCCGCATCTTCGCCCCTTCCTTGCAGCCTACCAACGGGAGGGGAGCGCCGTTTCCTGCCGGGACCGGCCAGAACTTCAGCTTTGGCGGTGGCGCAGCGCTGTAGTACCAGCGCGGAGCGGGCGATGCCTTTCCGAGGGTCGCCGTGTGGTAAGCTCTGGAGTGCTGTAACCGCCGACTCCAACATTGTGGAGCTGTCGTTGCAGAGCGTCCAGGCGCGGGCTTAGTTTAAACACCGCGGAGCCTGGGATCTCTCGCTGAGATCGCCAGTGTTGGAGCTCCGACCAGCGCGGCCTGTGGACTTCGGGAGCCGCGGTCTCTGGCAGCAAGCGGCCGTTCCAGACACTACAAGGCGCTGAAGAGTGTTCTCGCGACGCCGGAGCTCCATCATCCGGCGAGAGGCCCTGATACATCGAGCCGCTGTAGTGGCGACTGTGGAGGCCTCAAATAGGCCCCGAGCACGGGGTAATCAATAGAATGAGGACTGGACTTTGCTGCCTTCCTTCACAGTGGGAACCATTGTGGGGGGATGCTTTTATGTTTGGTGTTAAATTCTTCTTTGGTGTTGTGTCTTATTTTTATTGGTGTGCTACAAATGCGCAATTGAGAAAATGTCTGCCAGAGGTGAGAGTGAACGCTGACGCGACTAGCTGCCGGTGCTCTCTCTCCGAATTCTGTAATTTGTTTTAAACTTGTAATTAGTCTGTAAACTTGTTTTAACTGTAAGGTGTCCTTGAGTGTCCTGAAAGGCGCCCATAAATAAAATGTATTATTATTATTATGGCTGTGCTGACCATTTTTCTCATCTACGGCTAAACCCAATTGCCTGCATTAGGATTCCAATGCTTCTTAAATATACTGTAGTGATCGGTATCTCATTCCAGTGCCTTCCAGATATTGTCCACTCACTGTACCTGGTGGGGGAGTTTGAATACTTGCCCCTCCAGATATCCTCTAAAACTCCTCCCTTTCACCTTGTCCATTTGACTCTCAATTTGCATTAGTTAGACCAATCCTTTCCCCTAATCAGCCTCCAATTATTGAGTTTAAAGCTTTATCTCCCAGTATTCGCACCACCAGGACACGTCCCAGCTTTATTCACGTGAAACTCATTCTGGCCTCTTTGCCCAGTACTGTGCCAGTTCCACATCAATTGCAACCCGTTTCTCCCACACCAATCTTTGAGCCACACTTTCAGCTCTCTGACCGTACTGACTCCATGCCAATACGTACGTGGCGAAGATCCAGAGATTATTACCTCACTAAATGAAAAGCAGCTCTCTGTTCTTTGTCACCCTTTGCTCAGAGGTACACACCGCTTCTGAATCAGAATGCTGTAGGCCCAAATTTTGCTCTTAAGACGAGTAAACCATTGACTTTTGACACTCCCAGCAGTGCAGACTGCTTGATGAATGGCAAGCCAGGACCCATCTTCTTGATTGGGTATAAAGGACCCAATACAAATCTTTAGTAGCATTTCACAGAGTGTCAATAAACAAATTTTAATTTTGAGCCACATAATGGGACAGATAACGTTTTCAGTGGTGTTTTAATGTGGAATACTCTCCACTTGCATGGTGAATGAAGAACCACATTCAAGAAGCTGGCTGTCATCCACAGCAAGGCAGTTCACTTGATTGACCCTTTATCCACCACACTAAGCATTCATTCCCTCTGACAGCAGCAACAGTGGATGCAGTTGGTGTGTGCCATCTGCAAATTGTGGTGCCGTCACTCTGATGATAATATCTCCCAGACCTGATCGATACCATGAGGAAGGATAAGGGCAGCGAGCGCATATCATCTTCGCTATGTTGCGGGCTCCTCCCCAAGTTGCACAGAATCATAACTTGTAAGTATGTTGCCAGCTCTATGTTATTGCTGGATCATAAAGAGTTGCATTATACTGAGGTCTCCCACCCAAACACAATTGATGAATAAAACAATTCAGATAGTCAAGAGGCTGCTACTGGATCTGCACATTTAACTGCACGTTTCTGGGGCTGGAGGAGAGCGTGGAGTTCCTTGGAGAAAAAAGCTTGAGGAATGGAATTGTTAACATTTGAGCTATTTGATTAAACCAGAAGTCTCTGAGTGAGTGGGAGTGGTGATGGATGCATGGCACTTATGTGGAGCACATACAGCAGAGCTGCAGGTGATAGGAAATAGAACTGCCGCTCAACAAAACTTACACTTGGAAGGCTACAGTCTGAGACAGTGCGGATGAAGGTTTCAGCATTCGCTGATATGAGGAAAGCGAGCAATTGGGCAATAGTATTGAGATGGAAAAGGTGTAACAAAGCTACTCGTTGTTTAAACGGCCTCGTAACCCAATCGCTGCTTCCCCTCCCTCAAGTTGTGACTGACTGCATCCAAGCCCTCAGTGTGTGCAAACATGCCAAGCACTGGGCTCTTCAGTGAGGTAATGGTGATGGCGATGTTTCTGACTTAGAACATGGGAAGCTGAGCCGTGGGTTTGAAGGAGAGGTGGGCATTGTTCGGGGGGATCACTGGGTGAGCTCTTTCACCATCACCACATTCCAGGAATTCTTCATTCCTGTTTCAGGTGAGGCATCCCACTGCTTGGATCCGTGGTCTAGTCCTGAGCAATTTACTTCGGTCAAAAACCTGTCCCCATTCTTTATGGTTTAAATTTAGTTTTATTTTAGTTTGGAGATACAGGCCCTTCGGCCCACCGAGCCTGTGCTGACCAGCGATCTCTGCACACTTACACCATCCTACACACGATAGGGCCAATTTACAATTATACCAAGCCAATTAACCTACAAACCTGTACGTCTTTGGAGTATGGGAGGAAACTGGAGCAGCCGGAGAAAACCCACGCAGGTCACAGGGAGAAGGTACAAACTCCATACAGACATGGGCACATAGTCAGGATTGAACCCTGTTCTCTGGGGCTGTAAAGCAGCAATTCTACCCGCTGTGCCACCGTGCCGCCCTTGATCTGCCTCTGAAATAGACACATCCACTTTCTGTGTGAATTAAATCGGAGCCTGCACTCACTTTGCAGTTGTAAGTCAACAGTTTTGTTAAGTATCAGTCGGTGCAAGCACTGGTTAACTGTCTGTGAGGGTTGTTTCTGTGAATTTAAATTGTTGCTTTGTTGCAGTGCAGTGTTTGTTTTGCACTGCATTTAAGCTCGTGGGAGCCAGGGATATTCATCCTTTGATAAAATACATTTATGATGTTGCTTTGGTAGTTAAATACCAAACAGCAGCATTGCATCCTTTTGTCAAGGGCTAGAGGGAAAGGGTTTTGCATGGGGAGCCCCTGGCTAGCTAGAAAGTGGTTCAAATTCTTGCTTTAATGTAGAAAAATAAATCAATTACTGCCAACGCTATCCTTAAAAGTGGCTGGAATTTATTTTGCACACTTCTCTTGCTCTAATCCCTCCCCACAACTCAGCAATTTTTTTTTGTGTTACTTGATGACTTTGCCTTGACCTCAAACCAAGCCCACAATGCAACGTCCCAGCGATTGCTAATCTCGAACATTTTATGTTCCACATTTTTGGTGCACGGTTTGTGAAGTGAGGGGAAGGGTCAACGTTTGAAGTGTAACGCATTTTGGCATTAAGCCAGACCATGCCATTAGGTTTGACTGATCGGTGATTCATTCTGACTTGGCTGGACTTAGTTTGATTGCAAGTTTTCAAAAACAACTGGGGGAATCTAGGCTCTTTCTATTTTGTGAGCTGGCCGATTTGTGACTGAGAATGTAGGTGGCTTTTGGAAAGAATAGGAATGATGTTAAATGTTCTCATCGGGATAATCTCTGCCTGAAAACAACCTGGTGTCCCTGTTGTTTCTGTCTAATTATTATGTAAATTGCTTTTATTCAGCCTTGGGAGACCTTTTGACATCCAAGCACATTAAAATATTACCATTGCAACGTACTGTTGGGGGCACGCACTGGCTTCTAATGGAATGTGCTTTGGTCCGTTGGATGTGAAGAAGGGAGATTTGCTTCTGAACTAGCCAACACTGCTCTCTTGAACTGTGCAGCAATCAGATGCTGGACAATGTCGATCGAGCCAGTCATCCACTCAGATCCTATGCTCAGACTAATTCGGCAGCGTCAGTGGATGAGAATTTGTATACACGTACTCCCTTTCTTGATCCTAGGACATTCCAAGTGTTTTACGGTAAACGACATTTGTTTTCACCCCCATCTCCAAAATATGGGCTCCTGTAAATTACGCATCAGTGGAGGATAATAGCAAAAGGGATAAAGGTGAGTTCATGTGTGAGAGGGAATAAATTGTAGGGCTACTGGAAACTGCAGAGAGGGAATGGAAGTACTACTGGAGCTGGCATGGATCCAATGGGACGAATGGTCTCCCTCTGTGCTGTTATAAAATAACCTGTGGGAGTCATGGTAGCTAGTTAAGCCCAGAGCAAGGACCTCCAGTCAGCAAGCATGTAATGGCCAAACGGTGGGTATTGCTATTAAAGATGTTGTTTGAGGGATTAATGTTGGGGAGGGTGCTGGAGAGAGCTTGTGCCTGTGCTGCAGCTGTAAAGAGAGTACAGGTGCACAACCTTTTATCCGAAAGCCTTGGGACCAGACACTTGTCGGATTTCGGACATTTTCGGATTTCAGAATGGAAGATTTTTAGCGTAGATTAGGTAGGTAGTGCGGGCGGCTTGAAAAGTCTGGAGCAGCTGCCTCCTCCCCGGAGACTGGGAGAATCATTGCATAAATGTTAGTCAGTTAGTTTGGAGGGATTTTATGTGGTGGTGGTGGTGTAGGGGTGAAGGGGGAAACTTTAATTCTTAGTCCCCTACCTACCTAGTCGGCGACTCCCAACCTCGCGGAGCTGGGGGCTCCGTCCGGCCGCGGGCGGCGCCGGTTGGAGCTCCGACCCCGGCAACTCTACCCCTGGCTGCGCGGCTCCAAATCCAGCGACGCTCCGCGATGTTGTGTGTCGGCGGCCACAGCGCTCCGGAGCTTGCCGCACGGCGACCCGGTAAGGCATTGCTCGCGACGCCGCCGACTCCCGACATTCTCGGAGCTGGGACATCCGGCCGCGGGCCGCGCTGGATTTGGAGCGCCTCGCAGCCAGGGATAGGGTTGCCGGGGTCGGAGCTACAACCGGCGCCGCCCGCGGCCAGACCGGCCACAGCGCTGCGGAGCTTACTGCACAGCGACCCGGTAAGGCATTGACCGCTCCCCGCCTCTCCGACCAGGTAGGGGACTAAGAATTAAAGTTTACCCCCTTCACCCCCCTTCACATAAAAGCCCTCCAAACTAACTGACTAACATTTAAGCAATGATTTACAGATGTTTAAGCGTCTCCCGGCCTCCAGGGAGGAGGCAGCCGCTACAGTAGTACAGACCTGGGTTGACCGTGGGTCATTTTGGGTCAAGTTTGGCGCCAAACGCGAGCTTTGGTGCGCAGACGACATCTGGAAAAAATGGCCGGTTTTCGGAGCTTTTCGGTTTCTGGAACACCGGATAAAAGGTTGTGCACCTGTACTAGTTTTGTGAAGCATGGCCACAGCCCAGTCCTCACCAGATGGATGGTGAAACGCAACCCCATGGTTCTCTTTTCTCACCTGCCTTTGTTTGCTGCTACCAACACTTGAGGCAAATTGCAAAGGGCGGTTACGGAAGAAGTCCTTCTAAAGGATAGCCTGGTCAAATTGGCAATTGGAGTCCTGTTCTTTTGTTGCTTTTGATTGTAAGTCGTGGATACATTCTATTTTTGGACACGTGTTCAATATCTGTTATCAACTTCATATGAGTTGTTAAACAGTTAACTTGTCTGATCTCTTTCATGACGCATACAATATCGTGAAGTACAAAGTTATTCCGTATTTCTGGCTAATATTTCACTTTAGACTTTAAAGATACAGTGCAGAAATAGGCCCTTCAGCCAACCCACCGAGTCCAGGCCGACTAGCGATCACACTACAACTATTTTCACACTAGCGACAGTTTATAATTTTTTTACCAATGCCAAGTAACCTACAAACCTGGCTGTCTTTGGAATGTGGGAGTAAACCGGATCACTCGCAGAAATCCCACGTGGTCACAGGGAGAACATACAAACTCCATACGGACAGCACCCGCAGTCAGAATTGAACCCAGGTCTTTGACTCTGTCCCACTTAGGAAACCTGAACGTGGAGACTTTGCGCCCCACCCAAGGTTTCCGTGCGGTTCCCGGAGGTTTTTGTCAGTCTCCTTAATGGTCGAAAGTGGTTTCCGCTTCTTCTATGTTCCAGCGATTATTTCAAAAAATTCAAAACCGGCCGCGACTAAAATTAGGTCGCCATTATAAAAATCGCAAATGTTTTAGTCGAAGCTGGTTGCGATGTTAGTTGAAGATGGTTGCTGGAGGTTGCAGATGGTTGCCGGAGGTTGCAGGTGGTTGCTGGAGGTTGCAGATGGTTGCTGGAGGTTGCAGGTGGTTGCCGGAGGTTGCAGGTGGTTGCCGGAGGTTGCAGACCTTCCACTACCTGCAACCTCCGGCAACCACCTTCAACTAGCATCGCAACTGGCTTTGACTAAAAAATTACGGATTTTTAAAACGGCAACCTATTTTTAGTCGCGGCCGGTTTTTAATTTTTTGAAATAATCGCCGGAACATAGAAGAAGCGGAAACTACTTTCGACCATTAGGGAGACTGACAAAAACCTCCGGGAACCGCATGGAAACCTTGGGTGGGGCGCAAAGTCTCCAGAGGTTTCTGTTTAGGTTTCCTAAGTGGGACAGGGGCATAAGGCAGCAACTCTACTGCTCTGCCACTGTGCCACCCTTCATTCAACCTAAATCATGCAAACGGATAATCAAGACAGTTTTTCTGATGGTTTGTAGTTATATTTTGTGAAAATTGGCTGCTCTGATTCCTGCACAAGGATAAGGTTTTGTACAAGAAACCTGATAAATTTCCCTCTATTATATCTCTTCTCTTCCTGGCAGAACTTGTCCTCTCCCTCAACAACTTTTCTTTAGGCTCCTCTCTCTTTTTTCAAGTTAAAGGTCCAAGCTATGGGTACTTGCATGGGCCTCATCAAAGCCTGCCTCTCTGTTGGTGACTTCAAACGGTGTTAGTTCCAGACGTACACTGGCTCCATCATGTGCATCTCCTCTAACCTCATCTACCGCGTCCTGTGTGGCCTCCTTTACTACGGCGAGACCAAGCATATGCGCGGCACCCGTTTTTGGCAATCATCCATACTCACTCCTTGAAGGTCTGCTGTCTCCCCTAGTTGCTAACCATTTTAATTCCACTTTGCCTTCCCATACTGACCTTTCTGTCGCGGGCCTCCTCCATTGCCAGAGTGAGGCCACATATTCTGCATGGGTTGCTTACAACTGTATGAACATTGAATTCTCCAATTTAGGTAACAAACCTACAAACACTTCTCCACACCCCTGTTCCCTTCCACCTATATTATTTGGCATCACAATTGATGCCTCTTCTCTCCTTATGTCACAATTTCCGTCTTTCAGCTCTGGCCTTTGTCCAACCATCTGACAATCAAGACCCCCCCCCCCCCCCCCCCTCCCCCTCTCCCCCCCTCTCCCTCCTCCCCCCCTCTCCCCTCCCACCTCCCCTCCTCCCCCCCCCCCCCCCCCAGCATTCTCCCCCTAACCATAATCGGGCTGAAGAAGGGTCCTGACCTGAAACGTCTTCTATCCATGATCTCTAGAGATACTGCTGAGTTACTCCAGCATCTTGTGTCTTTTTTTGTACAATATTCCACTGATTGTAAATTAAGCCCTGAGAATGTAAAGGACAGAACACAAATGCAAAGATATTTTTGCGTGTGTAATGTTACTTGCACAAGCTCTCACAGTTTTAAGTACATTTTCTTCAGGTTCTGGGGAGATTTGTGCAGGCTTGCACAGATTGGTCCTTGCCTCCAGCTGGCTCAGACACCAGTAAACCCTGTTGAAAGAATGATTTGCATTGGGAGAGCACCAGAAACCCAGGCTCCTGCAGCCAGCAGAATGGAATGTCGCCATGCCGGTTGCTGGCCGATCTCCTCCTCTGCTGTTAGCTTGACTCTTTCATCACGTTGGTGCAATAGGAAATGGAAAATTCCCACAAAGTGGTTGAAAGAATGTGCCTGCAAACTCATCAGAAATTCTGGGAAATCTCAATCCCTCCGACTCCAGCTTTGTAAATCAGCCACTTCCTTAACCCCTACACTTGTAGTACGTAACCTCTGGGTCTCTCTGCTTCCATGACCCTTTTCAACTGCTTAAAACTTGGTTTAGTTTAGTTTCGAGGTACAGCGTGGATACAAGCCCTTTGGCCCACCGAGCCCACACTAACAGTATTCTACGCACACACTGGGGACAATTTACAATTTTACAGAAGCCCGTTAACTTACTAAACTGTACGTCTTTGGAGTGTGCGTGGAAACCGGAGTTTCCAGAGAAAACTCCTTACCACTTCCTCACTCCAAGGTTCTTTAACCAATCACCTCCTTTCTTTAGGTGTCTGGTGGACATCTAATGTGACTCTGCTCAAATATATAAAGCTGCTTGGAATGTTTTACCACCTTGATAATGGTGCCAATTGGTGGATATCTTACTTTGAGCAAGAAGTGTGTGACTCTGCCCCTTGAGTTGTCTTCCATCCCCACACCAACAGCTCCATCTTTCCACAGTCTGGATCTCTATCCACTTTGTCTCGTTTTCACACCTTACATTTCCTTATCTCTGTATCTCCCTCTCCCCTCATTCAGTCTGAAGAAGGGTCTCGACCCAAAACGTCACCCATTCCTTCTGTCCGGAGATGCTGACTGTCCTGCTGAGTTACTCCAGCATTTTTGTGTCTAATATTCCTTCCATACTGTGGCGAGCGGAATTGCCGTAAAAATTTAAATGGTGTCTAAACAACCTCGTTTTTTTTATAAAGTTACGACATGATCCCCTAATGCATGGGTTCCCAAATCTGGGGTAAATTTACCCCCGGGGGAAATTTCACCTAACCAGAAGGTAAAATTGTTGAAGGTACACAAAAATACTGGAGGAACTCAGCGGGTGCAGCAGCATCTATGGAGCGAAGGAAATGGGTAACGTTTCGGGCCGAAACCCTTCCTCAGACATTGTTGATTCTGGATTTGTACATATTTTTTCTCATTGACTGACTGTGTTTGGTTGTGGTTTACCGGTATCTATTCATCATTAGTTGTTCATAAATAAGTGAAATAACATTTATTATGTGCTATTAAAGTTGCCAGGGGTAAATGGGACGAAAAAGGTTGGGAAATCCCATCCCTAATGAGAGGAATAGTGGTGTGACCTTATATATATTGTATATATTGTAAAATCTACAATTATATATTGTAAAATCTACTCTCCTTTTGAATGTAACCATTCATTTTGGACCCTCTGCAAACACCAATACCCTTAATAATGAGCAGTCATTTGGAAGAATGTTCATCAGAATTATTTTCAACTTAATTCCTCTGAGTTCTGACAACTGGCATGTGGCGTTCAAGTGTTCTGGCAGAGTTTGCAGTGTAATTCCATCTTGTTACCTTATCCGACTGCACAGCTGATTGGCCCTTTGTGTGACGGTGAATGCTTTGTTGCAGCTACTGCTCTTAGCAAGTGACCTCTCGCCCGATGTCCTGCTGTGGGGACCACACGACCATGCAGGTTGCAGCAGTGGTATGTATGCATCGGTTCTCTGCAAATCTTACATGCGGTCTGGGGTTGACGTTCTTGCCTTAAAGCCATGCCCTCTAGTCCTTGACATTGCCGGTCTGGGAAGAAGATTCTGACACCTCTCTGTATACCCGGGGGAGGATATGTATCATGTATGTGATGCCTCCCATGGGTGAAATTGTGCTCTTTTGCCACAACGTGACCTGCTATGGACCTGCAATGAAAGGCCTGCGTATGTCCAAGGGTTCAGCTGCAGGCATCTATGAGTGGAAGGCATGTGACATGGAAAGGAGGCAAAATAATACTCATTGGAAGAAATAAAAACAAGTTCTGGCCTGCCAGTATAACAGAGCAACAACTCAAGGCCATTTTAGGCTGAGCTCTTTTCCCTGTTTACTTACTGATGCTGCAATAGCACATGGAATGCTGGAATCTGTGATTGTGTCAGACGGGGAGGGGTGTTGATGGAGGAGATGTCCCACAGAGCTGGGGATTGTGGACATTTTAACCAGCAACTTGAGGAATCGATGCAAAGTGGTTTAAATGTTCCAGCTCCCTGCCTGTGCTTGACGATGTGTCCCTGTGTGGCCCTGCCCTCCTGCAGACTCATGGTAACTGTTTCAGTGAACCGGGCTGATAACAGGGTGGCCTTGGGTTTGAGGAGCTGGATTATTATTAATCACGTTGACATGTGTTTGAGATTGCTTTCTCCAGGCAGCTCTGTGGCAGGAGAACTGCAACTCTGATTTACAGCATGTGGTAGATCCTGAAGTAGAAGCTATTGCCAGACAGGCACTGATGGATATACCCTGGTCAAGGGTCCACGTTAACATCTCCCACTCGATATACATGTAAGCCTTGATAAATCAGCACACTTGGCATTGGTATTGCATTATTGTTGTCAGAGATACAGTGAAAAACATTGTTTGGCCTAATTATCTAGCTTGACCATGCCAACTAAGGTGCTCCGTCTACACTAGTCCCACCTGCTTGTGTTTGACCCGCATCCCTCTAAAACTTTCCTATCTATGTACCTGTCCAAATGTCCCATTCCATATGCCCACCACCCTCTGCGTGACAAAGTTACCCCTTAGATTCCTGTTAAATCTTTTCCCTCTTATCTTAAACCTATATTCTCTGGTTCTTGATTACCCTATTTTGGGTAAAAAGACTGTGTATCGATCTTATCTATTCCCCTCATGATCTTAAACACCTCTAAATGATCCACTCTTATCCTCCCACCCTCCAAGGAATATAGTCCTAGCCTGCCCATCCTTTCCCTATAGCTCAGGCCTTTAAGTCCTGACAATATACTTGTAAATCTTCTCTGCACTTTTTCCAGTTTAACAACATCTTTCCTATAGCAGGGTGACCAAAACTGAACACAGGACTCCAATTGCACTCAAGCTGGGCCGAAGGGCCTGTTTCTCTGCTGTATTACTCTATGATAGCAAGTCATATTGTCTGCACTGTGAAAACATTAGACAGATGCAAATTTTGAATTAGTGGTCCAAATTCAGATGAAACTATCATCAGGTGCATGGCTTGATGTTGATATTTTGCACTGGTTCTGGTTGACAAACTATTGGTTTATTTGATGAGCAAATTAATTTACATTTAATATTCATGCTGCAGAAGCTCACATTTAATCCTGCGATGTCTATGACGACGGCTCCAAGGATTGTGGAAGACCTTTGTCCAACCAAAGGTACAAGTTCGACAGCAGTTCCCTGTTGCAGAGCAGCAGTTCCACAGCAGAAGAGGAACTGCAGATGTGACTGATGTAGCAGAAGCAGTTGCGACTGATGTAACAGATACCATCCTTTGCATGAACATCAACTTACGTTGCCAAAATGTTCTCCGTCTGAGTTGAAAGAGTGAATCAAAGCATTTATAGTCTCGTGATTTCATCAGAGGGGATCATCAGAAACCAAAATGCCATAGAGAGGAAATCTTATCTGGGCTTGGCTCTCTCTCTTATACCAACAGAAGCAGTAACACAAAGCAGAACAACCTTAAGACAAGGTCTGATATAATGGCCATTGCATCAGCAGATTGCTCAGTTCCAGGTCAGGCTGCATATATGTCAGTTCAGTCATCTTTATTAGCCAAATAGACTTCTATATGTAATAGATCACAAGAATGGCTGCAGTTATCAAAGAGGAACATCTTCGAAAGTTATAGCAAGCAGTTAGGTGGCTGCACAGATGCAATGTAGAACTCAAGGTGTGCAATTGACCAGTAAGTAGTAGTTTATTGAGCTGAAACTGGATGCAAATTGGATTGCCACCAGTCAAAGGCGTGGAATAGTCTAGGCTTTCATTAGTTAGTCACGTTCATTTCTATTTGAGTGCTCACTGGTGCAACGCATTATGGATCATGCACGTTTTAGATGGTGGAGCAAGGAGTCAGTGATGTATCGGAGAAAGGGGCGGCACAATGAGGTTTGTGTTTAATGGTGAGACATCAGTGGGCAAACCCATTGTTGTACTGTAGGACAGCACAGGTTATTACTGCTGCAGAGCTGCTCGTAGGTAGAGATGCAGAACACAGTCGGGTTCAGTTCGGCCACATCGAGGAGTAAGAGGCAGCTAAGCAGAAAGTAATTTTTCATTCAAGTCATGGAGAGGAACAATTTAAACAACCTGATCAACTTAGACACAAAGTGCTGGAGTAACTCAGCGTGTCAGGCAGCATCTCCGGAGAAAAAGGATGGGTGACGTTTCGGCTGGGGACCTTTCTGCAGAGGATCTGAAGAAAGGTCCAGACCCGAAATGTCACCCACCCTTTTCCCCCGGAGTTGCTTACTGACCCACTAAGTTACTCCAGCAGTGTGTGTCTATCTTCAGTTTATACCAACATCTGCAGTTCTTTTCTACACTGCCTGATCAAGTTCATATGTAAACACCACTTTGCAAATCTGGCATTAGGAAATGGAAAATTCAGCTTGTTTTCTACATAGCTTACAGTATTGGAAAATTCAGCTTAAAGGCCACAGAAATGTTTCTATTCCTTCCCAGTGCTGATGAAGGATCTTTGATCTGAAGCGTTAACTCTCTTAGGCAGATCCTGTCTGACCTGCTGAGAGTTTCTCACATTTTCTGTTTTTAATTGCAAAAAGGGTGTTGAAGTGAGTTCAAAGCAATATATCGTTAAAATTAGGTTAAAATTAAAAGCAATTAATGAGGTTAAGATGTTATTTGAGATGCGTGTCCTCAGTGGCGGCGGTGTGGATAGCAAGGGCACAGAGCTCCTGCTGGAATTGTGTAAAGCATGAAGGAGGTCATACCTGGGGCACTGTGTACAAGACTTGGTCACCACACTACAGGCAGGATTTGAGAGTTCCAGACAGGGAGCAGAGCAAGTTTGAGGATGTTGCCAAGGTCGGTGAGGAATAGTTGTGGTCTCTCTGCTGGGAGTTGTCTTTGGAGTAAAGAAGACTGCGGCGAAGGTTGAATTAAAGTTTACAAAATAATGAGAAGTGCAGACAGATTAGTCAGCGTGAGTCTCATTCCCTGCCACAGAGAGAGTGATAACTCGGAGAGGTAGATTTCATTCATAGGTGGGTGGGAGTACTTCACCCAAAGTGTGGTGGGAGATGGAGCTCACTGTCTGGATGAGCAGTGGAAGCAGAAATGCTCGATGCATAAAAGTAACAAAAAGTAACTGAATGACTGTTTGATGAGCTGTAGTTAGCAAGCAGAGAGCTGGTGGGTGGAAATAACAAAAAAAAAGCTTAATTTTGGCCCAACTAAACACTGTGTGCCAAATGGCCTCCTTCATTGGTGTGAACTGCTATGATTCTATGGTGTGGACATAAACATACCGCCAACCCTCACACATGCATTCTGCAATTGTAGTCATAGAGCCATACTGAAGAAAATTGGGCGTCCTCCCCATGCCACCCTTTTTGTCCATTAACTCCCATCTGCCCACCATGCCTTGCCTCTTTAAGTGTCTTTAAGTGTCTGTCCTAATGCCGCTTAAGCTAACACATTGTTTGTTGATTGACTTGTGAAAGGCAATACATACTTGGTTCTTACCAGTGTATATGGTGGGTTGAGGTTAGTTGGATGGAAGGGTGGGCCAAAGCACCCTCTGGGCTGGTGAATTTTGACTCCTGAATGGGGAGAACCTGCAAGGGTGGCACGGTGGTGCAGAGGTAGAGTTGCTACTTTACAGCGCCTGAGACCCAGATTCAATCCTGACTATGCGTGCCGTCTCTCCCCATGACCAGCGTGAGGTTTCTCCAGGAGCTCTGGTTTCCTTCTGCATTCCAATGACATACAGGTTTGTATGCTAATTAGCTTTGGTAAAATTGTAAATTAACCCAAGAGTTTAGAATAGTGTTAGTGTACAGGGATTGCTGGTCTGCACGGAATCGGTGGACCGAAGAGCCTGTTTCTGTGCTGTATCTCTAAACCAAACAGTGAAATGAATCAAGAACCTGGTTGGGACAGCAGTGTGTCTGTGTAATTCCGTGCAGAAGATTCATTGAAGGGCCAGTTTTGGCTCACTATTGCCACTGTGGCTTCAGACTTAGAAAGTCATGCATTCTACTCCCATTCCAAATATTCAAAATTTAGGCTGACATTTTATTGCAGAAACGAGGGGATGCTGGGTTTGCTGCATTTTTGGAAAGGTGTTCAACCAAATCTCTCTGCCAGATCAAACCACCATATGGCCTTGTGTTGGAAAAAAAAACACGCGTTTTCAAATGTTATCGTTTAGTGAATTTCCCAATTATTTGTTTTTAGCACATTGGTGATTGTAAGAATGCGGCCTGGCTCCATGTTTTTTTTTACTGTAGAACAGTGACGAACAATAGTAGTTGGCTCTGAAGCACTTTAAAACATTGTGAGATTATGGTGTTATTGCAAATACAGGAAGTAGTTTAAAATGTAAATAGCTTACAGTATTTAGTGACAATATTGTGTGAAAATGCACGCTTTAAATGCCACAGAAATAAAAGTTTTGTCAATATATTATTAGAGAATCAAACTCAGGATAAGGTTCCCGTGTGACCAATACCAGATTCATTGGATTGTCTCACAATGGACTCTGGCTAATGGCACTGTTTGTGCCTGTGGGAATAAGGTGGGGTTGTGTGTACGTGTCTGTATGTGAACGAGACAGAGAATTAATTTTGTATTGCAAATGTGTGCACTTAGGTGGAGCAGCGCTGAGATAAATGCCTTTCTCCAGCAGGTGAGCACACCTGAGAGGGTAACAGAAACCTGGAATTCTCTCCTTCAAACAGGCGTGTAGATGCTGGAATAATGGGCACTTTCAATATTTGATTGTTCGATGTTTGCTTTGGTGAGGGTGTGGAGAGGGATGGTAGAGAGGATAGACACAAACTGCAGAACAGGCCGCATCTCTGGATAGAAGAAATTAGTGATGTTTTGGGTTGAGATCCTTCTTCAGACTCCTTCCGAGAGGATGTTGGCTTAATGCTTATCTTCCTGCAGAGATCATCTCAGTGTGAGTGAGGAGAATGTGCTGGGAGTAAAAAGCTACATGGAAGTATTTTTAACTGAGCAAGCTATCAGCAGAGTCCTTTGCTACTGGTCCCTTTCATTAAATCTGGGAATCAGTTGCAGCAGGAAATACCCCATGTAGAATCTTCATGCAAGTTCCCTTTATGTGTTGCCAATATTGTTCAGGTTTTTGGGCCTCTTCAGTTAAGTGTTGGAGTGCGTTCAGCGGGTATGTGGATGGTAATGCGTAGGATTCAACTTGGGTCATTGGTGGTTTGAGGTAGTGACTCTTCCAGCTGTGCCACGAGCCCTTAATTATGGAGAAACTGAACAAAGAGCGAATGCCTGTTCCAGTTCCTGTGTCTGGATCGTACCAAAGTTCACAAAACCCTGATTTTAGAGATATGGAAGAGATTTGAGGACGAGTTAAGTTCTTCATACCATTCCTGCCACCCTTGGGAACACATCTACTTCCAACTCCATTTCGCTGTCTAGAGTCACGAATATTTAATTGTCCTAATCACAGGATTGGAAACAATCAATTTCTTACTTGCTGAGGCTTTACAGGCATATTAATGCAACTAGACAATGTAAATATACAATAAACTATAAGACATAACATTATCAGTTAAACGAGGTAACCAGACCACAATATTGCAATCCAAAGTATTTAGTCCATAGTAGGTCAGGGCTGAGGTTGAGACATGACTTAGGTAATGCAGTGTGGTTCAATAGCTTTATGGTTGATA
This sequence comes from Leucoraja erinaceus, assembly GCF_028641065.1. Taxonomy (NCBI): domain Eukaryota; kingdom Metazoa; phylum Chordata; class Chondrichthyes; order Rajiformes; family Rajidae; genus Leucoraja; species Leucoraja erinaceus. Next base: position 34,564,314 of record NC_073389.1, read on the forward strand.
TGAAGAAGTTGTTCTTGAACCTAGAGATTACGTTTCTCAGGCTCTTGTACCTTCTTCCTGATCGAAACAGCAAGATGAGAGCGTGGCCAGAGTGATGTGGGTCTGTGATATTAGCTGCCTTCTTGGTGATGGGGAGGCTGCCAGCCACGATGTCCACCACTTTCTGCACCACCCTTCATTCTTGGGCATTTTAACGAACCAGTCCATGATGCAAGCAGTCAGTACGCTCTCCAGCTGTACACCTGTAGCGGTTTGATAGAGTATTCTGTGAAATGCCAAACATTACACGCTACAGTGGAATTCACAATTTCACTGTCTATCGGTCATGGCCTCTGCTTGAGTAACACTTAGCGATGCTTGTCTCCAAAAGAGGGCAGTTCCTGGTGATGCAGAGCTGTAACTGGCTCCAATTCATCGAGGCAGGTTCAGGATGAGGCTGGAGCCCATCACCTGGGCCTTTGCTTCACAACACTGCAGAGGGAGGCACTACTTCTCTCATGAAATCATAATCCAAGGATCCCGTGCAAAAGATTACAGAACATTTCAAGAAGAGCGTGGAATTTCTCCCTGGTTTTGGTATCAAAATTGCTATTGGTTTATTATTATCATGAGTACTGAGGTACAGTGAAAAGCTATTGTTGAAGTCCTATCCAATTAAATTATTAATACTATATACAAGTACAATCAGACCATGCATGAGTGCAGTAGGTAGTGCAAAGAAAAAAAAAAAATCAATGTGCAGAATATAGTTTTGCAACATACAGGTGCACAACCTTTTATCCGAAAGCCTTGGGACCAGACACTTGTCGGATTTCGGACATTTTCGGATTTCCGAATGGAAGATTTTTAGCGTAGATTAGGTAGGTAGCGAGGGCGGCTTGAAAAGTCTGGAGCAGCTGCCTCCTCCCCGGAGAATCATTGTAAATCATTGCATAAATGTTAGTCAGTTAGTTTGGAGGGATTTTATGTGGTGGTGGGGTGGGGGGGGGTGAAGGGGGAAACTTTAATTCTCAGTCCCCTACCTGGTCGGCGACTCCCAACATCGCGGAGCTGGGGGCTCCGTCCGGCCGCGGGAGGCGCCGGTTGGAGCTCCGACCCCGGCAACTGCCTCACAGTTGACCCCTCCAACCCCTGGCTGCGCGGTGCTCCAAATCCAGCGCGGCCCGCGGCCGGACGCCCGCAGCCCCAGCTCCGCGAATGTTGGGAGTCGGCGGCCACAGCGCTCCGGAGCTTACCGCACGGCGACCCGGTAAGGCATTGCCCGCTCCCCGCTGGTATCCCAGCTCTGCGACGCCGCCGACTCCCAACATTCGCGGAGCTGGGGCTGCGGGCGGTGGTGGATTTGGAGCGCCTCGCAGCCAGGGGTAGAGTTGCTGGGGTCGGAGCTACAACCGGTGCCGCCCACGGCCGGACGCCCACAGCCTCAGTGGCCACAGCGCTGCGGAGCTTACTGCACGGCGACCCGGTAAGGCATTGACCACTCCCCGCCTCTCCGACCAGGTAGGGGACTAAGAATTAAAGTTTACCCCTACACCCCCCCCCCCCCTTTCACTTAAAAGCCCTCCAAACTAACTGACTAACCTTTAAGCAATGATTTACAGGTGTTTATGTGTCTCCCCCGTTCTCCGGGGAGGAGGCAGCCGCTACAGTAGTACAGACCTGGGTTGACCGTGGGTCGTTTCGGGTCAAGTTTGGCGCCAAACGCGAGCTTTGGTGTGCAGACGACATCCTGGAAAAAATGGCCGGTTTTCGGACATATTTTGCAGCACCCGGTGGCCACCTTACTCCTGGCTTTCAAAAGCCTTGTACACCCGGGTGCTCCAAGCCCGTGGGGTTGCCTACGAAGCGGTCCACCACACCCAACAGCTGTTCCGGTTTCCGGAACTCCGGATAAAGGTTTGTGCACCTGTAGTACTGTAACAGTTCCAGAGAAAAGTCCAATGTTCGCAATGAAATGAAATTGGGTAGGAAGATCGGGGTTACCCCCAAACTTATAGGAGGAAACCAGTTGGCTGACAACAGAAGGGAAGAAGCTGTTTGGTGTTTAGTTAGGAGATACAGAGTGGAAATAGGTCCTGCGGCCCACCCTGCCCACACTGACCAGCGATCACCCGTACACCACTTCTATCCTACATGCACAAAAGGAATAATTTTTACAGAAGCCAATTAACCTACAAACCCACATGTTTTTGGGATGTGGGAGGAAACCGGAGAAAACCCACGCAGTCATAAGGAGAACGTACAAACTCCACACAGACAGTACCTGAGGTCAGAATCGATCCCGGGTGCCTGGCACTGTGAGGCAGCAACTCTACCCGTGTGCCACCATACTGCCTGTTTCTGAGTGGTAACACTGGGTTTAAACTAAATAGTGGGGGGGGGGGGGGGGTTGACAAATGGGGAGCATAAAGTGGAGGTTAAAGGGGAAGGGTGTATTGCTGCCCAATGAGACGTTTCCTCCGTCGAGCGGAATTAAAGATCAAGTTAAAGGGGAAGTGAGTACAGGAAAAGTTACAAAAGACTCCCGAATTAATGGGAAGGAAAGTTCGAGAAGGGATAAGAGAGCAATTGTGAGAGGGGAGGTAAATACCGGTCAAAGTGTTATATATGAATGTGCGAAGTATAAGAAATAAAGTGGATGAGCTTGAGGTTCAGTTAGAAATTGGAAAGTATGATGTTGTGGGAATTACAGAGACATGGCTGCAAGAGGGCCAGGGATGGGAACTGAATATTCAAGGGTATACCTCCTATCGAAAAGACAGACCGACCGGTGGGCAGAGGGGGTGGGGGAGCTCTGTTGGTGAGGAATGAAATTCAGTCCCTTGCAAGGGGTGACATTGAAATGGGAGATGTGGAGTCAGTATGGATAGAACTGAGGAATTGTAAGGGTAAAAAAACCCTAATGGGAGTTATCTACAGGCCCCAAACAGTAAGCTATATATAGGTGCAAGTTGAATCAAGAGTTAAAATTGGCATGTAGCAAAAGTAATGCTGTGGTTGTTATGGGAGATTTCAACATGCTGGTAGACTGGGAAAATCAAGGTGGTACTGGACCCCAAGAAAGGGAGTTTGTAATGCTTCCATGATGGATTCTTAGAACAGCTTGTATTGGAGTCTACCAGGAAGAAGGCAATTCTGGATCTAGTGTTATGCAATGAACCAGCTTTGAAAAGGGAACTTGAGGTTAAGGAGCCATTAGGAGGTAGTGACCATAATATGGTACGTTTTAATCTACTTGTTGAGGGGTACAAGGGTAAATCGGAGGTGTCAGTGTTACTGTTGAATAATGGAGACTATGGAGCCATGAGGGAGGAGCTGGCCAAAGTTGACTGAAAAGATACCCTAGCAGGGATGACAGTGGAACAACAATGGCAGGTATTTCTGGGAATAATACAGAAGGTGCAGGATCAGTTCATTCCAAAGAGGAAGAATGATTCCAAGGGGAGCGACTGTGGCTGACAAGGGAAGTCAGGGACAGTATAAAAATAAAAGAGAACTAGTACAACGTAGCTAAGATGAGTGGGAAGCCAGAGGATTGGGTGATGTTTAAAGAACAACGGAAGATACCTAAAAAGGCAATACAGGGAGAAAAGACGAGGTACGAAGGTAAGCTAGCCAAGAATATAAAGGAGGATAATAAAAGCTTATTTAAGTATGTGAAGAGGGAAAAAATAGTTAAGACCAAAGTTGGACCCTTGAATTCTGAAAAAGGTGAATTTATTATGGGGAACAAGGAAATGGCAGGTGAGTTGAACAGGTACTTTGGATCCGTCTTCACTAAGGAGGAAACAAACAATCTTCCTGATGTACTAGTGGCCAGAGGATCTGGGGTGACGGAGGAACTGAAGGAAATCCACATTAGGCAGGAAATGGTGTTGGGTAGACTGATGGGACTGAAGTCTGATAAATCCCCAGGGCCTGATGGTCTGCAATCCAAGGTACTTAAGGAAGCGGCTCTAGAAATCATGGACGCACCAGTGATCATTTTCCAATGTTCTATAGATTCAGAATCCGTTCCTGCGGATTGGAGGGTAGCTTTTTAAGAAAGGCGGGAGAGAGAAAACAGGGAATTATAGACCAGTTAGCCTGACATCGGTGGTGGGGAAGATGCTGGAGTCAGAAAAGATGAAATAGCGGCACATTTGGATAGCAGTAACAGGATCGGTCCGAGTCAGCGTGGATTTACGAAGGGGAAATCATGCTTGACTAATCTTCTGGAATTTTTTGAGGATGTAACTCGGAAAATGGACAAGGGAGAGCCAGTGGATGTAGTGTACTTGGACTTTTAGAAAGCATTTGACAAGGTCCCACATAGGAGATTAGAGGGCAAAATTAGGGTACATGGTATTGGGGGTAGAGTGATGACATGGATAGAAAATTGGTTGGCAGACAGGAAATAGAGTAGGGATTAATAGGTCCCTTTCAGAATGGCAGGCAGTGACTAGTAGGGTACCGCAAGGCTCGGTGCTGGGACCGCAGCTATTTACAATATACATCAATGATTTAGTAAAAGGGATTCAAAGTAACATTAGCAAATTTGCAGATGACGCAACGCTGGGTGGCAGTGTGAACTGTGAGGAGGAAGCTATGAGAATGCAGGGTGACTTGGACAGGTTGGGTGAGTGGGCAGATGCATTGTACTTGCAGTTTAATGTGGATAAATGTGAGGTTATCCACTTTGGTAGCAAAAGCAGGATGGCAGATTATTATCTAAATGGTGGCCAGTTGGGGAAAAGGGGAAGGACAACGGGATCTTGGGGTCCTCCTTTATCAGTCAATGAAAGTACGCATGCAGGTACAGCACGCAGTGAAGAAAGCGAATGGCATGTTTGCCTTCATAAGAAGAGGAGTTGAGTATAGGAGCAAAGAGGTCCTTTTGCAGTTGTACAGGGCCCTCGTGAGACCACACCTGGCATATTGTGTGCAGTCTTGGTCCCCTAATTTGAGGAAGGACATTCTTGCTATTGAGGGAGTACAGCGTAGGTTTCAAAGGATAATTCCCGGGATGGCAGGACTGTCATATGCCGAGAGAATGGAGCGGCTGGGCTAGTATACTGGAGTTTAGAAGGATGAGAGGGAATCTTATTGAAACATATAAGATTATTAAGGGTTTGGACACGCTGGAGACAGGTAACATGTTCCCGATGTTGGGGGTGTCCCGAACCAGGGGCCATAGTTTAAGAATAAGGGGTACGCCATTGAGAACAGAGATGAGGAAACACTTTTTCACACAGATATTTGTGAGTGTGGAATTATCTGCCTCAGATGGCAATGGAGGCAGCTTCTCTGGATAAGTTCAAGAGAGAGATAGATAGGGCACTTAAAGATAGCGGAGTCACGGCATATGGGGAGAAGGAAGGAAAGGGGTACTGATTGCAGTTAATCAGCCATGATCACCTTGAATGGCGGTGCTAGCTCGAAGGGCCGAATGGCCTGCTCCAGCATCTATTGTCTATTGTCAAGATTTTGTATTTTCTGCCAATGGGAGCGGGGAGAAGAGGGGATGATTTTGGTGAAAAATGTCTTTGATTATATTGACCACTTTTCCGAGGCAGTGTGAAGTATAGATGGAGTTGATGTGTTTATGTCTGCTCAACGTGATGGACTGGACATCCACGATTCTGCAGTTTCTTGCTGCCTTGGGCAGAGCTGTTCTTAAACCAAGCTGTGACGCAACCCAATAGTATGCCGTCTGTAGCAGTTGGTAAGAGTTGTTGGGGGACACCTTCTTTAGCCATCTGAGGTGGTGTAGTTATCCACATTTCAGGGAGCTTGTCAAGTACATCATGTTTGACTGGCCTGTTGCAATTGGGCTCGAGTTTGAAGCACTTCTGCTGCAGCTTGTAGCAGTGTTCTGTAGGCGCAGTCCCTCCCTGTTCCCACAGAACTCCAAACCTGGCGGTGCTGCTTGTTAAGCCAGCAGGAGAGGGAGAAGTTAGCACGCTGTATCCTGTGCTGAAGTGTCTGTCAGGCTCACCATGAGCCAGTGGAATGAGGCTCTAATGTGGTTGATTTTAATTCAACAGACTTCGGCTCTGGTTGCTTTGCATCCTAAAGCCACACACGGCAAATTAAGGTTTCAAGGTCAATTTTCTGTCAACTGTACCGGACAGTGAAATTCAGATTGCCATACAGTCATACCAATGAAAGCCGAACATGCTGCCAGTACTCGGCAGATCCCAGACTTCAGCTGAGGATTTGGTTTGACCTGCTTCGGTGGTTTGTTGTGATAGATTGGGTTTCTGTGTGAGGGAGCCAGACATTGGTCTGATGTGTGGGCATTACATGTCATGCACTCGGCATGCTCCACCAGGTGAGGTTGTGGGTGGGTGGGGCGCTGTCTGTCTAACAGCAGACGCCCAGATGGTGAGGAAGCCTGCCCTGCAGCAGTCATTTTTCTCCCCGCCACACACAATACAGAAGATGGAGCTACATCGGCATCAGTGGTGCCCACAACATTTTGGCGCTCTGGCTCTGGGAAATACCGTGGGACACGTTTGATGGCGAGACCCTGAGGCAGCTTGGGACTGGATGGGACAATGCATATCCTTGAATGTGGAGGGAAATTCAGGCCAACTGTTCTGGGGGTGCATCTTTTGTCGGGTGCTGGGTCTAACTGGATGGCCCATTGCCCCAGATACCCCCGACTCTGAACTGACTGACCCTGTACCCAATTTCTCCATGCCAGTTCTTAATGAACTTTCGATAGACAAAAAGGTGCTGGTATGCACCTTTGATAAACATACGTGTCACATAGAAACATAGAAAAATAGGTACAGGAGTGAGCCCTTCGAGCCAGCACCGCCATTCAATATGATCATGGTTGATCATCCAAAATCAGTACCCCTTTTCTGCTTTTCCCCCATATCACTTGATTTCCTCATCCCTCAGAGATAAAACTAACTATCTTAAAACAAAAAAAGGGAATTGACCTCCACTGCCTTCTGTGGCAGAGAATTCCACAGATTTACAACTGGGTGAAAAGGTTTTTCCTCATCTCAGTCCTAAATGGCCTAGCCCTTATTCTTAAACTGTGACCCCTGGTTCTGGACTCCCCCAACATCGGGAACATTTTTCCTGCACCTAGCCTGTCCAATCCTGTAAGTATTTTATATGTTTCTATAAGATCTCTTCTCATCCTTTTAAATTCCAGTGAATACAAGCCCAGTCGAACCATTCTTTCATCATATGTCAGTCTCGCCATCCCGGGAATTAACCTGGTGAACCTGCACTGCACTCCCTCAATAACAATAATGTCCTTCCTCAAATTAGGAGACCAAAATTGCACACAATGCTTAGTAAAAATCGAAAATAGGTGCAGGAGCAGGCCATTTGGCCCTTTGAGTCAACAGCACCATTCATTGTGATCATGGTTGATCATCCACAATTAGTCACCCATGCCTGCCTTCTCCCCATATCCCTTGATTCCACTAGTCCCTAGAGCTCTATCTAACTCCCTTTTAAATGCATCCAGTGAATTGGCCTCCACTGCATTCTGTGGCAGAGAATTCCACAAATTCACAACTCTCCAGGTGCGGTCTCACCAGGGCCCTGTACAACTGCATAGGACCTCCTTGCTCCTAAACTCAAACCCTCTCACAATGAAGGCCAACATGCCTGTTGTACCTGCATGCTTACTTTCAGTGACTGATGTGCAAGACACCCAGGTCTCATGACACTTCCCCTTTTCCTAGTCTGGCACCATTCAGATAATAATCTGCCTTCCTGTTTTTGCCACCAAAGTGGATAACCTCACATTTATCCACATTAAAGTGCATCTGCCATGCATCTGCCCACTCACCCAACCTGTCCAAGTCTCCCTGCAGCCTCATAGCATCCTCCTCGCAGCGTTTCTTCTAGCATAATGCCCCTCCTCACATGCTGCACTCCGGCAACACCCCACCCCCCGTGGCTGACTTCCAGAGTCCAAACCTGCAGTAGAAGAGGCAGAGGAGTGATCTGTTGGAGGCGTACAAATTTAAGAGGGGACAGATATGGTGAACAGTGACAACAGTTCCCCCAGGGCAGGGGATTCTATATCCAGAGGGCACAGGATTAAGGTAAAGAGCAAGAAGTTTAGAGGGGACATAAGAAATCTCGTTTTCACCAAGAGGAATAATTGGGATCTGGATTGCAGTGCCTGAGAGCATAGCGGAGGGTGAGAGCATGGCAGAGAGTGAGATTCTCACAACACATGAAATATCCAGGTGAACACTTCAATCACCGAGTCACAGAGGCTGATAAATGGGATTAGCTGAGATGGGTACGATGGCCACCATGGACATGGTGGGCCGAATGTCCTCTTTATGTGTACTGTACAGGCTGCACTCTTTGTGTGACAATAGTGTTGTGACTGATGAGTTTTATGCTTTAAACATAAGGTCCAGGAGCAGGAGTCTAACTTGACCCTTTGAGTCTGCGCTGCCATCGGTCCAGATCAGGGCTGATCCTGCACTTCAGCCCCATTTCCCTCAATTCCCTTAATACCTAATTATCCATCAGTCTCTGTTTTGAATGAACTTCATGCATCTGAGACCTCCCGGGCAGCGAATTCCAACAATTAGCGGTGCTCTATGTGTAGAACCTTCTGCGTGGGCTGCTCCTGGTTCTGAGACTGTGATCCCTGGTTCTACACTCACACAAAGCGGAGGAGGAGGAGGATATTCAGCCCTTCAGGCTTGTTCTATCGTTCAGCCTGCTTCACCATTCAGGGAGGAATTGGTGTGAACATTGAAGGGCTATCTTGCACACACAAAAGCCTGAGGAAGCCAACCTCAACACAGGCACCAACATGCAGGTGGTAAACATGCACTTCTCACTCCTCTATGTATTCACTTTATTGATCCTTTAAAGAATTTGTGGGATTTGGTGAAATCGCCTCTCTTTCTCATGACCTCTGGAGATCACAGACCCACTCTACTCAATCTGTTGTATGGCAAACCTGTCATCCCTGCAGCCAGGCAGGTGACTCAGCGCACTGTGCTGATATTAAAGCCTTTCAACTACACCGTTCAGGCTGCGTTGGACATGCTGAGAATGTTTTTGTTACATCGATCTCATCTGTGTAGCTAAGTCAAAAAGAAAGCTGAGAGCACTTGGAACAAATAATTAACAGGAAAGAAGTCACGTCGCTCACATTCTTTGGTGGGTATGCTGAAGTGTTTCGCAGCTCGTGAGGAATTTGAGAGTGTTGGGAATACGCAACAGGTCAGTCAGCATCTATGGGGAGAGAAATGGAGTTAACACTTCACCTTATTTCCATCTATTCACAGTTCTGGTGAAAAGTCATCAAATTGAAGTGCCGATGAGGAAGTATTCACTAAACTCTCTCTGTCGTATGCATGTGCCTCCAGCACTGCCCCCATGCACTAGATCCTGAACATTAACCTTTTTACCTCTTTTAAAATTATGCTGAGGAGCAGAGTTGTTCTTGCTATTTGACGTTTTGAGTTACTGCTGTTAGATTTTATACCAGTGTTGGTGCATTTTCTTACTCAAATAATTGTGGTAATCTGTGTTGCCACAGCAACCTCTGAGGAGCAGTTGGGTAATACTGGTGTATTGTTTCTCTTGATTTATTATAAAATTTATATTGGCAATCCCATGCACAATTTGCAACCGTGCTATTCGCCACTATAATTATAACATATATATGAAGGAAATGAGTTTTACTAGAAATGAACGGACTTGGTGGGACCTAAATATGTTCTTGCGTCATTGGGTTAGAATTATTGTTGTGCATATTTGACTTTCTGTTTGAGTTGTTTATCAATGAGAAAACAAGTTAAGCTGATGTTGGATTGAGCTTGAACTGCTCAGAAGTTGTGCTAATGGTTAGAATGTGGAGAATGTCTACAGACAAGGAAAGAAAATAATGAACATATGTCTCAAACCTTTCCCCCTTGGCTTTTGGGAATTTAAGTTGACTCCCCTTAGTGGCAGTTTTACTGCAATCAGCAGACAGCCTTTGGAAGCACACCTTCTTGAGTTTGTATCATTGTTTTGGTGTGGAACTTGCCCAGCTTATTTATTGCCTTTCAGAAACTTGGAATGTCCGCACCACTTATGGGCAATGAAATGCTTTCGAAAAAGCAGTTACATGAAGCAATTTTGGAAACCTGGCACCAATTCATGTGGGACATGGGGGCACAAACAGCATTGACGTAATGGCTATATGATTTCACTGATGATGATGAAAAATAAATACCAATTAAAGCAAAACTTTAATGTACTTTTGCAGTGGTATGTGTAACCATTTGCACCAGGGTGGCTCCTCTGGGAAGGTGCGGCAGTTCCTCACCACAGTATTTCCATTCTTGTCTCTGGGATGGGTGCAGTACCTATGAACAGAGTTAAAGGCCTGTCCCACTTGGGCGACATTTGCGCATCACGCAGATGGCACGCAAAGATTTTGTACATCCCAAAACCCTGGGGCGCTGCGCGTCACTGCCTACGTCACCACATACCATGCGTGCGTCGTGCGTCATGGCACGTAAATATATCGCGTAAATGATGCCCAAGTGCGACAGGCCCTTTAGCTTTAAATGTTTATGAGCCCTGACTGCTAATCCAGAAAAAGTGTTTGAATTTGACTGGGACCAGGAGAACTTCATGTGGAATAAATGCCTGCAAATTGTAAGAGAGAAATGAAACCCAACTAGATCACTGATGTTTGTTAGGAAAGAGAGCCACTGTCCCCTGGTCTATATCTAACTCTAATCCCACACCATACACAGTGGCGCACCTGGTAGAGCTGCTGTCTCACAGCACCAGAAACCTGGGTTCGATCTTGACCTAGGGTGCTGTCTGTGTGGAGTTTGCATGTTTTCACTGTGATTGCTAGGATTTTCTTCGGGTGCTTTGGTTTCCCCCCCCCCCACATGTACGTTTGTAGGTTAATTGGCCTCTGTAAATTACCTAGTTTGTAGGGAATAGGAAAACATAGAACGAGTGTGAATGGGTGATCAATGGTCAGCATGGGCTCAATGGACCGAAGGGCCTGTTTCCATGCTGTATCTCTAAACGAAACATGCAGTTGACTGTTAACTGCCTTGGAAGTGGCCCACAGCATATAAGGGCTCCCCTGGTTACAAATGACCTGATGTGGAAGGCATGATTAGTAAGTTTGCAAATGTATTGTAGAGGGTGGGATGGAGTGGGGGGGTGGATGGATGGATTGTTGTAGGAGAACTTTCTCATGGAAAATGACCATTTCTGAGAGGGCACAGAAATTTCTCAATTTTTCCAGTGTAGACGTTTACTTTGATTTCCCTCCTGGATTTACAAACATACAAGCTTATGTAGAGAGGAACAGGGCCCCAACGCCAAGCTGTCTGAACTTTCAGTGAGATGGTGATTGTAATCTCACCTTGGTCAGTCAGTAAGTAGTACATGCAGACAGGAAAGGAAGCACTTTGGGTGGAAAAATTCAACCCTACAAAACCTATTTCATGTTTACTATAAGGTCACCTTTGTGTTTACTTTCTTTCTACCGAAACTTACTTCACGTTGAGCAGTTTTTGTTGCTTGTGCATCTCACATTTTCCATTATAAATCCCTGTGTACACAGTATACAGTGTCCCAGCTCCCTGCCTCATGCTGCATGGAAAAACTTTGAACCGCAGGATGAACAGCACAGAAAAAGGACATTCGGCCTAACTGCACACCAGCATTTATCCTCCATTTGAGCCCCTTCATTTTTTCCCATTTAAATCTTTCAGCATAATCCATTGTTCCCTTCTCCCTTGTGGCTTTATCCAGCATCCCCTTGAATTAATCGATTCATTTCGTTGAACAAAATAACCTCATGCCTAGACTTCTGGATCTTGGCCTTGAGGCCTCTACCTGCAATAAGCCTCTGGCCTTCCCGACCGCAGACCTCAGTGGGTTAGATTTGGTCGGTAACCTTTCCCTCCACCCTGACCCTCCACACTGGTGCCCCTCAGGGTTGTGCACCCAGCGCATCCTGACCATGTGGTCAATCGCATCACCAACTCAATCTCTAAGGTCACTGATGATACCACTGTTGTGAGCTGGATTTACAACAACGATGAGAAGAAGTGCAAAAACGAAATCATGAACCTTATGTCGTTGTGTAAGGACAATCGCCTAGCTCTTAACGTCAGCAAAAGGAAAGAGTTGGTTGTTGACCTAAGGACACAGGCTCGAGGGGAATTAGGTGGGGGGAACCATCTCTACAACCAGGGCCGGCCTTAAGCTGATTGAACCGATTGCTCCCAATTGGGCCCCGGGAGTAAGGGGGCCCCTGTTTCAGAGTAATCTACTCTCAGCTCGCGTAGATCTACCCCGGGTGGAGGGGGGAGAGAGGGGCGGAGAGAGAGTAGAGGGGGAAGAAAGGGGAAGACAGGGAGGGGGGTGTGAGGAAGAATGGAGATGGGGAGGTGGGTCAGTAAGTAGCAGATACAGACGGGAAAGGACAGCGCTCCCGCCCCTCCAGTCGCCGTGCTTCACGCACACAGCCCCGGCTCCATCCCTCCCTCTCCCCAGGGAGACGCGGTGAACAATACACGGAGGGCCGGGGTTGGAGCAACATTTACAAACATCAGCCTCAGCTCATATCCGTCCGCCCGGACCCCGGCATCCGCTCCTGCTGCCGGCCCTCTCCCTCCCTTCTCTCCTTCCCTTCTCTCCCTCCCTATGCACTTTCCAGAAAAGATTTACGAGGATGTTGTCAGGACTAGAGGGTGTGAGCTAAAGGGAGAGGTAAAGTAGGCTGGGTCTCTATTCCATGGAGCGCAGGAGATGTGGGGGGGGATCTTATAGAGGTGTAAAAATTCATGAGAAGAACAGATCGGGTAGATGCACAGTCTCTTGCCCAGAATAGGGAAATCGAGGACCAGAGCACATAGGTTCAAGGTGAAGGGGAAAAGATTTAATAGGAATCTGAGGGGTATCTTTATCACACAAAGAGTGGTGGGTGTATTGAACAAGCTACCAGAGGTTGTTGAGGCTGGGACTATTCCATTGTTTAACAAACAGTTAGACAGGTACATGGATACGACAGGTTTGGAGGAAAAAGGACCAAGCGCAGGCAAGTGGGACTAGTGTAGCTGTGACATTGTTGGCTGGTGTGGGCAAGTTGGGCCGAAGGGCCTGTTTCCACACTGTATTACTCTGTGACACTATGACTAAGAAAAGGCAGCCTTTCCGACCAACATTTGTTCCTGATGCAACATCAGAAATACAAAGAGCCAACACTGCTGTTAGTGGGAATTTACAGTTCTTGATTTGGCTGGTCTCTAATGCAGCAATCATCACAGTTAGCCTGACTGCTTTGCAAATATACTATGCTGTGGGAAGAGCTTAGGGTGGTCTTAAATTTTTTAAGGGATGAAAAAAAATACAGGTTCTTTAATTAACAAGTATTCTGATTCAGATTAGTTTATAGTTATACTCATTCGGGTGCCTTGACATTCCATGTTCGCATGAAGCATATAGTGTAAACAGTGTGTGGTAATGGTAGATACAATAATAAATACAACCATGAATGCAAAACAGTAGCATGGTGCAGGCTGAAGCCATGCCCAAAAAAACAGAATATGCAAATGAATTAGTCAAGAGTAGGATTATGTGGCAGCACCTCTTGAAAGGTATTGTGAAAGGTTTACTTTAGTTTACTTTACTTCAGTGATGCAGAGTGGAAACAGGCCCTTCGGCCCATCGAGTCCGCGCCGACCAGCGATCACCCCATACACAAAGCATTATCCTACACACCAAGGACAATTTACAATTTTACCAAAGCCAACTAACTTTCAAAACCTGTGCATCTTTGGGGTGTGGGAGGAAACCAGAGCTCTTGGAGAAAGCCCATGCATTCACAGGAAGAACGTACAAACTCCGTACAGACAGTATCTGTAGTCAGGATGGAACCAGGGTCTCTGGCGCTGTAAGGCAGCAGCTCCACCACTACGCCATGGTGGTTGGTTTATGAGTCCAATGGCAGTGGGGAAGCAGCTGTTCTAGGTTTGGACATCTGGGCTCTCAAGCGCCTGTAGGTAGAAAAAAAGGGAATGGCCCGGGCAATAGACATCGGTGACAATACTTCCAGCCTTCAAGATGCAATGCACGGTGAAAATTAGTTTAGAGATAGAGTATGGAAACAGACCCTTTGGCCCACTGAGTCCATTCTGACCATCTAGACAGTGATGAGCCTGTGACGGACTGGGCTGTGATGGCCACTTTCTGTGGGTTCATCCTGAGATGCAACCTGGCAAAATACTTTCTTTAGTATGATTGTAGAAGTATGAGAGAATCCTCATGGACATGTCAAATGTTCTCAGATGCCTAAAATGGTAAATACGCTGATGTGCTTTATTGATAATCTATCAGTATGAAGGGTCCAGGTGAGGTCATTGTTGATATGGATGACAATGATTTGAAGAAGGTTCTCAACCCGAAACGTCACCCATTCCTTCTCTCCAGAGATGATGCCTGTCCCGCTGAGTTACTCCAGCTTTTTGTGTCTACCAATGATTTAAAGCTGTAGCATCTGTGCAGCAGCTCCGCTAATGAGGACAGAGTTGGGTTCATCCCACCCCATCCCAGCCACCTTTGCCTCCTTAGGTCACGGACCAGTTATTTTGTCTGGTCGCTGCCTCAAAAAGGCTGGCAGCATCATCAAGGACCCACACCATCCTGGCCACACACTCATCTCTCTGCTGCCTTCAGGTTGAAGGTACAAGAGCCTGAAATCTGCAACAACCAGGTTCAGGAATAGCTGCTTCCCCACAGCCATCAGACTATTAAACTCAACTCAAACAAAACCTGAACTTTAATTAGCCTACCGCACTTTATATGTTTATTTGTGTGTGTGTGTGTGTGTGTGTGTGTGTGTGTGTGTGTGTGTGTGTGTGTGTGTGTGTGTGTGTGTGTGTGTGTGTGTGTGTGTGTGTGTGTGTGTGTGTGTGTGTGTGTGTGTGTGTGTGTGTGTGTGTGTGTGTGTGTGTGTGTGTGTGTGTGTGTGTGTGTGTGTGTGTGTGTGTGTGTGTGTGTGTGTACCATTGAATATATATATATATATATTCAATGGTATATGGACACACTGATCTGTTCTGTATTATTTATTCCTGAAATATTCTGTTGTGTTGAAAGCAAAGCAATAATTTCATTGTCCTATCTGTGACACGACAATAAACTCTCTTGAATCTTGAATCTTGACATTAAGGGCTAGTGTCCTGACACCATGATACAAGGTTTGCGACCTATTTTCTGGGCTCTGTATCTCATCATGGTGGTTGATCATGTTGATAACGGTGTTACAATTGGCAAACTTAAGGATCATGTTGGCAGTGTACTTGACCGCACAGTCATGGGGCACAGGGACTGCCCATCAACCCTGAGGAGCACCTGTGTTGAGAGTTCCAGACACTTTCTGGTTAGGAGAGACCTTAATGTTTTTGTTGAAATGTAACCGTCAACACATTTCTTGCTGAAATTGGTGACAACTGATGTATACTCATTCAGGCTAGATGAAGTCATCTTGACCATGTTCCAGTCCACCAAACCGAGGCAGTCCTGAAGTCGACTCTGGGCCTCCTCAGATAACTGCAGTATTACTCTTGTTATTGGTGCTCCACTCTCTGTCTGTAATGTGGCAGAAGCAGTTGCAATGGGTGATCAGACTGGTCAAAATGGTAAATGAAGGTGCGGGATGGAGTAATAGGCGTATAATGGTGGTGTAGCTCTGGTCTAGTGTATTAATGCCTTGAATGGGGTAGGAGACATGCCTGTGGTATTAGAGGAGTAAGTTCCTGAAGTTTTTATGAGGTTGAAGTCTGGCAAAGGTGAGAAGGGCATCAGGGTTTGCTGTCTCGAAGGCTGACAACTGAATATAATTCACCCTTTATGTTGGCTTGGGGTGGTAAGTGGACTAATGACGTGGACTAATGGAAGTGAGTTCCCTCAGTAAATAAATGAACAGCATTTATTTTTATTTTAACTCAAAGGTATTCCTGGTCAAAGGAGCAGAATTGAACTAAGACCATTCCATCAGTACAGCACAAAGACAGATTAAAAAGCAAACACGGCTGCCTTTCCTTGGGATGAGGATTCCGTATGGTCCTTATGATAAAGGGAGAAACCAGTAGGGTCCAGGTGCGTCATGGGTGAGCCATGTTTCGGTGAAACAAAGATTATAGCAGTCCCTGATCCCTCTTTGTACAGTAACAGCAGTACTTTATTTCTTATGTTGCTGCTTCTTGTTTTTGAAGGCTTGTTCTTTTCCTTGTAGACATTTGCAAGTAAAAAGGCATTGAAGAGCTGTGGAGAGTCCACATTACATCTGCAATTCCACCACAATGTAACAGTATAATGTGGATAAATGCGAGGTTATCCACTTTGGTGGCAAGAACAGGAAAGTAGACTATTATCCGAATGGTGGCCGATTAGGAAAAGGGGGGATGCAATGAGGAGATGCAATGAGACCTGGGTGTCATGGTTCACCTGTCATTGAAAGTAGGCATGCAGGTGCAGCAGGCAGTGAAGAAAGCGAATGGTATGTTAGCATTCATAGCAAAAGGATTTGAGTATAGGAGCAGGGAGGTTCTACTGCAGTTGTACTGGGCCTTGGTGAGACCACACCTGAAGTATTGCATACAGTTTTGGTCTCCTAATCTGAGAAAATACATTCTTGCCATAGAGGGAGTACAGAGAAGATTCACCAGAATGATTCTTGGGATGGCAGGACTTTCATATGAAGAAAGACTGGATAGACTCGGCTTGTACTCACTAGAATTTAGAAGATTGATTAGATTAGAGACCTTATAGAAACTTACAAAATTCTTAAGGAGTTGGACAGGCTAGATGCAGGAAGATTGTTCCCGATGTAGGGGAAGTCCAGAACAAGGGGTCACAGTTTAAGGATAAGGAGGAAGTCTTTTAGGACCGAGATGAGAAAAAAATAAATTCACACAGAGAGTGGTGAATCTGTGGAATTCTCTGCCACAGAAAGTAGTTGAGGCCAGTTCATTCGCTACATTTAAGAGGGAGTTAGATGTGGCCCTTGTGGCTAAAGGGATCAGGGGGTTTGCAGAGAAGGCAGATACAGGATACTGAGTGATCAGCCCTGATCATATTGAAAGGCTCGAAGGGCCGAATGGCCTACTCCTGCACCAATTTTCTATGTTTCTAAGTCCACAGGCTCCTGTATTTTCTTCCCGATGGCTGCATTGAAATGAGAGGATGGCGAGAGTGGTGGGTCTTTGATGATATCAGCTGCCTTCTTGAAGCAGTGCTTTCTGTGGAACCCATTGATAGCGATGAGGCAATGTCCAGCACTTTAAGCAGCCTCCTTAGTTCTTGAGCATTTGAATCACTGTACCAGGCTGAGATGCATATTTGGTGACTTGCCAGATCTCCTCAAACAACTGACGGACAACAGGCGGCAGGTTCTCCTCTTGAGTTGCATAGCATTTGTATTTGTAAATTTGCCACCAGTCGATGATGAGTCTGAAACCTGACGATCCCTTCCCCACAGAGCACCTTCACCAGCACAACTGTAGTGAGGCATCTCTCAGGGGAGGAAAGCAACAGGTAATAAATGGTAGCCTTTTCAATTATGCCAAATTAATAAAAAAGAACAATGAACACAGTTAGGAGAGGTTTGTGCCCACTTTGGGGGTGAGTGAGGACGGACAAGGTCTCTGAGACAAGAGAAGGGGGATGTCTTTATTCTTGGACAGCGAGGAGGTATAAGGTCCCCACTCTGAGAGAGTGAAGAGGGGCAAGCTTCCTACTCTGGGACAGTGCGGATGGGGAAGGTCGCACTCTTGGACTTTGAGGAGGGGAAAGGTTCCTCCTCTGGGATGGTGAGGAGGCGGGAAGTCTCTAATCTAAAGACAGTGAGGAAGGTCCCTACTCTGGGAGGGAGTGGGGAGAGGAGGAACAAACCCAGCCTGGGGCCAGGAAGGCTACCTTGTTGGTGTGGATGTGCCTCTGTGTGTGCACGTGCCTGTCAGTGTAGTCAGTCTGAGACCAGCTGGCTGTGTTGTGTCAGGTGAAGGTCGTGGAGCAATGATGAGTGGGTGGCGTTGAGATGCATACCAGCGACTATCCCCCATGAAGTCCGATGCTGCTGCTGTTTTCCAGTCTGTAGCGTCTGTTGTAGAGCCCTGAGCTTCCCTCCGGGGTGGGGAGGGGGGAGGGGGGAGAGGATGAAAGGATTCGAACAATCCTGCAACCTTTTGTATCTAAACTATTTCATCTGCTTTCAATAAAGTCTGATCCCATAATTGTGGAGAATTTTAATCATGATTGCAGCCAGCCTCTTAATTACAAGCAGTAAAAGGTGCCCACAGAGCCTGTGTTTGAACCCTTGTGAGTGAGCGAGGAATGTTTACATTCCACAGATGCCATTGGAAATAGTTGAGCGGCTGAGGTAGAGCACCAGGGCTACTGCTGTGGGGTCAGGAGGAGCCCAGCGCTGTGTTCTGAGTACATTGTGCAGAGCACAGTGCTTTGTGCCGGATCATCTGTGGGTGGAAGAGGAGGCAGCCTCGGGCCTCTCAGACCTGTTCCGCCGTTCAAAAGGTTTCCAGCTCACTCCGTGTCTCCAATCGCCTTCCCAATTGCTTCTGATCCACGCGTCCAGGCATTTATCCACCCTCACTTTGGTGAGAGGATTCTTAACATTCAAAGCCCCAAGGAGAGAAAATTTCCCTCAACGTAAAACTAAAAGGCCAACCTCTTTGACAGAGTGGGCACCCTCCCCTCTCCACCCCCAGAATGGGCACCCTTCTCTCTTTAGCCCGAGTGGGCACCCTCCCCTCCTCACTTGCCCTAGAGGAGGCAGGCGCCCACCCCTCTACACTCCTCCTAGAGCGGGCATCTCCCCTCTCTCCCCCTCCCTCTTCCCCCCAGAGTTTGTACTCTCCCCAGAGTGGATACCATCCCCTCTACTCACACCCAGAGTGAGCACCTCTCCCACGCACCCCCTCAGCAGGGGAACTCTCCGCTCCTCACTACTCCTCATTGTGAGCATCTTCCACTAATTCTCCCAGATTGGGCACCATCCATTCTTCACTTGACCCAGAGTGGGCACACACACACACACACACACTCTCCTCTGCACTCCCCCTTCCCCCCACCCCTCCAATGTTCTCTGGTTTGTTTTTTGGCTGGGGTGGGGGAAACTTAAAAAAAAATCTATTAGCATGCAGGATATGCAATTGTTTTCCGGATCGCTCTGCTTGTTTAGGTCGCTCTGTGGCCCAACATCGTGGAGCTGGAGGTCTCGCTCGGGACTGACTTTGAGCCCCACCGGGCGGCATAGACTTACCAGCCACATTGAAGCTATGGCCAAGAAAGCACACCAACACCTCTACCTCCTTAAAAGCAAGTTCAGCATGTCCCCAACATCTCTCACCCACTTCTACAGATGCACCATAGAAAGTATTTTATCGGGATGCATCACAATCTGGTGGCACGAGTGGAAGACTTCAGTCAGTTCCATGGAGGGACCAGAGGAAAGGCTGCCTCTTCCAACAGCAGAGCGATCTGTGAAACCTTATCCTAGATTTGGTCAGGCAGTGATTGACATGTGCTGTAACTTCATTTCCCCGTCCTCCCTCCATATTCCTTTGCATCCTAATCTCTCCATCCCAAGTTTTAAATTGCCATTTGCGTCCTCTCTCTCTCTCCCCCTTCTTACCTTTTTAAGAGAGTCAAGAGTATTTAAATATCATATGCACCAGAAACGGAACAATGAAATCCTTACTTGCTGCAGTTTTTATAGGCAATGAGAAGGTTTTAATGGGGAGAGCTTCCCAAATTTCTGCAAGATGTTTCATTGCTGAACTACCCAGCTCTGATTCTATGGTCCTTTAAACATGGCTATCTCACTTCTAATAGTTTGTCTCAGTCTACCATAGTTAGAAAGATCCCAGCAGTCAACCATGTCCAGAGGAACACTGACTGTGGACTACAAAGCCACTTGCCTTGGTCATTGGTAGATTTTACTGAATGTCAGTACAATCTAAATCCCCTGCGCGTTTTTCACATATTTTCCTGCTCTCCTGAATTTTGTTCCACCTCAGGCAATGCTTGGACATATTCCTGATGCATCCCACACTTTCCACTGGTTGTTGGATAAGCCTCTGGAAGGGATCCTCCTCTGCCTTTTTATGCTGATTAGACAGTCAAACATTCTCTTCATTGCTATTAACAAATAAGTGCCTTGGCCAACCAGCCATTATCTTATCCATTGTTATTTATAATTAAAATAAAATACGGAAAGTGGAACAAAATGCGGGAGTAACTCAGCGAGTCGAGCATTGTTCCAGCATTGTGTGTCCATCTTCAGTATAAACCAGCATCTGCAGTTCCTTCCTAAACTATGGAAAGTTTTTTTTTAATCATGTTTTTAATGTTGCTTTGATTTATTTCTCTTCTGGAGCTGCTTGTAGAGTTGGAGATTCAGGTCACCTTTTAGTAAATTCCAGGCAATACAAAACCACACTGTTTTGGCTGTTTACCTTCCTATGACTGTCCTGAAGGGGAAGCTCTTAGTTGTAGTAAGATACTGCTGCAATGGAATTGCTTTTTGCTCACTGCATCGGAGTGCTGACTCTGCACAAAGCCTGTTTGTGTACGGATGTTGGCACAGCTTTGCCCCTCGGGACTAATATCACAGGAGCACAGGAATAGACTCAGCTGGGCGAAGCCATGGGAATTGGAGATCAGTCATTTGGAGAATCCCCACTGACATGAGTGTTCCGACCTCTTAAGTGAAATTGGAATGCTGCACAAATACGTGTTCAATATCAAAGGGAGCTCGACATCTTGCTTGTCACTTTGTGGTAAAAGTGATTGGTGAGAAGAGGGCATGAGGAACCGTGAGCAGGAATAACTGTTCCTGTTTGGTTATATCTGACAAATGGAATCCTTGGAACCTGAAACCAATGGATGGAGAGGTTTAAATAGTGCCCCCCCCCCCATCTGAAACCACGCCGAGGACAATGTCAGCCTGCTGGGACAGCATCGACAGGGTTGTGCACTGCAAATGTTGTGCTGCATAATTCATGTGAGGAGTTTTAACTGTAACATTGATACACACACCAATGATTATTGGGTTCAGATGGCATATGTTAGAATGTCATATCGACCCCAGAGCAGTAATGTGAGAGAGCATTAGTCATCATATCATCAGTCAAAGAGTTGGTTTTACAGCAACCTTGCTCTTGGTTTGTTAAATCTACTGGGCAGCTTTAAATCTGAGAACAACTGTCAAAGAACAAATCCTTCAGCCAGTGCATAAGAGTTGGGGAGTGTGAGGATGAAAGAACGTGAGCAGAACCAGTGTTGCCTCAGCGATGTCTGTGTTCCAAAGCTATTTGTCAGCTTGTGGCGACTATGGGACATGGAAGAATGGTCTTGACCCTTTTCACCAGAGATGATGCCTGACCCGCTGAGTTACTCCAGCTTTTTGTGTCTGTCTTTGGGACCATGAGAAGGTGTGGTGTGAAGAGGAGGGAATGTGGCACTACCTTGCACATTGCTGGATGTAGCAGTCGGGTTTCTGGGCTTGAAATGTAACTTTATCAATTGGTTCCTTGTTATTGAACTGGTTGTTTTTTTGATGGGGAGGTGATAGATTGGACAATTGTTTACAGTTGTGTTATTATTAATTGGGCATTTTTGTCTCAATCTTTCTCTGTAACTGCATCTATGTGGATGTGCCATTTTCTGTGTCTATGTCCTCGCTTGATTTTGCTGCTGCTTCACACCTGAGCCCATTGCTTCTCTTTGCATTCCCTTTCTCCTCTTTTCTCTTTGCACCACTCGTTGCCATTCTTCTTCTGTTGCTTCTCTTGTGGAGCTCTGTCTGACCCTAAAGGGCCTGTCCCACTGTACGAGGTAATTCAAGAGTTCTCCCAAGTTCTCATTTTCAGTCTCGTCATTTCTTTATAATTCACATAATACACTCCGTCTTAGAGCTGGAGGCTCATTATCTTTGACTGATTGGTGCCTTCACCCCCGTTAGTGAGCATGCTCCTGATTTATTTTGATGCTCCTCCTCAATCTTACAATGCCTTCCCATTAAAACCCTGTGAACCCTTCCATTTGTCCCAACACTGCAATGCTTCCACCACCCTCCCTACCCCCCCCACCCACCCTCCTCCCCACCACTTTTCCTGCTCCTGCGCGGCTGTAATTTGAATTAGGTTTAGGCAACAGTTCAAAGATTCAGATTCAGATTCAATTTTAATTGTCATTGTCAGTGTACAGTACAGAGACAACGAAATGCATTAGAGACAACAAAATGCATTAGAGACAACGAAATGGTCATGAAAGGTCATGAATTCCTAACAATCCAGGCTTTGACGATCTTCTCTGAACTCACACTTGCTCCTCAAATAAAAGTAATGTTTGCCGGAAGTGTCCAATGGTACTTTATTATCTAGGTGCAGTGAAATTCCTTTTTTTGCATACAGTTCAGTAAAAATCGTACTATACATTAGGCACAACCATACTCCAGTACAAGTGTGTAAGAATACTAGATTACACTGAGGCAGTGCACAAGAGACACCACGTGTTTGGCACCTTCTTGTGACTGTTAAAGCACAAAGTTGTTAAAAATGTTAAAGTCTTAAGGGCCTGTCCCACTTGGACGACCTAATCCACGATTTTAGAAGACCCTAGACGAGTTGAAAAAATGTCAAGGTCGTGTTGACTCGCCGAAGTAAAGGTCCTCCTACGACTATGTCTACGACCTCCTACGACTATGTCTGCGACCTCCTACGACTCCCCTCCACCTCAGTCTTCCACACCTAAGACCAACTACGACTATCTACGTGGAAAATGATCACATTATAAAATGATGTAATGTTTGCATTTTTTTCTCGGGCCAGTTAACGACCTACAACTACCTACGACATCTAATACCAACTACGACTACCATCACGACTTACTACGACCTACCTACGAGTA
This sequence comes from Leucoraja erinaceus, assembly GCF_028641065.1. Taxonomy (NCBI): domain Eukaryota; kingdom Metazoa; phylum Chordata; class Chondrichthyes; order Rajiformes; family Rajidae; genus Leucoraja; species Leucoraja erinaceus. The sequence goes on from NC_073389.1 coordinate 34,587,258, forward strand.
AAAAGTATCAATTTTTTCCATGCCGACTTTTTTATCGTGGCCATTTCTAATCAGGCTGGAAAAAACGCCGCGACCTACTTGAGGTCACGAGTGAGCGGTGACCACTCACGGGCATGAGGAAGAGTTATGAAGACCTCCTACAACATGGCGACCATGCTGCGAGTATGAGTCAAGTGCAAACTTGCCAGAGGTCGCCAATTAGGTCGTGAAAGTGGGACAGGGGCTTTAGCTTTGCCATAAAGGCACTTCAAGCTAAGTGGCAAAGAAGGTTTATTATCAATGTTTATTCTGCGTAGGGTGACCTTCTGCATACAACCAGCAAACAGGGCTGCTGGAGACTTCCGCGTGGATATGTGAATGCAAAAGCTTCAAAGAAAGTGCTCAAGATGGAGACCTAGTCATACAAATAAAGTTAGAGGAGAAGTGATAACACTACGAAAATAGGTGGCGGGACTGATATGTTTGTGCTGATTTCTGGACCATTAAACTGAGGCTCTGCATTTACAGCGCCACATTCTGCAATCCTGTTCCTAATCCTTTGGCATCTTTTTGTTCAGCAACTTGGATAAATGGGTCTCAGCGGCAGGCCATAACGTGATTCCCAACCAGGAAGTGTGTTTTTTTTACCATCCTTCATTTGCAATTTGCAAGACAAAACAGCCTCTGTGATGCAGCCACTTCGAACACCTGATGATCGATGGTCTGAGAAAGGAATCTTGTGCTATCAGCTGCAGTGGGAACTGCATTTATGAGCGCGCTTGCTGCTGTGTCGTATTCTGTGAGCACCCCTGCCATCAGCTTCTAATGTTAATCCAAAACAATAGGGTTGGAACTGCCTTTGTGTATTGCATCAGGGAAAGAGTTGGGCATAAACTAAGTGCTTTGGTGCTCAAATTATCATCTATATCTTCAAGATGGTGGTCCGGAGACAAGCTTTGTGAAGGGAGATTGGTAGCATGGTGCTGTAGCTATTAGGTCTGCTGCCCCATACCTTCAGCAATTGGGATTCACATTCAGCTCTTAACTATATATGTATAGATCAATATGAACCCATCAGATGATAGATAATTTGTTCAACTAAAGCATCAGTGGAGTTTGATTTGAGCGTAATGTGTAGAATCAGAACCCATTGCTTTGCCAAAAACATCTGTAACATATCAAACAGCAGTGGCAACAAACCTCTCTCTTAAACTGCAGGCCTGGAACAAGATCCCCCATAAGGCTGCTTTCCTGCCCTTCCATTCCGAATTAATGGGATAAAGTGTTACCTAGGGTACAGACCAGCTCTCATTGACATATTCAAATCCTGCCTTCAACTCTCCTGGTCAATAAAACCTTGCCTGCATTATTTTTATAACTCATGACTGTATATGTTGAAAGAAGTTGAGGATAGGGAAGTTCTCATTTAGTGCTCCACCCTGAGACTTCCTCCAGATTAATAACAGCATTGTTGGGGAGATCGTCTCAACCCATGACGGGTTGTGTGATAAATCAGACATCTCCCGAGTTTTTCATGTCCAAAGATATAATCCTGAGTGCAGGTTGGTTCCTCAGGAATGCAGATAGGCATGCTATGGTCTGGACTGCGGAATAAGACAACTGTCTTGGGAGCGAGCGTGGTGGTCCCCATTGCAAGGGAAAATACAAATTGAATTAAACTGGAAGAATGTGTGGTAATTTTCTTAGTTTTTCACATCATTGATACCTGGTGGGATTTTTCTACGCTAGCCATTGATGAATAAATAAGAGTTTGCTCTTAACTGTGGCCAGTTGCTAATTAGAAAGATTGCATGTAGCCACGCAGGGAAGGAAACCAGTTGGATATTTGACTTAGCATTTGCATAATTTTCTATTTGAGGAATATTCAATCTTCAGCAAATTATTACTCAATGTTAATGCAAAATGCATGTGTCCATCCAACTCCTACTGCAGATGGAGGCAGTTGTGGCGATGTGTAGACAGCACCTCAAATGTTAACCAGTGATTCTGCCTCTGTTTCAGTTCATGAATTGTCTTGCATAGTCCAGTGTTGTCTAATATGTTAGCCAGCCATATGGTGAAAAAATGAAGTTATTTTAAATGTTGTGTGCCCCTTGTGTCCTTGGTGATTCAATAACCTGGTCACGACCTTCTAGGTAGATGTTTGATAAATAATTACGTACTTTGATTTCAAGGGTTTCAAAGGTTTTTTATTGTCACGTGTACTAATTAAGGTACAGTGATATTCAAATTACCATACAATTGGATGTGCTTTTGAAAGAGTTTTTTTCCCTGAAGCTTATACACACGGTTAACATGGTGCTGTCACATGTGGCAATTCAGTGATTTTTCTGTTGGGCAATATTACGGCAATGCGAGTCTTGCAACACTCTATGGTTGACGGGACTCTAATTTGTGCTTCCAGAGAACATGCTCCAGAGAACAAGAGTGCAAGGGGCTATCAGTTATATTGAACGTATGCAAAGCTCAATTTAGACCACGCCTAGTGGACTGCAAACAAGTTCACAAATTACAGGATTAGAATTAGGCCATTTGGCCCATCTAGTCTACTCCGCCATTCAATTATGTCTGATCTCTGCCTCCTAATCCCATTTCCCTGCCTTCTTCCCATAACCCTTGTCACCCGTTCAAGAATTTTTCTCTCTGCCTTAAAATTATCCACTGCCTTGGCTTCCACAGCCCTCTGTGGCATTGAGTTCCACAGATTAACTAGCTACTGACTATAGAAGTTCCTCTTCACCTCCTTTCTAAAAGAGCGCCGTTAAATTCCGAGGCTATGACCTTTGGTCCTAGACTCTCCCACCAGTGGAAATATCCTTTCATAACAAACAGATGGAAACATCCTTTTGTCCAGTTAGAGCATCAGACTTAGGAAGGAAACAATGAGGCATATTGGATGATGGCACATTGTCTGAAAGTTGGAACCAGATAATTCAGAAGTAAATACCTCCTCGTGGAAAGGCTGGTAAAAGTGTGGAGCTCTCTTCCTCAAAAGGGAAATAATGCTCTGTTACTTTGTTTCTCATTGATATAACAGCAGTTTGTTTGTCTCATACACTGAGGGAAATGCGTCTATGTGGCTACTGAACAGCACAAAAAACATGCATCAGGCAGAAGATAGACGCAAAATGCTGGAGTAAATCAGCAGGTCAGGCAACTTCTCTGGAGAATCTCTAGAGAATTCGGAGATGCTGCCTGACCCGCTGAGTTAATTCAGCATTTTGTGTCTATCTTCGGTGTAAACCTGCATCTGCAGTTCCTTCCTATGCATGCATTAGACAATGCAACCTGGCAATCAGCATATCAGCTGTTTAAGAGGGAACTGCAGATGCTGGAGAATCGAAGGTTACACAGAAAAGCTGGAAAGGAAGGAGGAGACTCTGAGCACGTGTGAGGTGTTGCTCTTTGGAAGGTCAAATGTAAGGAGAAAATTACATTTAATGGCATAACCGTGGTCAGCATTGATGCAGGGGGGGGGGAAGGGAAGGGGAAGGGAAAGGGGAAGGGAAAGGAACACGTTTTTGGTCTCTTCCTTCGGGGGATGCGACAAGTAGATAAAGTTTTGTAAGTATCCCCCGTCTATGCCTGCGCCGAGGCCTAATGGCGCAGCTGGCGGCCTCGGAGCGGGGCAGAGGCAGCGGCGGCGTGGCCTCGGAGTGGGACGAGGCGCCCTGGGATGGCAGCAGCAGCAGCGAAGCGGCAGCCTGGCCTCGGAGCTGGGGCGGCGCAGCGGGGGCCTGGCCTCTGAGCTGGGGGGCGACCTGGCCTCGGAGCGGGGACAGCGACAGCGGCAGCCTGGCCTCGGAGCTGGGGCGGCGCAGCGGCGGCTGGGACGGCGGCAGTGGCTGGGACGGCGGCAGCAGCAGCGACAGCGGCGGCCTGGCCTCGGAGCGGGGACAGCGACAGCGGCCACACGGCATCGGAGCTGGAGCAGCGGCCCGCGGCGCCTGGCCTCGGAGTTGGGACAACGGCGCAGCTGGCGGCCTCGGAGCTGGGGCAGTTCCGGCAGCAGCGGCCATTCGACCCGACTGCAGGCCGGCGGACGACAGCGGGGATTATACTCACAGCAGCAGTACAGTGGTGGCTTGGCCTCGGAGCTGGGGGGGCCTCTGTAGAGCAAGCCAGCGATACGGCAGCAGCTCCAGGTAACTCCTCCTCCTGGCTCCAACGGCTCCCCGGGCCTCTTAACAGCGGCCACAGCGGCGGCTGGGACGGTCACGGCAATGAGGCAATGTAAGATTGTCCAAAAAATGGCTCCGTCGCGGCGGCCAGCAGCGACAGCGGCGGCCTGGCCTCGGAGCGGGGACAGCGACAGCGGCCACACGGCATCGGAGCTGGAGCAGCGGCAGCGGCGACCTGGCCTCGGAGTTGGGACAACGGCGACCAGAACTCGGAGCTGGGGCACGTTCCGGCGGCAGCGGCCATTCGACCCGACTGCAGGCCCAGTGGACGACAGCGGTTTTTATACTCACAGCTCCAGGTAACCCCTCCTCGCTCCAACGGCTCCCTGGGCCTCTGTAGTAGCAAGCCCCGCGCTGATTTTATACTCACAGCTCCAGGTAACTCCTCCTGGCTCCAACGGCTCCCCGGGCCTCTTAATTTTATTTAAAAAATGTATCCAACAAATTTTTTGCACCCCTAAAAATTTAGCGCCCGGGGCAACCGCCCCTCTGCCCCCCCCACGCTACGCCACTGGTCACGGCAATGAGTGTAAGATTCAGGAAGTCACGATGCAGCTTTTATTAGACTTTGGTTAAGCCACATTTGGAATATTGCGTACAGTTTTGGTCATTCCATTACTGGAAGGATGTGGAGTCTGTGCAGAGGGTGCAGAGGTTTACTAGAATGATTCCTAGATTTGGGCGTATTAGCTATAGGAAGAGGTCAGACAGACTTGGGTTGTTTTCCCTGGAATACCAGAGGTTGCAGACCTGATAGAAGTAAATACATTTTTTGAGAGGCATAGATAGGGTAGATAGTCAGAATCTTTTTCCTAGCATGGAAAAATCAATTACTAGAGGGCATAGCTTCAAGATGAGAGGGGCAAAGTTTAAAGATGTGTGGGGCAATTTTTTTACACAGATGCCTGGGTGCCTGGATTGCACTGCTAATGCAGTGGTGGTAGAGGCAGATACAATAGTGACATTTAAGAGACTTTTGGATAGGCATATGGATATGACGGGAATGAAGGAATATGGATTATGTGCGGGTGGATATGAAATGGCCTTGGCATCAAGTTAAGCACAGACATTGCGGGCTGAAGGGCCTGTTCTTGTGCTGTACTGTTCTGTGTTAACAACCCTGCCCTCAGGGCTTCATTGATGACAACTGTGAGTGCAAAAGAAAAGACTGAAGCATTTGTAGTCACGTTCAGCGAAAGGTGTGAAGTAAATAGCCCAAAGGCATACACAAAATGCTGTAGTAACTCAGCGGGACAGGCAGCATCTCTGGAGAGAAGGAATGGGTGACGTTTCGGTTTGAGACCCTTCTTCACTCAATAGCCCATCTCGGCTTCCTCCTGCGAACCCCACCATCACAGATGCCAGTCTTTGGCCAACTTGATTCATGCCACAAAACGTCCAGGAATGGCTATGAGCACTGGATACAGCAAAGGCTATGGGACCGTGCACCAGCCTGGCTGTGGAACTGGAGATCTGGGCTCCAGAACTACCAGTGCGTCCAGCCAAACTGTTCCAGTACAGTTAAAATTGGCATTTAGCAGACAATGTGGAAAGCTGGCCAGGGATGTAGTGTTCATAACAAGCAAAACAGTTCCAATCTAATTAATTACCACCCACTTACATTCAAATGTCAGCGTAGTGTTGGAACCTGTTGTTGCCAGTGTAATCAAGCTGCATTTAGTCAGCGAACCCTATCACTGATGCCAAGTCTGTCTTTCCAGGACCACTTAGCATCAGTCATCATCTCAACCTAAGTCGAAACATAGCCTGAGGAAAGTGCGGCACAATGGCACAGCTGGTCGAGCTGCTGCCACACAGCTGCACATCAGTCTCTCATTCACACTCACCAGCTGAGCCCCACTGGACTTGGGTTCAATCCTCAACTTGGGTACTGGTGCATGGAGTTTGCATGTTTTCCCTGTGAACATGTGGATTTTCCCCAGATCTTTCAGTTTCCTCCCACATCTCAAAAACTTGAGGATCGGTAGGTTAATTGGTGGCTGTAACTTGCACTGAGTGTATAGTTCAGTTTAGTTTAGAGATACATCGTGGAAACGGGTCCTTCGGCCCAACAGGTCCGTGTCAACCAGTGATCAGCATACCCTAGCACTATCCTACACACTACGGACAATTTACAATTTCTACCGAAGCCAATTAAGCCTGTACTTCTTCGAAGTGTGGGAGGAAACCGGAGCACTCGGAGAAAACCCACACGGTCATGGGGAGAACGTACAAACTTCGTACAGGCAGTACCTGTAGTCAGGATCGAACCCAGGTCTCTGTAAGGAAGGCAGCAACTCTCCTGCTGCGTCACCGTGAAGCCCCCTGTAGATGGGTAGTCATGGCTTGGGTGGTCAACATCTGCATGGACTCATGGTTCTGTGCTTTATCTCTCAATGACTTTACAATAGAATTCTAGATGTGTGATGAGAGTAAATGCCCTTGATATCAAGCAGCATTTGTTGTAGTGTGAACTCGAGGCACTGGGGTAAAATAGAAGTCAATGGGCATCAAGGGGGAAACATTTCAGTGAAAAGTCATGCCTTGCAGAAAGAAAGATGCCACGCTTGTCAGAGGTCAAGTCATCCCAGCACCAGTTCATCACTGCAGGAGCTCCTCAGGCTAGGCCCAATCATTTCCTGTTGCTTCTTCATCAGGTCAGAAGTGGGGTACATACAGTGCCCTCCATTATGTTTGGGACAAAGACCCATCATTTATTTATTTACCTCTGTACTCCACAATTTGAGATTTGTAATAGAAAAAAATCACATGTGGTTAAAGTGCACATTGCCAGATTTTAATAAAGGCCATTTTTATACATTTTGGTTTCACCATGTAGAAATTACAGCTGTGTTTATACATAGTCCCCCCCATTTCAGGGTACCATATGTTTGGGACACATGGCTTCACGAGTGTTTGTAATTGCTCAGGTGTGTTTAATTGCCTCCTTAATGCAGGTATAAGAGAGCTCTCAGCATCTAGTCTTTCCTCCACTTTCCATCACCTTTGGCAACTTTTATTGCTGTTTATCCACATGAGGCCCAAAGTTGTGCCAATGAAAGTCAAAGTAGCCATTATGAGACTAGGCTAGATGGTGGTTAGATATCAGGGCTGCCAACTCACAGGCATTGAGCGTGAGAATCACACATTTTGCCAAATTCTCACGTTCTCACGCTGATCACAAATTTCTCACGCTCTGTCGTGAGAAATTCTGTGATCAACGAAAATTTAAAAACTCATATCAACTGCACGGGCCGTGTGTGTTGGAGAGCCGGGGCTGAGGGAGGGATGGAAGCAGAAGCAGCGGCGGGGCAGATGCGGATGGGAAGCCGGGGCTGGCGAGTGTTTCCCGGGCTGGCGAGTGTTTGCCGGGCTGGCATGTGTTTGTCGGGCTGGTTAGTCGCTCGCTGCAGCTCCAGCCATGGAGCAGCCTCAGTGCAAGAGTCCCGGGCCGTCAGAGACGTTGCGCCGCTGCCGTGAGATTGTGCCGAATACGCCCAGATGACCGGCATGGATCAGGTTGTGGCTCGGTGCATCCTGGAGGACAACCAGTGGCTGCTGGAAAGTAAGTACCAAGCACTGGGTAGAAACGGTGGAAGATAGTGGCCTTCAAATGGGGGTAGTTGGAGAAAGCATCCTGCTTGCCTGCTAGATTATCACTTACTGTAACTACAGGAAAAATGTTCCCGATGTTGATGGAGTTCAGAAACAGGGGTCACAGTTTAAGAATAAGTGGTAGGCCAGTTAGGACTGAGATGAGGACAAACTTTCTTCACGCAGAGAGTTGTGAATCTGTGGAATTCTCTGCAGTGGAGGCCAATTCACTGGATGTTTTCAAGAGAGAGTTACATTTAGCTCTTGGGGTTAGCGAAATCAAGGGATATGGGGAAAAAACAGGAAAGAGGTACTGATTTTAGATGAACAGCCATGATCATATTGAATGGCAGTGGCGGCTCGAAGGGCCAAATGGCCTATTCCTGCACCTATTTTCTATGTTTCTATGCTTGAGTATATGGCAATAAAACTCGACCACTTGATTTTGAAGCATTCATGCATGGTGGAGGTATAATGTAGTCATAGAGTGATACAGTGTGAAAACAGGCCCTTCGGCGCAACTTGCCCACACCCGCCAACATGTCCCAGCTACGCTACCTGCTTTTGGTCCATATCCCTCCAAACCTGTCCTATCCATGTATCAGTCTAACTGTTTCTTAAATGTTGGGATAGTCCCAGCCTCAACTACCTCCTCTGGCAGCTTGTTCCATACACCCACCACCCATTGTGTGGAAAAAGTTACCCCTTAAAAAGTTACCTCTTAAAAATACTTAAAACAAAAAACATTGAAATCATACTTCCACAATGCACTAAAATATAATTTTAACACATCAAATTTCAAAACGTCCCTACCGTAGGAGGGGGGACACCCCCCTTCCACACCGTCCCCCAACTTGGTTGCTCCACTCCCTCACTGGGTACCCCTAAGGCCAGTGATCAATGATTGCTCAGCCCCCCCCACTTTCAAAAACGGTCCGTGGCCCCTGGTTCAGACGAAGAACACTGTCAGATGTGAGTGGGGGACTGAGGCCAGTTGTCTGTGATGTTTGGATCCCAATGCTCAGCGCTTCGTGTTTCGTAGTTGGCTAAAATAATTGATTTAGAATTAGCCTAATTTGTAATTAGTTGACAAAACCGTAATTTATTAATCCGTAATATACAGGTGGATGGGATAAGTGTAATATTAAAATGATATGCAAGATGTCAGGCTATCTGTCATAACATACAGCCCCGATAACCCATTATTTCCTTCAGTTAAATATTGGGAAGGTAGCACTATTGTCATTTGCCACTCAACTATTATGTTTGCTTACCTCACTGACTGTTTCTAAACCCCCCCACCCCCCCCCCCCCCCCCAAATTCCTTTGACAGGTTGAATAGAAATGTCCCCAATCTCGTTGTTTTATTAATTGAACACGTAGATGATCATCCTCAAGGAATGTAATCAGATGGAAACTGATTTAGATGCAATGTTTAAGAGCTTGTTCAAAGAAGGGGCATATTTTAAAGGAGTGGCAGAGATACTTGCAGGGGAATATGTGAGGAGGTTATTATTTGTTTTCAGTTTTAGCTTGAACCAGGACATCTGAAGATTCAAAGTTTAATATAGTAATTGTGCTGATACTGACTCCAACCTACCACGTAATTAATATCATCCATTCCGGAGGTTTTATTTTTCTGATTCCATTTAAACTCCACTTGGATTTCAATCACTTCAGTGTAAAAGTAATTGGGAATGGAGCATTGGAACAAAAATTTGCCCTCGGTACATATTAACTGTGATATAATAATGTATGCATGTTGGTAGGTGCAATCAAAACAAAGATCTTTTAATCATTATTGTGTTATGAATACCACTGAAAATATTAAGTACTCTCAAGATCACATTTAATAGAATAATATTGCTTAAATGTATAGTTATTGAACTTTGCATTTCGGAAAAGTCCCAGCTGAGAGGAAGACAGCAAAAATACTGAAAATATTGGGGGTGAAAATGACTTCAGGACAGTTTGTTAGGAAAATGAAGGAAATGGTAAAACAATACTTATACAGCTGGTACGCAAAAATGCTGGAGAAACTTAACGGGTGCAGCAGCATCTATGGAGCGAAGGAAATAGGCAATGTTTCGGGCCGAAACGTTGCCTATTTCCTTCGCTCCATAAATGCTGTTGCACCCGCTGAGTTTCTCCAGCATTTTTGTGTACCTTCAATTTTCCAGCATCTGCAGTTCCTTCTTAAATACTTATACAGCTGAGTTAGTATAATTTTATTGGATGAGAAATTGTGTTCAACCAATTGATGACTTAATTGACAAAGTAACTAGCATGTTAGATAACAAGGAAGCCAATGGATGCAGCAAATTTTATGATACAAAATTTGGTCTGTGAAGTGCCCCATAAAAGATTACCGCGTTAGATAAGCACCAGTGGACTTGAAGATAATAGGTTAAGTCCAGATATGGGGCTTTATGTGTGGACCAGATATATTGTCAGTGCAGAGGGGCTAGGAGGAAAACCAAGTGTGCATCCAGAGTCAAGGTCTGGAATAGTTCTAGGCGTGCAGTCAAAGCTGTGACAATGGGAGTTTCAGCACTGGGAACCTAAGCAGGTAAGCAGCTATGATCAGGGTAGAATAGGGGGCCAGATGTAAGGCTGGACTCAGGGTCAGGAATGAGAGAAGCTATGAAACTGGAGTCAAGGTCAGGAGTAGTACCATGTTTGCAGTGAGATCCAGGTTAGTCAACATGGGCCAAGTGTTTTATTATAATCTGATTTCCATACATGAATACACTAAGATCATTCATATGCTGCACCTGTTGATCAGAGCCTGGCACTACTGTAAATGTAATTAGGAATGTAATTTAGCCTAACCTTATTCATAGCTAATCCAATTTAAAGCATAAATATTGCATTCAAGTGTAAGTTAAAAGACTTGCTACAGTATGCACCAGATTGCACAATTTCAAGCTGAAAAATGCAAAAGCTCCATACCAATGGGAGAGGGGACACCCCCCTCCCATACCCTTCCACCCCCCTCCCACACCCTTCCACCCCCCCCCCCCCCCCCCCACCCTCGGTGGCTATGCTCCCTCGGGCTTGGTCTCTCGCAATTTCTCACTCCCAACTCTCAATCAATGTTGGCAGCCCTGAGATATGTACGTGAAGATCTGTGACGTGCAGGGCTGCTTCTGGGAATAGGCTCCACATATCTCTGACTGGCACAGCCAAAATGGGACAAATGGCCTTCCTCAGTTGTAAAATTTGTTTCATTTGCTGAACATTATTCTCACACCGGAAACTTGCTGTGCACAATTTGGTTGTTGCCTTTCCTACATGGTTTAAAAGATTCAATGACCTCGGAGTACTTGAATTATTTTCTGGATGCCGTAAAAGGCACTGTAGTAATGCAGGATTTCTTATCAGGTCTGAAATATGACAACAGTTTATCATTTCTCCATCACTTGTGCGATCAGAGAAATTGAAGACTGCAAACGAATGTGAGGTAGTCTTATTTAAAACATTTAATAAGGAGAGGGTGGACTGTGAGGTTCCTTCTACAGGTTCAAGTGGCTGGAACTTGGGTAAGGATATGTGTGATAAGAGATGTATGGCAAAGATTTGTAGTTGGTGTCAGACATAGCAGTTTGCTGTTCATAGAAGGGGTAAGTAGACTAGGCTGGTATGAAGAACAGCACAGTGGTACAGCTGGTAAAGCTACTACTTCACAGCTCCAGACATGGCAATACATTAATGTATTGTCTTTCCGCTTTTCACTATACCTCGGTACACATAACAATAAACTAAACTGAACAGCCATGCAGGTTCAATCCTGTTCTCCAGTGCTGTCAGTGTGAACTTCACACGTTTTCCTTGTGATGGCACCAATTTCCTCCTGGTGTTCCAGTTTCCTGCTACGACCCAAATGCAGGTTAGTGCTGGAATCTGCAGGCAATTGATGGGAATGTGGGGAGATTAAAATGGGATTAGTGTAAATAGGTGCTTAATGGTCGGCATGAACTCAGTGGGCCCAAGGGGCTCTTTCAGCCCTCCATGACATGACTCTAAAGATGAAGAGAAATGTTTCACTGAAATATTTGGAAATCCTTGGCATTATGGATACTCAGTTAAGTGTGGTAAAGGTTGGAATGAGAAGAGAAAGTGCACGTGGAGAGAGTCATCATTCATTTTACCAAATTCCTGCGGAGACTTAAACTGCTGAGATTGCTGTTCTTGTTTCTATTCTTTATTGCAGCTGCTCCAGATTAGGAGAGATTAACGGAGGAGTACTCTCCAGGAATGCTTACATTTCTCGACAATTACAGCCATTCCTTCATTTGCGAAAGTGATATGCTCTTAGGAAATGTTTTGTAAGCAGAATTTCATAAATCAAAAAAACTGGAGGAAGCACATTGTAGGTATTTTAGTATAGCGTATTTATATGGGTGGAGATTTGTAATAGCAAGAAATTGATTCATAAATTGGTTAAAATTCAAAACTGGTGTCAATACCAAAAATGTATACATACAGGCACTTCCTGCCTTCTGTAATATGCGAGTTACCTAAACTCGTACCTATGTCAACAATTCACAATGGGTGGTCCCGTTTCCACAATAACCTGTGTTATTGCAATGGGAGGATGGGTGAGGGCTTCCCATAAGCTTCATAGATATAAAAGCATTGCCTGGGTTTGCAGCTCTTCCACTTTCTGCCACTGGGAAGGCAAGTGAAAACGAGGGAGATGGTGGAGAGCAACTCCCGGCCGAGTTGCCGAGGGGCACCAGCGAGCCCTTCTTCACCAAATGCCGCACTGTCCAGTTGACTTAGCTGTTGTTACGACTTACGTTGTAGCCCCTGGTCGACAGCGCTTTCTTCAGGCCACCGTCACCGACACGATTCGCTCGGCCTCCACGGGGCTCCCTCCCCTCTCACACACAAAATGCTGGAGTAACTCAGCAGGACAGGCAGCATCTCTGTAGAGAAGGAATGGGTGATATTTTGGGTCGTGACCCTTCTTCAGACTGATGACAGGGGAGTGGCTGGGACAAAGATAGAATGCAGTCGGAGACAGTAAGACTTGGTGGGAGAACTGAGAAGGGGGAGGGGATAGAGAGGGAAAGCAAGGGCTATTTGGAGTTAGAGAAGTCAATGTTCATACCGCTGGGGTGTAAGCTATCCAAGTGAAATATGAGGTGCTGTTCCTCCAATTTGTGCTGGGCCTCACTCTGACAATGGAGGAGGCCCAGGATAGAAAGGTTAGATTGAGAATGTGAGGGGGAGTTGAAGTGTTGAGCAACAGGTAGGTTAAGATGGACTGAGCGAAGGTGTTCAGTGAAATGATCGTCAAGCCTGCACTTGGTCTCGCCGATGTTGAGAAGTTATGCCTGGAACAGCGGATGAGGTTGGAGGAGGTGCAAGTGAACCTCAGCCTCACCTGGAAAGACTGTTTGGGTCCTTGGATGGAGTCGAGGAGGGAGGTAAAGGGACAGGTGTTGCATCTCCTGTGGTTGCAGGGGAAAGTACCTGGGGAGGGAGTGGTTTGGTTGGGGAGTTAACCAGGGAGTTTCGACTGGAACGGTCTCTGCAGAAAGCGGAAAGGGGTGGAGATAGAAAGATGTTACCAGGAGTGGGATCCCGTTGGAGGTGGCGAAAGTGTTGGAGGATTATATGCTGTAGGCAACGGCTGATGGGGTGGAAGTTGAGGACAAGGTCCTTGTTACGAATAGGGGAAGGGGGAGCAAGAGCAGAGCTGCGGGATATCGAGGAGATCCTAGTGAGAGCCTCATCTATAATGGAAGAGGGGAACCCCCATTTCCTAAAGAATGAGGAAATCTCCGATGCCCTGGTATGGAAAACCTCATCCTGGGCGCAGATGCGACTTAGACAGAGTGTGGATTTGTCTATCACCTTTCATGACACAAGGTTGGCACAAACTGAAATGAAATTGAAAAATAAAGCAGAAAGTATGTATTTCTAAATTAATCCCTCATTTTACACACTGGTTTCTTTTTGATGGTTTTCCTTTTTGTCCATTCACCCAAGGTGCTGAAACAGCTTCTGATGAGTAAATCAGTCTTGCACTGGAAATTTGTTACAAATTCAAACCAGCTGTGTTTCTTGTCCAGAGAGGGTTCAGCAAGTGGTGTTCTAAATGAAGCAGGTTGCTGATATCTCATTTGCTAATAGTACTGGATTCAAGGATACCTCTTCCCTGTTGTATGAGGTTTATAGTTTTTATTCAAAGTCATTTTCAAAATTGCTTATAAATCATTTTGCACTGCCTGTTCAGGAAGCAGATATCTAGTTCGGAACTAGTAAACTGGTTTGAGGAATTCTTTTCTCATTCTCTCTTTAATTTCATCACAGATTGAGGAAGGTAGCAAAGCGGCAGCAGTGGGGAAGCTTCAGGTTGGAGACGAGTTGGTCAGCATCAACGACGTGGTCCTGACTGGCTTCAGGCAAGAGGCGATCTGCCTTGTGAAAGGATCGCACAAGGCGCTGAAGATGGTGGTGAGGAGGTGAGGCATGAAACAAAGCGTGGGGTGGGGGGGAGATGTTCACACTGGGACTGCTCACTTCTACTTGGCACGGTGATGAAGGATGTTAAAAGTGGAAACTCCTGGATCCAGTCCATCAGGTTGGGCAACATCCGTGGAATGGTAATTTACTTTCCAAAACACTTGGGGATCTTCCAGTTTACATAATGGTTACTGAGTTTGGGACAAATGGTTTAAACTTTGTCATAAATGTAATTCTAAAATGAATATATTTTGTTGGCTATAAAATGGATAATGTGGAAAATGCTTACACGAAAAAACGGAAATGTGTTGGTGACCAGCTCATCTTCAGTAATGACGACTCCAAACCAAATGTTGGCAAGTGCATTGAAAGTGATATCCGGTGCTGCTTTAACATAGCCTCTCGGTATATTTTAGGTGCAGCTGAGAGAAGGGAAAACATTGGTTCAAGTCTTATTCCAAACACTTAAGTTTGACCAACAGTTCTTGGGAGTTCTGTATTGATGGAAATGCTATCTTTAAGATGCCCTGCTGGAAATAGATGCCCTCTTGTGGAGGAAACCCTTTGAATCCAAGACACCATTTATGTCTTACCCCACATTTTAAAAATGAATGAACTGGCTATTGCCATGTTGTTTGTCCCTGCCTGTAGACTGATAGTTGCTTTTGTTCCCAGAACACGGCAGTGACTACCTTGAAATCCTCTTGTTGGCTGTAAATTGCTGAGGGGTACCTGAGGTTGAGACAGGTGCTATGTTAATGCAAGTTCATGCTTCCGTTTATGGACTGATAATGAACCCAGACTCCACAGCCGTGGGCTCGCTGAAGTACTAAGGTGTTGGTTTCCTTTCTTTCCGTTGATTACTTTGCGAAGGGCCCAGCCAGCTTTGTTTTGGGCCTTCTCATCAATCATTCATGAACAAGGTGCCGAGTCACTGTTATTAACGTGGAATAGATCCTAAATGAAGTGCTCAGTATTGCGTTACCCGATAGAACAGTTTTCAGCTTGGGTTACACGTTGTGATCTATGCAGGAAGCGATTTGAAACGGCGTTTCGGATCTGTAGAAAGTGAAAACATGAGGATCGCTCCCATGCTGTTGTGGACATATCCCTGTTCCAACATTGTGGTTGGATCATAATGTGGGGCCTCCCTGTCTAGTTGCACAGTGGGAGCATTCTCAATGGACTGACTGCATAAGATAGCCTATTGCCACTTATCGATAACTAGGCATAGGCAATAAATATCAACCTGGGCATCAGTGTCTCCATCCCAAAGGTATGCTTTACAAAAACATTAATGGTGTTCTGCCCATTGTTCCTTTGGGGTACATTTGATGAATAACAACATTGTGGCACGGTTTATTTTGATCCTGTACTTTCCTGGCTCTCTTGTGACCACAGAAATATGACAGCCTCCAGTGTTGCTGTTTGTGTAGATTCATGTGTGACCCTTTGGGACTGATCTGTGATCTTTGGTGTAGAGAAAGGAAATTTCCCAATAATATATTGCATTGGATGCTCACTGAAATGCCAACAATTATTTGCAGACAAATGTGTTTCAAAACACTATTTGAGGATCAAATATTGGTCTCTATGGCTCTGCTGTTCAGTGAGATTTAGTCTGGTGAGGGCAGAACACCTTGTGGAGAGCAGAGGGGAAAAACAGAGACTTGTACCTATCACAAACTCAAGAACCCCTAAATGCTTGACAGCCAATAACAGGCTACTGTCAAGTGATCATAATCGTAATCATACTTTATTTGCCAAATGTGTTTTGCAACATACGAGG
Organism: Leucoraja erinaceus; assembly: GCF_028641065.1. Lineage (NCBI taxonomy): Eukaryota > Metazoa > Chordata > Chondrichthyes > Rajiformes > Rajidae > Leucoraja > Leucoraja erinaceus. Next base: position 34,603,299 of record NC_073389.1, read on the forward strand.
AATTTGATTTGCCATACAGTCATACCAATAAAAGGCAACAAAACAAACAAAATATATTTTAACATAAGCATCCACCACAGTGACTCCTCATTGTGATGGAAGGCGAAAAAAAAAAGTTCAATCTCTTCCCTTCCTTGTTCTCCCACGATTGGTGGCCTCAATCCTTCCGTTGATGGGACGATCTTGGCTCCCGTAGCCGGCGGTCGGGCCCTCCGCATCGAGTCGATCAAGCTCCCACAAAGGGGGGATCTCAGCTCCCCCGTGCCAGGCAATCGGACCCCGGGTCGGGGCTGGTCAAACCTTCTGCTACTTTGGAGCTCCCCGACATCAGTCTCTACCTGAGACTGTGAGCTCCTCGATGTTGAAATCCCCCGACCGCGATGGAGCGTCGATCCCAGGCAAGGGATCGCAGGCTCCGATGGTAGTTCCACGTCCCCGCGGTGGGGCTCAAAGTCAGTCCCGAGCAAGGCCGCCAGCTCCATGATGTTAGGCCGCAGAACGACTGGAGATGCAATCTGGAAAACAATTGCATCTCCGTAAGGTAAGGGATTGAAAAAAAGTTTCCCCCCCTCCTCCCCCCCCCCCCCCCCCCCCCACATAAAACAAACCAGAAAACATTAACACAAACTTTTTAAAACACACTAAAAATAACAAAGAAGACGAAAAGACGGACAGACTATTGGCGAGGCTGCCATCGCTGACAGCGCCACTGTTGTAATGCAGGAAATATCTAAATTGCAAACAGATAACCCAACAAGGAGCAACTCAGTGACCAGATAACGTTTGTTGTTGTCAATGGAGGGTTAAACGTTGTCCAAGAGAGAACATTAACAGCTTTTAGGTCCACATCAAAGGGTTGAAGGTGTTTTCATTTTAATACCTCTCCTGAGAGACAGCGCCCCCTGTGGTGCAGGAGGAGATGCTGAACAATACGGTGACCCTGTTCTGGGTGATGTCAGGAAGCTATTCATCACACCTGGGCCAAGTAAGTCTGTTACGTCCCCTTCCCCCAGCCCTCGATACCCTGGCCTCCTTTGACTGTGTAGCTTTCCTCCGGTGCTCTAGTTGCCTCCTACGGTCAAGAACATGCTGCTAGGTTAGTTGGCTCCTGTTAACTACCCCTGGATCAGGCCACAGTTCATGAGCCAGGAAAAGGTTAAACAGGGAAAATGGAGGTACGCTACAGTTGGAGTTGCCGGAGACTGGCACAGTAGACTGGACGGATTAAGTGAACTCCTTCAGAATTGTAAGGAAATATGAAAAGACAGTTCTTGAATTGTGGGCATCGTACCTTATTTTCTGTCTCTACACTATAGTTTGCATTAATTTGCATTTTGGTTGAAACTTGCAAACCGTGAGCACCAGCTCGTAGTCATGACATGTGGTGCGTGGAACAGGCACTCTGTAGCATACTGGATAAATATTATTTCCCCGATGTCCTGGTGTGCAGTATGAGTATAGTGGCCCCCTTCCCCTGACCCTGAGAAGACATTCCCATTCCCCCCCTCATCCCCCCCCTCTCTCTCCCCTTCTCCCCTCTCTCTCCCCTTCTCCCCTTCCATTCCCCCTCCAATTCCCCCTCCCCTGTAACTAGGAAAATGGACAAGGGAGAGCCAGCGGATGTAATGTACCTGGACTTTCAGAAAACATTTGATAAGATCTCACATAGGAGATTAGTGGGCAAAATTAGGGCACATGGTATTGGGGGTAGAGTGCTGACATGGATAGAGCAGTGGTTGGCAGACAGGAAACAAAGAGTGGGGATTAACGGGTCCATTTCAGAATGGCAGGCAGTGACAAGTGGGGTACCGCAAGTCTCGGTGTTGGGACCGCAGCTATTTACAATATATACTAGACCAAGTGCAGACCAGCTGGGTCTGTTCCCCCAACGTGCGGTTGTGGGGGGGGGGGGGGGGGTGCAGCATCACACAGATCAAACAGCTTAACTCTCCCCCCCCCCCCCCCCCCCCCGCACTCACGCTAATTACCCCCCTTGATATTATATTAATATTATTAATTTGTCCTTTTACCTCATAACCACCCTATCCCCTACTGACGCATAGCCCCCAACTTGCAGTCACATCTAGAGAGGGGGGGGGGGGGGGGATAGAGAGTGAGGGCAGAGAGAGAAGGGGCAGAGATACAGAGAGAGGGGCAAGAGGGAGAGGGGGGGGGTGGCGAGGAGGAGAAGAGGGAGGGTGGGTGAGAGGGGAAAGGTGGGGGTGGAAGGGAGGGGAGAGAGAGGGTGCGAGTGAGGGGGGGAGAGGGGAGGGGAGGGGGGGTCAGGGGAGAGCCTCATCTATAGTAGGGGAGGGGAACCCCCGTTCCCTGAAGAATGAGGACATTTCCGATGCCCTGGTGTGGGACACCTCATCCTGGGAGCAGATGCGGCGTAGACAGAGGAATTGGGAGTAGGGGATGGAGTCCTTACAGGAAGCAGGGTAGGAAGAAGTGTAGTCTAGATAGCCATGGGAGTCAGTGGGTTTATAGGAATGGCATGTTGGTCTTCATTAAAGTGAATGGCATGTTGGCCTTCATAACAAGAGGAGTTGAGTATCGGAGCAAAGAGGTCCTTTTGCAGTTGTACAGGGCCCTAGTGAGACCACACCTGGAGTATTGTGTGCAGTTTTGGCCTCCAAATTTGAGGAAGGACATTCTTGTCATTGAGGGAGTGCAGCATAGGTTCATGAGGTTAATTCCCAGGATGCCAGATATGTTGATAGAATGAAGTGATGAGCTTGTATACTCTGTAATTTAGAAGGATGATAGGGCATCTTATTGAAACATACAAGATTATTAAGGGTTTGGACACGCTAGAGGCAGGAAACATGTTCCCGATGTTGGGGGAGTCCAGAACCAGGAACAGTTTAAGAATAAGTGGTAAGCCATTTAGAACGGAGACGAGGAAATACTTTTTCACACAGAGAGTTGTGAGTCTGTGGAATTCTTCCTCAGAGGGCGGTGGAGGCCGATTCGCTGGATGCTTTCAAGAAAGAGTTAGTTAGAACTCTTAAAGATAGCGGAGTCAAGGGATATGGGGAGAAGGCAGGAACGGGGTACTAATTGTGGATGATCAGCCATCACGTTGAATGGCGGTACTGGCTCGAAGGGCCGAATGGCCTACTCCTGCACATATTGTCTATTATCTATTGTTATGAACATTGCATTCTCCACTTACAAGTAATAACCCCCATCTTTTTTTTTAACCCACGACCTCCCTCATCTTGGTGTGCACCCATTTCCCCCACCGTCACCCACAACCTCAGTCACCTGACTCTGTTCCCCTCCTTTGTACATTAATCTCCCATCCCCTCAGTTCCAGTTTCACTTTTATCTCTTCACTTATCCCACTCCCCTTTCTCTTTCCCCTCATCTCACGTTCTCCGGCTTCACATTTCAGTTCTCTTCTCTCCCCATCTGACATCCTTTTTTTCTGTTTTGCATCTTTAGCCATTGGCACTTATTCCACCCATTCACCAATTAAATGCCCCCTTCATCCTTATCCATCTATCACTTGCCAGGCTTTGTCCTCCCCCTACCTCTCCTTCCCTGCTTTGCCCTCTGCTCCTATCAGTCTGTAGAAGGATCCCAACCAAAAAAATACCTGTCCATTCCCTCCTCAGATGCTGCCTGACCCACTAAGTTCCTTCAGCTATTTGTTTTTTGCTGGTTTGTACGTGGAAGGTATGGTGAAATGACATGGTGGAGGATGCAGGAATGATGGAGGATGCAGAGCTGGGCTGTGCCACATTACGACAGGATATGATAAATGGCTTGAGTTTAAATACTTGTCTTTGTTGGACGAACCCCAGGCTCTGCAGCCTACTCTTGTTGAGACCTCCTCCTTTTGTTCCTTGAGCCCTCTGCGTGGGTCCTGTGCTGGTGTTGCCTTCTTGAACACCTCTATCTCCTCCTTCCTCACTTTCCTTAAGTTCTTTAAAAGTTACTTGTGGTCATTTGGCTAAGTCCCTCATCCCTTGGCTCTGTGTGTGTGTTATTGTCTCGTTATTCTGCAGTGAGCCACCCAGTGCATGTTACTACATTACACATGCAAAGTAAATTAAGTTACTGACCTTGCGGCTTTATGTAAAGCTTTTTAATACTTGGAAATTCATCCCAGGCTAGAAGTTTTTCATGTGCTTCCTCATTAAAATAATGCAAGAAACATGCAGCAGCTCAGACAGTTTCTGGAGGATCAACGTTTCAAATTGATGATAGACACAAAATGCTGGAGTCACTACAGCATCTCTGGAGAAAAGGAATAGATGACGTTTTGCGTTGTTGATGACTCTGCATTTGATGACTGATCTCTCTGTTTCTCTCTCTGATGCTAGGAGATTTGCTAAATATATTCAGCATTATCTGACCTTTGTTTCAGATTTCAAACATGTGCGGTATTTTGCTTTTGGACGTTAAATGTAGCATCAGTGCAGAGTGCCCCGCCTTTTAAATCTGACTGACTGAAGCCAATGGAATGAACTGTGGAGGCACAGTTCGAAGTGCTGACTCTGCTGTTTAGCATATGTACTGCCACCAACTGGGCTGAATTGCTAGGCATGAGGATCTTGCCCTCATTCATGTACGTAGCTGCCAAGTTGCTGATGTTCACGCTAAAATCTTCGCCGTACTGAACAAATTAAAGTCACTAGACCTGAGTGTTTGACCATTTGTACGATACCCTTTATAGAGATAACTTCTGTGATATGCAGAATGTCAGTTTGCAAGAATGTAGAAGGAATGTCAGTTTAAAGTGTTTGAAGATCAGTTTCAAAGCCAGGGTAAAGTTGGATAAATTGTTTTGGGTGAGATAATCGTTTCTTTTCTGTTTGGAAATGAATTACATTTCTATAAACTGGGAGACCAAATGTCTTCACACTGGTGAGCTGAAGCTTCCAGTCGGACCTAGGGCTTGAGTACATTATCTACTGCAAGCTCGCAACCTCCTGCAGATATATACTGCACCTCCCACCCTGCCTCTGTTGTCCTAGTGTTTACGTAAGCATTGTATTTGCGATGATGATAAGACCTTCCACTTCAAGTGCCACTGAGGTGACTTCCTTTTTTTCTTAACAATGACTTACCTTGGACTATGGAAGCCAGCTCTCAACAGTGTTCCCTCCATTTCCAAATCCCATCCTCCCCCAGCAGAGCAAGGATTAGGTAGACACAAAATGCTGGAGTAACTCAGAGGGACAGGCAGCATCTCTGGAGAGAATGAATGGGTGCCTTTTTGGGTCGAGACCCTTCTTCCGACTAGGTACATCTTACAAACCATTTGCTTCCATATTTGATGGATGATACTTCATACTAAATTCTGTCACCGAAACATCACCCATTTTTTCTCTCCAGAGATGCTGCCTGACCCGCTGAGTAACTCCAGCACTTTGTGGCTTTTTTTGTTTCATAGTCCATGCTTGTCCATGTGCCACTGGCACCACATTGCCACCTGCTGGTTGAGCAGACAGGTTGCAGGTAACTAGGAGAAAATTTAGATGAGGATATATTTGCATTTGTTTCAATGCCTTTCATAATGGAAAATTAAGAATGGCAGCTCATGTTTGCCTAGTAAGCAAAGCATGGAGTAAATATGCGTACAAAGATGTTGACTTTGAAACCTAATTAGTCCGTGTGTGGTAATTACTTTGCCAAAGTACTCCGGTTGTGTAGTATCTGTAGTCTCATTGTACCCGCTGTGTTGTGGGACCACAACCCACTGGCACTCACTCTGCCTTGCTGCAGAAACCCCCACGACAAAGTGACCTTGTGTTGGCTGGTTCATCGGAGAATGATCCAATGTAATAGGTGCCAGTGGGCAGTGTAGACATCAGGCAACAAGGGGTTGATTTTGGCAGGACCATCCTCCAAGTGTTGGATATAGACACAAAATGTTGGAGTAACTCAGCGGGTCAGGCAGCATCTCTGGAGAAAAGGAATAGGTAAGGTTTTGGGTTGATACCCTTCTTCAGACTGAGAGTCGGGGGAGAGGGAAACGAGAGATATGAAAAGGTACAAAAACCAAATGTATGAAATCTATGCAGAAGGAAAAATCAAAGCCAACAACAATGATCAGGGAATGGTGGAGCCCACAATGGCCCACTGTTGGCTGTGGAAAAGGTGGTAATGAATGGATACAAACAGTGAAACTGAGCAGGACGACTAGTAGGACAGTGTAACTAGTAGGATGACTTGGTTGGGGGAGGGATGGAGAGTGAGGGAATGCAAGGCTTACTTGAAGTTAGAGAAATCAATTTCTAAACTGCTGGGTTGTAAGCTATCCAAGCGAAATATGAGGTGTTCCTCCAATTTGCATTTGGCCTCACTCAGGCAGGAGGATGGGTTTAAGAGGGAGAGATAGATCAGCCATGATTGAATGGCGGAGTAGACTTGATGGGCCGAATGGCCAAATTCTACTCCTATTCCTTATGACCTTTCCATCTTTGACATAATGCATCACAGCTCTACTGTTTCTTCCCACAGAACTCAATCCACACCAACACCCTGCTTCATTGGAAAGCAGTGCAACCCTGAATGGCCACACGGAGGGCACGAGTTTCAACCTGTGATAAATCTGGGGGCAATACCTTGACATGACCAGTATCAGCTTCACCAAATCCTGAGCTGAAGATGCCCTTTCTCCTTTCAGATAGATGTAGAAGATCCCATGGCATTCTCTGACGAAAATCCAACCCAACATTTACCCTTCATCCAACGTCTACTGCTCTATATCCCATCAGTAATTACACTTCAAAAGAGCAGTTGCTTGGTGAAAAATCTTCTTTGGGGTGTCTTGAAGGTGATGAAAGTGCAGGTTCCACCCATTTGTAACGATTTATTTTCCAGGGCTGTTGAATGCATCTTGTTCCTGCAGGATTTGCTGCGTGGGCTGCTAGTTAAGATCCACCACCATGCTGTAATATATAGTTGTTGTTGCATTTTGCTGCATTTAATTCAGGTTTGATTGTGTTCTGGGTGGAGTGGGGTCATTATGTTTGTCAAGGTGACCTGAGTGTTTGAACTCTTGGCAATAGTTACCTTTGTTGTGGGAATCAACATCATGACAAAAGTGCAGCTCCCCATCGCAGGCAGGATGAGTCGAAGACAAAGTGGCGCAGTGGGTGGAGCTGCAGCCTCGCAGCTCCAGGGATCCAGCTTCAAAGCTAACCTCCAAGCTGCCAGGATGGAGTTCCAGCCTTCTCCCTGCGACCGGTTTCCTCCCACATCCCAAAGACTTGTTGGTAGGTTAAATGGTAGGAGCTCGCTGGTTACGTCCCACATACTATGTGCATACTGTTGGATTATTTGGTTACTCCAAGAGTTACCCCTCAGTACACGTTAATGGCTAACGGATGAAATGGGAACTGATGGGTAGGTGAGAGAGAGAGCACATGCTGCGGGTGTTGCGGGAAGATATGAAGAGGGGAATTGGACTGTTGAGATTGTCCTGCTTGGAGTCAGTATGGACTTAATGAGCCAAAAGGCCTCAATTTGTCAACGGTGAGCAAGTTAAACTTTTCAATGCCTGTACGTTTCTTCTAATTTCCTCACAGCAGGTGATTAATTGATTGATTAAATTGATTGAAAGATACAGCAGCATGGAAACAGGCCCTTCAGCCCACCAACTCCACGCTGACCATCGATCACTTGTTCCCACTGGTTCTATGTATCTCACTTTCGCATCCACTCCCTACACACTGGGGATAGTTTACAGAGGCCAATTAACCTACAAACCTGCACGTCTTTAGGTTGTGGTGTGACCCAGAGGAAACCCACATGGTCACATGGAGAATGTACAAACTCTGCACAGACAGTACCCGAGGTCAGGATCGAACCCAGGTCTCTGGTGCCGTGAAGTAATCGCAAAACCATCTGCACCTCTGTGCTTTCCCAAGAAGTAATCTTTATTTCCAATGAACTCCAGAACAGTTGTGAATCATTGGCAACCCAAATGCATCCCTTTAAGGGAGATAGCTTCCAGAAGTGTATCTTGTACTGAGGGGCACTTAGAAGTTCACTCTTTCCCCAGCCCTATGATTATATGAACGTGGTCCTCCCATGAGAACATTGGAAGTGAACTGATCCATTAGGACTCGCTCGCTGGTTAATGGGCAGTAACGCAATCTGAAGGTTTAAGGTAACACATGAATTGCTCAAGGATCAGAACAGTTTACGTGTCCCTGGAGCTCCTTAATTGTAGCTTTACGATGTAGCACCTCCCCCACCCCATTAGAGCAACTAAGTCTTTATGACCTCCGACAGAACAGCCTGGTGAGATAGTGTGCTCATAAATTTAAAGGCTTCGTTGTAGGGTTGGAGTTTTTCAGCAGCACCTTTGTCTTCCAAAGGAAATCATTTGCTTTTGTCTAGTTGCTTATCATGACCTTGAGCGCTGCAGTTGATTGCAAAGAAGCAGAATTTCTTCCTGTGTTGATTACCATTGTGCAATGTTTCAAACAAAAGCTGCAGTAAAGATTTTTTTTGTCTGACTCACAGTTTAAGGAAACCAAAGTTTGCCTTCATAGATTACCTTCCGTGTCTCTGATTTAACAAAGGGGTTGAGCTATTTTTGGATCATAGCCAACGTGTCAGTGTCTAAAGAAGCCAGTTTGCACCCAGCAAACGTCCATGGCTATGGCACCGGCCACAGCATATAAATATTGTGTAGGAAGGAACTGCAGATGCTGGTTTAAGTCACAGATAAACACAAAAAGCTGGAGCAAGTCAGCGGGACAGGCAGCATCGCTGGAGAGAAGAAATGGGTGATGTTTCAGGTCAAGACCCTTCTCCAGTCTGAAGAAGGGTCTCGACCAGAAACGTCACCCACATCTAAATGTATTTATTTATTTATTTATTTTATTATTTATTTCAAACAGAGTAAAATAATAAAAAGCAAGTGTGAAACAGCATACAAAAAACAAAACAAGAATATTTATAGTGTCATAAACAATATCTATAAATAAATGAAATCGTATGTGTCCGAAAAGGAGCAGGAAGAAGCCAAAGCTTATTAATTCCCACCCCTTATTCAACTGCTTGTAATTACCTTATACAAATTTAGCCGCTATATGTACACCATATGTACACCAGCCACTATATGTACACCAAATTATTTACATTTACATTTATACACTAATCAAATATTTACAAAGCCATTAAATAAGTGCTGCTCTTCTTTGAATGATACTTTGGGGTCTTTAAGATAACGTCTCAGCTGAAGTTTGGTTCCTCCAAAGCACCGTGCTGTATCATTTGACTATCTTTAATCGGACCTTACTAGATTTAATCTTGCACTGTGTTATTCCCTCTATCCCCAAAAAGGCAGCCAGCAACATCAAAGACCCACACCACCCTGTCCACTCTTTCAGTTCACTCCTGCCATCGGGAAGAAGGTATAGGAGCCTGAAAACTGTAACGTCCAGGTTCAGGAGCAGCTTCTTCCCTAAAACCCATCAGGCTATTAAACACTTTTTTCTATATACTTTTTCTTATTGTTTATTATGGGTTTTATAGAATAATATGTTTACATGTCTGTTGTGCTGCTACAAATAAGAATTTCATTGTTCCGTTTCGGGACATATGGCAATAAAACACTAGACTCTTGTACGACTGTGTAAGGCTTGACTGGAAAGCACGTAACAAAAACACTTTTCTCTGTACCTCAGTACACATGACAATAAATTAAACTAAACATTTGTTTAGCCAGAATGTCAGCCTACATCTCTGGAATGGGCCTTGAGCCCACAGCCCTCTGAACCAGGAGGTGATGGTATTGAGTTCTGCTGCACAAGACCTCCGTAACTAATACTCCGACACCCCATGTAAGGGTGGTAGTGAGGGAGTGGAATTGTGGATGGTTTTGAACCTGATGAAGCCAATCCCTGCTGGCTAGGAGTTCTGTGTAACTCGCGCTTTGATGACTACCCCACTGGTTGGCTACTAAGGTTGCACTAGGTTCTTTGGCTTGCACCCACGTGATCTGGTTCACTTGTAATAGCTGGTAATTGATTGTACATTTACTTGTGTTGTTGCATTAATGTGCATGTAAAGCTGCAGCAATTAAGAATGTCATTGTTTCTGTCCTAGTACATATGACCATGAAACAATCTTGACTCTTGACATGGCACTGCTTTATAGTGCAGTGCCGTTCAAGATTAGTGCTAACAGCTAAAAGTTGATTAAAAACCTGCCGACAACTTTCCCTGAACTGGAAAAAGAAGCAGAGATTGAGAAAGTGACCATGTGGCTGACAGATAGGAATGGTTTTGTAGATGACTCCACAGCCATAGAGCGTATGTTGCCTGGACACACTGCATGATCTCGAGCAAAAGACTAACAGCTGGAGGAAATCAGCAGGTCAAACAGCATCTGTGGAGGGGAATGGACAGACCAGGTTTTGGGTCGGGATACTTTTGCGGACTGAAGAAGAAACGTCTTGACCTGAAACATCATTTGATGATCAGTCTGACTTGAAACTTCGCCTGTCCATTCCCTCCACGGTTGTTGCCTGACCACTATTGCAGAGTTGCTCTGTAATTAAGAAAAACTGCAGATGCTGATTTATATCAAAGATAGACACAAAATGCTGGAGGAAATCATTGGGTCAGGCATTGTCTCTGGAGAAAATGGATAGGTGACTTTTCAGGTCAGGACCCTTCTTCAGACTTCAGAGTCTGCAGATGGGTGCCAACCCGAAACATCAGCGATCTATTTTCTCCAGAGATGCTGCCTGACCCATTGAGTTTCGTGTCTATCAATTAGTTCCTCCATCGCTTTCAGAATTCCAGCATCTGCAGTTCCTTGTATCTCCATTTAACTGCTTAACTTTAGAAGGAAGGGAAGGGGCTGGAGAAGAAAATGCCTCGCACTCCACACCCCTCCAAGATGATGCTCTATATAAAGCTGGCTGTTAAGCTGCAGCTGCTGAATGGGCCACACGTGTTCCCATGGTTTTGGAGGGGTGGGGTGGGGGAGTGGTGATGACGGGCTGCCTGACAGCATGTGTACACAGGGAGCTTCTGGCAGACCAAGCCTTTAATGCTTGGCTTAGCTGCGGCCATAGCAACCAATCGGAGGGCCAGGGTCAGCTGGAATTACCTGGGATGGGGAGGGGGGAGGTGCGGATGTGAGCCTGCAGACTATGCGAGGAATGTTGAATTCATGTAGCTGACCTTCTGAGCAGCCTGAGAGGCCGAGGCTGCTCGTTACACAGCCTGGATCCCACCCTGACATCGTCCGCTCTGTTGTTGTTGTTCTCTGAAGCCGCTCTGACGACCTTCACCGGCTGGGCTTGGAGCGGAACAAACCCAGGAGGCTGCAGTTCACACTCTGGTGTTTGCCACAGACATGGGGTCTCTCAGCGTCCGCCTGTAAGTGGCCGTTCACCTCTTCCCATCAGAGTCGCGTCCCCACCTAACTGTGTTGCTTCGGTAAGACCGATTCCATTGATAAATCCTGGCGAGTGTGTTTCCGACTTGGCCGCAGGCTGCCTTTGTGCCAACCGCCTGTTTATTCACTGATGTGAAATCCTTCGTGCTCTCTGCAATTCCTTCCCCTGCCTCTAACTGCAAGATCTGACCCTCTCCTCCTTCTTGGGTGGTCCCGTAGGATGGAGGGTGACTTGCTTCCACTCTGATCCTGCGGGTTCTGAGCTGGACGATGAAGACACTGCAAATCACTGGCTCATCCACAGACAGGGCGGGAGGTGGCTAAGAACTAAGGGGAGGGGGGTTGGCAGATTGCGGGTGGTGGGCTCCTGCCGTCGTTTAGGCTCGGCCACTGCGCGCTCCCCATGTGTGCACACAAAGTTGTCGATACCATCCCGAATGCTCCTACTTCATCCTGAGTGGTCAGGAATTCCTAGGAAGCAATCGGGTAGCTACACTTGTTACACATAGTTTTTGAGCAGATTTGGGTATACATGTTCCCGATCCCCCTCTGGTAAACCCTCATGAGGACTGTGGGTGATGTGTTGTGACTTAGTCACACAGACTCTGCGTCTTGTCTCCCTCTAAAAGGTAAAATAAAGTCGTGAGTGTTTCTTCAGCAATTTCTGCTCTCTGATTATTCTCAATGTGCTCCCTGGTTAATGAAGCACTGGTGAATCTCTGGAACTCTCTGCCACAGAGGGTAGTTGAGCCAGTTCATTGGCTATATTTAAGAGGGAGTTAGATGTGGCCCTTGTGGCTAAGGGGATTAGGGGGTATGGAGAGAAGGCAGGTACGGGATACTGAGTTGGATGATCAGCCATGATCATATTGAATGGCGGTGCAGGCTCGAAGAGCCGAATGGCCTACTCCTGCACCTAATTTCTATGTTTCTATGCTAGAGTTGTGGTGTTGTCCAAAGGTAGGGACTGAGAGCAGGTCCATGAAATACACCAATTAGCAAATGAGCTGCTTTACTGAAGGATAAAACATTGTCCTGGAGTCACTTGCCTGCCTTGCTGTAACGTGTTACCTGAGAAGGAGCAGATCGACCCGTGGTTTAATATTACAGTAAACCCTCGCTATAACAGACCACGGGGGGGGGGGGGATGCTGCCCGTCAATGCCGATTGTCCGCTATAACTGAGTGGGGGAGGTAAAGTTTAACCCAGAGCCAGGAGGAACAGCATTGTGGTGGGGGGGGGGGGGGGGGGGGGGGGGGGTAAACAAGTGAGAATTGATAGGCCGGGGAATGGCATGGCCCTGCTCCACAAACGGTGCTCCAGGGAGTAGTCCGGTTATCATGCCACCCGCTCTCTCCGCTCCTGCAACCGGAAGCTGCCACCATGCGGTGCCAGTTCATTAGATAACTGACTAAAAGTAGGGGGGTTGGGGGGGAGGGGGGAGGGGTGTAACTGGAGTCTCCCTGATATAGAGGTCCGTTGTTGCGAGGGTCTACTGCCTACACAAAATAAAAATTCTTCCAAGAATGCAGCTTCCTACTGTAATGCACTGGGCAGTCCGCTTGGATTGTAGACAGAAACGTTTTGAAAGAAATAGAGCTAACTGCTTTGGTTACAGCATTGCATTCCACCATGTAGTGACGAGCAGGATTGAGTGCCATTTGCAATGGGTTTTTTCATATGCTGCTTTATAACATTTTAGTGCTGGTAATCTGGAATTTATAGGGCATTAACAGTTGCCTCTCAGCAACAGTTTTATGCTTTAAGTGTGGTTTCCTTGTTCAACCATTGAGTGTGACTTTCCACACGGATGTGGCATTCCCACTCTCGTTCTACCTCTCATGTAGCTTGGTTCCCCAAGGTGCGGCCAGTCCTCATCGACAGCCACAGTATGGCACTGCTTGCTTTGTGTGGGTCACTATAACAGGACCCTCATCCTCAGCAGCTGAAGGAATGACCTTGGATTTGTACCGCACTTTTCACAATCTCAGATCATCGCAAAGGGGCGTTTAAAAAAATACTTTTGCGTTTTATGTGGGCAAAATTGCAGGATGCAAGTAAATCAATATGTGCACAGCAAAGTCCCACAGCTGGCAATGACATTATAACACATCGAGCTGTTTGAAGCTGCAGGTCAAGGGGTAAATATTGAATTTAAATAGAGCTGCAGGAAGGAAGAAGTAGGAGGAAGATGGAGACCGAGTAAAAGGATCTGAGAGAGGGCTTGGTCAAGTAGGTCGGTGTTCGAGAGAGACTAGAGAGAGAGTGGGAGAGGGAGAGATAGTCAAGAAAGGGAAGTTGGCGTTCTGCTTCTGATTAATAAAGGAAATAAGAGATCAGAAGATGAGATTTAGGGATAGAGTCATGAATGCAGTGTAGGTTTATAAGGTTAATTCCCGGGATGGCGGGACTGTCATATGCTGAGAGAATGGAGTGGCTGTGCTTGTATACTCTGGAATTTAGGATGAGAGGGGTTCTTATTGAACATATAAGATTATTAACGGTTTGGACATGCTAGAGGCAAAAAACATGTTCCCAATGTTGGGGGAGTCCAGAACCAGGGGCCAGAGTTTAAGAATAAGGGGTAAGCTATTTAGAACTGAGACGAGGAAACACTTTTTCTTACATAGTGGTGAGTCTGTGGAATTCTCTGCCTCAGGGCGGTGGAGGCCTGTTCTCTGTATACTTTCAAGAGAGAGCTAGATAGGGCTCTTAAAGATAGCGGAGTTAGGGGATATGGTGAGAAGGCAGGAACGGGGTACTGATTGGGGATGATCAGCCATGATCACATTGAATGGCGGTGCTGGCTCGAAGGGCCGAATGGCCTACTCCTGCACCTATTGTGTATTGTTTAATATCATCCTGTGGCAGGGGAGAGCATCCATAGGATAGGAGGTTCAAAGGCACTTGGGAGTGCTGGTGCAGGATTTCCAAAAAGTTAATTTGCAAGTCGAATCCGTAGTAAAGAAGGCAAATGCAATGCTAGCATTTATTTCAAGAGGTCTAGAATACAAAAACAGGGATGTAATGCTGAGGCCCTGTAAGGTGCTGGTCAGGCCGCATTTGGAGTATTGTGAACAATCTTGGACCCCACATCTGAGGAATGATGTGCTGGCTCCGGAGAGGGTCCCGAGGAGGTTTACCAGAATGATCCCAGGAATGAGTAGGTTAACCTATGATGAGCATTTGTCGGCTGCTGTTCAAAGATAAGGGCTTGTTCATTTATGGATGTAATGAAAACATCTTGGAAGGGATAATAATACTGCCAGGTCAGCTTCAATTTATGAATGGCATATCTTGTTTGACTAAACTACTGGAGTTCTTTGCAGATTGAATGAATAGAACAGATAATGAGGAAGCAGTGGGCATTGCACATTTTTATTTGAATGTCCTGTGCAGGATGTTGGTTAATGAGGTGAGAGTTGGGACTGGTAGACGGGCATGGAATGAGCATTAGTTATCAGACAAAAAGCAAAAAAGCGGGTGATAAACACATTTTTTTTCTCCTGGTGGCATTCTGCTCTGGGATCAGTGTTTGTGCTCCAACCAAACGCCATACATTTCCAAGTGTACTGAGGATACAAAACTAAGTGGGATTGTAATTGGGAAGGAGGGTGTAGTTCCAAGGGAACAAAGTCAAGCTGAATGGCTGGGTGAGAATACGCCAAAGCAAGATAATGTGGAAAATGTGAAATTTGCCACTTTGGTGCATAAAACAGAGAAGCAAACTACTTTTTAAATGAACATCAACATTCCCGAAGGGACTGAGGTGCACTCATAAACAGGTAGCTGAACCCAAACATGCAGGTGCAGCAAGAGATGCAGAAGCGAAGTGGTTTATGAGAGGATTTGAGGACAGGAGACTTACTGCAGTTACTTGGGGCTTTGGTAAGACCACACACCCTGGATTAGTGTGTGTAGTTTCCACATCCTTACGTAAGAAAAGGTGAAACTATCGGAGAGGTACAGCAAAGGTTAACTCACGTGTTTCCAAGATGACAGGCTTGCCGTATGAGGACTGATTGGGAAGACGGGGTCTGTGTTCTCTTGAATTTAGATAACATGAGATCTAATTGAAGCCTATCAATTTCTGTTGGGGCTTGAGGACCTTTCCTCTGACTGCGGAATCTAGAACCAGGAGGTTACAGTTGCAGACAAGCGATCGGCCATTTAGGACTGAAATGAAAAGAAATGTTTTCATGGATGGATGGAAATCTTTGGAATTTTATACTATGGATGGCGCGGAGTTAGTTTAAAACAGAGGTTGATTGATTTTTCAAAGGCTATGGAGATAACGCAGAAAAATGGTGATGAGGTAGAAAATATTATTGGCTATCATTTTATTTATTTTGTGGAAAGTGATTGCTTCCAGGGCTATTCCCGTGGAACCTTTGCCTAAAGTACATAGAAACATAGAAAATAGGTGCAGGAATAGGCCATTCGGCCCTTCGAGCCTGCACCGCCATTCAAGATGATCATGGCTGATCATCCAACTCAGTATCCTGTACCTGCCTTCTCTCCATACCCCCTGATCCCTTTTGCCACAAGGGCCACATCTAACTTCCTCTTAAATATAGCCAATGAACTGTGGCCTCAACTACCTTCTGTGGCAGAGAATTCCACAGATTCACCACTCTCTGTGTGAAAAAAATGTTTTCCTCATCTCAGTCCTAAAAGATTTCCCCCTTATCCTTAAACTGTGACCCCTTGTTCTGGACTTCCCCAACATCGGGAACAATCTTCCTGCATCTAGCCTGTCCAACCCCTTAAGAATTTTGTAAGTTTCTATAAGATCCCTCCTCAATCTTCTAAATTCTAGCGAGTACAGCCGAGTCTATCCAGTCTTTCTTCATATGAAAGTTCTGACATCCCAGGAATCAGTCTGGGACATAAAGTCCGAAAGATTAGGAAATTAAGATGGATAAAAACACACCAATGTTGGCGGGTGGTGTTTAAGAATGGTCTAGTATTGACTTGGCAGAATGCTCTTGAAAGGAGCCAGAGATAATAGGGTAGACATACATTTGCTATTCTAACGACCAGTGAGATATTTGCCAGTGAGATGTTGAACAGAATGAGAAGTGCTTAATGCATGTCTAAGACATATAGAGATGTTTTAGTTGGAGTAATCCTTTGCCAATCAATAGTCAGAATTATTATTGAACCAATGAAGGTCAAATTCAATCCAAATAAGTATGCCTTTCATTGAACAGCACCCCGTGGCTTTCACTTCAATGTGCAACTTTGTGCACTTTCCAACACCTCCTGTCTCCAGATCTCCACTCGCCTGAATGTCTTCCTTTCATTGTTTGACTCACTCAGGAAGGGCAAAATGGTGGATATTGTAGCACAGAAAATTCCATCACAGACTGAGGCTGATGTGGCAAGAAGCTTTCTGGTGAAGATCTTGAGAATTTCCATGAGGTAACAGCATGCCTACCGATTGATCCTCCTCACCACCCCCGTCCCATTCCAGCATCAATGCAACCCCTCAGTAATGACAGGCTGGCATCCCACTGTCTTGATGTTAGTCCTTCATTTTCATCTGTGGTGTTGTCATGTGAGTGTCTGTGTTGTGAGTGATCTTGGGTGTCTTCTGCTGTTCCTGTTCCTGTGTCGTATCAAAGCATGAAACTCATTGTAGGCACATGCCGTAGTACAGTATGCCTGGCAATTGTGAAATAATGGGAAATTAAGGTAACATGTCTTTGTCAGAAAAAGTAAGATTTTCTCAAGGGACTAGAATGCATCTCTGTTTGGATTTGGTTAAAATTCCCATTTCATGATGGAGGGGACATTGACAAAGTAGTATTCAATTCAATTCAACTTTAATGTCATTGCACAAATACGAGTATGGGTACAACGAAATGCAGTTTAGCGTCAGTCCATAGTATAGTGCAATATAGAAATAAAAATAAAAATACAGAATAATCAAACAATAATCGAACAATGTGGACGGAGAGACTGGAGAAGTCTATCGGCGGGACTCCGAGTTCAGCAATGTGATGGTATTATTGTAGAAGCTGTTCCTCATCCTACTGGTACGTGACCTGAGGCTCCTGTACCGCATCCCTGATGGGAGGAGGGCAAACAGTCCATGGTTGGGGTGGGAGGGGTCTTTAATGATCTTCCCGGCCCGTCTCAGACACTGTTTTCGGTGTAGGGCATCCATGACAGGGAGCGGGGCACCGATGATGTACTGCGCGGTTTTCACCACCCGTTGTAGTGCTTTCCTGTCCGCTATGGTGCAACTGCTGTACCATACTGTGAAGCAGGTGGTCAGGATGCTTTCGATGGTACAGCGGTAAAGTAGTATCTACTGCTATCGCTAGTTGAACCGAACCTAGTTATTAACTATTCCAGCCAAATCAGATATGAAAACGTACATCAGGCTGTTGTTCATGGACTACAGCTCAGCGTTCAATACCATCATCTCCTCCAAACCTATTGACAGTTTCAGGGAACTGGGTCTCTGTGCATCCCTTTGAAACACAATCCCCAACTTCCTCATCAACTGAACACAATTGGCAACAGTTCCTCCTCGATACCCATCAGCACTGGGGTATCTCAAGACTGTGTGCTCAGACCTTTGCTCTAGTCACTCTATTCCCATGTCCATGTAGCCAGGCACAGTTCTAAGTCCATCTTTAAACTTGCTGACGACACTGTTGGATGAATTCTGGATAATGATGAGACAGAGTATAGGAGGTAGATTGATCATTAACTGGTGCCAGAACAACAACCTTGGTTTCAACGTCAATAAAACCGAAGAATAACGGGTTGACTTTAGACGAGGAAGGCTGAGGATCGACAAACCTGCCTTCATCGATGGACGAGTGGTGGAGGGAGTCAACAACTTCAAATTCCTTGGCATATCTCTGAAGATCTGTCCTGGGCCAAGCACATTGATTAAAAAAAGCCCATCAATGTCTTTGCTTCCCCAGAAGATTGAGGAGATTTGATGTGTCGATGAATACTCTCTTGAACTTCTACAGGTATATGGTAGAGTGCATATTGGATATAGAGTGCATCACGGCCTGGTTTGGCAACTTGAACGCCCAGGAATGAAGATTACAAAAAATGGTGGACATCATGGATTTTGACCTCCACACCATTGAAGGATGGATGCCACAAAAAAAAACAGCCAACATCATCAAGGACCCACACCACCCTGGCCACGCTCTCATTTGTTTCTTGCCATTGGGAAGAAGGTATAGGAGCCTGAAAACTGACGTCCAGGTTCAGGAACAGCTTCTTTCCAACAATCATCAGGCTGTTGAACACTACCACCTCCTGGGTTGCACTAGGGCAAGGGTTCACAACCTGTAAATGTTGCCTACCCAGGGGGTAAATTTGTTGATTCTGGGATTTGTACATATTTTTTCTCATTGACTGACTGTGTTTGGTTTTGGTATACCGGTATCTGTTCATTATTAGTTGTTCATAAATAAGTAAAATAACATTGTCATGTGCTATTAAAGTTTCCGGGATAAACGGGACAAAAAAGGTTGGGAACTCCTGCACTAGGGACTCAGGGCTTTGTTTTTGTTTTTTGCACTATATAGTTTTATTGAATTTATTGAACTTTTTTTTCTTGTTTATTGTGGTATTTCCTGTGTACGATCTTTACATGTGTTGTGCAGCCGGAAGTAAAATTTCATTGTTCCATTTCGTGACATATGACAATAAAACATGCTTGACTCTTTAGACATTTTTTTCCACAATGTATGTGAAGTTAAGATATAGATCATCTAATTGGATGAGGATAATAGGTTCGAGGAGTTGAGTGGCTGGCCGCAGCTCCTGCTATTGGTGTATGGATATAAGTGACATATTCTTGCTGAAAAAAGGAACTGCAGATGCTGGTTCACAAAAAAAAGACACAAGGCGCTGGAGTAACTCAGCAGGTCAGGCAGCATTTCTAGATAACGTGGATAGATGATGTTTCGAAAAGGAATAATTCAGATTGATTGTACTGCGGTGGGGTGGTGAAAGCTGGAAAAGAGGAAGGGCA
Organism: Leucoraja erinaceus; assembly: GCF_028641065.1. Taxonomy (NCBI): domain Eukaryota; kingdom Metazoa; phylum Chordata; class Chondrichthyes; order Rajiformes; family Rajidae; genus Leucoraja; species Leucoraja erinaceus. The sequence goes on from NC_073389.1 coordinate 34,622,695, forward strand.
GGACACAACCTGGCAAATAATAGGTGAACACAGGTGAGGGAAGTTTTTGATAGGCAGATGGTTGGTCAAAGGCCAATGATAAAAAGACTAAAGACATGAGATAAAGAGTCACAAATTGTGAAGCCAGAGGAAGGAATTTATGTGGAAGTGGAGGGGGAGGGGAGAAATAGGTGCAAGTCCATCCAGGTGCAGCGTAGGGAAAGGGGGTGAAGAGTGAGGTTGATTTTGGTAGGTTATCTAAAATTGGAGAGTTCATTGTTCACACCGTAGCTTGTAAGCTACCCATGCGGAATATGAGGTGCTGATCCTCTAGTTTGCTTGTGGCCTCACTCTGGCAGTGAAGGAGACCTAGGACAGAAAGGTCAATATGGGAATGGAAAGAGGAGTTGAAATGGGTAGCAAATCGGAGATCCAATGGGCTTTGGCAGACTGTAAAATGGTCAATCAAGTCTACCTTGGTCTCGTCGATGTGAAGGAAGCCACATTGGGAAAACCGGCTACAGTAGATAAGATTAGAGGAGGTGCATATGAACCTCGGTCTCATCTGGATTGACTGCTGAGGTCCCTGGATGGATGTGAGGGAGGAGGTGTTACATCTCCTGCATTTGCAGGGGAAAGTATCTGGGGAGTGGGTGGTTTGGGTGGGAAAGGATGAGAGAACCAAGCAGTTGGGGAGTTAGCAGTGTCTGCGGATGACAGAAAGAGATGGAGATGGAAGGATGTAACAGGTGGTGGGATCACATTAGAGGTAGCATAAATGTTGGAGAATGACATGTGGGATGCTGAGGCTGGTGGGGTGAAAGGTGAGGACCAGGGGAACTCTAGTCTTGATCCATCTGGCGGGAGGGGGTGGGAGAGCTGAACTATGGGACGCAGAGTAGAAGCAGGAGAAGAAGCAAGGGGAAAACCATGTTTACCACTCTTCTGTTTCAGGATGAGGTGACCTGTCTAAAAACTTGCTGTGAACATGTTATTGTGAAGAACTGGTATTTCCCAAGGGGAGACTAGATTCCCAGTGAGGTCAGGTGCCTGGGATACACCCAGGCTCCAGTGAAACTCTCCGAAGGTCAAACATGCATAGGCATCAAGGGAGCTTCATAGTCATTGGAAAACCTCTCTTAGGAGATCTGTTTGCCAATTCACGCAGACTTTGGGCTCATTAGATGTAAAAGATCAAAGAAACTGGAGAACAGTGCAACACCTATCTTTCCGCCTTCACTGCCTGATTCTTATGTTGACACGTGCATGTCGAAAGTTGCAATTGTTGTTGAAGATCAACTCTCTGAATGTAATCTGAGTCCTTTCAAGCACAGATGTTGAGAGTGACCAGTAACTTGATAGCCATTTAATTGAATGAAAAACATCAGAGCACCTTCACTTGATTTACCCTTTGATGGCAGGAGTTGCAAATAAAAAGGTTAATCTGAGAGGGAGAGAGTGTGTGAGAGAGAGAGTGAGCGAAGGCTGGCCACTTTCTGTTTAGCGTAATCAATTTGTCCATTTTCCAGTTTGCTATTAATAAACTGTTATTTCTATTGAGTTATTTCTATATACCTATTTCTCGTCCTTCCCTGATCAAAAGCACCCAGTCAGTTTCGGCCTCACACGTGGCCAATCTTTTCTGGAGTTAGAAGTGTCAGTGGAAAATTGATACTTTATGCTAATGTCACATACATTGCACCAGCCAGGCAGGACTCTCAAGATGGGCCTCCCTTTGTATTTACTGACCCCCAGTGTGAAGTTAAACACTTCAAAGAGGTGGTAACATTTTGAATTAATGTAAGTGTGGCAGGCATTTTTGAAAAAGTTCGGAATAACACATTTTAGGAAAAGAAAAATGATTGTCAGAGTACTTGGTGCTATCTGGCTCCGCAGGTTTGATCTACACCACCAATGTAAACATTAAACCAGACCTGAACCAGTCTGAAAAACGCCACCTATCCATATTCTCCAGAGATGCTGCGAGACATGCTGAGTTACTCCAGCACTTTATGTCCTTTGTGTATTAAGTAGCATCTACAAGTTCTACAAATCAGACCGCTGGTTGGCCTTCTTTAACGTCACTGGCTACATTTTCATGGGCATCTTTTGTCTTTGACTAATTGAAGTGCTGCATTTGTATATAGCAGGTGATTTTATTGAGAGCAGCAGAGGTCACGTTCTCTGTGTTTCACACCCTATTTACTTGTCTCTCTTTTTTCCTATTAGGCGGAATGAACCAGTTGATCGCCCTCATTCTTGGCATTCAACCAAGTTCACAGACAGCCCTCAGGAAACGGCCACAATTCAGTTATCTTCCAGCGGAATGCGTTCCTCTTGGCACTCGAGACACCATGCCACGTGAGTGCCACACTCGGCCCTGTTTTTGTTCTAGGTTTGGGCCTGCAAATTCTGGATGGAATGGTTTGTCCGCTGATCTTTGGGGAAAATGTTTGGTTTTAGCGGTGATCGGTGGAGCTGAAAGGCAGGAGAGATGGAGCACAAGCAGCCATTCAATATACCCCCTTATTCAATCCTCTCAAGGGACCAAAGTTATTCCACTCAACTGGATAGGCCCAGGTCGACATTACATGGCACCCCAGAGTCATGGAGTCATACAGCATGGAAACAGGTCCTTCTGCCCAACATGCCTGCTCCGGCCAATGTGCCCATCTTCACTAATCCCTCCAGTCTGCATTTGGCCCATATCTCTAAACCTATCGAACATGTCCAAACCTTTATAAAATGTTGTGACAGCACCTACCTCAACTACCTTCAACAGCTCCTTCCATATACCTAACACCCTTTGTGAAAATAAAACGTTGCCCCTCAGGTCCCTATTAAATCTTTCACCCCTCCTCTGGTTCTTGATTTGTCTACTCTGTCTGGGTAAAACTTTGTGCATTTACTCCTTGAATGAAGAGGAATAAGAGTTTGTAAGTGTTTATCACTGCCATTTCCAATATACATGAATATTTCAACAAATCAGCATTCCCTTCAATGAGCCAACACCTTAACCCCTGAGTCCATTAATTCTCTGAAAGAGGATCACTTGCCACCATCTAATTTTCCTTTACTTTTAAATAATGTGTCGACATCTTGGATAGATCACAAGTACAAGGTCTGTGAACAGACAAAGGTGCACTTGAAGTAGCAAGTAGTCCAGAAGAAAATATCCATTTGAAATAATTGGTCCACAAGTTCCTTTATTATGTAAACTTTGAATCTTTATTTCTGTAAAGTGTTGGGACACTTATTTCTGCAAAGTTAAGTCTCTTAGGGGAGATATAGTGTTTTAAACCGGGGTCCTCCGCTGCAGCGTTTAAAACGTTGGCTGCTTCTCTCAACTTTATAGAGGTCCCTGAAGCCACCCCTCTAATCACCTCCAGTGCAACTTGTGCGAGTGTTTTGCTTGGGATGTTTTTCTGGGTTGAGAGCAGTTGAAGCAGGAGTAGGCCTTTGGCTGTTACACACCTGTTCCACCATTCATTGAAGAGTAGGAAGGAACTGCAGATGCTGGTTTAAACCGAAGATAAACAAAAAAATCTGGAGTAACTCTGCGTGTCAGGCAGCAACTATGGAGAGAAGGAATGGGTCTGAAGAAGGGTCTCGACCCGACACGTCACCCATTCTATCTCCAGAGATGCTGCCTGTCCCACTGAGTTGCTCCAGCTTTTTGTGTCCATCCACCATTCATTGATGATCCTTTATCTGTGCACAGTCTCCTGAACTAACCTGACAATCATTTTTAGTGCAAGCATTTTATTCCAATGTATTTAATGCTTGAATTCTAATTCACTGCCTGTCATGGTTGCATTGCAACACTTGTCTCCAGGCCATCGGTCTAGACCTTGACCAGGAAATTACTGAGAATGCTACCACATTTTAAATTTCCTTTGTTTTAGCTCCTAGAAGATTTCAGCAGACCTTGCTATGCACCCATCTCCTTAGGCAGTTCCTCAGAATTGATGATTCACTGGTCCCACCTGCCTGCATTTGACCCATATCTCTAAACCTATTGAACATGTCCAAATCATATGAAGCCATGATAATATCGAATGGCGGTGCAGGCTCGAAGGGCCGAATGACCTACTCCTGCACCTATTTTCTATGTTTTCTATGACAAATTGCTTCCACTCCAATTTTGTGGGTTTCAATTTGGCCAAGGCGGGAACCATAGACTCTTCTGCAGATGGGGCAGGAGGTGAATGATGGGGCAGGCCCTTGGGTAGTTTGTGTGTTAGTGAGTTCCCACCTCTAACGCAGGACTTGTGTGAGCTCTCGTCACTTGTCCTTGAGATTCACAATCCGAACTCCCCCTCTACTCATCCTCTTTGAGTGTGAAGTCACACTGTGACCTGGGCAGCAGCCCTGTGGTCAGTGGAAGTAGGTGGATGAGGAGGACTCTGGCAATGATTTTCACTGTGGCCAATAGCACAAAGAATTCTCTGTGGTTAACAAAGTCAGACTTGTCTCCTTTCTCTAATATGGCCAAAATTAAGGAGCCTCTGCAGTCGCCTGGTTCATCCCCCTCCTCCCAAATGTAGACAATGAGATTATGGGTTTGTGATTGAGGCCCTTCACCACTGAATTTTAGAATTTCGGTGGCAATGCCATCTGATTTCAATGCCTTGCTATTTTAAAGAGTGAGATACGGCCCTCTCAACTTCTTATTGTTCAATAACGGTGGCACAGCGGTAGAGTTGCTGCCTTACAGCACCATATCCTAACTACCGGTGGTGTCTGTATGAAGTTTGTATGTTCTCCTCATGATCTCCGTTCTCTCCCCGTTTCCTTCGGGTTTTCCGGTTTCTTCCCACGCTCCAAAAGACGTACAGGTTTGTGGGTTCATTGGCTTGGTAAAATTATAAATTGTCCCTAGTGTGTGTGGTATAGTGTTAGTGTGCGGGGATCGCTGGTCAGCGCAGACTTGGTGGGCGGAAGGGCCTGTTTCCCCACTGTATCTAAACCAAACTAAAAACTAAAACTAACAGCAGCATGGCTGACCGTGATTGGCTGCAGTGGCATGGAGTTCAGGGTGCTCATGTCAAGGACAGATTAGAGGTTGTGGAGATCCTTGTGTTTCTTCCCACAGACAATGATTGCTTCTCCATCCCAGATTCTGTCCTTGGCTCTCTGTGAGTGAGGCTTTGTGTGGTAGATGGCTTTCTCAGTGCTGAAGAATCCACACATCCTGACTGTTTGAGATACCTGTACCTACTCTCCATCCACTATCCATCCTTGAGGACCTTGGTTTTCAGTTGGATCTTTACCTTCCGCTGCTGTGGACTTGCTTAATTTCCCTTGAATAAAGCTGGAAATTAGGAAATCTTGTGACTCTTGGTCGCTGATGACTTTTCTTTACCTTGAGGGACACTTGGCTTCGCTTTGCTTGAGAGACTTAGCTTTGCTTGAGAGGCTTGGCTTTGCTTGGCTTTGCTCTACTCCTTTAGGTTTAAGAGAAAATAAACAATCAAGGCTGTGAAGCCATTTAACGCCACATACATGAATTAACATGAACGTTCATCAAGTTCACTGCTAGAGGCGACTTACAACCTTAACTCAAAGCCTTTCTCTGCATGAGAGCACCAATGTCTTCTTCACTGATGTCTTTTACAATCTGCACCAGTTTGGCTCCTGGAAATTAATGCCAACTAGATGCTACTTTAGTTTTCCAGCAGTTGAAGAGCTACCTGCTCACGTTACTGCCGTTTATCCCAGGCCCATCCAGACAGCTGCCCTACCTCCAAACATTGCTGCATCTCCCTGTTTGTGCAGAGTCACCACACCTTGCCCCATTGAGGTGGGCAGTTGTGTTGTTGGGGGATTGGTGTGTGAGTATGGTCAGGTGTGAGGGGCAGGTAGGACTTGGATATGTTGGGAGGGGGGGTCGGGAGTGTTGAGGGAGGGGGGGTCGGTTGTGTTGAGGGGGGCGGGTGTACTGAGGGAGGGGGGTCGGGGCCTGTTGAGGGAGGGGGGTCGGTTGTGTTGCGGGGGGGCGGGTGTATTGAGGGAGGGGGGTGGGATGCGTTGAGGGGTTGTATTGGGGAGGGGGTCTGATGTGTTGATTGATTCGGGTGTGTTGAGTGTGGCCTGGACTGTTGAGGATGTTCAAGCATGTTTGAGTGGAGGTTGGGCGTATCATGGCAGGGAAGGTGTATTGAAGGAGGTGGTCAGCGGGTGTGTCAAGGAGAGTCCGGAATATTGAGGGAGGTTGGGAGAGATGGGTGTGTTGTGGGGTGGGTCTTTGGGCATTGTGCTCCAGGGTGTGGGATTCTGCTGGGGGACCTCCTTCACCTACCCTTTTGTTCTCTGCCCCAGTTCCTCATCCAACAACCTCGCGGATCCCTGGGACCAGACCAACCTGCATCGCGTTTCCCACCAGTTCAGCTCGCTGGGAAGCATGGACAGTCTGGACCAGCTTGGCCGCTTATCGCCTGCCAAGTCCAACAACAGCATGGAGCAGGTAGCCCAGCCGGGCAAGAGGGACTCTGCCTATAGCTCCTTCTCGACCAACTCCAGCACGCCGGACTACACGCTGTCCTCCTCCCGCGGCGACAACTGTTCCTCCACTGAGAATGCGCTGAACCGGGTGACCTACTGGGAGGCCGGCTGGCCCGCCGGGGGTCGTGCTTGGCAGGCTGTGCCCGAGCAGGGGGGGCCGGAGGAGAGACAGAGCCGCCTGGCCCCCGAGGACAGGGCCAGCCCCCGGTCAGATGAGCAGCCAGCGTCCAGGCACTTCAGGACCAACATCGGGCCTGTGTGGCACGTGCCCGAGAAGAGGGCCGCCCCTGACAGCCGGCCCCCCAGGAGGGCCTCCCCTCCCCCCCCACTGCCCATCCGCAGCGACAGCTACGCTGCAACCAAAGTCCATGGGGGTGGGGGACAGCCTGAGGGGACCGGGCTCCCTCGGCAGCCGGGGCCCTGGGGAGATTGGGAGGGGACGGAAGGCCCCGGACGCAGACACCAGGCCTCCTCCCCTCCCTCAGCCTGGCTTCCCCAACACGGACAGGCCTCGTACCCTCCCCGTCACACACGGCAACGGAGCGACGAGGCGGCCTGGCCTCGTGGCGACAGATCCTCGAGGGCGGCTCTTTACCCTGGCCCCCAGCTGACAGAGGCCACCCAGAGCAGAGTGGCACCCCCTGCCCCCCAGGATGATGTGGCCACCTCCGAGGCTGGGCAGACCAGGTACTTCTGCCTCACTTCCAGGTCACCCCACCAGGTGGCGGCGGTGACCAAGATGTGGCTGGAGTCGCCAGGCCCGGTCCACCCCCCGGCTCCTGCCCCCAGCCTCAGCGCCAGCCAACCCAGGCACCAATCTGAGGGGAGCAGGGGCAGGGCTGGCCTGGAGGAAGTGGGGCAGAAGCCGGTCCTGGATGGCCACAGTGGGGAGGGGGGCTGCCGGCAGAGCCTAGGGCAGGCCAGGGAGCACTGTGGGCTGGATCTATGGCAGGCAGGGGATCCGCGTGGACTTGCTCAAGTACAGGCTGTGGAGCCCCAGGCGATGGGCACAGGGAAGGCTAGGGATCCTCAGGGGCTGGGCCTAGTACAGGCTGGGGACCCACGTGGGCTGGAGATATGGCAGGTTAGAGAACCCCGTGGGTTAAGTTCAGGGCAGGCCGGAGAGCCACATGTGGTAAGCCTAGGGCAGGCCAGGGAGCCCTGTGGGCAGGATCTATGGCAGGCCAGGGATCCTCGTGGGCTGGGACAGGGGCAGGACAGGGAGCCTCACGGGCTAAGCCCATCGAACGAGGGGATCTGCCCCATACAGACGCCAATGCTTCACTCACTAACCCAGGAGAGCAGGAGGTCCCAGGGCGAGCTGGGCCCAGCCACTAGGCCTCAGCGGCGGGGTGACCGCTTTGCCACCGTCCTGCGCAACGAGATCCAGAGCAAGCGAGCCCAGCTGCAGAAGAGCAGGAGTGCCTCTGCCTTAACCGGGGGCCCGGAGGAGCAAGAACCCATCCCTGTCTCACCGCCCCCTGGCTCCTCTCCCGCCACCTACAAGGACGACCTGAAGGAGGCGCAGGCCCGCGTCCTGAGGGCCACCTCCTTCCAGAGGAGGGACCTGGGCCCTCTGGCTGTCCCCCGCCCCTCTACCTCGCCCAACATCTGCCCTCCCCCTCGTCCCAGCCCAGTGCCCGGGAGCTGGCACCCGCCCACCCCGCCCTTGCCAGGCAACTCCCAGGCTCCAGGCCGAGCGGCCGGGGGTCACCAGCTCGGGCGGGTGGGCGGCAGGAAGAGGCTGACACAAGAGCAGAGGATGCGGTCCTACTCTGAGCCCGGCAAGATGAACGAGGTGGGGGCTGCCGAGGAAGGGGAGAGGTCCCGTGTGCCGGGCCCCGCTGCCTCACCTCCCTCCTCCGTGGCCGACAGGCGGCACTTCTTCGAGGTGGGCGCCAGAGGGGCCGGACCTTCGACAGCCTACAGCAGGCCGGCACCCAGGCAGGGCTCCCAGCCCCCCCTCGGCGAAGGGGGCCAGCGGCAAGATCGAGCCGGCGGCTACGAGGCAGTCTGGCACCCAGAGTCCCAAGGGCGAGATCGAGCTGCCTCGCTGGGAATCGACGGCTGGCCCGACCGTCCCCAAAGAAGGCCCGACAAGGACGGGAGCTGGTCGCTAGGGAGCGCCGGCTCCAGCCCCATCTGCCCCCCCGACAGGACGAGGCAGGGCGGGGAGAGCGGGGCCTGGGGGCGTGAAGCTGAGTCCCAGCGGTTGGGAACCTTCGCCGAGTACCAGGCCACCTGGAGGGAGCAGAAGAAGCAGCCGGAAGCCAGGAGCTCTGGCAGGTACCACTCTGCGGACAACATCCTAGACCAGAGCTTTCAGGAGCCTGCCAAGCCGCAGTACGTGCATGAGAGGTCACGGTCTTCACCTTCCACTGATTTCTACGCACAGGTAATCCCCGTTTGCTGCTGGGTGGGGCTGTTTATTGCTGGATAAAGCGGGTTGCTGTTGAATAGCCTGGTTAAGTAGGCCGGGGCCCTATTGCGGTTCTCCCATCATACAGCAGAGCTGGGCTCTGGACAGGGGAGGGAGGCTAGCCTCTACCACAGCAGCCAACAGAAGCAGCTGGTACTGTGGCACAGAGTGTTTAATTTTTAGTTCAGTGATACTGTGCAGAAACAGGCCCATCGGCCCACCGAGTTCTCGCTGACCAGCGATCCTCTCACACTGACACTATCCAACACATACTAGGGACAATTTACAATTATGCCAAACCCAATTAACCTACAAATCTGTACATCTCCGGGATCTCTGCAGGAAACCCATGCAGGACACGGGGAAAACATACAAAATCTATACTGTCTGTACCCGTAGTCAGGATTGAACCCGGATCTCTGGTGCTTTAAGGCAACAACTCCACCACTGCGCTACTGTGGCTTCGTGTGAGTAGTTGTCTGACTTTCTGTCAGTGATATGTGACTGAGTTTTGTTTAGTTTAGTTTAGAGATACAGCATGAAAACAAGCCCTTCGAGTCCACTCCCACCATCGAACACTCATTTGTACTAGTTCTATCTTATCCCATCATTACAAACACCTCCTGCACACAAGGGGCAATTTATAGAGGCCAACTAACCTACAAACGCACGTCTTGGGATGTGGGAGGAAACTGGATTACCCGGAGAAAATACATTGGATCACAGGGAGAGTGTGCAAACTCAATACAAGGCAAGGTTGAACCTGGCTCTCTGGTGCTGTGAGACAGCAGCTCTACTAGTTGCACCACTGTGGTGCCCACTGTGATGAGGGAGGAAGTGCCAGACGCCGAGAGTCTGGGCTCCGTCCGGGGACTATTGTAGTGCAAGGGTCACAAAGAACCGCTAGCTCGTCCTTGCCAGTGCTTGTCACGTCAACGTACCAATCAGGAACAGGATTAGGTCACTCCACCCTTGACCACTTTGCCACTTAATGAACAAAATACAAAGTGCTGGAGGAACAGCGGCCCAGGCAGCATCAGTGGAGGGAATGGACAAAGGTTTGGGTGGGAACCCTTCATGCCCACCTTGCCCGCCTGCTTCCCCATCTCACTTTTCCAGCTTTCTCCCCCGCTTCCCCCACCCCCACTCCACTCAGACCTGAAACGTCATCTTTCCATTCCCTCCACAGATGTCAACTAAACCACTAAGATTCTCCAGCCTTTTGCTTTTTGCTCAAGGTACCAGCAACTGTAGAATCTTGCGTCTCCGCCACTTAATATGACTGTTCCCGTTTGCTAGGCTAACCATTCGATCCCTTAGGAAAAAAGTTCCTCTGCCCTTTGAGAGAGTTCCAAAGCCTCCACCCTCTGAGGGGGAGAGAGAGAGAGAGATGGCCCCTTCTTCAGGATACTTCCTTGGGAGGAAACATCTTCTTAAAAAGAAAACCTGTCCAGTTTATGAGTGATCCATGTCCTGTATTGTGGTTGGATACAAATGCCTTCCAAGCCTGCTACTGGGTTTGATGTTGACAGTGAAATGCAAATATACAAACTTCTTCCCTTAACAGTGATGTGATAACTGCACCAACTGGCGGATGAGCCGGTTACTGTAAATTCTCCCTGGTGTAGGTGGGTGACAGTGGAATTAGGTAGGCTTAGATGGGCACGTGAGATGAGTCGCAGGGAAATGGATGGAGGAATGGTATCAGGAATCAAAAACACCGCAGGTACCAGAAATTGGAAATAAAACAGAAAGCAGTGGAAACACATACCTAGCAGGTCAGGGAGCATCTGTGGGAAGAGAAACTGAATCAACATTTCAATGTCAACTGGGAAGGAGAAAGAAGAAAAAAAAGAAAGAGGTAGCAATTAATTTGTTTTCTCTCTTTCCCAGTTCTGATGAAGGGAAATGGGATTGCTCCTAGAAGTGGCAGACAATCAAAGGGCAGAATAGTCTCCTCATGTATCCTGATGACATACGAGATTTGAGGATATGTGTTATAAGGGTATTTTTCAAATAATTGCGGCAATGTTTAATATTGTTCTCGTATTTCTATATATAACATAATATATAACATTATAAAGAATGTCCAATAATTCCTCCTGGAATCATTCTGCAGGTTATTGCATCTGGTGTTGTTTTGAAAAACTAACCCAAAATTTCTCTAGGCTATTTTGTAAATGCCACAGGGAATTTGTGACTAATCAGGCAACTGCACTGGCAAGATCATCATCTTTGTCATTGCCTGTATCATTTTCCAGCACAACACAGGGGTTAACAAGGTTAAACCGTGCATGGGAATAAATTATAAAGGGGAGGTTTATGCCACTTTGGTTACGGAAGACTGCAGACAATCTAATTTACGTTTTTTTAAATGATGAAAGGAATTGAGGGGTAGATAGAGGGAAACAATTTTCACCGGTTGGGCTTTCCAGATTGAGTTCAAACGCTGCAGTGTCCAATCGCTGACGATGAGGGGGAATGTACTTCATCCAGAGACTGGTGGAAATTTTGAACTCTGTGCCGAGACTGGAAGTCAAAGGAAGTTTCCAAAACTGGGCTTGATAGATTGTCAAGATAGACACAAAAAAAACTGGAGCAACTCAGCGGCTCAGGCAGCATCTCTGGAGAAAAGGAATAGTCGATACCCTTCTTCAGACTAGAATCTTGTTCAGTGAGGTTACAAATAATCAGTGTCAGATAGCTGTGAGATAGAGGAGCAGTGGTCGAATCGAACGGCAGAAGTTTGAAAGGTCTAATCGTCCTCCTTTGCGATGTCATTTTATCTGTGATTGTCACAAGTCTAATTGGCTTCAGGCCTTTTCCAATGCAAATGTGTGGGTGTGGCAAATAAATAAGCAACAGTAGTGGATGGGTCATATTTACACTTCTTGAGGTTTCTTTCAAATGTCTGCTCGCTTGTGCAAGTATTGCACACGGCGTCACATCACCAAGTCTTTGACCCGCCTTAGATTCACATAGACTGTTCCCGACTGAACCAGAGTGCAGAGCCTATCCCTGCTCTGCCCTGCCATTGTCACCACCTTTTCAACGTGTGACTCATTCCCGGGATTGTGGCATTGCTGGCAAGACCAACCCTTTACTCATCTCTTCTTCGGGGAAGGTGAGTCACTTATGTAAACTGCTGCTAAGTAAGCGTTTTAGATAAGATGCAACTGGATGGAGGAGGAGGAATCACTGATAGACGAGTCTGGGTTAAGGATAGTTGTCTATGTCGCTGGAGGTGAACTGGTTGGAGTCACTCATATTCTCAAACTGCTATAGTGAGACTAATTGCACCTTTTGAAGATTATTCAGCCACTCAGCTAGGGAAACTGTTGCAATCAGAGATCAAATTTTGTACTGGGCCAGAATCTCAGATCTACTTACTGAGTGTATTACCCTTGCCTTACTTTCCCTGACCCCCTCACAACCTCTTCCTTCTGCCCTCTTCCCCCCTCCCAATACAACTCCCACCTCCTCCTCATCACAACCAATCTTGCCAGCTCCTGTCTCATAAAATTGGTGATCCAAATGTTACAAACTTCCTGTTTCATTGCTCATTTGCAATTAGTCAGTCTTCACGGGAAAGATATGATATAACACCCCAATTAGGAATCATTCATTAAATCTCATATCAGTGCAGGCAATTTTAGTTTACACTACTCTGCAAGAGAGAAACATTGAATTTGTCTACTCCACAAGGTTTGTTCTGAGTTTCATTGGTCATTGGTGTTCTTGTATCAATGCAAGTGGTTTGATTTCCAAGCTCTTTCAAAAAAGGGAATCATTCTTCTCTGAGGATATACTGGCTCTATTTTGTAAGAATTTCTTGTGGATCGGAGAAAAGGCATGAGATTGGCTTGGTGAGGTCTTCTGTTCACTTGGAGTTGGTCAGGAATTGGGGACCAAATAACAAGTAAATCCCATTCCCGATGGTACACTCTTGGCTATGGTTCAGTTTAGTGTATTGTCATGTGTACAGAGGTACAGTGAAATGCTTTTGTTGCATGCTAACCAATCAGTGAAAAGATAATAGATGATTACAAACGAGCCATTCACAGTGTACAGATACAGGATAAGGGCATAAAGTTTTGCCCTATGGGAAAGGGGTGAAGAAGGAGTGGCCAGGGAGATAAACTCCAGATTCTGATCGGCTTCAGAAAGACTAATCAAGCAGCAGTCCCTGTAGCTTCCATTTGTTCATGATGTAGTGTGTTTTTAGGGGTAGTGCTTTAGAAGCCATCTGCTTCCAGGTAGAGTGTAAAGAGGTCCTACTTATGTTACATCATAAAGCATAATTCAATTTGTTTACAAACCCAAGTTCCAGCATGAAATGACTAATGGCTCCTCGGTTGCAGGTAGACTGTTTCTCCAATGTTCTTCAGTGGAGGTAATCTACTGCCTCTGAACCACTTAGTTTATGCCTGACCTCATCCCCATATTGTGTGGATGATACCTAATTCACTCTATTAGCCTGGGAGATGCCTCGCATGAGAAGTAAGGAACAGGCAATGAAAGTGGCCTTGTTTGGTAGGTCGCTGCAAATTGCCCCTGGTGTAGCAGGATGCTGGAAATTAGGGGGAATGTGGGGAAAATAGGTTATAGGGAAAACTTGTAGGATAATGGAATTATTCTGTGAGCTAGTATGGACTCAATGAGTCAAATGGCCTCCGCCTATGTTGTAAGCACAGTTGGAAAGAGCACCTGCTTCAGAAGAAGGCAGCGGAATGAGCAGGGCACATTCATGGACTCTGACCCGAGCAGATCTTGAGGCTGCGACATTTGCTTTAAATTGGCCTGTCTCATTGATGGAGTAGTGAAGGGCCAAAAGGGCAATTCTGGTGACTCCCACTGGAAAGATTCATGGGGAGAATGGGAGGGGAGAGTGTAAGGGTTGCTGTGGTGGTCCTTGGAAATTAAACAGATTATTGGCAGCCACGCTATGGTTTTTGCAGGAGCTGAAGGGGTGTGTTGGTAAGGCATTTACTTCCCACAAAATGTACCCTTGTCCTTCAACCTCAGATGCATCTTGATTGGTGTTTTCACAAAGATACAGTTAGGTTGTGTGAGAGAGGGAAACAGTCAGGTAGGTAGCTTTAGCGTAACTGTGCTGATCTGTCATGTGCTTTCTCAACTTTCTTGTTGTTCCGCCCTGCCTGTGTCGCATCTTTCTGACAAGGTGACACGGTTTCCAGACCGTGGCAAGCTGGGTCCATTATTCAACCTACATTTGACCAGGGCAGTCACATCGTCATCATGACCACTCCTCAAGGTGAACAGTGAAGATGTTGGTTTTTGTTGGAGAAAGATAAGTCAGCTGGATTGTCACCAAACTCTGCCTGGCATCTCAAGCGAAGTCTGCCCTTGAGGAACCAGCTGTCACATTAGGAAGGTTTACATGAGGTAGAACTCATGACCACAATCATCTGGTTGAGATATGTTCTGGGAAATCAAACGATATTAGGTTGGGACATGCAGAACAAATTTGATCCGAAAATGGGAGCCTAGGGACTTACACAGGAAACTGTGGTTGCCCAGTGTTTTTAACATCACCTACATGTTGATGGTGAAGTGGCTTAAATAATAGAGCCATTGCTTCATAGCTCCTGTGACCTAGGTTCAATCCTGACCTGAGGTGCTATCTATGTAGAGTTTGCAAGTTCTCCCTGTGAGTATGTGGTTTCCTACGGGTCTATCGGTTTACCCCACTTCTCAACGTGCTGAGTGTTTGCAGCATTTCTGGGTATTGTTTCAGATTTCCAGCATTTGTGATTTTTTTTAATGATTTTCTTTACACTTTACAAGGAACGGGTCGGTTTCAAAATTAGCAGTGTTACCATTCAGACACCAAGTGGTAGATTATCGACAGACCATTCTTGTTTTAACCATTCTGCAGGGTATTCCCATTGAAATGAGGAGAGGTCCAGAGAGCTTCCAGAAGGCGATGGCTCATCCTGGGACCGAAGCTGGTGCAAGTGCTCCCAGGCGGTGAGTAATGAAATGGGCGATGTGCTGGGGGTGGTGGTTTTCCAGGTAGAACGAGACACCCTTCACTGTGGTTCCTCAGAAGGTTTGACAAAGTTGCTGATTTCTGGTTGTGTTTAGTGAACGCAAAAACATGTATTTTCACTGCTGGAAAGAGCAGTGCGCGATGATCATCAAGTTGAAATTAGAATCCCAGCTGAATGTTGGATGGGCACCTTCAGTGAGGGCATCTTTATTACAATTGATCCATACTAACGGTCAAGCAGTTGCATAGCTTGTTGCAACCCCACCAGCCCTCGCTTCAAAAGAAAATCAGAGACAATCCTATTTGTTAGGAATTTCTCCACCAGGGGTAGTGGAAATATGGAACATCCACCCTCGAAATTGCCATGGATGTTGGAAATCAGATATTTTCAGGACTCTGGGCTTATTTTAGCTGTGGTTTGAAGGGACCCAGGACAAAGGTTGGAGTTGAGGGTCAGGTCAGGTATAATCTCATTGAGCAGATGGGAGGAGGTGAATGAGCATCTCCAGCCCCTGCATTACCCATTGAGAATCTTCACCTCGTTGCCCCTAGGAATATTCAAGCATTGTGGAAACTTTCCATGTCCCATGTAACAGCTGGCAGCATTGCTTTCCATCCAGAAATAACGAGGATAACAGTGTAATATGGAGGGTGATTTTCCTGGTTTCTGCCCCAAATTACCCAGTGTTTCTATTTATTCTTTTTTGGGGGGGGATCTGGCTTTCAGTGTCTGTTTGTTCACACTGAGGTGATGGAGCTGAGCTGCCTTCTGGATCTGCTGCACTCGTTATTTGTTAGGTGGTTCAGGCTTTTCATAGCAATGAAATGCTTGTAAAGGGTTAAATGTGGTTTGTGCTGTTGAAGGTAACTACAGCTGTCAGTCAGTTGTTGACACAGAGTGTTTTTCTTGGTCCCAAGGTGTCTTCATGTGATTTGCCTTGAAGTGTTTTGGTTGTGTATACTCCTGTCCATGGGAACCTAGTTCAGTTTCATTACGTGATTTTTTTGTATGTGTGTGTGTGTGACTCCTTCCACAAGGGTATTAGACTAGCCCCCTGCCTTGGCCCATTCACCGGCATCGTGGATGCTGACTGGGTGACGTTGGTGCTGATCAGATACGTAAAAGTGACGGACAGGCATCGGGCATCAGTGGACGTGGTGTCAGGCAGGTGGCTGACCTGCATCACGCACTCTGTTCCAGTCTCCACCACTGTGGCAAAGAGAGCGGACGATCAGACCGTTTCAATCCAGAGATTCAGATGGCCTTTTCAGATTGACTACGGACAGCACAGCATAGAGCTACAGTCACACTGCCTTAGCGACTTGGATTCAATCCGGACTTCGGGTACGAACTTGAGTGCTGTCTGTGATGAGTTTGCACGCTCTCTCCCTGTGATGATGTAAGGTTCCCCTGGGCGCTCCAGTTTCCTGCCACATCTAAAGACATGCGGGTTGGTAGGTTAATTGAACGCTGTAATTTTCCCCCAGTGTGAGTGGGGTGGGGCAGGTGAGGAGTATCAGGAAGGAGTTGATGGGCATGAAAGTAAGTGGCGGAATGGGACGAATGGGGTTGCTGTGAGAACTAGCCAAGAGGAATGGGCTGAATGTTGCAAGGAAATATGAGACACTATTAACATGCAGCCAAAACACATAGAGCTGGCAGAATTTAGCTAAGTTACTCCAGCACTTTGTGTTTTGCTCAAGATTCCACCATCTGCAGTCTCTTGTGTCTCCATTAAATACAGCCACCGGTTGAGTCCTGTGTCTTAAGTTGAGTTAGACTGCTGTGGGTTTGGGTCTCAATGCTGAGACTTAAGCATTAGTGCTTAAATTGATCCTCCTGTATGGAGAGTGACCACTGCTAAAGGTGCCACCTATTGGACAAGGCGTTATATCCTGGCACAACCACATTCCTAGGTAGATGTAAATATTCCATTGGGCGATTTATAGGAATCAGAAGTGTCCTTTTTAATCTTTATCCCTTAGAACAGATTATTAGGTCATCATTGCATTAAGCTTGGTGGGAATTGCTGTGTGCAATTTAGCGGTGGCATTTCCTGCAATATTGCTGGGTCACAATCCTCGAATGCTTCATTAGCAGTATTCACTTTGCAGTGCCAAAGGTCATGGAAAACCTTTATGCAAAGTGATTCTCTTTTTCGTTTGCTCTCTTACTCCCACTTGCTTTTTCACCTTGAGTTAATCAGTAATTAATATTGCTCATCTGACTAAAAAATAGTGGCATCTTTATTATTGTGAAGCGACACGGTGGCGCAGCGGTAGAGTTGCTGGCTTGCAGCGCCAGAGTCTCGGGTTCGAACCAGACTTCCGGTGCTGTCTGTACGGAGTCTGTACGTTCTCCCCATGACCTGCGTGGGTTTTCTCCGGGTGCTCCGGTTTCCTCTCACACTCCAAAGACGTACAGGTTTGTAGGCTAATTGACATGGTATAATTGTAATTTGTCCCTAGTGTGATGTAGGATAGTGTAAGTGTGCGGGGGGTCGCTTGTCATTGCGGGCTGAAGGGCCTGTCTCCGCGCTGTATCTCTAAACTAAACTAAGCATCACAAGTCTCATGTGACCATTGCCAAGCCATAAGAAAAGAGTTGACTGCCATGCCAAAGGAAGAGCCAGCTGGGTACGTGACCAATGGCCAAGGAGAGATGTTTTATGGGAAAGATGGAGAGGAAGAGATTTTGGGCAGGAATTCCAGAGTTTGGGATCCAGATGGTGGAAGGCACAGCAGGCAAAGGCAGGATGAAAAACATTGGGGTTGTGCTTGTGGAAAAGGAACAAAACTGACTCTGTGCCCTTGCCCGAAATGACTGAGGGGGAACCCGAGCACTTCTTTCACCCAACCTATGTTAATTCTAGCCTTGTGACTGTGAGCAACTAAGCTACCAGACAATGTGGATTGGGAGCCGGAGAAATGGATGAGAGAGGCCCATTAACAGCGGACGGACGCCCACTGAGAAGAATACACCTACAACAGCAATATTCTTGCTGGTGTTGCACAATCAATTCTTTGTAGCCGTGGAATCTGTGTAAACCACAGTGCTGAGTAGCAGCTGCAATAACAAAAGCCCAGTATCTTTATGGGCTAAGCCATCCTATCATGATGCTATAACCCAGTGGAAAAAAAAATCCAGCCCTGTTGCAGTAGAAATCCTCAATTATTGGATGGCCGAGGTTTATCTTTCCCTCTGTTTCCACGTGCTGGCTTTCAAGCATGGCCACATTGCTGTAGAGGCACATGGCTGGTGGCCTCGCAAGATGCTGCTGCATCTCCATGCTTTATCAGCCGATTAAGAGCTCCTATGTTTTGATACTGGTTTAAAACTATTGCCTGCATCAGAGAGAAAATAATTGGTTTCCCACTTCTGAAACTTCCAGGGGTGGGAGTAGAGACTGCTGTAGTGAGGAGATCACACTGTCAGGAAAGAAGAGAGAAGCGATGAAGGTGAACGCTATTTGACTGGTGAGCAAAAGTATCGTTACTTAATTTAGTGAGAAGAAGTCAGGAATCATATATACCGTGGAGAAGTGGGGTGGGAAGGTGTAAGGGCATATGGATCCCTCCGGTTTGTGAGGCTCTACCCTGAGGCAGCCCCACATGGTTGAGTACTTTAGATGCTAGGATGGTCCTCTGGTCCACGATGTCTTGTGAAGACCATGGAAATTGGCATTGAGTACTTCAGGACAGCCAAGGGAAGTTCACTCCCTTACAGTCTCACTATTTTCCATCTTGGGAGTTGCAATGAGAAGCAGCAGGGGTCTTTCTAGCTTTGGGCACATGACCAACCGCTGTGCAGAGTTTCTCTGAAGCATCTGTGGGCGGGCAGTACATTGGCATGGAATATTGGGTGTCTACTGGGGAGCTGAACGTTTCTGGAGGCGTGGAGTCATACAGGATTGAAGCAGGCTGTTGTCCCTGCTGATCAAGATACCCCTTTTGCCCATATCCCTCTAAACCTTTCCTATCCATGCAATGTCTAAGTGTCTCAGACAATCTTAGAATGGTGGGATGGTTGGGGGAAGGGTCCGATCCCTACTATGGGTGCTGTATGTATGGAGTTTGTACGTTCTCCCCGTGACCGCATGGGTTTTCTCCGAGATCTTCCTCCCACACACCAAGACATACAGGCCTGTAGGTTAATTGACTTGGTTGGCTTGGTATAAATGTAAATTGTCCCTAGTATGTGTAGGATAGTGTGAATGTGCGGGGATTGCTGGTTGGTGTGGACTCGGTGGGCTGAAAGGCCTGTTTCTGCTCTGTATCTCTAAACTAAACTAAAGTGAACCAAATGAGCTTGCCTGTGCGGCTGGTCAGCTCTGCCTGATTTGAGGAACCTCCATCTCCACAACCCAAGCTCTCTCAGGTGATAAAGCGGTCAGTGCCAATCATTCTCTGAGTCTTGAGTTAAAATTCAGGATCAACGTTCATGTTTGCACGGTACTGAGAAGCTCTTGGAGTGTGTGTGTTCGTTATCACGATACCCAATAACCTGGGAAATAATCAAAGAGCTGTGGTAAATGAGTAACTGATAGCCATCAAACAACTGTAATATTTTACATCCTCTATTTGGCCCACGTTGCTTTCACTTTTTTTTCGTCTAACTGCATCAAATTTGGAATCCATTTTCGAAGCATCATTTTGGAAAACCACAGGTAGCAGAACAAAACTCAGCCTAAATATCCCCAGAATCTCCCAGCACAAGAGCTCGTCCATGCCTGAGAGAAATAGGAAAGGAGCACACTGTTTGTCCCCCTACTCACGCCCCACCTCACCCCCATTCTCTTCCTACTCATTCAGCTATGATCACCTTTGTAGAATCTATGTACAAAATGGTCGCTGTCAGTGCAGCGACGGTACAGGGTACTGGCACCTTTAGAAGTGTAACATTTTGTTTTTAACTTTTGAAATATTCCCAAATAATGGCTAAATTAAAAAAAAAAAAAATTTTAATCAGGCAGTCATGCTCTTAAATAGTAAGTTGCTTAAATGACAATGAGCCATTGTACCCAAAGCAAGGGAAAAAAAGTATTACATGGACAGTTTTTCCCCGCCCCCCCCCCCCACCCCGCCCAAAAGCACTGGCTGTTGTGATAATTCAGTGCCCGAATATCATAACAACCTCATTTCTTTTAAGGAATGTGAAAGTTGCTAACTAAATGCAAACCTTTTCCTTACGCAGCCCCTCTAGCTTTTTCCTTTCTGTGCACTTCCATGTGTCCCATTCCAGTTTGAAAGTTGCCCTTAAATCAGCTACTTCAAGACAACAAAAACATTCATTTGAGCTAATTCTTTCACCAATTACCGTAAATCTCTATTTCCTGGTTCCTGTCGTATCATCCAGTGCGGACGGTTGCTTCTCGTTAATTTGGGGCTGATAAGCCTGTTTATTGCGTTGTTAAGTAATAAGAGAATACCAAGATTTTTGAATCGACCAATGGTAATTGTTTTTCTTTATCACCTTTATTGATGCAGTTTCGAATATTCCCATAGTGTTCCACTCTCAGGTCTGGCCACTCCCTATCTCTGGACGTACCTTCAATCTGATCACTATACTCTTTCGATTGTGATCCCATGCACTCCCCTGGTGTCTATTTTCTCCCCATTACTGATGGAACATAGAACAGTACATCACGGGAACAGGCTCTGGCCCACAATGTCGAAGCCCAACATGACGCCAAGTTAAACTAATCTGCTCTGCCTGCATGTGATCCATATCCCTCCATTACCTGCATAACCATATTATGCTTATCTGGTAGCCTCAGTCACTATGGTATCAGCTTCCATTACCACCTTCCAGGTACCCACCACTCTGGGAGTAGAGAAATGGGTATGTCCAGGTGGGGCACAGGGTAGGGGGATGGGAATGGAAGGAAAGGTTGTTTGTAGATTAGTTAACTACAATTGGAGAATTCAATGTCATACCATTAGGTGTAAGCTACCCAAGTGGAATATGAGGTGCTGATCCTCCAGTTTGTGTGTGGCCTCACCCTGGCAATGGAGGAGGCAGAGGACAGAAAGGTCAGTATGGGAATGGGTAGAGGAGTTATAACAGTTAACAATCAGGAGATTCAGTAGGCCATGCTGGACCAATAGCGAGTGTTTGGCGAAACAGTCACATAGTCTATGCTTGGTCTCGCCGATGTAAAATAGGCTACATCTGGAAAACCAAATGTAGCAGGTAAGGTTTGAGGAGATGCACGTGAACCTCTGGGATGGGAAGATGTGACTACTGGCAAGATCACATTGAATGTGGTGGAAATGTTAGAAAATGATGTGTTTGAAGCAGAGGCTGGTGGGTTGGTCTAGCGGATGCGGCAGAGGCAGAGAAATTGAGAGTAGGAATAGCATTTTTCAAAGAGACAGGGTGGGAGGAGGTGTAGTCCAAATAACAGTGGGTGTCGGTGGGTTTGGCCTAAACATCAGTTTATAATCCCTCCCCTGTAATGGAGACAGAGATTAAGAAAGGAGAGAGTGGTGTCAAAGTCCAAATGATTGCAAGGGTAGGGTGGAAGTTCGTGGTAAAGTTAATGAAATCAACGAGTTCAGTATAAAGAAGGGTCTCGACCCGAAACGACATCCATTCCTTCTCTCTAGATGCTGCCTGTCTCGCTGAGTTACTCCAGCTTTTTGTGTCTATCTTGAGTTCAGTACAGATGCAGGAGGCAGCCCTGATGCAGTTGCCGATGTGGTGAAGAAAGAGTTGGGGGATGTTGTCAGGGTACGTATGGAACAAGGATTCTTGGACATAACCAGTCAATGGCAGGCATAGCTGGGGCCCGTGCGAGTGCCCATGGCTACTTGAAGAAAGTGAGATGAAGTTGTTGGCAGATGAAGACATGTTCTGCCACGTGGAGCAGATTATTAGTTGTGGGAAATTGGGTTAATTTATAAGGGTGTATGCGGAATGAGCAGTTTTGAGAATGGAAGCCACAAACTCAGGACTGCTAAAAGCTTTTGGCTTTAAAGTGCACATTTTCTTTCACCCTTTTCAAAGCATATGTGGAACTTTTTGAAGGGAAAGTCTTTTCACAGCAAAGCTGAAGTCCAGGATTGTCTCAGCCTTTTGACAGGATGAGGTCAGAGCAGTCAGTGTTCTGATGTGGACCGTCAGCCAATCAGCTTTGTGGGATGGGTGGGGCAGGCAGTGAGGGAGGGAATGAGACAGAGAGAGAGAGAGAGAGAGAGGTTTGTGGGTGGAATAGCTGTGGGATTGTCACTTGAGTGAATCATTCCAGCAATTCCAGCCCGCTGTAGAAAACGTGCATTGTGAGCTCGCTGCTCTGAAGCGAGGGGTTGAGGTTAAGTGTGTTGTCAAGAGACTTCTCTGACTTAACACTTCAGAGTTGTGGAAACTTCCTGCTGAGGGTGTAATTTGCCCAACAGAAGAGGGTAAGTTCCCTGTGATAGTGATTTTTCTGCATGCTTTTCAATTCCACATTGCTATTTTAGAGTTGCATTTAATTATATTTCGAATCTCTCAGCCACAGAGTGCTGTTTAAGTGGCTGGTCTTTCTGAGTGCACAGCTAGTCCCTAGGAGTGGGATTATCTCTTCAGTCATGCTCCACTTCTCGTCAGGGTCTGCGATGGAGCAGGAGGGGTGGACGGGCATCTTGCCCCCCAGTCTCAGCTCCAGCTTTGAGATGTAAAATGCAGAGAGTGAAGAGGCCAGGTCTTGCTGTAATGTTGTCTGGATTATGGTGGATCCCAGGTGTGAACGAGGTGGGTCGTGGTCAGGAAATGTTTCGGGCAATCCCTTGCTCCTGGAAAAAATCCCAAAGGTGTGTGGGTTTGTAGGTTAATTGGCCTCTGTAAATTGCCCTGAGTGTGTAGGGAGTGGATCTGAAACCGGCATAATGTAGAACTAGTGAAATGGTTGGCATGGACCAAGGGCATGTTTCCATGCTGTATCTCTAAACTAAACTAAATTAAACTGCTTTTAACATCCCATTGGATGGGAAGCAGTACTAACATGTTATTTGTTGGGAAGTAAGGTGACCTGAACCTCTTGTCATTAATACCTCACTTAAGTAGTGCCACCCTTCATGGTTGTACCCATCCATTGGCAACCATGCCCCCACACTATCCGCAGACGCAGCCCCAAGCTCTGCCACTCCTCTTTTAAATTCCACTGTCTCACCATTGATTTTAAAGGTGTTCTTTTCAAACCTCCCTCTGTGACTGCTCCGTGTACCTCTGGGCTTGGGGTTGGATCTTGTTCAATGACATTCGTCTTTGGGACATTCTACCTTGATGCAGTCAAATCTAAGCTGTTTTTATGTTTGTGAAGTGTTAGAAATTTCTGCCAATGTTTTGCTGAGTGCTTTTCCATGCCTTTAAAGTAGGTCAGGACCATCTTGCTGTAACACTTTATCAATACAGTACAAAGAGCTGTAGTGTGTGAATTGGATTGTCCCAGTATCTGTAAATGTTAACTGAATAGCCAATTTAGGAGCAGGAGTTGGCCATTTAACCCTTCAAGGCAAGACTGCCACTCAATAAGAACTTGGTTTTGGTCTCTGAATAACTTGTATTCAGGTCTTTGACATTACATTCAAGCTGTCAGTGAAGCCCGAGACCCACTCTGGAAGTCCCAAGGCTGGATGGATGTGTGTGCAAGACTGAGAGAGTCAGAGCTTTTTCTTCCAGAGTCTCGATACCCTGGAACGTTTCGTAAATTACTGTCTCCTTGGCCAAGTCTAGAGAGATGACTGACATAATAGTGGAAAAAGCACACCACAAGATTGTGTTGTGGTTATATTGCTGGACTAATAATGCCGGGAATGCGAGTTCAATTCCCATCTTGGCTTTTGGAAAATTTGACTGCAATCTTAATGCTATTTGAAATGAAAAATCTGAACTTGGTAATGGCATTGGGGAGCTGGTGGATTGATGCACGGCTAATATCTGTTGAGCCAGCGAGCTGCTACCATAACCCAGCCTGGGCTGCAAATGATTCCATTCCTGCACCAGCGTAGTTGATTCTTAAATGCATTCTGAAGTGTCAGAGAAAGTTACAGCTAGATCCACTGCTATCTTCTCAGGCTGACCAAGGAATGGCAAGCATTATGCCAATTAGCAGACAAAGTTGCAGCTGAAAACTGTATCAGTCAGCAAGTTACATATGGGTTAGGATATTTGACAAGAGTCACACCACTTCATGTGCGCTTGAAGGCAGAGTCGGTTAACTGAGTCAGACTGGAAGACAAAGTTTGTGAAATAAACTATGGCGGTGCTGGCTCGAAGGGCCAAATGGCCTGCTCCTGCACCTTTTGTCTATTGTCTATGGCAAACATCTTGCAATCCAAGCCAGGTATTTTCATAAGGAATGTAAGGAATGGAGGATAGTCACACACAAATGATGCGTTCCAGTTCAATCCCGGTGATCTGCAGTGATGTGGTCAGCAAGTTTGCAGGTTAGTGGACTAACCCAGTCATATCCACTCTATTGTGGAAGAACATTGTCACTACATGCACAGTAGAGGTGATTACATGAAGAATAAGGTTGTAAAACACGAGCAAAGTCAAAAGATGGTGAGCAAGTGTTGGCTCCAGTGGGCGAAGGTAGTGGAGGAGGAAGGGAATGGAAGTGACACTGAGTCGAGAGAGAGAGAGAGAGAGAGAGAGAGAGAGAGAGAGAGATGGCTGAGGTGGGAGATAAACAGGGAGGCAGCAAGGGCAATACATGTGCTCAATAGAGAAGGGAAAAACTACAGTGTGGCAGAACAAAAGGGCAAACTTAGCAAAAATAAGGGTGAAGGGAATAAGGAGGATGTGAGGAAGATGTGGTCAGTTAATAGTTAGAGAACTGAGGCTAATGAAAATAATTGTAAGCAACAAAGCACAAGATCATTTTTACCAGTGAGAGAAACAAGGATTCAACCTGGGCCAAGAAGGAGGAATAGTTTTTGAAGTTTGTTTGTCTGCCAGTTGAAGTATGCAAAGGGAGTGTTACTCTGTGCACAGACCTGGCCAGCTCTCATTATGGACAAGATCAGTGTAACATGCTGAATCTGAAATCTGCATTAAAACACATTGTGACAACAATGTTTACTTCCATCACACCTTTAACCTTCAAAGGTTGACAGCAATGGGCAGAGGAGAGTGAGTCTGGTCCAAGACGGAGATATGGACAACAGCAGAACGGATAGGGGAATGGCGTTTGAAGGGCAAGGGTTGGGACTGAGGGAACGCCTGACAGCAGTGGAGCCACTGGAATCCAGAAATGTTGGAATTACTGGAGTGTGGGTGAGGATGGGGTTATGGAAGGGGTCGGGGGAGGACCTTGATCAATTTCAACTCAAAGCCAGGAATTTTAAGTGTAAATGTATGGGGATAGAATGGATAGGAAGGAACTGCAGATGCTGGTTTACACTGAGGATAGACCCTGAAGAAATCTGGAGAAACTGTAAAAACATCACCCATTCCATATCTCCAGAGATGCTGCTGGTCCTGCTGGGTTATTCCAGCATTTGTCTATCTTCGGGGATAGAATGGAGTGCAGGGGGTGGTAAATGGGCAAAGCAAGGATGAGGGCAGGGCGGGTGGGGAGGCCCAGTGTGCGGGGGGCAAGGATGGGGGCGGGGGGGAGGCCCTGTGTACGGGGGGCAAGGGAGGGCAGGGCCTGTGTACGGGGGGCAAGGATGAGGGCAGGGGGGTGGGGAGGCCCTGTGTACGGGGGGGCAAGGATGGGGGCAGGGTGGATGGGGAGGCCCTGTGTGCGGGGGGGGCAAGGATGGGGGCAGGGTGGGGGGGAGGCCCTGGGTGCGCGAGGCAATGATGGGGCAGTGGGTGATGGGTGAGCGGGTCAAGCACGGGCATGCGGATGCAGTAATGATGGAGGTGATTGGTGAGTGGGGCAGGCATGCAGGGATGTGGGGAAGGTGGGGACACACAGTGCAAGCTTGGCCGCGGTTTATGCTACAGCTCCATCAGGACCCACAGTGGAAAGGGACCATGCCATTAGGGATCATGACACCGGGAAAAGAGGATCTCTTTAAACTATTGCTCGGAAGGCAATTCTATTGGAACGTTTAGTATGTAACCCTGTGCTTGCTGGGCGGTGGCCTGAGTGAAACCCTGTTCTCAAGTGATCAACAATTTATGTCTTTAGCTTGTCATTGCCATAGGTAGTGTTAAATTATGTGTTGTATAGGTAGGCCCAGAGGTACCAGGACATATTAAATATCCTGGCCAAAGGTAGGCACAAAATGATGGAGTAACTCAGCGGGACAGGCAACATTTCTGGAGAGAAGGAATGGGTTACGTTTCGGGTCGGGACCCTTCTTCAGACTGATATCAAGAGAGTGGGTAGGACATAGATAGAATGTAGTCGTAGACAGACAATAGACAATAGGTGCAGGAGTAGGCCATTCGGCCCTTTGAGCCAGCACAGCCATTTACTGTGATCATGGCTGATCACCCATAATCATCGGGAACATGTTTCCTGCCTCTAGCGTGTCTAATCCCTTAATAATCTTATATGTTTCAATAAAATCCCCTCTCATCCTTCTAAATTCCAGAGTATACAAGCCCAGTTGGTTTCTCCATTCTATCAACATATAAGTCCTGCCATCCCGGGAATTAACCTCGTGAACCTACGCTGCACTCCCTCAATAACAAGAATGTCCTTCCTCAAATTTGGAGACCAAAACTGCACACAATACTCAGGTGTGGTCTCACTAGGGCTCTGTACAACTGCAGAAGGATTTCTTTGCTCCAATACTCAACTCCATTCAGATAATAATCTGCCTTGCTGTTCTTGCCACCAAAGTGGATAACCTCACATTTATCCACATTAAACAGCACCTGCCATGCATTTGCCCACTCACCTAACCTGTCCAAGTCACCCTGCATCCTCTTAGCATCCTCCTCACAGTTCACACTGCCACCCAGATTTGTGTCATCTGCAAATTTGCTAATGTTACATTTAATCCCTTCATCTAAATCAATTAATGTATATTGTAAATAGCTGCAATCCCAGCACCGTGCCTTGCGGCATCCCACTAGTCACTGCCTGCCATTCTTAAAGGGACCCATTAATACCTACTCTTTGTTTCCTGTCTGCCAACCAATTTTCTATCCATGTCAGTACCCTACCCCCAATACCATGTGCTCTAATTTTGCCTACTAATCTCCTATGTGGGACCTTATCAAAGGTTTTCTGAAAGTCCAGATACACTACATCCACTGGCTCTCCCTTGTCATTTTCCTAGTTACATCTTCAAAAAATTCCAGAAGATTAATCAAGCATGATTTCCCCTTCGTAAATCCATGCTGACTCGGACCGATCCTGTTACTGCTATCCAAATGTGCCGCTATTTCATATTTTATAATGGACACCAGCATCTCCAGCAGTAAGACTGGTGGGAGAACTGGGAAGGGGGTGGATGGAGAGTTAGAGAAGTCAATATTCATACCGCTGGAGTGAAAGTGAGATATGAGGTGCTGTTCCTCCAATTTGCGCTGGGCCTCACTCTGACAATGGAGGAGGCCCAGGAGAGAATGGGTCAGATTGGGAATGGGGGAGTTAAAGTGCTGAGCAACTGGGAGATCAGGTAGGTTAAGGCGGACTGAGCGGAGGTATTCAACAAAACTATCACGTTGCACCTCTGCTGCAGTTAGTTTGAATGTAAGACAAACACAAATATCCTGGCCACTGGATTATGGAGGGAGAAAGGGTCAGAATACTAACCCTGATCTCAAATCAAAAGCGACCCTGAATTAATCTGCCTTCTGTTGAATAGCCAAGAGCTTTGTGAATATGGAGGGCATATTTTAGTCCTTGGGCTTAAGCATGTTGGCAGTGGGTATCGACTGAATCTAAAGGGTCAGGGATAGCTTACAAAATATACCTCTTGCCTGCCTGTAGAGTGCCATAGGCTGCCGTAGCCTTTGCACTGTTTCAGACTATACAATGTGTGTGTGCACCTGCTTGCAGTAAATCTGTAAACACCCACCCTGCATTGTGAATATGATAATGTGAAAGTTAATGTTTAATTTACTGGGTCAGAGGTGTACATGCGAGAGTAGTCGTGCTCGTGAGACTTGGTTTTCCAAGGTCACCTTCCAGCATGACGGGACTAAGTCACTCAGTAACTCACAGCGTGGTCTCAGCACCTCTGCGGCAGTCAGTTTGAATTTAAGACAAACACAATTATCAATGCTCTGTCTGTCTCACTCCCTCTGCCTCTGCTGCTGTGTAAAATACCGATGGGCTTGAAGCTGCACCACAAACGCTGGCCTGGGAACCACATGATCTTACTGTGAGGAGACTCCCTGCCCTAGACTGCCAAGGGCAATCTCTTAACCATAATTGCCACAAATAGTGCAGTGAGGGCTGAGCTGAGGATGATGCCCCTTGAGTTTAGAGTCTTGTCTTGTGTTTAGAAGGAAGAGGGGAAGACCTAATTGAAAATTACCGAATAGTGCAATTGAGTGCATGGATAGAGTGCATGTGGAGAGGATGTTTCTACTAGTGGGAGAGTCTAGGACCAGAGGCCATAGCCTCAGAATAAATGGACGTACCTTTAAAAAGGAGATGAGGAGGAATTTCTTTAGTCAGAGGGTGGTGAAACTGCGGAATTAATTGCCGCAGACAGCTGTGGCGGCCAAGTCAATGGATATTTTTACAATGGAGATTGACAGATTCTTGATTAGTACCGGTGTCAAGGGTTATGGGGGAGAGGGCAGGAGAATGGGGCTGAGAGGGAAAGATAGATAAGCCAAGATTGAATGGCAGCGTAAACTTGATGGGCTGAATGGCCTAATTCTGCTCCAAAAACATATGATGCTTTGGGCACTCTGCATGCTTGCCACCATTCGCAAAGCTGTGCGGGCTGGTAGGTTAATTGGCGACTGTATATTGCCTCGAGTGTAAGTTAGTGGTGGGATCAGGTGAGGAGTGGGAGGATGGGAATGTGGAGAAAATAAATTGGCATTCATGTAAATGAGTCAGCGTGGACTAGGTGGGCCAAAGAGCCTGTTTCTGTGCTGAATGGCTCTGTAAAAGCTCTGGATATCTTGCAGGCGTAACAACATTCAGGTTTCCTTTTTTCTCTGTAAAACAAAATTGGGAAATATGGAAATATCTTTTGCATGGTGTTCATGTGGCAAATATCATCTGTACATTGTGTCTCTAAAATGTAAATGTGTTTAAAATTAGAGAAAAGTTGACTATCTCAAACAAAGCTTGTCTACCTTCCTACTCTCTGGTTACTTTCCAGATCCAGGGTGGGGGGGATGAGGAGGAGAGAGGGGAGAGTAGGGCAGTTCACCCGCAAAGGGTTGGTGGTGCAAATGATGGGACACTGGGCTGATCTTTCCAGACCGAGAGTTATCAGGCTTTATTGCTGGGAAAGCCTGTGGGGAAATACTGAGTGATCTCCCCTCCCCTCGATCCTGTAGAGTCAGCAGGAATTAGAGATTAGTCTCCTGGATGTTGCGGTGAGCAACCTCAGCCAAAATGTTCAATTAAAGGAGGAAAAGATGTTTGACTGACTGCCAATCTTAATCCAATTGGCAAACAGAAGAGCGCTTGGTTTCTTGTTGGCCTAGGATGGTGAATATCTTGGCAATGTGCTTGTCGGATGACCAGTAACTGGGAAGTTGCTGGGAAAATGCCTGGCCATCAGAGTTATTGGTTCTGCCTGGCATCTGGTTCACCACCAGATATGGGCATTGCATTTGGCCTGAGATGTAGAAGACCAGTGCAACAAATAGACGGCATGTTCTCTAAATAAACATGTTGGGCAAGACAATGATGACACACGAGGATGATGCTGTTGGTCTAGTCAGATGGACAGGAAAGGGTAAAGTAAAGGATATGGGGAAGTGTACTCAGGTAGGGAATGGCAATCAATGGGAGAGTACATAGGAACAAGGATAGGATTATTAACTTTGGCGTGTACGTCTGTCGATCCTCAAAGACAGCAGGATGGGTTAACAAGATGGTCAAAGAGCAAAAACCAAATTGCTGGTGGAACTCAGTAGGTTGAGCAGCAACCCAGGCGAGGGGAAATAATGGTTGACATTTCCAATCGAAACCCTGTATCAGGACTCCTGCAGGGTTTTAACCTTTTACCTGTCACCACGTTGCTGGGAAAATGTGATTGGATTGGAGAGAGTTCCAAAGGGATTCATGAAGATGTTGCCAACACTGGAAAACTGTAGCTATGAGGAAAGATAGAAGAGGTGGTTTCCTTTGGGGCAGAGAAATCTGAATGAAGACTTGCCTGAGATGCATAAAATCATAGGGGACCTAAGAGGCAATAGGGACTTTGGGATATGCTGAAAGTGAATGGTTAGAGGGAAGAAGAAGTGTTTCTTCACTTTAATGGTGATGGGAATCTGGAACACTTTACAAACAGGCGGTACAAACAGAAAGTCTCATCACATTTAACAGCATCGGTGAATGTGAAGAGTGGTGCACTAACCAAGTGCTTGAAGGTGGGATCAGGAAGGCAACTCATTCTCCACCGACTGAATGGCCACTTTCTGTCTCATATGTCTATGACCGG
Organism: Leucoraja erinaceus; assembly: GCF_028641065.1. Taxonomy (NCBI): domain Eukaryota; kingdom Metazoa; phylum Chordata; class Chondrichthyes; order Rajiformes; family Rajidae; genus Leucoraja; species Leucoraja erinaceus. Next base: position 34,653,141 of record NC_073389.1, read on the forward strand.
TTAGGTTACTTGTGTTTGTCATCGGCTTCAACCCAGTGATAGCATGATAGCACTCCCAGCCCTGGGGCCGAATACTCAAGCCTTCATCCAGAGACTTCAGCACATAATCTCGGCAGGTTCCTTTGATTTTAGATTTACAGCGTGGAAGCAAGCCCTTCGGCCCACCAAGTACGTGCCAACTAGTGATCAGCACGTACACTAGCACTATCCTGCACACTAGGGGCAATTGACAATTTACAGAAGCCAAGTAACTTACAAACCTGTATGTCTTTGGAGTGTGGGAGGAAACTGGAGCACCTGGAGAAAACCCACGTGGTCATGGGAAGAACGTACAAACTGTGTAGTCAGGTTTGAACCTGGGTGTCTGGCTCTGTAAGGCAGCCTGGCTCTGTAAGCAGCAACTCTACCACTACGCCACTGTGGCTCCCCCTTTTGCACTGTTGCAGACGCTGACATTTGGACGCAATATTAAATCAAGGGCTTCTCTGGTCCTTCAGCAAATCCCATGGCCAGGATTTGAAAAGCAGAGTGGTTCCTCCAGGTGACTGGTCAATATGCATCCCTCAATTTTTCAAGTTGGTTAACCTCAAAGGATAGTCCCTGGTCCACGGCCTATATCTGAATTACCAACTATGTTTCTGATGGAAGTGATGGAAAACCACTACAGGACTTGCTGAGGTTGTTAAAGATGCTTTATAAATCCACATCCTTCTCTATTCATTTCTCTGACCAGGTTTAGCTGGTTGTGTTTGTTGTTGTAATTTTTTTTTTTTGAAGAGGCACAGGCTTGTTGAAAAGCTTGGAAACCTGATAGCTTTGTAAATGAACCTCACTCTTTCTGGTTATTTCACACTTCACAGGTCCTTTCCATTGGGTGCGACTGGCTCTTGGAAGTATCCTTTCTCTCTCTTCTCCTTCTGAATTGTAAGATGTGCACAGCATGTTGCATGAGATTGAATGCAGCCCTGTCTCAGTCAGAATGCTGGGCTCAGTCCCCTCTTAACTCCATTTGCATGCGCCATGTGACACCTGACAGAATTGTTGTTACTCTCTGTGCTCTGCGTTCTGGAGTTCCCCAGTGCTTTGACCAGTTTAGTGGACGCCATGTATCTAAACCTCATTTGGAGCATGCAGAGAAAATCTAATGAGTCCTCCGCCTCACCCCAGAGTCGTGTGGAAAAGATTAGTTCAAGGGAACTTATTCAATGCTGCACAGAAAACAAAACGGTAACACAACATCAAAACTTTCCCAACAGCAAAATGTTCAGCCTCATTAGAGGCAGTGGGAAGATACATTTTTCAGCTTTTGTTTATTGTCTGTGATGTGTTACTAGTCAGATCAGAATGGCCACTGGGTGTTTACAAGTCTGAACACCTCACTAGTGCAGGCAATGGACACTGCAGCGTTATCAGCATAACCTCCATCACTCGCCCACCCCTTTCCCCAGACAGCTCTCCCATCAACTATAAGACAGTAAGTGACTTGAGTGTAGTTCAGTGGTTCAATGGTTTCTTTATTATCATGTGTACCAAGGTACAGTGAAAAAGTTTTTTTGCATATAGATTAGCAACTATCACCATACATAAGCACAATCCCACAGTCAGTACAGAATGAGTCCATATGCAAGAGGCGCCATTTTACAGTCCTAGCTGTAGCCCATTACAGCCGTCGCTCCATTCCGCTCAACAAGGGCTGAAGGATATCGAAACAAAGAATTGCAAATGCTGGTTGATACTCAAAAGGACAAAAAGTGCTGGAGTTACTCAGCAGGTCAGGCAGCATCTCTGGAGATCATGGATAGGTTACATTTTGGGTTGGGACTCTTCTTCAGACTCTTCTGGGAAGAGCTGTTTTTCGGGCGAGATCCCCTGTTGCCTGCTGGGGTGGATGTAAAGGATTGCATGCACTATTCAGGGAAGAGCAGTGGAGATCAATAGGTGCCCCGATCCACCTTGTTCTCCAGTCGATGTATTTAAAGCAAGTTCTCTCAGGTGCACTCAGCAAATCCATCAGCTTTTAAGTCAAGTCTGATTCTTCTCATCGACTTACCAGTGCCTGTACACTGACACCCATGAGCTGAGTCTCTCCTGCTGTCAAAAAAACAGGCTCAGGGCAACTCTGCAGAGTTCAGTTAACCTTGCAGGCATGGGTGGGTGTGAACAAAGCAGCTGATGTAGTCTTGGCTCAGGCAAGCTGAGTAGGTTTTGAATAGATGAGGAATGTGGAGCACAAAGACTTCTCATTGTACTTCATCCTTTGCTTATGTCAGTTAATGGCCAGGAGAAGGCATGCAGTTACAACTCGCAACTACACCAAAGGACAGACAGCCCAGTTGTTTGTAAAATTGAGCACTGATGTAGAGGTATCTTGATGCATATTGTTTCCACAGGAGGGAGCGTAATGAACAACAAATTAAGAGGCCGGTCATTTACAAGAGTGTTTTATTGTCATATGTCCCAAAACAGAACAATTAAAGTCTTTCTTGCAGCAGAGGTGTACTGTGGTGCATAAACATGTCTCCTCTTGGAGGATACAGTCACGGGATTCTCTGCACCTGAGGGTGGTGGAGTCTGGATTTTAGGCACATTTAGGTGGAAATATTTGGAAAAAATATATATTTGAAGAATTGAGGGTTCTGACCATCTGGCCCAGAAAGGCCGTTGAGGCCAGCATAGACTGGTCATGATCATCGGTGGGGCAAAGTTGAGGGGCCCGGTGGACTAATCCTGGTCCTATTTGCTTGTGTTCTTGTGCAATTGCACAAGGTTTGGTAAGAGTACAATGTCCAGTTTTGGTCGTCTCTTTTGGAAGGGTGGATGTACGTGGGGTTAGTGAGCAAAGTTCACTGGATTGACTCCTGGGACAAGTGGGCTGGATCTGTGCTCAATAGATCTCACTGAACATGGCCGGTAGATGCTGAGGCGGCGATTCTCTCAGTCAAATGCATCAGAATAAGGGCTCACTCATCTGAGAAGTGCTGGAGAAGTTTCTCATCTGTCAAGGGTTGTGACTCTTTGGAATCCTCCTCAGGGTTAAGTCAGTTTTACCCCTGAGGGGAATCGAGGGTTATGAGAACAGGAAGGAAATGGAGTCGAGGCCAAGATCAGGTCAGACATAATATTATTGAAGATAGGTATGGCCTACTGCTATTTCTATGTTCAAAGATATGCCGGTGCATTATTTAGTGGAGAACAGGGTAATTATTGCAACTGAAATACAAACGCACAGATTCAGAGTAGGAGTTGGACTCTGCTAACAGATTGCGGATCTTCTGTCTATAGATTCAACTCCCATGCTTCGCCTTCCCCTGGTAACCTTTCACCCCCCCCCCCCCCCCCCCCATTGCTTATCAAATGTCTACTTACCTCTGCCATAAAAACATTTTTTTTAACTGCTTCTCTTGTATACAAAATAAAAACACAAAGTGCTGAAAATACCCATAGGTCAGGCAGAGTTTGTGACTAGAGAAACAGTGCTAACGTTTCTGGTCAACAACCCATGCCTTTCAATTACTGAAGTATATTTGGTTATTGCTGTTTGTGGCAGCTTGCTGTGCATGCATTTTTTTCTATCTTTGGCATGCAGGAGGCTGAAGGGTGACCTTATTGAGGTGTACAGGATGATGAGGGACATGGATAAAATGCTTACCCCTGAGCAGATAATTCCAAAACTAGAGGCGAGAGATTTAAGTGGGACCTCAGAGGTAACGTTTTTCATTCAGAGGGAAATCCATATCTAAAACAAGTTGCCAAAGTAAACTATAGAAACAGGTACAATAAAGACATTTAATTGACTTTTGGACAGATAAGTGAATAGGAAGGATTTAGAGGGACATGGGACAAATACAAGCAAAGGGGATTTGCCCAGAACTGCCCAGAATGCCAACTTGGTTGGCAAGAACAAGATAACCTATTTCTATGCTGTGTACTCTTTCACTCTGTAAATTGCTGCCCATATTTCCTTCATGGGGACTAAACTATATGTGCACGTGTTGGCTGTAAAGTGCTGTATTGAGGCTGTGTGAAATGCTGCAGAAATCTACCTTCATTCTTCCTTTCCATCTCACGGTACATGAGATGTGTGTGAAGACAGGATTGCAGGCCCTGTTGTAGATTTTGGCACACAGACCTGTGGCACTAACCCACCTGGTTTTGGAAACGGCCTAGTGAGCTTGCAGTGCAGATTCCAGCTTGTGTTTCAGGGACAGTGTTCCAGGCCTGACTGCTGGTGCAATCATAGTTATACAACACAAAAACAGGCCGTGGCTTAACTCATCCACGCTTACCTAGATGCCCCATCTAAGTTAGTGTCATTTGCCCGAGTTTGGGCCATTTGCCTCTAAACTTTGCTCTCTGTATTACTTATTCATTTGAAAGACATCTGGACAGATACATTGAAAGATTTAGAGGGATATGGGCCAAATGCAGGCAAATGGGCTAGCCTGGATGGGGCATGTTCATCGCCTGGACGAGTTGGGCTGAAGGGCCTGTTTCTGTGCTGAATGACTCTATGAATGCACCAACCATCAGGATTGGAATGATATCCCTGAGACACAAGCTGGGTTCTGCCTAAGTGTTTCCAAACCCAGGTGATGGTGGTGCCTTGGGTCTGTGTTCCAACATCTCTGACAAATCTTTGACCCTGTCATCAGGCAAGTCACTTGACCCAAATCTCCAGCTCTGCTCCTTCCCCCCGCAGGTGCCACCAGACTTGGAGGTGTACTGCAAAGCTGTCACTCAGAGTGTGTTCGCTTTTTCTTCAGTAGATGAGACCGTATTGTGAGTGACAAAACCATTGAAGATTGTTTCAATGCCATTTTCATGATCAATGTGTAGAAAGATTATTGCATTATCTGTATTGAAGATGCAGCGATGCTTACAGAAGATAACTGTGATCCTTACGTTAGCCATGTATGATCAATATGGAATGGTGCTAAACCCTTTGATATGTTCCACTGTTTGAACCATTCAAGACATGTCCTGCACCCAAACTCCATCTGTAATGAGCATGTGACAGTGGAGACATTTGTTTGGCTTTACTAAAGAGCCGTCATGGATGCGATGGGCCAAACGGCCTCCTTCTGCACTCCCAAGATTCAGTAGATAATCTTCAGTGCGAAACTTTAATTAATTTTAATGATCTGTTTTTGGTTGTCAGGCACCTGGATTCTGCGAGCTTGGAGAATAACTCGGAGGGACGGCATTTCCAGTTGGAGACAACGTGTGAGGAGGCTTGGTCGGAGAGGAATGCCCAGAGCAGTGAGCATCTGCCTCAGGAAAGACATGGCCATCCAGTCGGCATGCTAAGCAGGCACCACTATCCCGAGGAGACCGAGGTCCAAGGGGGAAGGCAGGCTGAGGCAGACAGTCCGGAGTCCTGCCCCAGAGGCCGGGACCTGAGCAAGAACTGGTCAGCAGCCGAGGATCCGGAGGACCCGCCGCCGGCCAACAGGAAGCGAGGGGCACAGACGAGAGCGGACAAGTGCCGGCAGCAGGACCTCCCGCCTTCGGGGGGAGCCGCAACGCCCCAGCCAACGATGATTCTGCCCGACCAGACGTGGGAGGGAGCGGCCCAGGCCTCAGCCGACTGCACCGGCCTGGTGCCAGGCTGTGTGACCAGCGGTGGGAGCGACGGGTCGGGGACTGGGCTGGCTGAGTACTCCAGCCGCTCTGAGATCGCACAGGGCAAAGTGGACAGCGCTGAAACCTCTGCATTTCACTGTCCGCACAGGCCAGTGCTGGATACACCTCGCTCTCCCTCTCCGCAGTTTGCACCGCAGAGACTGACCGATAAACCACCAGTAACTCTGGAGGACGACGGCCTGACCAGGTGACTGTTCATTAACCACTTGGATAGAATTCATCAGGGGTCAGTGCTGACATCCATTGCTGGCACCTTCATGAGCTGCTGCTGTCCTTATATTGAATGTCCTTGCTTGGTGGGTCCACGACTTCCACAGCTGCGACGCTGTGGTGATCCGTTTCCACGATGGAAGGACTTGAATAGACACAAAGTGCGAGAGTTTAACTCAGTGAGTCAGGCAGCCTCTCTGGAGAAAAGGAATAGGTGACAGGTTGGAATCCTTCAGACTGAAGGGTTCCGACTTGAAACGTCACTTATTTTTCTCTAGTGATGCTGCCTGACCCGCTGAGTTACTCCTCCATTTTGTGTCTAGCTTCGGTATAAACCAGCAATTCTTTCCTACACATGGAAGGACTTGGATACTGTGATGTGGGAGTAGGGGGGGGGGGGGGGGGGTAGATGGGTGGCTTTCCTGTACACCCACTGCCCTCCCCATACAGCACAGAAACCGGAAGGTACAGTCCAGAGAACCTTGCTTGGGTCCATCTCAGAGATGGTTAAAGGCGCTCTCTGGTTCTCTGCTCCTTTTAGATTGGGGAACAATCTTGTGAAATACTTTAGGATATTTTGGTGTTGAGAGGGTCATGCTCCTTTGTAGATGATTTAGGGGGAATTGGAATGTGGGAAACTTGTGAAATACTTTTGATGCTTGAGGATGGCATTTTGTGGACATGTTTTAAGAGGTTGACCGGCCCTCATGAGGGAGATGCAATGGGTGGTTTTTGTAATTTCCCCCTAGGATGCCAAATTCATGAGGTATTAGTGTAACCAGGTGCAGGGAAACATTGAGTTTGTACATTTTCTCTGCCTCTGGGTTTTCTCTGGGTGCACTCTGGTTTTCTAAAATTCCCTTAACATTCAAAGACGATCCTGACAGGCGCTGTCTGTACGGAGTTTGTACATTCTCCCGTCTGGGTTCTCTCTGGGTGCTCTGGTTTTCTCCCACATTCCAAAGACGTGCAGGTTTGTAAGTTAATTGGCTTCTGTAAGCCCCTAGTGTGTTGGATGCAAAACTAGGATAACACAGAACTAGTGTACGAGTGGTCTGTGGTCAGTGTGGACTCAGTGGGCGAAACAGGACCTGTTTCTACGTTGTGTCGCTAACGTAAATTAAAAAATCTAAAAGGTCTTAACAGATGAGCTCCTACGCCATGCACAATTCCTCCAGGGTGCTTTTCAATGAGCCCTGGACTTGCCATCACAGAGCTTCTGCATATAGAAAATTATTCCAGGCTACATAAGTTATCACCTCACTCTCAGCCCTTTGGCTTAAACGAATTTTGGTTCATATCAGTTTTATATCTGATACTTTAGTAGAGGATAGCAGTGACACAGCAGCAGCGTTGTTGCCTTGCAGGTACCTGGGTTCGATCTTGACCTCGGGTGCTGCCTGTACAGACTTTATACAGACTGTTTCCATGCTGTTCCAGGTCCTGTTTCCACGCTGTATCTCTAAACTAAACTAAAAAATAACTAGGCAAGTGTTGGCACCCCTCCACCTGCGAGGATATCAGGGCAGATTAGATTGCGTATTGTGAGCACAGGACCAACTACAGTTGCTCTCTCATGGCTGGCTAGTTTGTTTTCAATCTCAGAGCATCTCTAAGATCTGCCAATAAAGTCATAGAGTGGTCGCTGTTGCAAAATACCAAATACAGCAGCATGTTTGCTCACAGGAAGCTGCTGCCAACGTTCATAAAATAGATGACCAGGTCAGCTTTTTCCACCAATGGTGTTTTGGGGTAAACATTGGCAGTGGTAATGGAGAGGGCTCTCTGCTCAAGGTTCAGTGCTCATGTGCAAGTCTCTGCCACTGCTGAGGTCCTTACCTCCGGTGAAATGGCAAGTTTCAGGGCTTGAGTCTCAATAGCAAGAACTCTACCTGAGCTGAGGAGAGGGTACTTGCATTCAACAGCCTCTTTAATAACGACGATGGGGTTGTCTGGAATTTCGCAGGTTCACAGAGGCCCGGATTGTGTCTGTAAAGCTGCTAAAAAATACAAATGTAATTGTTCCATTCCCAATTTATATGTCAATTAAATATTCTTGACTTTGAGGAGTCCCACGGTGAACATATTTTCTCGGAGTTCTCCAGTGTGTTCCTGGAGTTTGGCGAGTTAGGCCATAAAATGAGCACCTTTAGTTCATTGTCCTTGGGGAAAATGTCCTTTTAAAATCAGCAACCTTCCTGTAACCTCTCCAAAAGGTGGGCTGCCCTTTTATCTTTTATGCATTCTTCACATTTCCATTTATCCCACTCTATCTGCTCACCATTCAGCAGATAAGGATCTTATCTGTGGACTCTGCCCACAATGGTTATTCATAATGTTAATGGTTAGGGTTTAGCAGCTAATCACAGCAAGGAACCAGGTGTCCTGAGTGGCCAGTCAGTTTGTAGGTGGATCTGCATCAGAAGGGTTTGTGCATTTTGCTGTGGAGTGGAGCCAGTTGGATGGTTTTCACAGCTTGTTCTTTCTGACGTGCTCCCTTCTGCCTCCTTTCTGATCAGCGGTGCTTTCCTTTTTCTCCTTGATAGGATCGAGAAAGTGACTGAAAACAACAAGACGGTCAAGAAGGTGCCGATTAAGATAGTGCGGTCGGAAAGCCAGACTGAGAAGGAGAGCCGACACAACCTCCTGAACAACCTAGACCTCGTCGGCTACCCCAAGAAAGAAGAGCAGCCCAAAGCCCTCGGGAGCCGCGAGCATCCTTACTCCCTCTTTGCCGCGTATTCCCGGCAGGAGCAGGAGCAGCCGGCTGAGGTGGATTGGAGGGCCAGTGAGCACACAGGGGCAGGTGACTCGGGGCCCGGTGAGGAGGCCTCTTCTGTGTCTGATTGCCCAAACTCCAGGGAGAAGAGCGTGGAGGACATCAAGTCTGAAGAACTGGTGAGGGAGATTGTCGTCAAAGACCGATCCCTGGCTGACATTTTGTACCCTAACTCTAAAATGAAGACCACCATGGACCTGATGGAAGGGATATTCCCCAAAGATGAGACCTTCATGGAAGAAGCCCAGCAACGCAGGAAGCTGCTTCCTCGACCGCACTCGCCCAGGGTCACGGAGGAAAGGTAAGATCGCCTGTTTCACGGTAAAGAGCAGGAAAAGACCACGAGAGGTGTGTCTTTTAGTCCCCTAGAAATGGGCAGAACAGCAACGAGCTCCAGAGCCTCCTCCCACACCTCGTGACACAACCTTGTCATTCCAACAATAACTGGAGTTATTTGTTTACTATTGTAGTCTTTTATCCTATTCTATAGTTTTAAAAAAAATTAAGGACAGACCTCAGATACCAGGGATACGTGTACCAGACTGGGGTTAGGGACGTCTTGAAATATACAAATTGGGCTCCAATCATCCTCTACCCCCCCCCTCCATCCCCCTCCTCCTTACATAAACTCCCAATTTAATCAGAGGCTAGATATAGATATGCCTTTATTGTCACTATACATAAACTCAGTGCATACACACAATTTAGCACAATTTAATCATAGGTGCACAATTTTGCGGCGCTACATACATATATACATATATACAGATGGAAGTCCGGGTGTTGGGCAGTGAAGTCAGAGCATGAGGGAATGTGAATTTGAATTAAGAGTAGTTATAATTCTCGGAAAACAAAGGCTAAAACAAAGGGAAATATTTCCAGGCCCTTCCACCCACACCAGCCCCCCCACCCAGCTCAGTGTCAGAAGAGGTCCAGGCAAGGAGAGTTTCAAAGAAGTATTGTTGCGGCTCCCTTCAGTTTCCCACTGAACAGCCCTGCGACACTGACATAGACACAAGACTCCAGGAGTTTGTTGGCGACTCAGACAGACCAAATACCCCTCTGCAATTAAACAGCTACCCCTGTGGCTCTGGTGAGCTGCAACGGGGGAGGGTGCCTACTATGATGATGTGCAGGCTTGGAGATAAATGCATGTTAGGTCTCAGTGCTTCGACCAACTTCAAAACATTAGAGATCTGCCTAAGTGCAGTCAGACCTTTGCTGCTGTTGATGGTCAAGTACTAACATTGCTTACTTATCATAACACAGGAGGCGGCTCAGACCTTTAGGTCCCTGCTCGCGCCTTCCAGCAGAATAATTCCATCATTTCTATTTCCCTTCTCCTGATTTTCCGTAATTCTCTCCCACATTCTCTCCCACGTGCACATCAACGTTCTTCCCTCTCGCTACTTTTTGTCTCCTACCTGCTCTGTGGCTATTTCTGCGAGGCGGCTAACCAACTTGCAAGCCAGGAAGAAACTGGATTGTCTGGGGGAAACTCACTTAAGCCTCGGGGAGAAGGTGTAACCTTCACACAGACAAGACCAGAGGCCAGGATTGAACCTGGGTCACTGGAGCATTGAAGTTTAAAGACCGCATGGATGAATTCCAAAAATTGTTTATCCCTGTCTGGCAAAGCTTCTCAACCATGGCTAACGAGGGAAATCAAGGATAGTGTTAAATCCAAGGAATAGGCATATAAATTGGCCAGAGGAAGCAGCAAACCGGAAGATTGGGAGAAATTTAGAACACAACAGAGGAGGACAAAGGGATTGATTAAGGGGGGGGGGGCGAGCATGAAAGAAAGCTTGCGGGGAATATAAAAATGGACTAAACGGTTCTCTAGGTGTATAAAAAGGAAAAGATTGGTGAAGACAAGTGTAGGTCCCTTACAATCAGAGGCAGGTGAATTTATAATGTTATAAATACTGTTCCATTGCCAAGATAGAAACATAGAATATAGGTGCAGGAGTAGGCCATTCGGCCCTTCGAGCCTACACCGCCATTCAATATGATCATGGCTGATCATCCAACTCAGTATCCCGTACCTGCCTTCTCTCCATACCTCCTGATCCCTTTAGCCACAAGGGCCACATCTAACTCCCTCTTAAATATAGCCAATGAACTGGCCTCAACTACCTTCTGTGGCAGAGGATTTGGATTTTCGAGAACTTGATAGTTGTAGGAAAGTAGCTGTTCCTGGCCCTGGTGGTGTGGACGTCAAGTATTTTTACCTTCTGCCCGCAGTGAGAAGAGGGTATGCGGATGGTGGGGAGGGCAGGGGAATCCTTGATGATAGATGCCAGTTTCTTGAGGCAGCACCTCATGTAGATACGTTTGATGGTGGGGAGAGTTATGCTCGTGATGGACTGGGCTCCACTCCTGAAACAAGAATCTTGGTCATAATGTTCATCTATGATGGTGTGGATTGATGTGTGGAGAAGCAGCTGTTCAAGATGAGTGGCACGCTTGGACTAGCCTCAGTCTCAACTCTCATTGATGTTGACCAATCTTACACTTTCCCAGCTTATACATGAATGGGTGCTGGCCCACTGTAGGCCACAAAGCTCTTAACCCTTGACTGATAGTGATTCTGTCAGGTAGTAGTGATGGGGAGAAGCCCAGCAGCACACAATGGCTGCATTTTATATTGTAGGACTTCTGCCGTTGACTCAAGGTCATTTTGAGTACTGGAATAACTCAGTGGGTCAGGCCGTATCCCTGGATGACAAGGATAGGTGACGTTTCGTGTCGTGGCCCTTCTTTCAGAAATGCGCCTCCAGAGATGCTGCCTGACCCGAAGAAGTCTGAAGCAGGGCCCTGACCCCAAACTTTGCCTATCCATGTTCTCCAGTGATGTTGCCTGATCTGCTGAGTTACTCCAGTACTTTGTGTCTTGTTTGTTTTGTAAAGCAGCATTTGCAGTTCCTTGTATCTTTATTTAATTGCTAAGTTAGTTTGCCTGTGGTGCTCGAGTACTGCAATAATTCTAGGCCATGTTTCACCAGGGAAGAGACCATACCCATTGGAGTGTCCCTAACCACGAGCTCAATATACTACAGCACATCTGCCCCAAAGGCCGAGTTGCTGAATAAGATGAAGGACATGCAGCAGCAAATGGAGGAAGTGGAGGACTCTGAAGATGAGCTGAACAATGACCTCACCGAAAAGAAGGTAATCCAGTCAAAGATAGACAGACACAAAGAGAAACACAGTTTGCACGTTCTCTGGGGTTTTTTTCAGGTGCTCTGGTTTCCTCCCACACTTTAAAGACATACAAGTTTATAGGTTAATTTGCTTTTGTAAAATTGTAAATTGTCCCTAGTGTGTAGGATAGTGTTAGTGTGTGGGATGATGGTGGATGGCGTGGACTTGGTGGGCCGCAGGCCCTGTTTACCCGCTGCATCTAAAGTTTAAAGTCTATTTTGCAGTTTGCGATCAGCTGTGATCTCAGTGAATGGTGAGACAGACACAAGGTCACATCTTGCTTCTACATTATACATATGATCTTTTATTGAGGAAACAAACCAGCTGCTCAGTGGCTCGAACTGGAGAGTCATAAGCTTCTGCATCCAGCTTGTAAAGAATCACAGAATGGTAACGGGAAGAAGAGGCTATTCAGCCCATCGTTTATAGCTGCCCCATACAAGAGCTACACCACTTCTACACCATCCACATCCACCCTGACAATTACTGACTTTCCTATCCAGCTTCTTTTGAACACAACAAAGGAAGTAATGCATTCGGGACCATAACCAGACAGAATGTAAACAAAGATTGTCCATGTATTTGCTGATTCCTTTGCCAATTTATCCCCTCTCGTTCTTGACCCCACCACCAATGGGAAGAGTGTCTCTTGTTATTGCCCTGTGGAGTGCCCTGTGAGCCGGATTAGATGTGACAAAATGCTCCCTTTCTAAAATGAAAAATGGTGTCAATCCCCTCCCCCATATTCAGTAGCCCAGTACGATCCAAAGATAGTCACTGACCAGCCACATCTATGGCCACCACTACAATGTGTCCACTAATTTTAATGGAACCTCCCTTGCACAGCCCATATAAATATTGAGATCACAACCGAAGGTATCTATGAATGGTTTCTTATTGAATTGACCAGAAATTCAGTTGGCAGTACCTGGATTCCCAGTTGGTGGCTGTTGGTTAAAGTATTGGTTTAGTTTAGAAACATCCGATATGAAATACATTAAACCAGATGATAAAACTGGGCCCGATGCATTGATAATAGATGGCAAACCATTTGCAGTATGCCTCTTTCCCTGTAAACCATAAGGATTTTGGTTTAGGGTCTGTCAGCCCCAAGGTCTCTAATACTTTGGTCCTGTTTGTGTTCCCGCAGCAAGAGCTGATCGACAGTATAAGCAAGAAGCTGCAGGTGCTGCGGGAGGCACGGGAGAGCCTGCAGGACGACATCCAGGGCAACAACCAGCTGGGCGACGAGGTGGAGGACGTGGTGAAGAAGGTCTGCAAGCCCAACGAGTTTGACAAGTTCAGAATGTTCATCGGAGATCTGGACAAGGTGGTCAACCTATTGTTGTCGCTGTCTGGCCGGCTGGCCAGGGTGGAGAACGCCCTCAACACCTTGGAGGAGAGCGCCTCTCCCGACGAGCGGGTACGTGGCTTTGTGTTCTTCTGCCCCGCACATCTCTGTACACCTGAGCCAAGTCTGGCAAGCACCATGTGATTGGATGCAGTGCTTGTGGTACTGGGCTGATGGTCCAGGGCTTTGACTAATAATCCAGGAGCCATGTTCCCATTCTGTCCAGTTGGTTTATTCAAATTTAGTTCAAAACAGCTGAGGCTGAGGGAGATCTAAATATGCAGGACTGTAATCTTGGTGATTTTGTCATTTGGGCAAGTAAACAGACCCTTCAAATCTCACCTAAACAAAAGGCTCAGCAGGTCTTGCTTTGGACAGGATGCAAAGATATTTTTACCGCCAATGGTACTTTGCTCATTGACTTCAGTCAGCATTATTCATTCAGCTAAAAACAAAGTGCTGGAGGAACTCAGCAGATCCGGCAGTAACTGTGGAGGTAAATGGACAGGTGACATTTCAGGTCAGGATCCTCCTTTAGACTGATCAGCCTGAAGGCAGATACCGACCTGAAACATCACCTGTCCATTTTCTTCCACTAATGCTGCCTGACCCACTGAGTTCTGCCACAAATTTTCTTTGCTCAAGATTCCAGCATCTGCAATGTCTTCTGTCTCCATTGTTCCTTTAGCCAAAGTGTGCCTGAAGGCCACAGCAGGTATGTGGCCACCACCTCAGGTTCAGAGACCCATTTTTTATACAACCTCCCTTAACCCATATAACCATATAATCAATTACAGCAGGGAAACAGGCCATCTCGTTTCTTCTAGTCCGTGACCAGAACATCATCTCCCAGTAGTCCCATATACCAGTGCGCTCAGACCAAAGTACTCCATTCCCTTTAGAAACCATCCAACATCCAATTTATTTTTTACCAGATGATAAAAACGGGCCCGCCTGCACCACCTTCACTGGAAGCTCATTTGCACTATACCTCTTTCCTGAGTAACCAAGGATTTTGGTTTAGGGTCTGTTCAGCCCTTAATTCTCAAATCATTGTCCCCTTTGTGTTCCCGAATCTTCCCTGACGACAGTGGGCAAAAGCTTTTGCTGCGGGAGGCTCGGGAGATCCCTCTCATCATTTTAAAAACCTATCAAACAACCCCCTGGGCGACCTTCTGGAGGACTCCAAAGAATAAAGCCCTAACTTGTTTGACCTTTCTCTGTAACTTAGTTGCTGAACCCAGGCAAACATTCTTGTAAATCTCCTCTGGCCGGCTGGCCATTTTGTTGACATCCTTCCTATAATTAGGCGACCAAAATTGTACACCATACTCCAGAATTGGCCTCACCAATGCCCCGTACAATTTGTACATTACCTGAGCCAACTCTGGCAAGCACCATCAATGGATGCAGTGATTTATAAAGGCCAGATGGTCCAGCTTTCTTTACCACCCTATCTACATGAGCCATGTTCCCTTTCTGGGAACTGTTATTTCAGTTATTTAAGATCCCTGAGGTTGACCTACATTCTTCAATATCCCTACCTGTACCATGTACGTGATTTTTTCATTTGTCCTGCAAGATGTAAACACCCTTCACACTTATCAGCATTAAACTCCATCTGCCATCTTTCAGCCCACTTGGGACCAACTGGCATAGATCTCTCTGTAGACTTTGATGGTCTACTTCATGCTCATTGACCCACCTATCTTAGTATCATCTGCAACTACTAAAATCCAATTTACCACACCATCATCCAGATCATTGATGTACATGACAAACAACAGTGGACCCAACACAGATGACATTTCACCCCACTCGTCAGATACCTCCAACCTGACAAACAACCATCCACCATTACTCTCTGGCATCTCCCATTCAGCCACTGTTGAATCCATCTTGCTACTCCACCATTAATACCCAACCATTGAACCTTCTTAACCAACCTTCCATGAGGAACCTTGTCAAAGGCCTTACTGAAGTCCATATACACAACATCCACTGCTTTACCCTCATCAATTTCCCGAGTAACATCTTCAAAAAATTCAAGAAGATTAGTTAAACATGACCTTCCAGGCACAAATCCATGTTGACTGTTCCTAATCAGACCCTGTTTATCCAGATGCTTATATATATTATCTCTAAGTATTCTTTCCATTAATTTGCCCACCACTGACGTCAAACTAACAGGTCTATAATTGCTAGGTTTACTCTTAGACCCCTTTTTAAACAATGGAACAACATGCGCAATACGCCAATCCTCCAGCACTATTCCCGTTTCTAATGACATGTGTGGCTGCTGTTTGTGTGGCCTTTGCACACACTTGGGCCGTGTCCCTCCCCCCCCGTGCTCCACTTTCCTCCCGCAACGGCATGCTGATGGGTTGTTTAGCCACTGTAAATTACCCCTTGTATGTGGAATAGACAAAAGAACTAAAAGGAGGACAAAAGAGATTGCATAAGGTGGGATTTTGAACGAGGAACTCAGTTTTAAGCAGCAAGATGAAACAGGAAGTCGGGTCGATTTTTTAAAAATCCGTATTTTACACGCAAATCCGTACATCTGTATTCTTATCGCATTTTCTTACAAAATACGGAAAATCCGTACTACTTGGCAGCTCTGCTAATGGCCTTTGATTAAAATCAGAATGTATGTAGGCAGATAGGTGGCACTGTGGACAGCTAGTGGAGCCACTTGGAAACCCTGTCAGTGATCCAGGTTTAATCCTGACCTCTGATGTTGGCTGTGTGGAGTTTACACGTTCTCCCTCTGACTGCGTGGGTTTCCTCCAGGTGCTCCACTTTCTTCCCACATCCCACTGACGTGCAGCGTGTTAGATTAATCAGCCACTGTATATTGCCCAACAGTGCATAGATGAGTGGGGGAAATCTGGTGGGAGATGATGGAAGTGTTCGACACAACAAAACAATGAGATTTCTAGTGTAAACGGGTGGCTGATTTGATGACTCAAAGGGTTTGAATCTCACTATAACCTGAGACGACAGGTGAGTTTGTGCAGTGCGTTCAGATGGAGGGGATTTACCTGGTGTAAGAAGGAACTGCAGATGCTTGTTGAAACCGAAGATAGGCACAAAAAGCTGGAGTAACTCAGCGGGACAGGCAGCATCTTTGGAGAGAAGGAATGGGTGACGTTTCGGGTTGAGACCCTTCTTCAGACTGATTTACCTTGTGTTTGGCTTTCTCAGCGGACCCTCACTCAAAAGCAGAAACTCCTCACGAGGCAGCACGAAGACGCGAAAGAGCTGAAGGAGAACTTGGACAGGAGGGAGCGGCTGGTGTTTGACATCCTGTCCAGCTGCCTGACCGACGAGCTCCTCCAGGACTACGAACATTTTGTGAAAATGAAATCGGCCCTCACCATTGAGCAGAGGGAGCTGGAAGACAAGATCAAGCTGGGGGAGGAGCAGCTGAAGTGCCTGCTGGACAGCCTACCCCTTGACTGCAAACCAAAGTAGAATCCAAAGGGTTAACCCTAAATGGACATTGAAGTGCTTTCAGCCTGTGTTCCCCATTTCCTGCCGGTGTGAGTGGTATAGCTGGATCTGTACACCCGGGGAGCTGAGAGCTCGCGACTAAATGCCTGAAGGACTGAGATACTGAGTTGAAGCTTGAGACCCTGTCATTGAAACTGTAATGTTCATAAGCTTCTGGGTGTTCAGTCACAAACACTAAAATTCTCTATTCTGTTTCCACCTTCCCTCCAAAATTTACCAAATCTTGAATTGAAAAGAATGCAAAGAACATCTTCTTTATGACTGTCGAACAAGAATCTGGTACTTTGTCACCCTGTATTCTAATCGGTACAGGATGCTTCCTTTACGTAAATATTACACATTCATTAAATGATGTGACGACTGAATTGTTTTTAAAAAATGTGCATAAAATTAATTTATTGTGGCAAAACTAAATAAATAGGTGGTTACAGAAGCCAACAGTTGTTTTAGGGTGTAGTTATTGGAACAAAGCATTTTATTTTGTTTTCCTTGGTCTACAGATTCTTATACTCTGACAGAGCAGACGATGTAAGGTTATTGATTCTTTTTGTCTCGACTGTTCTGACTTTTATGAACTCTGCTTGGGTTTCAGACCACATTTTTAATCCTGAACATGAAAGCACAGCTCTTGAAGGAACTGGATACGCGTTGAGTCTCAAAGAGGTTCAGCTTTCATTTCACAAATCACAAATGTGTTTGATCTTGTGAAGAGTGGGAGAGCAAATTAACGATGTTATCAGCCGACCACTGATCAGGATCTGCTTGCACCCAGATGTTGAAGAGAAGGTTTTACTTTCAGTGACTTACAATATACTGCCAGGAGTTTTGCAATGCTCTCGAGCAATCTTGAGCCGATAGACAATTTGTTTTAAAAAAACCCCAGAATGAATGATGGCTGATGCTAGTCTGTTATATTTCAGAATTCTGTTGACTCCATATAGTGAGACATTTTGTTTTGGTGCTTGGTGTGATTATGTGCATACATGCAAAGAAGCTGCACCCAGCATTTATGCAGAATTTTAATTCTGGGAATGATCCAAGTTGAGAGAAGCATCGATATCTGATAGAACGGAGGAAGGAAGGGCTTTTATTTGTACATGGCTTCTCTTTGCATTAACAAAGGCCCTTTAATTATATGGCAGCTGTTTGGTGGTAGGGAGACCCCACATACACCAGTGACCAAACACAAGATATCAATGTGGATTCCTCGAGAGATTACAGAAAATGCAGCAACTATTTGCCCACAAAACATTGCTACAGATGTGTATTAAATGTGAGAGGGTTAAAATTCAACCACAACACTTTTGGTCCTCTTCAAAATAATGTCATGGGGTCTATGGCCAGTTCAAACAGTGGGCTCGGATTCTGCAAAAGGTGTCCCGACCCGAAGTGCAGTCTGTCCATTTCCTTTGTCCGATGCTGCCTGAACTGCTGAGCTCCTCCAGCGGTTTGTTTTTTGCTCATAGGGCCGGCAGGGGGGTTTAATGTTTCATGGGAGTGTGGGTTAATTGGTCACTAAATTGCCTCGAGTGTGTAGATGAATGGTTGAATCGTAGTGAGGAGTTTGATGAGAATGAAAGAGTATTGGTATAGTTAGTGTTACGGGGGGGGGGGGCTTGATGATTGGCACGGACCCATTGGGATGAAGGGCCGATATATGTAAAGTATGGCTCCATATAGAATTGAAAAATACAATGTAACCCAACAGCGCAACCCTGTGGCTGCAATAAAATCTGCAAACATACGTCAATGTTACTGGAGCCACCTACCTGTACCGGATTTCATGGGTTAATAGCTGTACAGTGGTGAGCATGGTACATTAAAGCAGTTCATTAGTCTCATCTCCTTCATGGTTGCCCTTTAAAAGCTCCTATTGTTCAGCCATAATGTCAATAACGTAAACTAAATTGGAATTAGCATATTGAATGCATGAATTTCAATGTCAAATGAAATTTTAATATTTGGAGAAGTCGTAGTTTGAAATTGCTATGTCTCTAACAATCTAATAAATGTCATTGAGATTATGGTATTCGAGTGGGATTAGAGGGAGGAGATGTTGTCCTTGTGAGGAAATGAGGCTGAATCCGACCACTACCACTGTGCCATCCAAGCACTGGGATGTTTGCATTCAGAAAAACTCCCTCTCTCCCTTCTACTCATAGTCAACCAGGCTGAATAGTGAGGGTGCCTTGCAATGCACTAAAGAGGCTAAACCGGAAGATTCAGAATCATCTTGCAGCATTGCTTTTAGAGAGCACAGTGGCACAGTTAGTAGGGTCTCTGCCTCAGAGCCGAGAACCAGAGTTCAATCCTGATCTTCGGCGCTGTCTGTGTGGAGCTTGCATGTTCTTCTTGTGATCACCTGTGCTTCCTGGCTTCACCCTTCATCCCAAAGAAGTGGTGGTTGGAAGTTTAATTGTAAATTGCCCAGAGTGTGCAGTGAGTGGTTAAATCTTGTGGGGGGATGAGAATATGGAGAAGGTAAAAAATTTGATTATTGTAGGACTAGTTGGCATAGACTCAGAGGGCCTGTTTCTGTTCTGTATGACTCCATATGAAGGAATTAAAGCATTAATCGCTCCTACTTTAGGGTAAAGAGGAAGTAGTTAGTAGCTGAGGTACTTTGGAGCTACAGGCAATGAACTTCAGGAACTTCTGGATCATCAGTTTCAACAAACAATTAGATTCATTTTGAATAATCGAGGGATTGAGAGCTCTGGGGTATTGGCTCAGAAGAGGCGACAAGGCCTGAGGCAGATCAAGCAAATTTGTATAGAATGGCCTGAAGGGCTGTGGCCTTCTCCTTATAGCTAATATTCTCTAATCCAGGCAGCATTCTGGTAAACCTTCTTTGCACCTCTCCAAAGCCTCCATATTCTATAATATTACGACCAGAACTGCACTTAATACGCAAATGTGTGCGGTGCTGGGCCCGTTACTGTTCGTCATCTACATCAATGATTTGGATGAGAACATTAAGGGCAAGATTAGCAAATTTGCTGATGATACAAAAGTGGATGATTTTGCAGATAGTGAAGATGGTTGTGAAAGATTGCAGCAGGATCTGGATCGATTGGCCAGGTGGGCTGAGGAATGGTTGATGGAATTTAATACAGAGAAGTGTGAGGTGTTGCGTTTGGGGACATATAACAAGGGCAGGACCTACACAGTGAATGGTAGGTCAACTCTAGATTGTGGGCAGTGGGTTTACTTTTCTTTTATCTTTTAAGTTTCCCCCCAACATCTACTAGCCTCTCAAGTCACCCCCCTCCCCTTCCTGCCCATCACCCTAACTCATTTGTTTCCACTTCCGCCTCACCCCTGCCTCTCACTTCTTTCCATTGTCTCTTTTCCCTCTGTACTCTCTCCTGTTGCAGGGTCCTGATGTAAGTTTTTGTCTCCACACAGGCTGCTTGACCCTCTGAGTTCTTCCAGCAGTTTGTCCTGTTGCTCCAGATTCCAGCATCTGCAGCCTTGTGCCCTCGTCATCTATGGATTGTTCAATGTTCGGATGAAGCAAATGTCGGTCATTAACTTGGTGAAAGGTGCTCTCTGGTGCACCTGGAACATTATGTCTTCCAGTGCAAGGTGATGCCTAAAGAACTACTTGGAATTGCCGACTGCACCTTCCTGGTATTAGGACCACATCCTTGCCAATGTGACTCAGTAGGCAAGGTGCTTCATGCCCTTCAAAACTGTCCTATGGAGTATAGTAGGGGGCTGAGAATGCATCCTTGCAGGGCACCAGTGTTGAGGATTATTGCAGAGGATTATTTGTCACATATCCTCACTGATTGTGGTCTGTTGGTCAGGAAGTCGAGGATCCAGTTGCAGAGGGGAGTGCTGACTCTATGTTTCATGAGTTTGGAGATGAGCGTGGTTGGTATAATGGTATTAAAAGCAGAGCTGTAGTCCATGAATAGGAATAGTCTGAAGAAGGGTCTTGACCCCAAAACATCACCCATTCCTCTCTCCAGAGATGCTGCCTGTCCCGCTGAGTTACTCCAGCATTTTGTGTCTACCGTCTAAATAGGAGTCTGACGTGGGTGACCTTCATATCCAGGTGTTCCAGGGATGAGTATAGGACCAGGGAGATGGTATCACCTGTTATGGTGGCAGGCGAACTGCAGTTGTTTGTTAGGCTGGATTGAATGTGTATCATAACCAGCCTCTTGAAGCACTTCATGACGGTGAATGTCAAGGCCACTGAACAGTGGTCATGAAGGAATGAGATCTTACTTTTCTTTGGCACCAGGATGGTAGTGATCTTCTTGAAGTAGGTGGGAACCTCAGAACGGAGTTAGGAGAGGTTAATGATCTTCGTCAACACTCTCGCTAGTTGGGCCGCGCAGTTCCCAAGGACGCGGCTTGGGACTCCGTCCGGGCCTGTTGCTTTTCATGGGTTTACCCTTGGAAAGGCCAATCTATCTGCTGCAACAGCGACCCTGGGAAAAGGCACATTCGAGTCTGACGGGATGGATGTCAACACCCTGTTGATCTTCTGCTCAAAGCGAGCATCAAACGCAATAATTTCATCAGGTAAGGCTGCACTATCGCCAGCGATGCTGCCTGACTTTGCATTGCAGCCAGTTACAGTATTCAGACCATGCCACAGTCTGCAGGTGTTCTGGCCTGCTGGTGGGACATGTGACATGCTGATAGTATTTTGGCAGTATGCTCCAGAGGTTGACTTGATTGAATCCCTGGCAACAATGACCACGGCTTTGGGATGTTTTGCATCTAGGCTATTGATTGTGGAGTACAGTTCATTCAGAGCAAGCTTAACATCAGCATGGGGAGGCACGTAAACTGCTGTCAGGATAGCTGAGGTGAATTTCCACGGCAGGTAAGTCATGATGCAGTTTCATAAGATTTTTGTTAGGCTGCATTTAGAGTCATAGAGTGATACAATGTGGAAACAGGCCCTTCAGCCCAACTTGCCCACACCGACCAACATGTCCCAGCTACACTAGTCCCACCTGCCTGGGCTTGGTCCATATCCCTCCAAACCTGTCCTATCCATGTACTGTCTGTATCTTAAACGTTAGGATAATCCCAGCCTCAACTACCTCGTCTGGCAGCTTGTTCCATGCACCCACCACCCTTTGTGTGAAAAAGTTACCCCTCAGATTCCTATTAAATCTTTTCCCCTTCACCTTGAACCTATGGCCTCTGGTCCTAGAATCCTCTACTCTGGGCAAGAAACTCTGTGCATCTACCCGATCTATTCCTCATGATTTTGCACTCCAAGGAATAGAGACTCAGGCTACTCAACCTTTCCCTCTAGCTCACACCCTCTAGTCCGGGGAACATCCTCGTAAATCTTCTCTGAACCCTTTCAAGCTTGACGATATATTTCCTATAACATGGTGCCCAGAACTGAACACAATTTTCTAAATGCGATCTCACCAACGTCTTATACAACTGCAACATGACCTCCCAACTAATCTATACTTTATGCACTGACCAATGTGCCAAAATCCTATATGATCACCTAATCTACCTGTGACTCGACCTTCAAGGAACCATGCACCTGCACTCCTTGATTCCTCTGCTCTACAACACTTCCCTAGAAATGAGTCAACTCTATGTTGTGGGCAGTGGGTTTACTATGCCTCTAGCCAGTTTGTGCTCATGTTTAATATTCCCTCTAATGCTTCTTCAGTTTCACAAAATGGACCAATCCAGTGCCCAGGGCAATGGAATCCAGGTTACTTAAGGAAGTGGCTCTAGAAATCGTGGACTCGGGATCAGTTCCTGTAGATTGGAGGGTAGCTAATGTTATCACACTTTTTAAGAAAGGCAGGAGACAGAAAACAGGGAATTATAGACCAGTTTGCCTGACATCGGTGGTGGGGAAGATGCTGGAGTCAATTATAAAAGATGAGATATCCGCACATTTGGATAGCAGTAACAGGATCGGTCCGAGTCAGCATGGATTTACGAAGGGGAAATCATGCTTGACTGATCATCTGGAATGTTTTGAAGATGTAACTTGGCAAAATGGACAAGGGAGAGCCAGTGGCTGTAGAGTACCTAGACTTTCAGAAAGCATTCGATAAGTTCCCACATAGGAGATTAGTGGGCAAAATTGGGGCACATGGTATTTGGGGTTGAGTGCTGACATGGATAGAGAAGTGTTTGGCAGACAGGAAACAAAGAGTAGGGATTGACGGGTCCCTTTCAGAATGGCAGGCAGTGACTAGTGGGGTACCGCAAGGCTCAGTGCTGGGACCGCAGCTATTTACAATATACATCAATGATTTGGATGAAGGGATTCAAAGTAACATTAGCAAATTTGCAGATGACACAAAGATGGATGGCAGTGTGAACTGTGAGGAGGATGCTATGAGAATGCAGGGTGACTTGGACAGGTTGGGGGAGTGGGCAGATGCATGGCAGATGACGTTTAATGCGGATAAATGTGAGGTTATCCACTTTGGTAGCAAAAACAGGAAGGCGGATTACTATCTAAATGGGGTCAAATTGGGAAAATGGGGTCCTTGTACATCAGTCTATGAAAGTAAGCATGCAGGAACAGCAGGCAGTGAAGAAAGCAAATGGCATGTTGGCCTTTTTAACAAGAGGAATCGAATATAAGAGCAAAGAGGTTCTTCTGCAGTTGTACAGAGCCCTAGTGAGACCACACCTGAAGTATTGTGTGCAGTTTTGGTCTCCTAATTTGGGGAAGGACATTCTTGCTATTGAGTGAGTGCAGCGTAGGTTTACAAGGTTAATTCCCGGTATGGCGGGACTGTCATATGCTGAGCGAATGCCCAGCTGGGCTTGTACACTCTGGAGTTTAGAAGGATGAGAGGATATCTCATTGAAACATATAAGATTGTTAAGGGTTTGGACACGCTAGAGGCAGAAAACATGTTCCCGATGTTGGGGGAGTCCAGAACCAGGGGCCACAGTTTAAAAATAAGGAGTAAGCCATGGAGATGAGGAAGCACTTTTTCTCACAGAGTGGTGAGTCTGTGGAATTCTCTGCCTCAGAGGGCGGTGGAGGCAGGTTCTCTGGATGCTTTAAAGAGAGAGCTAGATAGGGCTCTTAAAAATAGCGGAGTCAGGGTATATGGGGAGAAGGCAGGAATGGGTTACTGATTGGAGATGATCAGCCATGATCACATTGGATGGCGGTGCTGACTCGAAGGGCCAAATGGCCTACTCCTGCAGCTGTTGTCTATTGTCTATTGAATCATTTTGTACACAAGCCTTGAGCTGAGAAGCGGGCATTTTGCTCCATCCATTTCAGTGTTAGTGCAGAAGTTCCAAACAATGACTATAGAGTTTGATTGGGAAACACAAACATTTAGTGTAACAGTAGATCAGTGATTGCTCAGATTAAAATTGCACCACAGTATCGCAGGGCTGTACTTTGAAGCTAGGCAGGGTTGGTGTCCAGCCTCAAAGAGCTTACAGTGTTACATGGGCGCTCAACCAGGGACAACATTAATCCTCCCCTTTGTTACCTCAAAGGTGATGTCATGTGATCTCACAGTTTGAAACCATGGTAACCCAGAGGCAAGAGACCGTCACCACTTGCTGAGGTTCAAATGTTGGAAACAGCTCAAGCAGGAAGCCACAGCTCAGCTAATACTCCAGACATGGCAGTGGGCATACCTTGAGGGGATAGGTGGAACTCCCTACCAATTTCAACCTGGTGTGAGGTAATGGATGTGATACAAGTCATAACCCCCCACACTCTAGTGGACATTTTTTAGAAAGGAAATGAGGAGGAATTTCTTTAGTTAGAGGGTAATGAATCTGTGGAATTCATTGCCACAGAATGTGGTGAAGACCAAGTCATTGGGTATTTTTAGGCGGAAATTGACAGATTCTTGATTAGTAAGGGTGTCAAGGCAGGAGAATGGGGTTTGAGAGGGAGAGATAGATCAACCATGATTGAATGGCGGAGTAAACTCAAAGGAGCAAATGGCCAAAAGGAGTAATACTGCTCCTGTGACTTATGGCAGGCAAAAATTCCTGGGTGTATTCTCCAAGGAGGAAACTCGAGTGCATTGGCACATCGTATGTGAATTACTTGTTTATTGGCACCATGAAGGTTGGGGAAGATGTGTTTCAACGGTACTGTCTGTATATATTATGAATCTATTTTTGTAATAGAAGAGATTAGGGTGGCACAGTGGCGCCGCAGAAGAGTTGCTGCCTTACAACGCCAGACACCCAGGTTCGATCCTGAGTATGGGTGCTGTCTGTATGAGGTTTGCATGTTTACCCTGTGACCAAGTGGGTTTTCTCTGGCTCTGGTTTCCTCCTCAAACGGGGACAACATCAACCCTCCCCTTTGTTACCTCGAAG
Source organism: Leucoraja erinaceus (assembly GCF_028641065.1). NCBI lineage: Eukaryota > Metazoa > Chordata > Chondrichthyes > Rajiformes > Rajidae > Leucoraja > Leucoraja erinaceus. Next base: position 34,678,172 of record NC_073389.1, read on the forward strand.
GTGATGTCATGTGATCTCACAGTTAGAAACCATGGTAACCCAGAGGCAAGAGACCATCACCACTTGTTGAGGTTCAAATGTTGGAAACAGCTCAAGGAGGAAGCCACAGCTCAGCTAATGCTCCAGACATGGGAGTGGGCATAACCTTGAGGGGATAGGTGGCCACATATCCATCTTCAGTGTAAACCAGCATCTGCAGATCCTTCCTACACATATCTTTTGTGGGCATAGCTCAGTTTCCTATATATCGAGAATTAACATTCATCACCGCTTGCCTCCAGAATTTAGAGCACAAACTGGTCAAACCTCTCCTGATCAATGTCACCTAATGAACCTTCCGGAAAAGGGAAGCAGGGAGAGATGTAAATCAACGAAAAAACTGTTACAGTGAGATTACAGGGAAAAGAGTAAGGTAGTGCGGAAGATTATATCTGAATGACGTGGAGAGATCAGCAACAGAACACGAACCAGCTGAAGGTTTGAAGAGATGGGTGAATGGTGAGTTTTACAGGATTCCTCTCCTGGATCACAGCTTAAGGATAAAGGGGAAATCCTTTAAAACCGAGATGAGAGAACTTTTTTTTCACGCAGAGAGTGGTGAATCTCTGGAACTCTCTGCCACAGAGGGTAGTTGAGGCCAGTTCATTGGCTATATTTAAGAGGGAGTTAGATGTGGCCCTTGTGGCTAAGGGGATATGGGAGAAGGCAGGTACAGATATGGTGGATGATCAGCCATTTACGGTGCAGGCTCGAAGGGCCGAATGGCCTACTCCTGCACCTAATTTCTATGTTTCTATGGATAGGTCAATGGGATACATTGCAGTAAAGATCTAAAAGGCTGTAACTCCAAATGACAATTAATGTGGCTGCTTTCACACTGTGGTGACATAGTAATGCCCCTGTCCCACTTAGGAAACCGGAATGGAAACCTTTGGAGACTTTATGCCCCACCCAAGGTTTCCGGAGGTTCCCGGAGGTTTTTGTCAGTCTCCCTACCTGCTTCCACTACCTGCAACCTCCGGCAACCACCTGCAACCTCTGGGAACCGCATGGAAACCTTGGGTGGGGCGCAAAGTCTCCAGAGGTTTCCGTTCAGGTTTCCTAAGTGGGACAGGGGCTTTAGGCAGGGTGGTGAAGAAAGCCTTTACTATGTTTTTCTTCATTGGTCGGGTGCACTGGGTACAGGAGTTGGAACAACATGTTACTGCTCTCTGTACAAGACATTGGTGGGTTCACGCTTGGAATATTGAAAGCAGTTTTGGCCACCCAGCTGTAGGAAGGATGTTAATTAAGCTGGAAAGGGTGCAGAGAAGAATGGCATGTACTGTACATCACCGGGACTGGGGAGCTTGAGTTAGAGACTGGATAAGCCCGGCCATTTATCCCTACAGGGTAGACGCTTGAGGGGTGGGTGATCTTACAGGTTTGCAGGCATGTAAAATCATGCAGGGCCCATAAAAGGTGAATAACAAGAGTTTTTTCGCCAGGATAGGGGAGTCAAAATCCAGAGGGCGTAGGTTTAAGGTGAGAGATAAGATTTACAAGGCACCTGAGGGGAAACACAGAGGGTGGTGGGTACGTTGAGCGAGCTGGCAGAGGAAGTGGCACAGATTGTACAATCGCAAGTTTAAAAATACATTTTTGACAAGCTCAAGGTTTAGAGTGATATTGACCAAACACAGGTAAATGGAACTAACTTGGGTAAGCAACTTGGCCGGCATGGCCAAGTTGTGTTAAAGGAGCTATTTCTTTGTTGTATAACTAACTGTATGATTTAATGGCGCATCGATCCAGACCACATTCATCTCACCAGGGGCCCTAATTTTAGTATAAGGGTATGTACATTTAAAGAGCAGATAAGGATAATTTTTGTTTATCCCTGAGAGTCATGCAACTTTGGAATTTGCAGCCAGAGAGCTGGAGGCTGTGTTATAAGTACGGTCATGTTAGAGATAAACAGGTTTGTGGACTACTGGGAGATCAAGGGATGTGGAACTTGTGGGGATCATATGACCAACTCGCCTCCTATTTGTGATGCCATAATGCTTATGGTGACTCGGCAATGCAAAAGCATTGGTAAGGATAACATGGTCAGCCAGGGTCAATGGCCAAATCGAGCTGGTACTGACCCCACTCACAAGCCCTGAGATGCTGGAGAGGAGGGCTACATAAGTAAGCTACAGATTTAAATATTTTTAATTGTTCTACTTTTAATTAATTTAAATACATTTATTTCATTGAATAATGCCCTATAAAGGATTGAAACAGGCCATTTGGCATTACTCATCCATGCCATCCTGTGGGCACCTCTCTGTATATGTCCCATTGCCCAGCACTTGGTCCTTAGCCCTTTATTCTTTATGGTTTGAATTTTTGATATTTTCAAGTATTTATGTTTTTTTTTAATTGTATTTCAAATGTTTCGATCAGGGACACTTAAAAGCAGCTCAAAAACCTTTGATAATGGTGAGCTGCCAAAGACTATCAAGGGGATATCAAGGAGATGTGAGAGAAAATGGTGAGGGAGAGAGAGAGGAGCGGGAAGGGTGAGGGGCAAGGTCTAGAGAAGGAAGGTGGGCCGAGAGGATAGACACAAAATACTGGAGGTAACTCAGCGGGACAGGCAGCATCTCTGGCGAGAAGGAATGGGTGAGGTTTCTGGTCGCAACCCTTATTCGAAATATCATCCATTTCTTCTCCCCGGAGATTCTGCCTGTCCCGCTGAGTTACTCCAACATTTTGCATTTATCTTCGGTTTAAACCAGAATCTGCAGTTCCTTCCTACACAGAGTCTAGAGGTGTTGGGTCCAGGATATCTTGGTGTGGCTGCAGAACATCCTGAAGGGCCACATACTAGTGAGGGCATGATTAGGCCAGATGAATACATGGCTGAGCAGCGGGAGCAGGGGTACATGCTTTTGGAACATTGGGATCTTTTGGGGTCAGAGGTGACCTGTACAAGATGGATGGGCTGCAGCTGTATTGGAGAGTAATCAATATCCTGAGAGGGAGATTACTGGTGCTCCCAGGCAGGGTTTAAAGTGGATTAGCAGACGGGAGGGTCACAGAGCAAACAGGTGAGAGGGTGGTGTCAAATATTGCAGCCAAGGAGAGCAACTTGCCTATGCCATCCAAGATGCCCCAGCTACACTAGTCCCACCGGCTCACATTTGGCCCATATCCCTCAACCTTTCCTATCCATGTACCTGTCCGAATGTCTTTTAGATTTTGTTATAGTCTCTTCCTCAACTACCTCCTCTAACAGCTTGTTCTATATACCCGCCACCCTCTGTGAAAAGGTTTCCCCTCAGGTTCCTATTAAATCTTTCCCCTCTCACCTTAAACCTCTGACCTTTGGTCCGAATCCCCTGCTCTGGGTAAAAGTGTGCATCTAAACTATCTATTTCCCCTTGTACACCTCTATAAAATCTTATCCCCTTGTACCCCTCATCCCCCTGCTTTCCAAGGAATAAAATCCTACCCTGCCGAACCTCTCTCTTATAGCTCAGAACCTAAAGTCCAGGCAACATCCTTGTAAATCTGTTCAAGAAGGAACTGCAGATGCTGGAAAATCGAAGGTACACAAAAATGCTGGAGAAACTCAGCGGGTGCAGCAGCATCTATGGAGCGAAGGAAATAGGCAACGTTTCGGGCCGAAACCCTTCTTCACACTGATAGGGGGTGGCGGGTAAATCTTCTCTGCACTCTTTCTGGCTTAACATCATCCCTCCTCTAGCTGGGTGACCAAAACTAAATTCCAAATGTGGCCTCACCAACATCTTGTACAACTGTAACAGAACATCACCCACAAGCCTTTATAACGCATCTATACTTGTAGGGATGGGCAATAAAGGCTTGTGGGGTGGGTGATGCTCAGATTCAGGAAAATGAATAAATAATTATTTCTTGACATGAATACATTGTACTAAATGACTTCCTTCAATGATTCAATGGCAAATCAGAGACAAGGTGTTGTGCTGGTGAGGTGGATCTGAATGCCTCAGTGTGTTATATTATAGATGATGCATTGGATTCATTGCATATTATAATAATTTGGGCCTGTCACTTGTTGTGGTCGCTGTTACCCTCGTTTGGCCATTATCAAAGTGTGAAGCACAGCAATGCCCTTGATGTGTGGAAGAAATTTCTCCCGGAGGTCCAATTTGTCCAAGACCAGTTTGGATCAGTCACTAAGTTGGAGTCACATGGGTCACACCCACCCATATCCCTGAGTTTGAAGGAAGCCAGCAGACAACACACAAATGCCCAAACCCTGACTCATATACACAGTAAAGACTAGTTGATGACTGTTGATTGTGGGGATTGAGCTTGTCACACCAACCCTGTCTGACAATGAGCAACAAAATCAGGGGCTTGACTGCAGACGTGGTGTGTGCAACAACATTTCTATGAGACACCAGGAGCTCCAGATGCTGTTTTACACAAAGAGACACTAAGTCCTGGAGTAACTCAACAGGCCAGGGATGCAGAGCATGGATAGGTGAAATTTCGGGCTGGGACCCTTGTTCAATCTGCAGAAGTCTAAAGAAGTTCGATAGTTCCTATTATCACCACCAGACTCAAATGTTTATGCTTATAAGGTGCTTTCTGAGGTGTGCTGACATTTGCAAAGTAGGGGCCATTGAGACCAGGTGGTGGTAATAGAAAGAAAAATCCAGTGACAACTCACCCACCCTGTGAATGGTGGCATGGAACACCCTCCATTCCCCTGGAGGGCCGCAGTCCTGGCCGTATCCTGAAGATGGCGCCTCTGCCAGTGCCACATACGCTGGCAACTGCGTGGGCAGGCAACCCCTGATAACTTTGTGTCTTGGCCTGTCTTTTGGGCAGCAGGGAATTAGACTGTACACAGCAGAAGGAATTAGGCTGCTGGATGAAAGACATGCAGGCAGCTGGGATGCAGCCCTGTTGGGAGAAGAGGTGAATGGAGGGCCATGGACTGAAGGGAACATATAAGCAGGAATTATAATAATAATAATAATAAATAATAATAATAAACTTTATTATGGACTCAAGGTCCAGACAAGGGGCAACATTACATTAAAAATGCATTGCATATCAAATATCATAAATATATATAAAATCATGGTATATCACATAAAAACATCATAATTTATATTTAACAAAAACCCACAATACTTAAGTCAAAAATCCAGATTAAAAGATGATCAATGTCCTACAACGAGACAACGATACCAGTGTCTCCACAACTGGGATTCGTAGCGTGTAGTGCTAACCCTTATGTTTGTCAAGGCCACAATAAGCACATTTGCACAAGAGCAATGGGTGATGTATGATAATAACACAGCAGTCAACCTAATGACCAGCTTCTACCTTCCATCAATCACCCCGCCACCCACCTCACCGATGCAGATGGCTTCCTAACATGCCATAGTAACACAATGAGCAAGAACTCACAGCAGTCTGATATCTTGCGTAAATAATTGATGGTCACATGTGGTGACCGCACTGTGGACATATATGGGTGTAGTGTAAGCACCGCATGGTGTACCGAGTCAGAACAGCCTCAAGTCTACAATGTGGTGAAAATCTCTCCCTCACCAACCTAGATGACAACATTATCCGGGACAAAGTAGCTCATTTGATTCCCCCTAATCATTCTCTCTAGCACAGGCGTGCAGTGGCCACAGAGTGCACTGCTGACCAAAGGCATTGCAGTCACTTGCTCGGCAGCGCCCAGGAGAGTACCGTACAGATGCACCATACCTCACCTCTACCGTCGAGAAGGAGTAGGGCGTGAGATCACCACCGCCTGCAGATTCCCCTTCAGGTTACACACCATCCTGATATGTAAATCTATCATGGTTCCATCATTATTATGAGGTCTAAGAATTTTGTTGGTCTGTTTCAGGACATATAACACTAAAACACTCTTGACATTTAATGTTGTGGGGACAGCATTAGAACTATAACGATTCAAGAAGGCAGTAGTTCACCACCACCAAGTGCAATTAGTACATAGTGGAAAATAAATGCTGAATTTTGCAGTGACGTCCAGATCTCCAAAAGTGAGACAATAAAAGGAACTACCAGAACTGTTAGAATCTCCAGAGTTCTGCCACTATTACTTTGCACAGAACTTTGTCACACTCCAGTATGTGCAAAACCTGTGCTTTTTTTTAATAAGAGAGTAATTGACAGGATAAAGTCAGATCTGCAGGGGGTAGTACATGGATGCCGGTGTGCATGGACTTGGCTGAGTGAAGATACCCACCCACCCTCACTGATAATGGCGCATGCAGGATTGTTCACTAAAACCCTTGGCTAGATTGGAGACCACAACCTTTTCAAAGCACCTTTCACCAGAGGAGAAACACTGAGAAGCCGCCTGCAGAATCAGAATTGCCAACCTCACCCAGCAAGTGTCAGTCTTCAGACTGAAGATAGACACAAAAAGCTGGAGTAACTCAGACAGGCAGCATCTCTGGAGAGAAGGAAAGGGTGACGTTTCGGGACCCTCTTGCGACTGCGAACTGCTGGTACCTCACTGTGGCAGTGAGCCACAACCTTCCTTCCCTTTCAGCCACCACCACTTGGCTCCCAGACTGGAATTCCATTGGCCCCCACTCAGTCCTTCCAGGACGTGGCCTTGCGCCTTCACACACAGGGGTTGCCAGCTCTCTCGAGTTATCCTGAAGAAGCGGTGCTCTATTTCCTACACACACCCAGCATTGGAAATCCATCAGCTGACAGCAGAGGTCAGGGACATAGCCACTGAGAGCAAGGCTTACATGGTTCCCGAGACACCAATCAGAACAGCCGATGGCCAAGGTGTAGGAGCTCGGAGTGTCAGCTGAATATGCCACAAGATGGCCGACTGGCATATTCCTGATATGTAAATCTATCATGGCTCCATCATTATTGTGTGGTCTAAGAATGAATGTAAGAATTTCATTGGTCTGTTTCCCAGTGACATCTATCTATATTATGTTACTAAATCTCTCATCTTGTTTGTTTGTATGCGTAAGTGTGTGTGAGATCCCAAAACCCCGTTAAAAGTACAGGATAGCGCTACAATGTTTGGCCCACCTTATTCACCATTGACCTGTGATGTAAATGAAACAAGTTTCAGATTGATGTTATATTTTACAAGTTATTGACATTTTAAACTTTACAAAAATCATTTTTCAAACCACTTTTCAACTTGCCCTGCCCATCAGCTGCGTTCGATGTCACAATGACGCCACAATGGGATCCCATTCGCCGTCACAATGACGTCATAATGGGATCCCGAATCTCATTTACATTTAAAAAATCGCGATTTCAAAAAAACTCAGTTTTAATCAAATTACGTTTTCATTAACAACTAGCATTGTGTTCAGGTTACTTTAAAGAAAAAACACGATTTTCATTGAGAATTTCATTTTTTTTTCTAAAGCGCGATTTTCGTTCTGGGGTGGAGGAGGGCTGGGATAGGAGGGAGGTTTCATTAAAAAATGCGATTTTCATTGTGGGGGGTGGAATAGGGGGAAGTGAGGAATGGGGGGGGGGGGGAGCAGGGGGATAGAGGGACACCCCTCACACTCTAGTGGACATTTTTTAGAAAGGAGATGAGGAGGAATTTCTTTAGTTAGAGTAATGAATCTGTGGAAAATTTTGAGATTAAAAAAGACCAAGTCTGCAATTTTTAGGCCAAATTGACATATTCGTAACAATAAGGGTGTCAAGGACACCAAATTCACTTTCAGAGGGAGAAGTATCAAAAATTGTATGGCGGAGTAAACTCATACTCGAAGCAAATTAGCATCTTCTGCTCCTATTGATTTTCAATGGACATTACAAAAAAGCTGGGTGATTTGGATAGGTCAAAAGCCCATGCATTAAGGAAAGATTAACATTTTTAAATAGCCTAAGTGTGCCAAGGAATTATTGGGAAATAATTGTTTCAATGTAACTGTTTTTATATATATTTAATCTATTTATGTAATGGAAGAGAATTTAGTGTTCACAGCTGTAAATAAATGCCCATTTAAATCGGCTTTCTGTGGGTTCAACGTGAATGCGCAGGTTTAGATCCGTTGACATCGGTGCTGTCTGTATGAGTGCCCTCAAATACCCTGAGAAAAGTACTGCGGGATATAAAAGCTCTGGTGAACTACTCCTACAATCCAAAGATATGCAGGTTATATAGGTTAATTTGGCTTTAATGTAAAAATAAGGTACATAGAATGTTTGCTTTATAAAGCTAGGGTACTGCGATCGCTTATCAGCATGAATGAGACAGTGGTTTTGCAAATTATTATAACACATTATCGAGGCTATAAAACTAATAATACCTTTTGCGACCGGGTCTTGCAGCGATTTTTCGTTAATGATTTACTAGGCTGAACATCTGCGATTAGTACAGCCTAGTAAAAATTGCGTTTTAAACCCGCCCCCTCCAAACAGCGCCAAAATCGCGGACCTGGCTGTGGGCAGATTCCCAATGACGATTCAGGTAGGTTTTGTAACATACCTAGTTAGAGGGTAATGAATCTGGAATTCATTACCACAGAATGTGGTGAAGACCAAGTCATTGGGTATTTTTAGGCGGAAATTGACAGATTCGTGATTAGTAAGGGTGTCAAGGCAGGAGAATGGGGTTTGAGAGGGAGAGTTGGTCAACCATGATTGAATGGCGGAGTAAACTCAAAGGAGCAAATGGCCTAATCCTGCTCCTGTGACTTATGGCAGGCAAAAACGAGGAGCGTATTCTCCAAGGAGGAAACTCGAGTGCTCTTGGCACTCATCGTATGTGAATTATTTGTTTATTGCCACCATGAAGCGTGGGGAAGATGTGTTTCAACGCTGGTGCTGCCGCTGTATATATTCGGAGGCTATTTTTGTAATAGAAGAGATTAGGGGGAGCACAGTGGCTCCCTGGAGGAGACCGCTGCCTTACGGGGCTCCTGCAACGGCGACAGGTTCCCCGCCCGAGTATGGGGGCTGAAGAGCTCCTGGAGCATGGCCTAACCCTGTGCCCCGCGGGTTTTCTCTGGCTCTGGTTTTGCGAGCGCACACCGGGGGGTCCAAAAGACTTGCAGGTTTGTAGGTAATTGGCTTCTGTAAATGGTCGCTAGACAATCGCCATCGCCAGCCGGGGGTGATCGCTTTCACTCTGACATCGGGGGGGGGGGAGAGTGCATAACTAAACACAAACTTTTTTTATGCTTCCATCACAGTGACACGTGATGTTTGTTAAATGTAATTACCTGTGTCTGGGGTCTATTTGTGTGCACCCACACCTGCACAAACGGCATTTCGTTTGGACACAGGGGTCACAATGACAATTAAATTGACTCTGACTCTTGACTCTCTTGACACGCGCGTTGACACACATGCACACACACATACACACACACATGCACGCACGATGCACACACACACACAGACACATACACGTGCGCACACACACGCACACACACGCACACACATACACACACACACATGCATATACACACACACACGTGGGCCTTCCCATTCTTTGTCACTGCCTTGGTGTGGCCCTGAATCCACCCAAAGGCCAGACCAGGAGGGGATATCTCATCTCTTGGTGCGTTGCCATTCGGTGCAAGGTTCGTCTCTGCGTGTTGCCATTCGAGTTCAGATTCAGATTCTCAATCTGCATCTGAGCAGGATCTGAACCGTGGATGGTTAGACCAGGGAGACAATGGCTGCACCCTCCCACTCTTTGCCTGCCCTTGTCCGCCTGACGTTAATGGTCTGTCCCACCTCCACGACCTATTTCACGACCTCTGCCGAGTTTGCCCTTGACTCATACTCGCAGCATGGTCGTCACAAGGTCGTAGGAGGTCGTAGGAGATCGTAGCAGGACGTGATGCTAGTAGTAGGTACTCATGGCATCAAGTAGGTCGGGGCGTTTTTCTGGCATGATGAAAAATGTCCACGAGTAAAAAAGGTTGTGAATTAGGTCGTGAAAGTGGGACAGGCCCTTTAGGGAAAGGCAGGGAGCAGCAGCTTCAGTTTCACTGCTCCTGTCCCTACCCTTTGGGCTCATGTAGCCAGAGTCAAGCACGAAGTTGTGTCAGGTTGAAGATAGATACAAAAAGCTGGAGTAACTCAGCAGGACAGTCAGCATCTCTGGAGAAAAGGAATAGTCTTTTTCTCCAGCTTTTTGTGTCTCTCTTCAGTTTAAACCAGCATCTGCGATTGTGTCAAGCTATCCGGTCAGGCCAAGGCTGCTCCGTACAGCTGAAGGGAACTCTGACTCCCACCAGCATAACAGGTCCCTCAGCTGTTTGAAATGGGCTGTACAATTTGGCATGAAGGGGACCGGCCATTATAGCATGGCAGAGCACAGGAAGAGCCTGTCATCTTCAGAGAGGCAATCGGCCAATGGAGCTGCAGTCACCTCCTCCATCTGCCAATGGTTCCTGTCAATGGCTAAATGGTCTTTAACCTGTTGCTGACATCTCCACCCAAGCTCACCGCCTGAACCTGCTTCCACCAGACCTCTGGCCTGGGCTTCTGCTTCATATGGAGGGAAAGCCTGTAATTTGCCACCACTCATTGTCTTGGGTGCGGCCGCAAAACCAATACCAGCTTGAGAAAACGAGAGGCAGCATTAACAAAGCTCTGTGCGGTGGGCGGTACATGTTTGTAGCGTTTCCAGGCAACCCGCAGCTTAGCATTCAGCCTGTAACTTCTCAGGTTGTTCCAGCAGTGAACTGGCATCACCACTCCTGCTCGCTCTGTCGCTGGGTTGGTGTGAATCCAGGCCTCTACGCCCCCCCCCTCACTTCAAGGTCATGGGTCAGCGGCCTAGTGGCGCCCAGATCCAGCTGCTGGGGTTTGTGCTGGGAGCGGTGGGCTGGATCGGAGCCGCCATTGCCATGGGGCTGGTCCAGTGGAGAGTGTGGCACGTGAGGTCGGCGGAGGTTGACTCGGGCGTGGCCTGGGTGGGCATCTGGAGGGCCTGCCTCTGCAGCAACCGGCTGGCGTCCCCGCCACTCCGCGTGATGTCCTGTCAGGCGATGGGCGCAGGAGAGGCCTTTGTGCCGTGGGAGATCGCCGCCGCCCAGCCGCTGATGGGGACGGCCGTCGTTGCCGGTGCTCTGGGGAAGGCGGCAGCTGTCTCTGGCCTGTGGAGAGTCTACCTGGGCAGAGGGTGTGCCGGGCTGGCCATGAGGGCCGCAGGGTGCTTCCACCTGCTGGCCGGAGTCTGTGCCATCATCCCTGCTGGCTGGAACCTCAGCTCCGTGACTGGCAGCCGCTCCATCACCTTCCCGCCGCGGTTCGGCCTGCCCAGCTCCCCACAGACCCCAGGAGGTGGGTGCGGGCATCTACGTGGCCATCTTCTCTTCCGGCCTGCTCCTCCTGGCTGGTCTGCTGCTGCTCAGTTACAAGACTCCTGTGTTCTTTTCCAACAACAAGGTCCACCCTTCCGCCCTGGATCCATGGGATAGAAACAGCCTGGTCTCTGGGGCCACCATTTTAACGGAAAACCGCTTGCATGCAGACAGTTTCTCGGAGTATTCCCTGGCCAGCTGTGGAACGGATAACCCGGCATTCCGGACTGAGGAGTGCTGAGGAGGTTGGAAAGCCCCAATGAAAAACGGCAAAGCCCCACAATTCCTACACCTTGTGCAGTATCTGCACCAATGAGGCGGCCTGAAGGAAAGGTTGAGTTACCTGTTCAGACCAGAACACCTGAGACCTTGTGATCTGTTGGCTGGTGGTCGAAGGCGGGCCACGTGGGACTCGGAGGATGTGCCGCAGAGAACAAAGGAGGACCCAGCGTGGTGGGACTTCCGTGAGAAGTGGGGGGGGAGAACATTGGAGGACTGGTGGGGAGAACATACAGTCGGTGGATCCGGTGCAGGATACTTTATAACTTTGTCAGCGTCTTTTATGCGGTGACTTTCAAATAATTTTACTGTGACTTGTCACATGTAACAATAAAGTATTCAATTCAATTCAATTCAATTGTTGGATTGGACAGTGCTGATAAAACGTGCTTGATAAACTGTGGCTATTTTGTTTGCAATCAAAGGTAAGAAGGATTTTGAAGGGGCAGGTGTGGAAAGATGATTCCATTTATGACAGATGGAGTGGAGAGTAAAAGCCCAAATCATAGCTGCAAGTAGTTAGGACTAAACCCAATAGGGAATGGGAAGCAGCGGACATGATCCCCATATTACGTGTTTGTGGAGATGCCGGGTAAACATTTGTAGGCAGAAGGCAGCAGGGGAAAATAAAGATGTAATTCTTCTGAAAAAGACTCAATGGGTCAGATCAGGAGAGAGAACCGGACTCATGAGCACAGTAGGCGTGCATTAAATCAAAGCAATTGGTGTGGATAATGTATTTAAATAAAAATTTCCCTCGTGTTTTGTAGAAGAAAGCCAATGTTTTTTTTTGAATAATGTTTTTTTGACCGGGTTTGTTTATTAACTTGAAACATATAATTCAGTTGGTTATTTAATTGAGCACGACAGCTTGGAGTTGGAGGTCTTGAGGTGGAACCACCTGGGCTGGTGACTAACGTGATGCCCCCACAATCCAAGCAGCGAGCAGGCAGCTGGTTTCCTGTTCCGTGCCTATGTTGTTCCACTCTCATCCACTAGAGGTGGCTCTGGAGTAGCATGAATACAGATAGATGCCTGAATATGATGTGGATTACAAACCAGACCAATTTTGCAGTGGGGTTGATCCAAATAATAAAACGTTATGTTGTCCTTGGACATCTCAGACTTTTTCAAATGTGGATTAAAAACAGGGAATCTGGTGAAAATGAGTGCCTCAGAGGCAGGGCTTTTCAGTTCAAGTTTCTCAGGCTGAGTCCCACAGAGATAGTTTTCCATCCCCTCTGTAGCTACTCCGGTATCCTGCACCCAGGACTTACTTGACAACTGATGGTGTTACAGATGATAGACACAAAAAGCTGGAGTAACACAGCAGGACAGGCGGCATCACTGGAGAGAAGGAATGGGTGACGTTTCGGGTCGAGACCCTTCTTCAGATACAGATGACCTCCCCTGCAGAGGTGTGACCTGCATTTGTCAATGAGATCAATGGCAGGTTTCTAATGCCCCCCCTGGGAAGCACCTGAAAACCATCGTTTGGTTTGAGCAGACATTTATAATGCCATGTTGCTTTAACCTCTCAAAATGATAATTCAGGGTCATAGTCTGTCGATGATTTCCATAACTTAATTAATCGTGAATATTCTAGCTGGGTGCAGAACGTGACTTGCATTTCATCCTCCATCTTCCAGAGGTTCTGATGCTCCTCAGAAATCATTGTAACCTTTGTAATCCCATTAATTACCACTTCTGCTTACTCCTAACCTGACCTCATCTGACTCATTCATCCACACGATTGCTCTGGCAGAGAGCAGCTGACATATGCATAGAAGAATCCCAGCAATGATGGTTAGCTGAGTCAGCATGAATGGAGGAGAATTTTAGCAGGGGTTCATGCTTCTACCCTTCCCAACTCCATCACAAGATCAGTTGAGAGGCGATTATGCAGGACTTTGGGAATGGGGGGGATGGAAATGTAGACAAGTGTAGACGCTACATCTTGAAGAAATGAGACTCGTCTTAGCAGGAAAATCAGCAATTTTTAAAGATATGGTCTCCTTTTATTGATTCATTACAAGTATAGTATGGTGCAACACAACTCTAGAATTAAACCGATTCACGAACAGGGTGATGGGTGTGGTGAGAAATGAAGCAGGTATATCAACACATAAGGGTCTCTTTTTTTTTCTTTCTTTCTTCTTCTATAGGCTTTTACTGGTTCACTCCTGGACTGCACTATGCTAGTCTAGGGGTTTACACATCACTATTTCTTTCACTCTCTCTCTTTTTCGTTCTTTCTCCCTCGTTCTATTTTTCTCTTGTTAAATTAAAAATAGAAGATGTACATTAAATGTATTTCGTCACATGCCGCAGTCTATACTACTGTACACTGCTAATAAAAATACAAATAAAAAAATATTTAAAAAAGGAAATGTAGACAAGGAAGAAAAGGTCTTGTTCTGGGTGAAACTAAAAAACACTGGTAGGAATAGTTTATGGGGTTCCTGATGGTAGTTGTAACGTTGGGCAGAGCATTTATTAGGAAACCAGAGAAACATAATAAGCGTTGTACAGTAATCGCAGGGTGTTTAATTTTCCTGTCAGCAAACAAACCAAATTTGCAAAAATGTCGTGGCAAGTGCTCTCAAGAAGGCACTCAAGTTAGTTTTCAAAATCAGTAGATTAGAGATATGGTGTGGAAACAGGCCCTTTGGCGCTCTGCGATGCTGCGAGGTTAAATATGAAATACAGATTCAATTCAGATTCAGATTCAATTTTAATTGTCATTGTCAGTGTACAGTACAGAGACAACGAAATGCATTTTAAGAGCATCAGAACCTCTGGAAGATGGAGGATGAAATGCAAGTCACGTTCTGCACCCAGAGACAACGAAATAGGTCTTTTTTAATCGTTATGTATATGAAAGGGTTAATTAATAACATTGTTAGGTGATCATAGCATGATATAACTTCGAGGGTAACCTTAGTTGTTCAAAATTAGAGCCTTACAATAGAACAATGAAAATTCTGGGATGAATTCTTAAATCCTCAGCATGATGATTCCTTTTCAAAACATTATGACCATCCTCATTCACTCTAGTAATAGTAATACCTAATATTTCACTAATCACAGTTGTATCATCTTGTTTCCCACAGGATTTTTATTCCTTAAATTTTTTTATAGATTTTTTTTTTTTTTAATGTTTGCCTTTCCTTATCTGTCATTGTATCTTTTCATCTAACTCTAACCCTAACCTCATCTGCATATGTGCCTCCAGATATGAAAGGAATCTCTAATCTTCAAAAAGTGTACATTCCCCTCAGGATTAAAGATCCCCTGGGAAATGGATGAGGCCATGGCAAGTAAAGTATCAGGTGCATCATAGGACTAGATCAAAGAAGGAGCTAGAAAAGGTTACACCAAGGACTGTGATGATTACGGAGTGTATAAGTATGATTGACAAATTGATTAAAAACAAGAAAATGGACCATGAGAATAAACATGTATTAGTCATAAAAACACAATGTAAACATTTATTTTGTTATTTAAATAGGAAAAGATTAACAAAAAATGTGGACCAATCTTTCTGTTGTTTGATTCACCAACTGGTCATTATGTGGAACCCTGCACATCTCCTCCTTGAGCAATGGGCAGACCTACAGTGTAGCACAGTCTGCCCTTCACCACAGTTGTATGTGTCAGGTATTCACACAGAGCCCCATTTTACCATTACCCATCAACTTGTGTAGGGGGTGGTTGGAACCTTCTATATCCTCCTTTTTGTATCGGGCTAGCACAGTGATGTGGTGGTAGAGTTGCTGCCTTACAGTGCCAGAGACCCAAGTTTGATCCTGACCACAGGTGCTGTCAGTATGAAGTTTGTACGTTCTCCCTGTGACTACGTGGGTTTTCTCCAGGTGATCTGGTTTCCTCCCACATCCCAAAGATGTGCAGGTTTGTAGGTTAAGTGGGTTCTGTAAATAGACTCTCGTGTGTCAGACAGAATTAGTGTATGGCTGATCGCTGGTCACCGTGGGCGCGATAGGTCAAAGAGCCTGTTTCCACACTGCATCTCTAGAACTAAACAGTGTGTCCATTTGCCCTCTGACTCTGAAGGAAACAGCAAGGTGCTTGATTGCACGTGTAAGTCGCACCTTCCACCGCAGCTTGCGGGTGGGTTCAGTGGAAGTGCCGGCTCCCTGTGTGGTCCTGAGCAACTACAAGTAGTTTTCTGCTGTGATGTGACAGTGCAGAAGCATGTGCCATCCTCAATGCTGCTTCCTCTCACCCTGGCTGACCAATTTTCTGCTGTGATAGATACACTGATGAGATGCAGACATTGGTGGGTTAATGTACCCAGCGATGATATCATGGCTTCACTCAGCACTGAGTGAAGGAACGGATAAGAAAACTGCAGAGATAGTTGACAAATATTTTGTGTGTTTCTTGGCAGGAGAAAGCATGGACATCATTCAGGAAAGAGCAAGGGATCAAGAGTACAGTGAAGCCGAGGAACCAAAGAAAATATTACTATCAGTGGTAAAGTAGTACTGGAGACTAAAGCTAACTGGGTACTTGACCACACGTGAAAGGTGGGCTCACCAGATGCATAAGGTTCGATCTTCCAGAATTCTGTAGATTTTCAAATAACCCATAGTATGAAAAGAACAAATCTAGCAGTGTAACATTTTCAAGAAAGTTGGGAGAGGGAAGGCAAGTAACCAGAGGATAGTGAACTTGATACCAGTAAGAGAGGAGATGTTTGGATGAAGTATGAGAAAAATTATGATAAGGTATGTGGAAATTCTAACATGATTGATACATCCTTTCTTCATTATGTTGGTGCTCCTGAATTGTCCAACAATGAAAACGTTCCAACCCTCGAATCTATGTGTGGCCAAACGTAAGTGTGGCCTGGACCTTGGTTAGTAGAGATACTTCACAGTCTCATGGTGGAGCCCAAATCGAGCCACCTATATCATCTTTATATCATCTTTTGTAGACAGGAAGAAAGAGCAGGACATTCATCTCATCCACTGTGGCATTCTGTTACATCATTGCTGATCTTCCGCTTGCACAGCACCATCCAGTACTAGCCCAGACTACTCCGACACCAACCCCCAAACCTGTGACCACCACCAAAGGCTGTAGATTCATGGTACATCATCACCCACAGAATTCCCTCCAAGTTATGCACCATCCTGATTTTGAAAAGTGTAGACGCTTCTTTATGAATGAATGAATGAATGAATGAATGAATGGATGATTGAATGAATGAATGAATGAATGAATGATGCGTTATTGTCATATGTGACAAGTCACAATGACATTCTTTGTTGTCAATGGGTATAAATATTGGAAGGTACCAAGCAACAGCACTCTGGGTCAGTCTTCACCAAAAGGGGTGAAGCTATTCAAAAAGGTACAAGACCATCACCTTCTGAAGGTGGTCTATCACAGTGAAGTCCAACGCTGGAGTCCCATAGTCACAGAGTGAGCGGTGGGTGGGAGAGTGATACTTAATTAAGTATATCTTGAGTTAATAATCAAACCCAGTATTTTTAAATAAAACCAGATTAAAATACCCAACAGGTCAGACTGCTTGTGTGGGAAGAGAAAGAGTTAACTCACATTTTTGCTTAGTTTCAGTGGGTTGGACCAATGTTGTTTGCGGGTACAGAAAGGGAGGCAGAGACACATGACAAGGTTCTTCTAAGTGGATCTAGGAAGATGGGTTTGATGTGTGCATATTATGACGTTGCATTTTTCCTAATGGCCAAAGCTACTAATATTTCCACTTAAATCTTTACTAACTGTTTTCTTTAATTGAACCTTGCCGTTTGGGGGTAAGCAGGGTAAACAAAGTATCTTGAATGAGGACCTCCCAACTCCTTGGTAAGTGAACTTGTGACCTTTGCAATAGAGGTCAATTAATTAATTTCAGCTGATTGGGCCAACAGGATAAAAAGGAAGGCACATTTATTTTTCACAGCAGATCTCAGAGAGGGTGAGGCCTTGGTGGGGATTGTCTGTTACATTGTCACAATACTGGCCTTTGGTTGTGCAGTGTGATGTTGGTGCCAGCCAGCAAGGTAGGTAGGTGGTGGGTCAGTATGTTCACTGTTTTATTCTTCATATAAAGTAGGAACAGATTGAAGGGGTGCTCTCAAAATTAAAAGTGTGGCAAGTGAGCTCAGTCCTGGATGTTTTATTGCATGGGAAAATCCTGGGATGCCCCCTATGGTCTGGATGACTATCTATGACTGGTGTCTCCAGCTTGCGCAACAGGTTTCTGAGCCTGAGTGTTGGCTGGAGGAACTGTGACAAAGGTACCTGGATAGCAGGTTTTTACAAGTTGTCACCTTGCAGCTTGCAGTGGGCCAGGGAACAAATGTGTGACCACCAAACAGAGGAAGGAAAGCGGGCAAATCGCCAGGAAAACGTTTGAGTGCATCTTGCTCCAAAACCATTTCTCTGGAAAAGGTGGAGGTGAATATCCTAGAGGAATTGAGCCAGAACTAAGATCACAGCATTATTGGAGGAAAGATGTAATTCTCCAATAGTGATAGGAGAATCAATAGTGGTGTTGTAAATGTGCTTCTGCATTAGTTGTGCATCCATGATGGCATGTTGCCTTCCTGATGCCAGAGACAAGAACGGGTGTAGGACATTCTAAATGGAGAGGGCGATCAGAGGCTGTAGTCCACATTGGTAAACACACGACATAGGTAAAAAGAGGGAGGAGGTCCTCTTCTTTCCATAACCAATAGGAAATTTATGGTTACATTCAAAGAGTTTTTTTGACTGATAATGGGAGCATTACTGGAGCTAATTCAAAGGAATGTAGCTGGGCAAGTGGTTGGAGTGTCAGTGGGAGAACATTTTGGAGATGGTGACTATAAATTTCCAGTTGGTTAAGGAAAAAAATAAGGATGATCTGAGAGTTAATATCCTGATTGGGGGAAGGCTAATTTTGATATTGCATCACAGAACTGGTAACAGTAGACTGGAAAGATTGAGGGGGGATCTTATAGAAACTTACAACATTCTTAAGGGGTTGGACAGGCTAGATGCAGGAAGATTATTCCCGACGTTGGGGAAGTCCAGAACAAGGGGTCACAGTTTAAGGATAAGGGGGAATTCTTTTAGGGCCGAGATGAGAAAATCATTTTTTACACAAAGAGTGGTGAATCTGTGGAATTCTCTGCCACAGAAGGTAGTTGAGGCCAGTTCATTGGTTATATTTAAGAGGGAGTTAGATGTGGCCCTTGTGGCTAAATGGATCAGAGGGTATGGAGAGAAGGCAGGTACAGGATACTGAGTTGGATGATCAGCCATGATCATATTGAATGGCGGTGCAGGCTCGAAGGGCCGAATGGCCTACTCCTGCACCTATTTTCTATGTTTCTATGAAACATCTCCCCAGCAACGATTAATTGACTTTCAGTGCATGAGGCTTTTTGGATTGGAGAGTTTCACACTTCCACTATCTCTGGGAGAATATTTCCTGATTTTCCTCCTGTTAGCTTTTCTTCATTAAGATTGTGCCAATTCATCAGTATCTCCAGCACTAGAAGTAGTAGTTCCTCTGCCTCTACCTTTGGAATACTTCCTATATTTTAACCATTTGGATTAGCTGATTGCCCAATCGGCTATATGCAGTGTTAATATGATGCATATTGTACTGCACTTTAAAGCATTCTATTTGGGGTAAATATCTTTTCACTGTTTTCCATTTTTACTGTTTCCTCGCTGGCAGGAGATATTGGCAGAATATGAACATTTGGCAGAGTATTGGGTCCCTTGCATCTATGCATCAAGAGCACCCCAAAGCCCTGAGTTTGCCCTCAACTCATACTCGCAGCATGGTCGACACAAAGTCCTAGGAGGTGTTTGTAACTCTCCTTCATGCTCGAGAGTAGTCCCCACGTACTCGAGGCCTCAGCTAGGTCATTGCGTATTTTTCAACATGCTGAAAAATGCCCGCGAGTAAAAAAAGGTCGCCATAGAAAAAAATCAATTTTTTTTTTTACTCATAGGTTTAGTCGAAGTAGGTCGTCGTAGGTCGGCATGTTATTCGTAGGTAATCGAGGGTAGTTGAAGGTAGTCGTAGATAGTCTTCAACATAGTCGAAGGGAGGTCGAAGGAGATCGAAGGAGGTCATCTTCACTCTCCACTATTCGGTGTCTAATTTTCCCGAAGCTAGTCTTCAACATAGTTGAAGCTGGTCTTCAACATAGTCGAAGGAGGTCAAAGGAGGTCTTCTACAGTTGAAGGAGGTCTTCAACATGACACTTTTCAAACTTGCTTAAACTCTTCTAAACTCGCCAATTAGGTCGCTGCAGTGGGACAGCCCCTTCAGAACAAGAGGTCACAGTTTAAGGATAAAGGGGAAATCTTTTAGGACCGAGATGAGGAAAACATTTTTCACAAAGAGAGTGGTGAATCTCTGGAATTCTCTACCACAGAATGTAGTTGAGGCCAGTTCATTGGCTATATTTAAGAGGTAGTTAGATGTGGCCCTTGTGGCTAAAGGGATCAGGGGGTATGGAGAGAAGGCGGGTACAGGATAATGATTTGGATGATCAGCCATGATCGTATTGAATGGCGGTGCAGGCTCGAAGGGTCGAATAGCCTACTCCTGCACCTATTTTCTATGTTTCAGTGTTTGGCGAAATAGTCATTGAGTCTACGCTTGAACTCACTGATGTACAGGAGGCTACATTGGGAACACCGGATGGATTAGATGAGATGCATCTCCAATATGATCCCACCACCAGTCGCATCTTCTCATCGCCACTCTTTTCCGCCTTCTGCAGAGATTGCTCCCTCTGCAACTCCTTGGTTCACTTATCCCTTCCCACTAAAACTACTCCGGCCCCAGGTACTTTCCGCTGAAACTGCAGGAGATCATGAGATGTAACACCTGTCCCTACACCTCCCTCGTCTCCATCCAGGGACCCCAGCATTCCTTCCAGGTGAGACGGATGTTCACTCGCACCTCGTCTAACCTCACCTACACCATTTGCTGTGTCCAATGTGGCCTCCTGTACATCCGCAAGACGAAGCATAGACTCCATGACCATTTTGCTAAACACTTGCTCTCAGTCTCCAAGGCCTGCAGGATCTACCGGTTGCTATCCAATTTAAGTCCTCTTCCTATTCCCATACTGATCTTTCTGTCCATTTCTTCCACCCCCTCCACTTACATCTATTAGAAATTAGAAAAGCTAAAAGAAGAGATGAGGTTGCTTTCAAGTAAGGTGAAAGTAAATCCAAAGGGTTTCTATAGCTATATTAATAGCAAAAGGATAACGAGAGATAAAATTGGTCCATTAGAGAGTCGGAGTGGACAGAGAAGAGATGGGGAAGATATTGAACAATTTATTTTCCTTGGTATTCCCAAGAAGAAAGACATTGAATTATGTGAGGTAAGGGAAACAAGTAGAGTAGCTATGGAGACTGTGAGATTCAAAGAAGAGGAAGTACGGACGTACGGAAGACATATTTTGAAAAATATGAAAATGGATAAGTCTCCAGGTCCTGACAGGATATTCCATAAGAGATTGAGGGAAGTTAGTGTAGAAATAGCAGAGGCTATGACAGAAATATTTCAAATGTCATTAGAAACGGGAATGCCGGAGGATTGGCATACTGCGCATGTTGTTCCATTGTTTAAAAGGGGTTCTAAGAATAAACCTAGCAATTATAGACCTGTTAGTTTGACGTCAGTGGTAGTGAAATTAATGGAAAGGATACTTAGAGATAATATATATATAAGCATCTGGATAAACAGGGTCTGATTAGGAACAGTCAACATGGATTTGTGCCTGGAAGGTCATGTTTGACTAATCTTCTTGAATTTTTTGAAGTGGCTACTAGGGAAATTGATGAGGGTAAAGCGGTGGATGTTGTCTATATGGACTTCAGTAAGGCCTTTGACAAGGTTACTCATGGAAGGTTGGTTTAAGTAGGTTCAATTGTTGGGTATTAATGGTGGAGTAGCAAGATGGATTCAACAGTGGCTGAATGGGAGATACCAGAGAGTAATGGTAGATGGCTGTTTGTCAGGTTGGAGGCCGGTGACTAGTGGGGTGCCTCAGGGATCTGTGCTGGGTCCACTGTTGTTTGTCATGTACATCAATGATCAGGATGATGGTGTGGTAAATTGGATTAGTAAGTATGCAGACGATACTAAGATAGATGGTATTGTGGATAATTAAGTAAATTTCCAAAGTCTACAGAGAGATTTAGGCCATTTGGAAGAGTGGGCTGAAAGATGGCAGATGGAGTTTAATGCTGATAAGTGTGAGGTGCTACATCTTGGCAGGCCAAATCAAAGTAGGACATACATGGTAAATGGTAGTGAATTGAGGAATGCAGTTGAACAGAGGGATCTAGGAATAATTGCGCATAGTTCCCTGAAGGTGGAATCTCATGTGATAGGGTGGTAAAGAAAGCTTTTGGTATGCTGGTCTTTATAAATCAGAGCATTGAGTATAGAAGTTGGGATGTAATGTTAAAATTGTACAAGGCATTGGTGAGGTCAATTCTGGAGTATGGTGTACAATTTTGGTTGCCTAATTATAGGAAGGATGTCAACAAAATAGAGAGAGCACAGAGGAGATTTACTAGAATGTTGCCTGGGTTTCAGCAACTAAGTTACAGAGAAAGGTTGAACAAGTTAGGCCTTTATTCTTTGGAGCACAGAAGGTTAAGGGGGGAACTTGATGGAGGTCTTTAAAAATGATGAGAGGGATAGACAGTTGACATGGATAAGCTTTTTCCATTGAGAGTAGGGAAGATTCAAACAAGAGGACATGACTTGAGAATTAAGGGACAGAAGTTTAGGGGTAATATGAGGGGGAACTTCTTTACTCTGAGAGTGGTAGCTGTGTGGAATGTGCTTCCAGTGGAAGTGGTGGAGGCAGGTTCGATTTTATCGTTTAAAAATAAATTGGATAGGTACAGTGGCTTACAAAAGTTTTCATACCCCTTGAACTTTTCCACATTTTGTCACGTTACAACCACAAACGTAAATGTATTTTATTGGGATTTTATGTTATAGATGAACACAAAGTGGTGCATAATTGTGAAGTGGAAGGAAAATGATACATGGTTTTCAATTTGTTTTACAAATAAAAAACTGAAAAGTGTGGTGTGCAAAAGTATTCAGCCCCCCTGAGTCAATACTTTGTAGAACCACCTTTCGCTGCAATTACAGCTGCAAGTCTTTTGGGGTATGTCTCTACCAGCTTTGCACATCTAGAGACTGAAATTTTTGCCCATTCTTCTTTGCAAAATAGCTCAAGCTCAGTCAGATTAGATGGAGAGCGTCTGTGAACAGCAATTTTCAAGTCTTGCCAGAGATTCTCAATTGGATTTAGGTCTGGACTTTGACTGGGCCATTCTAACATGTGAATATGCTTTGATCTAAACCATTCCATTGTAGCTCTGGTTGTATGTTTAAGGTCATTGTCCTGCTGGAAGGTGAACCTCCGCCCCAGTCTCAAGTCTTTTGCAAACTCTAACAGGTTTTCTTCCAAGATTTCCCTGTATTTGGCTCCATCCATCTTCCCATCAACTCTGACCAGCTTCCCTGTCCCTTCTGAAGAAAAGCATCCCCACAGCATGATGCTGCCACCACCATGTTTCACAGTGGAGATGGTGTGTTCAGGGTGATGTGCAGTGTTTGTTTTCCACCACACATAGCGTTTTGCATTTAGGCCAAAAACTTCAATTTTGGTCTCATCTGACCAGAGCACCTTCCTCCACATGTTTGCTGTGTCCCCCACATGGCTTGTGGCAAACTACAAACGGAACTTATTATGGCTTTTTTTCAACAATGGCTTTCTTCTTGCCACTCTTCCATAAAGGCCCGATTTGTGGAGTGCACGACTAATAGTTGTCCTGTGGACAGATTCTCCCACCTGAGCTGTGGATCTCTGCATCTCCTCCAGAGTTACCATGGGCCTCTTGGCTGCTTCTCTGATCAATGCTCTCCTTGCCCGGCCTGTCAGTTTAGGTGGACGGCCATGTCTTGGTAGGTTTATAGGGAATAGGGAAGATTCAAACAAGAGGACATGACTTCAGAATTAAGGGACAGAAGTTTAGGGGTAATATGAGGGGGAACTTCTTTACGCAGAGAGTGGTGGCGGTGTGGAATGAGCTCCCAGTGGAAGTGGTGGAGGCAGGTTCATTGGTATCATTTAAAAATAAATTGGATAGGCATATGGATGAGAAGGGAATGGAGGGTTATGGTACGAGTGCAGGCAGGTGGGACTAAGGGGAAAAAAATTTGTTCGGCATGGACTTGTAGGGCCGAGATGGCCTGTTTCCGTGCTGTAATTGTTATATGGTTATATGGTTTATATGGTTTGCAGTTGTGCCATACTCTTTCCATTTTCGGATGATGGATTGAACAGTGCTCCGTGAGATGTTCAAAGCTTGGGATTTTTTTTTATAACCTAACCCTGCTTTAAACTTCTCCACAACTTTATCCCTGCCCTGTCTGGTGTGTTCCTTGGGCTTCATGATGCTGTTTGTTTACTAATGTTCTCTAACAAACCTCTGAGGCCTTCACAGAACAGCTGTATTTATACTGAGATTCGATTACACACAAGTGGACTCTATTTACTAATTAGGTGACTTCTGAAGGCAATTGGTTGCACTGGATTTTATTTAGGGGTATCAGAGTAAAGGGGGCTGAATACTTTTGCACGCCACACTTTTCAGTTTTTTATTTGTAAAAAAAATTTGTAAACCATGTATCATTTTCCTTCCACTTCACAATTATGCGCTACTTTGTGTTAGTCTATCACATAAAATCCCAATAAAATACATTTACGTTTGTGGTTGTAACGTGACAAAATGTGGAAAAGTTCAAGGGGTATGAATACTTTTACAAGCCACTGTATATGGACGGGAAAGGAATGGAGGGTTATGGTCTGAGTGCAGGTAGATGGGACTAGGGGAAAATAAGTGTTCGGCACGGACTTGAAGGGCCGAGTTGGCCTGTTTCCGTGCTGTAATTGTTATATGGTTATGTTCCTTTCCCTGGCTTCACAATTTGCACCAATCCTTTTGCCTCACACCATCTGTCTTTTTATCTCTGATCTTTGTTCACCCATCTCCCTATCAAATAACCCTCCTTACCTGTGACAGCCTATTACCTGCCAGACTTTGCCCTACCCCTTCTAGTTTTCTTCCCTCCCCTCACCCACCCCACAATGGGTTTGAAGAGGGATCCCAATGTGAAACATTGCCTATCCATGTTTTCCTGAGATGCTGCCTAACCTGCTGAGCTGCTCCAACACTTTGTGTTTTCTTTTGTAAACTAGCAACTGCAGTTCCTTGTTTCTACTCTGAAGAACGTGGAGCCTTGGGTGTTGAAGGCATGGCCTCCATTAACCAGGGGAGGCTGAGGGGTGATCTTATAGAGGTGTAAAAAATCATGAAGGTAATAGATAGGGTGAATGCACAACCTTTTACCCAGAGTATGGGAATCAAGAACCAGAGGGTATGGGTTTAAGGTGAGAAGGGGAAGATTTAATCGGAACCTGGTGCAACATTTAGTTGGTGCAGTGATATATGGAGCAAGCTGCCAGAGGAGGTAGTTGAGGTAGGTACTATAACATTGAAAATACATTTGGACAGGTACATGGACAGGAAAGGTTGAGAGGGAAATGACCAAATGCAGGCACATGGAGCTAGTGTGCATGATGGTCAGCATGGAGGAGTTGTGCAGAAGAGCTTGTTTCCGCGTTGTATGAATCTATGATGGTGTGACTATAGCTAGGGATCGTCTGAGGATTCACCACAACACAATAAGGGTTGGAGCACCACTTTCAAAATGGCCTTGAGTGTATCCCCTTAAGTGAAGATATTTGATTGGGGGGCGTTTGACTTCGAATAAAATGTTGCATTTACACGTAGCTGTGATGTAGAAAAGTAACCAAAGGTGTTTTGCAGGGCCATTATAAAATGAAGTAGCAAGATATTGGGTTAGATCAGCAAAGGAAAGAAGTATGAAGGCAACTATTTGTTGAGGGAACTCTATTAAAGAAACACAAAGTACCGGAGGGGGTTGGAGATTGCAACCTTCACGTGGTCCGCCCTGTGTCTACAAATGCAATCGACCTGGTATGAACAATCAAGTAAGATCAAATAGAACAAGAAAGTACCGTAGGAACCCAGTGGGTCAGGCAACATCAGTGGAGTAAATGGATACCTGATGTTTTGGGTTAGAACTCTCGAAACAGTGCCTATCCGTTCTCTCCACAGATACAGCCTGACCAGTTGAGTTCCTCCAGAATCTTATATTCCAGCATCCGTAGTTCCTTTAGGCTTCCAGATTTAAAGAATTTGGCAGTAAAGGTTCAGCCACCGATGGTGTAGTGATTAAACGTGAGGATGCTCAAATTTGGAAAAATACAGATCTGATTGTGGTATTTACAATGATAACTGAGTCTGATAAAGGGTAACTAGAGGATGACTATTGCCTCCTGATGGGGGAATCCAGAATAAGGGGAATCCAGGTCATTTAGAATGAATTCAACAAGCACATGTTCAGTCTGTAGTGCAGGGCATCAATTGTAATGTTAAAGACGGAGATCAATTGATCATCTTTATTGAAGACCCAAGATTTACATAGGATGAGTAGCCTTTCCATACACATACCTAATCTTAATTTTTTCCCATCTCTTTGACAGTAACATATCCTCGTGACATTGAAATCGCAAATGATCACAACAGCTTGTATTTGTGCATGTGCACAGGTAGTTAGTAATGCTAATATGGGTGTAAGGTTACAAAATAGTATTACATTATTGCTTCTGGGTCATAAAGGAAAAGATTCAACTCCCAAGCACGACAGTGCTGGTTATTGTAAGAGCAGAATGTAACAAATAGCTTCAGTTTGTTGCTGTGCTGTACCTGTCTGAATGTTCTGAGAATGGATTAACAAGCAAAGTTTGGCACAGAACAGATTTATGGTGAAAAAGGGGGGAAAAAAAAAAGTCTTTGTTTTCAAAACATTGCAAACCATTTGAAGCACGGATCAAACCAAGAGCAGTTCGATCAAGTGTGTTTTCCTGGAAATGAAATCGCATCACATTGTTCTGCATTGTACAATACAATTTCTGTGAAATTTAAGATGACAATGAAAATCAAAAACAAACAGCATGGATTGCTAAATCTGATATTTCTGTTTTGGATTACACTATATGGTTAACCTGTAACGCACAGAAAATCACGGTCAAATAGAATGGCGTCCAATGGTGTGGAACACTTGTCTGGGTGATGGTTTTAGGGGCTACAGTCATGATGGAATGGTCCCACAGAAATATGTTTCCATAGTGCTTGGGACCTGCTTGCTGACTTGGGTACCTCCCTGAGCCATGTCCCAGGCTAAATCTCAGAAACTAACTCGGTTAGGTCCTCCTTAGGTTATTTAATGAATGGCTCATCTTCAGGCCTTCCACATAAAGCCCTCTCCACCCCCCCACCTCGCCAATGGCACTGACCACTATACACCTCCAAATTCATGCCCACTGCAAACACCCATTCCACCAATCGACCAACCTGATCCACAGGCGGTAGTCACTTGACACCTGACCCCTCTCTCTGCCCCCACACACTGATCACATGACCACCAACCTCACCCCCAACCTTCCAAGTGGTGTGGTGATTGTAACCCCTAAATCTGCCAATCCACACCCTCAAAGAGCAAGAGCAAGGTTCCCATCACACCAATTGGACTGCCGTCAACCAAACCCCTCACTGTTGGTGCTTGGCCTTCATCTTTGCACCCTCCCCCCCCCCCCCCCCCCCCCCCCACCCCCCCCCCCACCCCCCCCTTCCCCTCACTTGGATCTCTCTATCTCCTGTGAATGCCTGGGCCTGGACAACATTTCCAATGCACTGGGGAAAATAACTTACCTTGGATAGGGCCAATTCAGTAGCGTCCGAGGCCTTGGAGCTCGGGTGCTATTGAATGTCCAAACGGTGGTCGGCCCTATGACAGTTTAATATGCTGTCACAAACTAAGAGGAAGTTTAGGCTAACTGCATTGTAAAGGAGACCACGTTTACACTTAGACGTACTCCACTTTATACCACAGTTGTCTCCTTGCAGTTTGTAATGGTGGCTTCAGTTGAAACTTGCTCTTGGGTTTTCTGAAGCAGCACTGGGCAATGATCAGCAAAAGACCACCGAGCAACAGGAGAAAGCCACCAGCCCAACCAACAAACAAAGCCTGGCCAAACTCCCAACGTGGGACAAAATCGGGGATGTCAGCATTCCAGAACTTCAGCACTGTCAAGTGCGCTACGTAGGACACCGGGATGAGGGTCGTAACTCCAGCCAGAATAGCGAGGACTCCACCGCAGACCATTAACCTCCCCTTTTTGGCATTATCATCACCACAGCAGGTGACAGATGTCGACCCGGACAGGGAGAGCACCAAGCTCAGCAGGCCAAAGGCAATGGACGTGCACATGAAGATTCGAGCCAGTTGAATGTCCTCTGGTAGTGTGAAGATACTATCGTAGGCCTTGCACTGGACATTCCCTTCCTCTTGAGCAACGCACGCCTCCCAGATGCCAATGAAGAACTCCTCTGTCAACACTAAGTCGTTGTTCATTGACATCCAATCGCGTAGAACTGTGGTTGCCAAAGAGCACATCCAACCAAGGAACGATAGGCAAAATCCTACACATTGAAATACACAACTTCTTGACTTCATCCTGTTGTCCCCATCTTCAATTAAAGCATTTTTAGCTCCTGCAAGGCATGGCTCAACGACTGTGTACATCCGCTCCTTATTAGCGAACAGCTCTTCTGAAACTTGAACCCGAGGAGGAGGACTGAGGTCGCTGCGAGCTCTTGACATTCCCTCTTTACTGCTTCTACTGTACGTACACATGGTGCCTCTTCGAGGGGAATTTGGAATGGAATACCTGCAATCAATAGCAGACATTAGTTTTAAACAATGCTTTTGGTTAATGTAACTTTATAAGATTAATCATGAACACTAAAGAGAGACAGCTCAATGTCTGTGCGGTATGAAGTTGTCCAAATTGGGAATTGTGTTCGAAAATTTTAATTGACTTACCAGACATTGTATTATTTATACTTCCTTAATTTGAAGTATCAATTTCAAATTAGTTTAATAGAATAAAAAGAACTGTGCACACATGTCGAACCATGGTTTCAAAGGGCATACCCAACCAAGGAACAACAGGGAAAACCCAACATGTACTTCATCCTGTTGTCACTGTGTTTGTTGAAATACTCCTGCTAGCTGTGCCGACCAGCTAGCAGTAGTATTCACAGACATATCCTCTAAACATAAAACTCTCCCAAAATATTTGGGTTCTTTCAATTCTGGCCACTAGGTCATCCCTTAACAGTTCTTAAACAGTCCCTGATCTTAAACAGCTTGTCCCCTCAGTTGCTAAGGACCTAAGCTCTGGAATTCTCTTCACAAACCTGCACTCTACTTCACCTTTCTCAGGACTGACTTTTTTGGCCAAGAGCTTGATAATCCGGTATTTTTTGATGTAGCTCACTGTTCAATTAAAAGGAAAATAATTTCTATGAAACACCGTTAGACTTCATTGCTTCACATTAAGAAATCTGCAAATATATTCATTGATTGTATGTAAATCCCTTTGAGAAGCTTTAGAGCAAGCTCTTGAACTAAAGTGGGATGGTTTAATACTCGGTTGGGTAAGTGAGATAACATACTGGAAGCTGAGGTGCTAAGCAGGAGGTAATTGTGGTTTATCCATGAAGTGAAACTTGGAGGGTTAGGAATCTGTGCTGAAAAGTTTCAGAAAGTTGTTCATGCACTTTGTCCATGAGGAACATAAGGCAGAGTTAAGATCCAGACTTGTGTGTCAAAGACCCTGGGAATGTCAATGAAATGGAAAACAATAGTGGAGAGTTGGCAATTATGCAATGAGAATAATGCATGACTCATTGCCACTGCTCCTGCCTCTGATTCAGAGGATCTAATTATTTCATTCATGGGTTGAAGCTTCACTGATGAAACTAACAATTGCTGGAAATCCTTAGCAGCCCTTGAACAGAACATCTTGCTGGACCACTTTAGTCAGCAGTTGAGTCAATCATTCGGCTATATTGAAGAGCAGGGTGGCAAATTTCCATAACTGCAGGTTATGAGTGAAGTAGATGGGTCTTCATGACAATGCCGATCACTTTCTCCAACTAGATGCAAGGAACTGCAGATGCAGGTAGATCTCTGCAGTCAGTCTGATGCTGCCAAACCCACTGAGTTAATCCAGCACTTTGTGTTTTGTTTTACCTACCTTCTCCAATTATAGTCTTTCATTAACTCTGTTTATATTTCCCACTTGCTGCGGTTTGAACCCTCGCCCTTGGGTTACAAGCTCATTCACTTTTATACCATATCTCCCAAGATCAAGCCCTGGAATGGGACTTGCTGACATGTCAATAAGCTTGCACTTGAGTGCAATCCTGTGGAAGTGCTGAAGTGTGACCCTTCAGGTAACTTCATATGTTACCTGAAGGGAGCAGAATTTGGCCATTCAGCCCATCGATCCTACTCCTCCAAGGCTGATCTATTTTTCCTTTCCAATCCCATTCTCCTGCCTTCTCCCCATAACCCTTAACATCCTTACTAATCAAGAATCTGTCACTTTCCGATCAGATGCAAGGCTGAGATTCCATGGGTCTTGAGCCAACCAGAAAAGTGAAGCCAGATTGGGGAGATCAGTGAGCCGGGGGATACATCTCATCAAGGCCTTGGTCTGACGCAGGAATGAGTAAAATCCGGTCCTTATCAATGGAGCGCAACACGTCTCCTAGAAATTCAAGCCAAGCCTTTACTACTTTCTGCCCCATCCCCAGTGGTCAAGCAAAGACACTGAAGGGAAGACATTAAAGAGAAGGCGGATGTGTGAAAATACCACTCTTAAGCTATAAATTGGGAGCAGGAGGCCATTTGGCCTGTCGAGCTCTGCCATCTATCTAAATCACGCCCGATGTGCTTCTAAACTGTATTCCCATCTAATTCTGGTAGTCTTTCACCCTTTTATGAAGAACGTGTCTACTTCTGCGTTAAGAATATTCAGAGAGACTGCTTCCTTTCATGAAGAAAATTCTAAATGCTCATGATCCGTTGAGAGGGAAAAAAAGTATTATCTCAGTCTTGAAGAGTGTATCTAATATTTTTAAACAGTGATAGCTAGTTACAGATTCTCCCTCGAGAGGAGATCCATCTTCACATCTACCCTTCAAAGCTGCTCAGGATCTTATTTCTTTTCATCAAATCACTTTTCACTATTCTCTTCTTCAAACGAATAAAAGCCCAGCCGATCTAACCTTTCTCTATTAGACAACTTACTTATTATGAGCATTGGTCGAGTGAACATCTCCTCCATACCTATCTTCTTAATACCTGTAAGGATCTTATATCTTTCAACCAAATCTCCTCTCACTTTTCTGAAACCTGTCCGTTCAAACCTTTCCTCATAAGGCACCCATTCCAGATATTAGTTAAGTAGAGGATTTCAATTCCACAAATTTAGACGAGAGACACTCAAATGTACGAGGGACAGAATTTGCTAATAAAATGCCTAACTGTTTAATGACACAGACCCATCAAATGTTGTGGTTCAGCTTTTGTAATTGTCTCTCCATTATGTAATTGCCCCTTCTAGACTAAAGAAGAGAGAGGCAGAAACATCGCCAGGTGTCTGCAACCATAAGATAAACTACGTAATATAATATTAGTTCCATCCTTGCTTGGGCCAAGACTTGGGTATATGATTTATAAAGTACAATCATAAAAAAGGCAGCAGGAAGAGATAAAGCAGATCAAAGGAAGAAAGTTGTTTGGCAAAACCTCAATTAAAAGTGTAAATGGAATAACTTCCAAAGCCCTTTGTTTAAGTGAAGGACACATGGCTTTCAATAGAGATGTTCAGCATCATGGATGGTTTTAATAATTACGGATAAATTGTTTCCAGTGTCAGAGGGATTGGTAACCAGAGAACATAGAATGACTGGAAATAGAATCAGGGAAACATGAGGAAATACGTCTCCTACAGAGTAAGTTGTTGTGGAGTGTGCTGCCTGAAAGGGCAGTAGAAGGAGATTCAATAGTGGTTTTCAAGACAGAACTGAATAAATACTTGACAAAAAATACGAGGATCAAAGAGCAAGGGAATGAGATTCATTAGATAGCTTGTGCCAACAGCGATGTGAATTGGGCTGAATGGGCTCCGATGTTATTTGATCCATTGATTCACAAATTTTGCTTTAAAGTCGTGCAGGGAGGTGAGTATTAAAATTCCACTTTGGCAATGGTGCCCAATTATCAGTTGGCGTGGATCATGTCCGACCAAACCCCGTCAAAGCTAAAACTCATGCTCATACTTTCAAAGGGGGGGTATTTTCAACACAGTGATACTTGGCTTTGAGTAACCTTTGATTGGCAGGTCCTCAGATACAGAATAAAGAGCAGAGACTAAGACATCCGCTGAAGCACCAGCAATATATTTTAGGGTTCAATCCTGGTGAATGATAACTTAGACCTCATGATAAGAAGGACCTTTGCATCGGGAGAGAATTTGCAGCTTGTGATATACTCCATATGCCACCTGCCCTTGTCCTAATAGAGAGTATGCTTTAACAATCCAAATCTCGAAATGGTGGAAAGACTTTGGGAATTCAGGCGGTGAGTCATTTAAGGAGTCATTTCAGTACTGTACACAGGCCTAGGGTCCTAGTCTGAAATATTATCTGTTCATTTTCAACTACAAATGTTGGCTGGCCTGCTGAGTTCCTCCACCAGTTTGTTTTTTTGTTCAGAATTCCAGCATCTGCAGTCTCTTGTGTTTCCAAATAAATTATGAATTTGCTTTAAGCAGTCAGGGTTGATTGCAAGAGGACTTTGAAAGTTTCCAGTATGAAATGAGAGAACATATTTTAAAAATGCCTTGATTTTTTTCCCCCCAAGGGTGGAACAATTTTTTTTTTCATGTTATCACAAATGTTGAAGATGAGTGTAAAATTTACATGGCAATCAAAACATTTTAAAAATTATTTATGACAGCTATGAGTGCCATGGAGAGAGATGCATACTGGCAGAATGAGAACTGTGAACATTTAGCTCTGCAGATTTGAAAATGTCAATTGTTCCACCATGAAATTTACAAACGGTTCTGATATTTGAAGAGGTGAAGGGAATGTAAATCTTATTATCCCTCCACATGTGTTTACAATTCTGCCAGATGTTGAGTTTTGCATAACAAATAGGTCTGGAGCATGAGCTATCTCCATGCCTGGAGAATCTTTAATCTGATCTGGCTCACCGTGCAGTGTGTTTGAAATTTGCTGAAGTAGAATTGCAATTGCAGAAAAAAGTACAAGGATTTACAGGTATAGTTTGAATCAAAATAATACCGGAAAGTTGGGCTGTGTATACTTTGCAAGTCTCCATTATTAACACCACCACTTATCCGGGCAATATACCAGGCTCTAGCCTGCTATCAACACTATCATGGTGAAGATCACAACCTATGCTCCATCCCTCAACACTCTATTTTGGATCCAATAACAACATTCTCCAGTTAACCTATTTCTTGAATATCTTAGTATTCTATAAGTGATCCAGTCGGTCTCACAACATTCCACAATGAATCCACTCAATATTCTAATATTCCACTCGTTAAGATAGAGATCAGCCCCCTCATCCAGCCTAAGCACCACATTTTCAGGGGGACTTCCTGGGGGGAATTTCAAGTGTGCTCTCATAATTTTGTCCTGACTAAAGGAGGTGCCAGACCATCAATTAAACATAGAAACATAGAAAATAGGTGCAGGAGTAGGCCATTCGGGCCTTCAAGCCTGCACCGCCATTCAATATGATCATGGCTGATCATCCAACTCAGTATCCTGTACCTGCCTTCTCTCCATACCCCCTGATCCCTTTAGCCAAAAGGGCCACATCTAACTCCATCTTAAATATAGCCAATGAACTGGCCTCAACTACTTTCTGTGGCAGAGAATTCCACAGATTCACCACTCTCTGTGTGAAAAAGGTTTTTCTCATCTCAGTCCTAAAAGACTTTCCCCTTATCCTTAAACTGTGACCCCTTGTTCTGGACTTCCCCAACATCAGGAACAATCTTCCTGCATCTAGCCTGTCCAACCCCAATTGCCAGAAAATCGGTGGTGGACCTGCATTGATTTTCAGAATTTGATTGTAGCTGACAAGGCTGATGTTTAAGGTCATCCCGAATTCTTCTTGAAACTGGTGTGTTTTTCGTTCACTTCAGAGGCATGTCAAGATCAACCATGTTGGTGTGAGACAGGAGTTACACAGAAGCCTGAGGACAGCATGTTTCTGTCCCTGAAGAATGTAAGTGAAGCAATTAGGTTTTATGACTAACTAGACCAGGTGTGACCTGTTGGGCCCTGTCCCCCAACGTGGGGGGGGGGCATGCGCCCCCCGGAGCCAATCACCCCCCTCACCCGTTACCCCAACGTAACCCATTCGCCCAACGCAATATTCCACCACTCACCCATGTCCAAACTGCGCCGGTGCGGCTCATTTCCCCTCATCCCCTAACACTCCCTCCCCCTCCTCTTCACCCTCCCTCTCATTTCCCCTCACCTCCTTCACTTCACTCCCTCCTTCACCTCTCCCTCCCTCTCCTTTCCCCTACCCTCAGTCACTCCCTCCCACCCTCCATAATCACTCACCCCTCCCTCATCCCCTGACCCATTGGTTTTCCCAACACAATATTCCACCACTCACCCGTTCCCCCAACACGACCCGTTCCCCCAATGCAATCAATCCTTCCCACGTGGGGGGGGGGGGGCAGTAGGCGGTTCCCGGAGCCAATGAATGGACTCGAATTTTGGGTCGGCGTCGGCATTGGAGCCAATCAATCCTTCCCACGTGGGGGAGGAGGGGAGGAGGCAAAAATCTCACTCTCTTCTTACTCCTCTTGAAGCTGCTGATCCCATTGTCTCTCTTGTCACCTCTCCCTCCCTCTCCTTTTCCCTACCCTCAGTCACTCCCTCCCTCACCTCTCCCCTTTCGCACTCCCCCACTAAAGACAAGGTTTAAATAACATTTCTTCTCCTCCCATCTCCCACTCGGTCAACTCTCATAGCTTCTGTATTGGCAGCAGAGATCACATTGTGATGTCATTTTCGGTTGTCGGAATGTTCACTGAAGCTTGTGTAAATGAGATCCCATTGTGATTGGACGACTGTGAGATGCTATTGTGACATCATCACTGGAAGCTGCTAGAAAAGTCTCACTCTCACAGGCAGTTATTATTTTCGAAGTTGGCTTTTTTTAAACTTTAAATATAAACAACTTGTGAAAAATAACATCAAATGTGAAGAGACTTGATATTAATGACCACGGGAAAAAGTTGAGTAAGATTCTGCAAAAACGTTTGCGCTATTGTGTACTGTTTTGACATCGTTCCTTGATCTCACAGACAGTCAGACAGACAGACAAACAAGATGAGACTTTTAGTATGATATAAATGGACAGGTTAATTTAATGGATACCAGATTGAGTTTCTAAATTTAAAAAAAAACTAAGTTTGAAATCCCAAACTGTTGCAGTGGGAAATTGGACTCAACATTTTCTGGATTATTAGTCAAATAATTTCAGACTGACGGACAATGACTGGAAGTAGATTAGAAAATATTGATGGAGATTGGGCAGAAGAGTGGACGAGAACCAAAACAGCCATGATACATGGAGTTAAGCTCAAGAGGACACCTGGCCACCAGCTGTCTCTCTTTCGAGTGTTCATATAACTGCTACAGCATTGCACGAATGACAGGATCTAGAATGGAGTGAATAGAATTGGGTGGGTTTTACAATACAGGTGGCAAATGATAACAATACGGTACAGAAGTCTGACATTCCATGCCACCAGGATCAGGAACAAATTCTTACCTACAAATATCAGGTTGTTGAATCAACGCGCACAACCCTAATCCAACTTCGACAACGGAACACTACTTACTATTTTTTGCACTGTCGTGGACTTGTTTTTTTAAATATAATTGGGTTTTTCACAAATGTCCTGTTTTTTCACATTGTCTTTTTTTCTTTTTACTGTTGTACAGAATTTTAAATGTAATTAATGGATAATTTATGTTTGCTGTGCTTGTCTGAGTCTATGTGCCTGTGATACTGCTGCAAAGATTTTCAATGTACCCGTACTTCACCTGTACTTGTGCATATAACAGTAAACATGACTTAACTAATGCCCATTATTCAAGTGCTTTAGTACAGGCAATAGATCCATCACACTTTTTCTACTGTACATTAAGCCAGTTTTCCCTCTTCATCCTACCAGGCTAGAGCAGCAAGGACTGTATAGACGCCAAGATCAAATTCTATGTTGGGTTCTATCTGCGGTTGAATATAATAGTTAGAAATGCAAATCTAAGCCAATTATCAATGCATTGCCACATCAAATGCTTTGGGATCAGATGGATTCTAGGTAGGGGAACGGATGAATAGAACCAGAAATAATGCGTTAATTCTATCAGGAAGGCTAGAAGTGTAAAGAAGCTTGGATTGTTTTTTGCTGCTGTCGTTAATAATATAAAACAGGTTGCATTCTGAGCCACATGGTTGATATCAAGATGATCATATGTCATCAACCAACTCACAGTGTCTCACCATTGTGTAAACAAGAGTTTCTTTCTATTTAGGATCTTCCATTCTCTCTAAGTTTACATTGAGTTTTGGAACTCTTCAATCAACCTGTGGGTAAATATTGAACAAATCATAAATATAACACGGCTATTATTTAAATATTTAGGAGGAATTCCTTTTCACAGGCTGACTATGCTGTTTGAGCATTAAGTAGATCAGAAATTATGAATTTATAGGAAAGGTTGCAGAGGACAAAAGGAAATGGAGGGGCAGAGTGGGGGTAAAATAATTGTGTTTCAGAAGATAAACACTACATGGTCTAGATGAGCTGAATGGCCTGTTTCTCCACTGTGGATTCATTCCGTACAACATTTACCGTGATCTACTTAAATATTTGCATTGCCCATCATTTGTCTAAAATACATTAGTTGGGGAACCCGCCATCTTTTAATTGTCTGTAAAATTTGCACCCTCTTTTAAAGAATCTAAAATTAGCAAAGGACTTTTGGAACATTTTGTTTTGCTTTACAGATTGAATGTCTGAATGGTAAACATAATTAAAAAAATCTAATGTTTACTTTTATTATTTAAAGTGTTTTAGATTTAGAAGAATCAGAATGGCTGCACAACAGTAGTGGGAAGATTGAGAAGATCCACTTGAAGCAGGTAGGAAGCATTAGATTTTGTCCGATTATCCTTAACAGGCATTGAGATCTGAATGCTGATCTTGAATATATGTAAAGCAGTGAAGTGGGACAGCTCTGATAAAGAGGTTGTACAGATATGATGGGCCAAATGGTAAGCTCATTCTGTTTTTGATATGATACGATAAGCTTCTGCATCTCATAATAAGCTATGCATTACTTATTGAATCTTGCTTCATGTTCATAACTCAAAATAAAATTGTATCTACAGATCCACATAATAAAATATAAAAATAACACTTCAACTATCAGTCATATTTTTGACCCAAATCTGTATATACAGCATTATCGTCAAATCATTCCTATCATGAAGATTTTCTTCCATCAAACAGAAACTACTTCTTTCATTGTTTGAGAAATTCAAAAATTAATAACTACAATGTCAAAGATAACCAGAGACAATTCAACCCTTCCATTCTCTTCACTCTAAGCAGATACTTTCCCATCACCCGTGAATGGGTTATGCCTGCTTTATTTTTTGTCAGTTCAATTTTTACTTTGAAATGAACAATCCCACACTATGTTTTGACAGAATGTATCCTTTCAATGTACTATGTAAGGGTGCATTAGCCAAGTCCTTGTATGTAGAAAGGTACCTTGTAAATTTGGAAAATTAGGTTTCCTCTCCTTGGAAATCTGTATGTGGAAAATCATGCACAGTTGTCCCATGATACTTTAATGCCTGCAAGCATTATGTCAGGAATGTAAGAAAGACTGGTATTCCTCCTTTCACAGCCTCGGGGTTTCCCAAAGGACTTTACAACCAATGAAGCACTTGTGAAGAGTAGTCACCATTGACAGCATGATACACGGTGGCCAATTTGTCATAGAGCTAGCTCCCAATACAACATAAGATCGCCTGTTTCAGAGGTTGAAGAATACATGCAGGGGATGTGATCTTTGCCATTGTGAAACAGGGCTCCAGATTGATGTGCCATGCCGACAATGGCACCTCTATGCATTGTACCCTGAACCCTGCACTGGAGTATCAGCTTGGGTTATGTAACCAGGTCCTTTAAGATGTGATTGAATAAAACCTACTGGTTTAGAGGCACGAGTGATATCGCCCACTCACAGGAGGCAGCTTCCCTTTGTGGAAACACTTGAGTTCAGATTTACCCTGCAAAGATTTTTGCACGTTTAGCAGATGTGTTGGAAGACAAAATTCTAACCCTAATGTCAGTAGTAAATCTAGACAAATGCATCTGTGAGATTGTACGGCACTGTTGTCTCACTGCTGTACAGAGGCTTTGACAGACTAGGCGTACATGGGACAGCACAAGAGCTGCTGCCGCACACTACTGTAACCTGGATTCTATCCTGACCTTGGGTGCAGATTGCACGTAAAGTTGACATCATTGTTTCCTTACTATAACTTTCTCTTCCTCCCCCTGCCTGTGAACATTTTTCTTTCTAGTTCTCCCACTCCCATCACGCAGTTACCTTCCCTTCCTCTACCTCTTCCTTCCACTCATCTCCCTGCTCCGTGTCCTCTATTTTTCTCCTCGACCTCCCATTCCTTTCTTGCCACCATTTCTCCCTCCGGTTTTACATTTCACTACACATCTTCCTTTCTTATCAGCTCCAATGATCTTCACCCTTTCTTCTTCAGCCTTCATTATTATCCCCACCCTTCACTCTCCCACCTGTCTCACCTATCAGTCAATCCCTCCATCTTCAATCACCTATCACTTACCAGTTCTTTTCGCAGCTCTTCCCCTCACCAGTTTCTAGCAGCCTTTCCTCTCCTGCTCCATCAGAAAGAGTTCCCCCAGAATTTGTTTTTTTTTTTCCCCTCAAGATTTTACCTTCTGCTCTCATTTTTTGATATTTCCTCTGAACTAAGCAGCTTGCTGAGCCATTGAAAGCCAACAGCGTTGCTGTAGGTTGGAATTTAATATATGCTAGACAGAGTAGGGGTGTCAGATTTCAATCCCAAAGAACATTCATAAAGCAGATGGGTTTTTTAAACTATCCAGTAGTTTCATAGACACTACGGTGGCACAGCGAGACAGTTGCTGTGCCACCCGAGACCTGGGTTCGATCTTGACTATGGGTGCCGTCTGTACGCATTTTTTACATTCACCCTGTGACCGAATGGGTTTTCTCCAGGCACTCTGGTTCCCTCCCACATTCTAAAGACGTGCAGGTTTTTAGGTTAATTGGCTTCTGTAAGTTGTCCATAGTGTGTGGGATAGAACTGAGTGCTCCTCAGTCGATGCAGTCCCGGTGGGCCAAAGGGCCTGTTTCCATGCTGTATCTCTAAAGTAGGTTTTTATTGCTCACTAGACCAAGTGGGACCCATGGGCCCCGTCCTCCCCCAACGCAATATTCCACCACTCACCTGTTCCCCCAATGCAACCCGTTTCCACCACTCACCCGTTCCCCCCAACGCAATATTCCACCACTCACCCATAGCCCCCAACCGCGCAGGCGCGGCTCATTTCCCCTCATCCCCCTCTTCTCTCCCCTCTCCTCCTCCACTCCCTCCATCACCTCTCCCTCCCTCTCCTTTCCCCTACCCTCAGTCACTCATTACTCTCAGTCACTCCCTCCCATCGTCCATAACGCTTCTCCCCTCCCTACCCCCCTGACCTGTTTTGGCCCGTGCCGAAGCAATATTCCGCCACTCACCCATTCCACACTGATGTCTAATAATGGATTTTACAAATGTAACAAGTAAATTTATATTTTGAATATATTTCACCAGACATTAAATAATGTATATATTTACCTAAAGCTTAAAAACAATTAGAACCATTAAATGGGGAGTGTGATTTATAGACTAGAATTAATAGTGCTTATTACAATTGGTGAATAATTAATGACACCTGGAGTATTTTGCAATCTGATTTCCCACTGAGAGCAATTTATGGGTCTGTAAGGCTCATGAGTACAAATGTGTGTTGGCACACATCCAAGTTACTGTCAAAGTACACAGCTTAAGTCTTACAGCCTGGATATGATTCCAAAGACCCATGGTTATTGAATAACTGGATTTGCTTACGTATAAAAATAAAGATCTCTGATGTACAATTGCAAATGTAAACTAAGGTCACCGAATTCTGACAGAGTAGGGAGGCGGATACAGGGACGTTTGGTCACAGTGGGGAAATGGGAGTGAAAGATGGATGCAACAAATCACTGCCATAGTCATTCTCTTCTCCATAATTTTCAAAGGTAGTCTTTCATTTGCACCCCATAACACTAAACTAGATGAGGCAGAATTATTGGGAAATGGGGGGGAATGTTGTGATGGGGGTATGAATTGAGACTTTTTCATTTCTGCTAAGCCTGCTATCCAAATTTGAGTTCTCCTTGGTTATGCGTCAGGTTGCAGGTGCTAACGCTGACCTTAGATCACCTCCCAGTGGAGGCTCAACACTGCTTTAAAGAGCTTCCACAGATTATGAACACTCCATTTATGTACAACCCACACATATGAATAAGTGTTTGGAAGTCCAGAGGGAAGGATTTACCAGCTGCTGTGGGACTGCAGACATCTTCTGCTGTGTAGGAACTCGGTTTGTGGCATTCTGTCCTTGATTGGCCTATGTTCTCCTTAAGGTTATTTCCACAATTACTGCATTTCCGTCGTGAACTATTCGGGTTACAATCAGTTCTTGGGAACGGAACTCCGCCATAACCCGGGGAGGACCTGCATACAGTTTTGTGGCAGGTACACAAAAATGCTGGAAAAACTCAGCGGGTGCAGCGAAGGAAATAGGCAACGTTTCTGGCCGAAACCCTTCTTCAGTCTGAAGAAGGGTTTCGGTCCGAAACATTGCCTATTTTCTTCGCTCCGTAGATGCTACTGCACCCGCTGAGTTTCTCCAGCATTTTTGTGTACCTTTGATTTTCCAGCATCTGCAGTTCCTTCTTAAACAGTTTTGTGGCATTTGGATGGCTTTTGTGGTAGTGGGTGCTACACTACACTGCAAGATTTCCTCCTAAGGGTTTAAGGTTCCTGGGCAATTCTGCTTGCAATATTGTTTCTGTGAGAAATGTAGCACTGCTGCATACAAAGCTGTACACTCACAGAACCGCTGGGCCAGTTCTTGCCAGCCCACTTCCTTCTCCTGGAACCATTGCTCCCCCGGCCTCCCAGCTCCCAGTGTCTGTGCCTACCTGGCTGGTTGGGCTTAGCCAAACTCACTGGCCTGACACCTTCAGGTCTCCAGTTGCAGTTGTGGCTGGAGTGCCAGCCATGAAGCAGAGATACCAAAATGCTTTGAAAACTTGGGCAGCCAACATTGCAGATCATTGACCATAAAAGCTGTGATTTTAAAAATTGTGTTGAAGATCTCTGATATTTAAAATTATAGACATTTAAAAGGAATAAACACAATTCCAAATAATATGAAAGTTCACTAAAATACTTAAAACTACAAGTAATTAAAAAAATATTAAAATAAAGAAAAATAATTTAAGTTACCTTCCCTTTTTGCACAATTGTCCAGCACGGCAATCACTATTGTTATCAAAAGGGTTTTGCGTTTTTTAAATTGTTCCCCTACTGCCTTCCCTCCCTCTGTTTTGGGTGTTATAGACCTGCATAATCACTGGCAAAGAACAGCCTGAACTGTTCTTACAAGTGAAGTTGTTCTTCATTAATTTAATATGTTCCCTGTCATTAAGAGGATATCTGCTGGCAGACACTGCAGAGCAATTGTAAACAATTATAACCAAGTACATACTTCTTCCCAGAAGTCAGAATATCTGGGTGTGGAAATGACTATCAAATAGTCCAATAGCATTTCACTCACATGTCTATTTGCCTATCTGATAGAAATCGTGCCATGTTTAAAGTTCTGAAAAGCATACAGATACAATAAAAAGTTCTTACCTCCACTGTAAGTAAATTATACGGCTTTAAGGGAAGATTTGAAAATTAGAAATGGAGCTAATAAATGGGCCTAATAGCCACTCGGCACTGTGAGATTGTGTTATATGAGTGTCAATTATAATATTTCAGAGGGATGTATACCTCTCCACTTTGTTTCATAACATGCACATTATGGAGATAAAGCAAATATTGACTGTTATAATTGGAAAGTGATATTGCAACTATTACCACAGAGTCTTCAAGTATAACAAACAAACTACAATGAATCTGAGATACTGCATAGTTTTATAAAAATAATTATATTTCAGATGAAAGTTTCCTGAACAAATACTGCAATGAACACCAATCAGACACCTTCTTCGAAAGCCACATAATCTCTGAGTCTCAGTCTTTCTCCATAGCTTATATCCCAGCGTCAGATCTCATAAGGTCATAAGTGACAGTAGCAAAATTAGGCCATTAGACAACATATCTGGTTGAGACCCTTCTTCATACTCAGAAATAGTTTTAATTGTTAACAACTCGGGAAAATGGAAATATTTAAAAAAATATCAGAAAACATTTAAAATCCATTCAATGCATTTAAATTAACAGAAGGAGAAAATTGTAAATTACTTGATACTTACCAAGTCTACTTCACCATTCAATCATGGCTGATCTAGCTCTCCCTCCTAACCCCATTCTCCTGCCTTCTCCCCATAACCCCTGACACCCGTACTAATCAAGAATCTATCTATCTCTGCCTTCAATTCTGGACAAGAGAAGTTGATGAATTTTGCTGGATTAAATGCAAGAAGAAAGTGCACAGTAAATAACAGAACCCTTGGGATCATTGATGCACAGAGGTATTTTGTGGTGCAAGTCCACAAAGTCAGACTATGGCAGAAAATGTCAAATATTAGAGGACATATGTTTAAGGCTTCAAAGAGAAAGTTGAAAGGAGGCGGGCAAGGCATTTTTTTACCCCCCTAGAATGGAAGATGTCTGCAACGAGCTGCCTGGGGAGATGGTGCAAGGAGATAAGAAAGGAATGTTTAAGGGACATTTGACAGACACACGAATAGGGACGGAATAGAGGGATGTGGACTACGTGTAGGCAGGTGGAATGAGTTACATTGATATCATGGTCTTATGGTCAGTGCACATATGGTGAGACAAAGGGCCTGTTACTTTGTTGTACTTTTCTATGTAAGTCTATAAATATGGCAAGGGGTGGGGGTGGGGGATGATGATGGGAGATGTCAAAGACTTCCATGTGAATGTGTCGAAGTGCAATAGTTCTTAACATCAATGGTTGACCAGCACCACCTCTACTGCACTTCGACACTGGAGTCTAGTGGTGCAGCATTAGCTTCTCAGTTTCCGAGCATCTGTATTGGGGAATCTGCCTCCTGAGCAGTGTTCATTTAAACCATGTGCAGGTTCAGTGACTTTGTTCATTTCAATGGAGATGAATAGTTGGAAGAGAGAATGGTAAGTTTCAAGTAATTTACACTTTTCTTCTGTTATTTTAAAGTGCATTCAATGGATTTTAAATATTTTCTAGTACTTTAAAAAATATTTCCATATTCCCGAGTTGTTAAAAATATTCTTGAGTATGAAAAAGGGTCTCAACCCAAAACTTTGTCTATCCATGTTCTTCAAAGATGCTGCCTGACCTGCTGAGTTACTCCAGCACTTTGTGTCCTTACCCATTTTTAATAGGTTCTGTTGAAGAACAGCTCTTGAAATGTTGAAATTGATTGATAGTCAATTCAACCTGGGGCATAGTTTAGCAGGTGATTATAGCCAATTGCCACTCTGGGAGTCTTGTCCAATATTGCTCGAGCTGTTTGGATTGAAGGCCATTTCATTGTCGAAATTTGTACCAGCCTATCCACTCCGGGTAAACTTTGATTGGTGAGCAAGGGCAGCAATTGTGGGCCATTACTGGCTATTGACTGAATACCTTAATGACTACCTTGATCACTGCTGCTCAGTGGTTAAATATATTTCGCAGTGAATCCATGAAGCTTGGCCTTCTCCATTGCAAGAGAGAGGGCAAACACATTGTAAGAACAACATCTTATATTACGCTTGGATAGCTTATGACACAATGGTACGGACACTGGGAAAATAGAAATTTTAATTTATTTTAAAATTCTAATTAGAAAAATAGAAATTTCTCATTTCAGGTAGCCCACATCTATGTTCTTTTCCCACACACAGCCACTTGTTCACCTTAGTTTCTTCTCCCTTTCTTCACCTTTCCCATCCTGTCCCCCCCCCCCCCCCCCCCCCCCCCCCCCCCCCCCCCCCCCTTACCATCTGGCTCCATCTGCCCATCATCCACCCCCACCATCTCATCTGATTCTACCCAACACCTACCAGCCTCTGTCCATCCTCCCCTCGCATGTCTGTATACTGGCAACTTGTCCTCATCCCAGCCAGTCCTGATGTGGATACGTATCGTTTCCCTGCAGATTCTGACTGATCTGTTGAGTTTGTCAAGCGTTCTGTTTTTTGTGTCAGCATCCGCAGTTTCTTTAGTCCAAACTCCTAGATTTCTTTTTTACGTCTTCCTTAGCTATTTGAGCTAAATATGAAAATGTCTTTTATTTATTTTGTTCT
Source organism: Leucoraja erinaceus (assembly GCF_028641065.1). NCBI lineage: Eukaryota > Metazoa > Chordata > Chondrichthyes > Rajiformes > Rajidae > Leucoraja > Leucoraja erinaceus. Next base: position 34,722,587 of record NC_073389.1, read on the forward strand.
TCTGATGTGTGGGACTTATACTGGTAAATTCCATCTGCCATTGTCCTGCCCACTTGCATTCCTCAATACATTTTGTAAATGTTTTTAAACCACCTCCTCTTACTCCATGGCATATATTCCCTGCAAATATAACCACTTTCCATGGAGTTTCCAAACCAAGTAGTGCAGATTTAATGCTACCCTATCAGCTGCAGTGGAAAACTAGCATGCGGCTGCTTTCAACACAGAACAGCTTTTGTAACTATACATCTCATAATCATTTTTTATTTTAACCCATAAGAATTTGCATGTAGTTGAGTGTCCACGTGAATTAGTAAGTAAGTAAGTACATTTTATTTATACAGCACGTTTTAAATCAACTCGCGTTGAAACCAAATTGCGTTACATAGAAAAAAATAATTAAAGTTTCCGTACATCCATAGAAAATTAAAAAAAAAGAAAAACGACACAACACATTATAGAATTCAACATGAACGTCCCCCCACAACAGAATCATTTTTTTCCACTGTGGGGAAAGGCATCAGAACGTTTCAGTCCTCTTCCTCTGTGATCACCTGAGGTCTGGGCCTATTTGTGGTCGGGCCCAATGTTTTCAGGCCCTCTTGCCGGGAAGATGGAACTCCGGCGTCGGGTGAACAGTCCTCAGCGGCTTGGAAATGATCCGGGGTCTTATTAATTTGTGCAGATGTGGATCCAGTAATGTCAGTCAGTCGTTAAAGAGACTCAGTCTAAAACATTGTCTCATGAGGGTTATAAGAAGCAGGACTGGGAACACTAGTCTTGTCTGTCACTAACCCCTTCTATGTCAGATGGGCAGCTAAAGGCTTCCTGACCTTGGCCAGTCTGCAAGTGCTCTGTGGCTTATTCGGGACATTCTGGGTCGGAAGTATACAAACAGCAAATAACTGAGGCCCCTTGGGCTTCTGCCATTGGAAATCCCCAAGCCTGAAAGTTAAGTTAGTAAGTGCTCTTGTCCTGGCCCTCACCTATAAAATCGGCTTCAGGTTAAAGCTAATCTCAATAAAAATCATAATTGATTTGACACTATTATCCACTCCGAAGTAACATGGCATCATCGGTGGTCACTCGAAACGATTATGACTGCCCACTTTTGGGAGGACGCCTGTGCGTGACTTGGTTTAACGTGGGGAGACTGATGCATAGACAGCCACCACATGGTTCTTGACAAATCTGGGTCAGGATCTAGTGGCATGGAGTCCAAGACATCCGGGGGGACCCTTTTCTGCTGCAGCCTTCATCCGCCTTCCCAGCCGTTGTGACGCTCCACTAAAGTCAGCCATCATCCCCCGCCTGTTCCACCGTTGAGATCTTGGTTGGATTGCTCTTTGTCAGGGACCTCTCCCTCAACCTTACCACCATGTGGCCCTACCAGGAGCATAGCTCCAGACGGCATCGCTCTCAGGATCTCAGGACCGCACAAGCTTCTCCACCATGACATGGTGACAAGCTGGTTAATCTGAAGAATGGTCACTCATTCCTTCTCTGCAGAGATGCTACCTGTCCCGCTGAGTTACTCCAGCATTTTGTGTCTCGCCCCAGTTTGATGTGTTTTGTTCAGAAGCAGTGGCACCTCCAACAATAAGGCAGAGGAGTGAACCAAGAGCTCAGGTTATATGCTTGGACCAGAGACTTAAAGGCAGACACGATTTCAGTGGTTATTGAGCTTCATTATATGCTCATAGTGAAAGCAATGCAGCAACTGTTATAAAGCAGGAAACACAACATCCACAAAAGCATTGAGATAGATTACCATACAGTATAATATGTTTAACAATTAGCTGAGAGCCAGACACACACAATGCTGCTCCTGCTTTTATTTGAATATAACTCTGGCATCCTTTGTGTCCACCTGAGAGGCCAGATGGAGCTTCAGATTAACATCCTATAATCAGAGAACCAGTTCCTGTCTCTGTTGTAAACTGTCTTCAGAACTGCTCCTTGCAAAGTGGGTACATAGAACATTGCAAGATGGAGTGTTAATGTCATCTTTCTGGCAAGGAGTGTCATTTCAAGAGAAAAAAAAACATGTTTGAATGTACGCCTGCAAGGACTCACGTCAGCAGTTTGTCCCTGCTAAATTTATTTTGCAATTTTCTCGTCTGCTTGATAACTCAGTGATTATTTAATGAGGAATTGCATTGCCAAGAGGTTCCTGTCTTAGAAATTCTTTACCGCCACAAAAGGTATGTTGAATTACACAGCACAGGAAGCCCACACCCATAGTTGTGCTTGGCTGCCTGCCAACTATTCTATCACAGGCAAGGTCCAAGACTTTTCCATTGAAGAGCAAGCAGTGGAGAACTGTTAGCCCTTAGATAGCAGACAGGAAGTTTGGGTGTTGTGTGGGAGGATGGGGAGGTGTTGGGAGGGTCCTTTGGAATGGAATGAGCAGTCACACCCGTTGGGACTGAGCAGTTTGGAACATCAAGGGTTGGGTCAAACCTCTAAAGGTCATGGACATGACTGGGTGGGGATGAGCATAGTGTGGTAGTAGGTTGTGCCACTGCTTCACAGCTTCATCAGCTCCCATTAAATCCTGAACTCTGGGCTGTGTGCATTGAGTTTGCATGCTCTCCCTCTGATCACTTGAGTTTCCCCCAGGTGCTCTAATTAGTTTACTTTAGAGATACAGCACGGAATCAGGCCCTTCAGCCCACCCTTCACTGACCAGCGATTCCCGCATATTAACACTATCCTACAAACACTAGGGACAATTTACACAAATTCCAAGCCAATTAACCTACAAACCTGTTTAAGAGGGAACTGCAGATGCTGGAAAATCGAAGGTAGACAAAAATGCTGGAGTACGAAGAAGGGTCTCGACCCGAAACGTTGCCTATTTCCTTCGCTCCATAGATACTGCCTAACCCGCTGAGTTTCGTCAGCATTTTTGTCAACCTACAAACCTGTATGTCTTTGGAGTGTGGGAGGAAACCGAGGATCTCGGAGAAAACCCATGCAGGTCATGGGTAGAACGTACAAACTCCATACAGACAGCATCCATAGTCTGGTTTGAACCCAGGTCTCCGGCACTGCAAGTACTGTAAGGCAGCAACTCTACTGCTGTGCTACCATGCTGCCCCTAATATTAATATTAGGAAATAATATTATCCCATATTCCAAAGGCATGATATGATGTTTGATAGATAAATTACCCCTAATGCAGGTGAGTGGTATGGGAATCAGGATGTTAATAATAATATGAGACGGTGATTATAGGAAAATAAGTGGGGGAATGGGGTTGAAGGAATTGCTTTGAGATCAATAATGGACGAGGGTCCGAATAGCCTCCTATGTTCTAAAAAATATAATATAAAAATATGAAATTATGGTTTAAGCTTCTTTGGTTCCTGAATTCATACAATGCTACATGAAGTTTATGTGATGCATGTGTTTGTATGTGGGATGATGCAGTGTCATTACTGTATGGCTCTTCAGAACGGAGGCTCAAAGTCCTCATCAATTCCAAGACCCCAGCAGCAGCCTCTGCAATTATATTTCATTTAACTGCACTAAATTAGAACAATATATACTGGCATTATTAAGGTAGTGGGCCTATTTCATTGTCCTTAAGTTAAGGATGACTTTTAATGCCTCGGGAAATGCGGTGGTGGTACTGGGCATAAATATTCTCAATGCTCAGACTCCAAGAATTCATAATTTGGGCAACAGCATCAATTTAAATTTGTTCTATTCTTAATGACTATGCACTATATTATTTTAATGTGAAAACATAAGAGACTTTGACCCCATCTCAAGGTAGCTAATTCGGTCCAGCTTTGCCACCTCTCCCGAGTGACAAGCAGTCAAGAGGACCATATCCTATCTGAAAAATAACAGGGCCTCGGGAGCAGACAGGAAACTATCTCAAATTCTAATACTTAGCAGCAAAGTGCTTCGGGCACAAATTCATTGTTCATGTCTGGGAAGAGGTGGGTAAATCAAAGGGCTTCAGAGATGCGTTAATTGTCTGGCAAAGGGAAAGTCCGGCTGAACTGCCTTCTCTGGGTATGAAGTTTCTCTTTGAATCAAAGAAGTAATCTGTACACATTAGGCTCAGTGAACATGAATTTTACTAAGCAACAACTCCAAGAGGATTGCAAGCCGCAATACTGGCCAGTATACATGGCCCTTCTCAATCACACTACAGACTTTGACGTCGTCAACCAGACGATATCATAGAGCTTTCAAACCGTGTAGCCCAGAAAATTCATCTCCATCTTACATTTGTTTTGTCAACCTACAAACCTGTATGTCTTTGGAGTGTGGGAGGAAACCAAGGATGGCATATGAACCACAGCCATCAGGCTATTAAACTTGGCTCCGACAAAACTCTGAACATTAATAGCCCATTATCTGTTATTTGCACTTTATCAGTTTATTTTTTAATGTGTGTATATATTTATATAATGGTATATGGACACACTGATCTGTTTTGTAGTCAATGCCTACTATGTTATGTTGTGCTGAAGAAAAGCAAGAATTTCATTGTCCTATCAGGGACACATGACAATAAACTCACTTGAACTTGAACCCTGATCCTCACCAATGGCTCTACAATGGAGACAATCTCATTGAAGAGCGGTGGGCATTTCTTTACCCATACTTGTCTCAATCTTTCCCATAGCAAGTTGCACCACACCTTCTGATCGTAGACTTTAGGAGGGCACATCATCCGAGGACGTACACACCATTGAGGATAAATGGGGATACTGTGGATAGGGTGAGCTGTTTGAAATATCTGGGAGTCCACATCTCTGAGGATATGACATGGACATCACACGCCGCAGCACTCGTGAGTAAGGCAAGGCAGCGCCTTTACCACCTCAGGCAATTGAGGAAATTCAGAGTGTCTCCGAGGATCCTCCAGTGGTTCTACGCAGCGGCTGTGGAAAGCATCTTGTCCGGTAATATTACCATCTGGTTTGGGAATTGCTCTGCCCAGGACAAGAAGGCTCTGCAGAGTAGTGCGTTCGGCCGAACGCACTATGGGAACTTCACTCGCCCCCTGCAGGAACTATACATCAGGAGGTGCAACTCCAGAGCCAATAAAATCATGGGAGACCCCTTCCACCCATGCAATGGACTGTTCCAGCTGCTACGGTTAGGCAAACGCCTCCGTTGCCATGCAGTGAGAACGGAGAGGTTGAGAAGGAGTTTCTTCCCAGAGGCCATTCGGACTGTAAATCTCACCAGGGACTAACTTTACTGAAAGTTTTTCCTTCCAATATTTAATATGTAAAAGAATATGTGTGTGTTTATGAGTGTGTTTATAGTTTGTTTGTTTGTCTTTTTGCACAAAGTCCGCGAGCATTGCCACTTTTCATTTCACTGCACATCTCGTATGTGTATGTGACGAATAAACTTGACTTGACTTGACTTGACCTCCAACCAACCTCCTCTGGGAGTGGTGCTAATCTTCAGAATTAACCATCCTTATAACTATAAAATTCTGATCTTGGATGTGTATGCCTGCGTGTGTGTGTTTGTGTGTAGTCTTCGCGAAAAAACGACGCGTTAACGGTAAAAATGTTTACATATTCTGGTAGAGATTTATCCCGCGGACTCCAAAATATCATCTGAAAAATTCATGCTTTATTTCTCATTATTTATGAAAATGTTCACAAATCTGAAATAACTTTGAAAATAAACGAGATGGTCTCGCTGAAGACATCACAATGCTCCGCGTGCTCTGCTGCGCTGTTGTTCCACACACAACGAGTGATGTCCCCACCCCCCAACTCTCCCACCTCACCCCGTTATTCAAAAGAGACGCACAAAGAACGAGCAAGTCGGGCTGTGGACTGAAGACCAAAGATCATAGCTGAAGACTCTCTCCCCCTACCCCGGCCTCGCTCTGGAGCCCGGAGCTGGAGCTGCAGCTGGAGCCCGGAGCTGGAGCTGATGCTGGAGCCCAGAGCTGGAGCTGGAGAGAGGGAGAAACCCAACAACCGATCAATTCTACTCACCCTTATCCACTGCCACAAGGATATAAAGTGTTGGATGGCCCAGAACTTCCTCCAACTAAACGAGAGCAAGTCTGAGGTCATCCTACTCGGCCCCTCGGACTCCATCAAAACGATAGCAGGCAGTCTTGGAAGCCTTACCCCATTACTCAAACCTCACGTCAAAAACCTTGGCTTGATATTTGACTCCGCGTTGAAATTTGACAAACAAGTCAATTCCGTTGTAAAAGCTAGCTTCTTTCAGCTTCGGACAGTAGCTAAAATAAAACCATTCCTCCAATTTGACGACCTCGAAAAGATCATCCACTCATTAATCTCCTACCACCTTAATTACTGCAACTCCCTTTACACGGGCATCAGCCAATCATTCCTGTCCCGCCTGCAATTGGTCCAAAACGCCGCAGCGAGACTCCTGACGGGCACCAGAAAAAGGGACCATATCACCCCGATTATGGCCTCTCTCCACTAGCTTCCAGTACGGATCGGGAACCAGCCCTCCCCAGTGACGCCGCTCGGCCCACACCCACCCCTCAAACTCTACCCCCCTCCCTGGAACATCCTTATAAATCTTCTCTGCATTCTTTTCAGTTTGACAACATTTTTCCTATAGCACAGTAACCAAAACGGAACAGAATACTCCAAACGTAGCCTCATTAACATCTTGTACAAATACAAATGAGTGCTATAATTCAGTAACAAGTTCACCACACCCTCAGTAGTTGAATTGCAATATGCATCAATGTATGCTTGTAGGTTGAGATTCCTGCCATCATACTCATTTGCTGAGAGGATGGTCAAGAGATAGGTTGCCTGCCTCACTGGACAAAACCAGAACTCACACTGAGGCCCTAATTGCACTCAGTTGGCTACATTGGGCAGTCTACGCAACTTACACAATGGATATGATACTCCTTATACTTAATTATTTAATGATTTGGAATTTTTAAGAGTAGCGGACTAGAGACAGAGAAGGCTGTGGCCATGGAGGAATATTAAAATGGAGCTTCTGCTTAATTTGGGAGCTGATGTAGGTCAGGAAGCCCAGGGTGAATGGGGCCTAATGCATGTACAGACACATAGATACGAGGTTTGGTTGTTCCTAAGCTTACAAAGCATAGGATAAGAAAAGTTTACAATGATTTGTTTGGACTAGTCAAGTATAGAGGTAACAAAGATATGAAGGATTCAGCAAAAGATGAACGGAGGTAGAAATGAAGTATGCAGTAGGAAATTGGTGGTCTTAGCATTGTACAGTAACTCAATTTGAAATAGATTATGAGATCAAGATAATGAACTGTCATTGTCAGGCATTTAGCAGGCACATTTAGCATGGACTTGTAATGGGTACAGAAGATGGTGGCTTTGATCTTTCCAATTATAAATTGGAGATAATTTCTGCCTATTCATTATTGGTTGTTGGATAAACGATGTGTCAATTTAGAGACAGTGTAAGGATTGGAAGGCAGTGGTGAGGTAGAGCTGGGCATTTATCACATGAAAAATTGTAATGTGCACCCTGTATGGAGCACAGGAGTGAGGCAATAATAGAGCTACAGCAACAGGAAAAGAAGCCACAGAGGGTGATTGCCTGGCCTAGATAATGTAGGCAAGGATGGAACTAATTCCCTCAG